>NC_140583.1:950207355-950824855 GCF_964204655.1 Triturus cristatus | reverse complement strand
GCAGAAAGGAGCTGAAAAGACCGTGGCCGCAAGCAGCGGACAAGGCCGGAACGGCGTCACCACCAACAACACAGGCGGAAGAAGAAAATCACCGTTGCACGAAGTCCCAACAGAACAGAGGCGGGGCGTAAGGAAACACATCAAGAGCACAACGGTGGAGTAGAACAAGCAGTCCAGCACGCTGCGCCAACAACAGGCAACACCACGGAACAGCGCACCCAGGAAAAGGCAGACGCCAATCAAAGGCAGAGGTCCGGGAAGACCAGGACACACCCCAAGGTAGGGGCCGGGCCCAAACAGACACGCACACTGACCACGAAGAAGTGGAGGAACCGGCAGAAAATAAGAGGGAGACGGAGGATGGCCCAAGCCAGCCAAACAAACACAGAGGCCAAGGAAAGCCAACCCTCTGGAGCAGCCAGCAGACGATCCAGCCAAAATACAGGACAAAAGTCCAGAACCACCACACACTATTGAAAGCATTGAAAGCATTGAAAGCGCTGCGCCCTACCCCAAATCCGAGGTGCTCCATATCTAATCTCCATAAAGTCGGAACACGTGCTTGCTCTGAATGTAAACTATCCACCACCATTCGTCAACCCCACCCTGACCCATCTAGGAGACACAGGAAAAGCAAACTATTGCGCAAAGTCGAGCCGCTGACTTATGTTTTCTATAGCACAAATTGTCGATCACTGCCCAAACATATACATGATATATTCAATCTCCTTGCGGAAAAAGGCCCTAGTGCCCTCTTCCTAACCGAGACCTGGTTGCATGACAGCGCCGACCCGGATGTTGCTACTGCCCTCCCCGATAACTACGCCATTGTCAGAATAGACAGGGAAAAACAGGTAGGGGGTGGGATAGCCATCATCTTTAATAGAGAACTAAAATGCACTTTGGAACCGGTATCGATCCCAGACTGCGAAGCAGGTCTATTCAAAATCTCCTTGAACCCCAATTTTACCATGTCAGGCCTTCTGATCTACCGACCACCAGGAAATTCCTCTCAATGGGTATCCAATTTTGCCAACCTTATTACTCCCTACTACATGTCATCTAGCAATTTTTCCTTGTTGGGTGATTTAAACCTGCATCTAGAAGATCCCACCATTCCCTCATGTTCTAACCTGTTGGAAGACCTTAAGGCTCTAAACCTGTCCCTGATAAATTCTAGCCCTACTCACATAGCGGGCCACCTATTGGACTTCATAATATCCAACATCAGGGAACTTAGCTGTATTGCCACCTTGCCCTCTGGTTGGTCCGACCACCATCTTATTAACTTCAGCATTATTCTTCCACCCTCCCTCAGCTTGCAACAAAATACTCACGCTTCATGCAGAAAACATTGGAAATTAGTAGACATTGAAGCACTAAACTCGGCACTACAACAAAACCCACCAAGCCACAACTCCAACATGGATCGCTTAACAACTGAAGCGGACAACTGGCTTAGCAATGCAGCTAACAAATGTCTGCCTTCTACTTGCACCAAAGGGAGTGGACATCGCCCTCCGGCTCCATGGTTTAACGATAACTTAAAGATTGAAAAATCTAAATGCAAAGCACTAGAGCGCAAATGGCGTAAAAAGTACGACCCCAAGGCTAAAAGGAGTTACCAAGAAGCCAGGAATCTTTATCACACTGCCTGTACAAAAGCAAGAGCTGCTTTTGTTTCAAAAGCTATTGTTGAAGCAACCAACATGCCCAAAACTCTCTTTTCTAAAGTCAAGGAACTGGCTGGCGCACACACCACAGCTGCTGCACCACCATTAAACACACAACAATGCCAGGCGTTAGCATGCTTTTTTACTGAGAAAATCGACAAAATCATCTCAGACATTAAGGCAAAAATTTCTATTTCAGAACCTTCCCCTCCTTCGGACTCTATACCCACTTTGAGTGAAAATTTACTGGAATCCTGGCCTGTTCTTTCAATAGATAAACTGAAAGGAATCCTTAAAACTATTAAATCCGGCTCCCCCAGGGACCCCATCCCTATCAGAATCATTAAAAAACTGGATGACTACTCACTGGAGATCATTGCTAATCTCCTAAACTCATCCCTCGACCTAGCTACGGTCCCAGCCTTATGGAAGCATGCCATGGTGACACCCCTTCTGAAAAAGCCAACCGCTAACCCAGAAATACTGGCGAATTATAGACCAATATCTCTGCTCCCAGCCTTTTCTAAATGTCTAGAGAGACACGTACACTCTGCTTTAGCCACTTTTGCAGAAGAAAATTCTCTACTCCACTCTTCGCAATCTGGTTTCAGGGCTGGCTTCTCCACAGAAACCGCCCTGCTTGGTGTCACTGAACACATCAGAAAGCTCCTCGATCAAGGGCACACGGTCGCGCTCGTGTTATTGGACCTAAGTGCGGCGTTCGACACCATCTCCCATGATACTCTTATTAAAGAGCTATATACAAATGATGTGCGAGGAAAGGCTTTGGATTGGATCAGATCCTTCCTGGCCAATCGAACTTTCCAGATCGCATCTACACAAGCCGTCTCAGACACCCTACCTGCATCGCATGGAGTCCCCCAGGGGTCCATCCTTAGCCCTTTATTTTTTAATATGTATCTAAAACCTCTGGCCGATCTTGTTGAAAAATCAGGTCTAACGCTTATGAACTACGCTGACGACTCCCAAATCATCTTCTCCCTTTCTGAATCTTGTCCTCACTCTCCTTCGTTACTTAAGGAAGGATTATTAAAAATCTTGAACTGGATGACAAAAAAACAGTTAAAACTAAACAGCGACAAGACGGAAATACTGATTCTGGGAAAAGATCAAGATCTCTGGAATTCCGTACATTGGCCTGATCAGATGGGCGCATTTCCTACCCCGGTGGCCCACGCCCGTAACTTGGGCTTTATTCTGGACAATTCCCTATCCATGAACAAACAGGCCAGTAAAGTAACCAGCCTATGTCTCACCATAGTTAAATGGTTGAGGAAGATCCTCTGGATGCTGCCTGTGTCAACACAAAAGACCGTAGTCAATGACCTTATCACATCTAGGCTTGACTACGGCAACATCCTGTACCTGGGCGCAAATAAATCTGTGATCGGACGACTACAGGTAGCGCAAAATGCAGCAGTCAGGCTACTCTGTAATATTCCGAAGAACTCCGGAGTTTCGAACCATCGTAAGAATCTTCATTGGCTCAGAATCGAAAGCAGAATCCATTTCAAAGCCCTGAACTATATGTTCAGGATTAAAGCGGGTACCGCACCAAAATATCTCCAATCTCTTGCCTCCTTCTATACGCCTAAGAGAAACCTCCGGTCGCAGACGGCAGCCTGTTTCTGCATACCAAGGTTTAAACGAGCAAGAACAGGTTGCAGATCCTTTGCCTACCTGGGACCCTCCCTTTGGAACACGCTCCCCCCCTGTATCCGAAAGGAAGGAAACTATCTTAGGTTCAGAAAGCTTGTCAAGACCTGGCTGTTTGAAAAATAATCCACTCAACAGCCATCTCCCCTTTCTACCCTCAATCTAGCTGTGACAAGGCGCCGGGAAACCCTTTTTGGGTAGCTGTTGCGCCCTATAAATTGATAAAATAAATAAATAAATATGCCGCAGACAGTAGGCTGGACCGGCCAAGCGGCATGGCGACAAGGAGAAGGACAGACCTAGCACAAGCCACCCCAAGACAATCGGCAAGAAGATCACACCTGCGACATACCGTGACGCCGCAGAGAGCAAGGAACCCAAAAGGGTGACCACACCACCCCAGCACATGACAGAGCTATGTAATAGCTACAAATACCCCACATAGGGTAGGTTACGACCCAAGAACCATGGGAACACCTCGTAGGAAAAAATTTACGCAGCAGAGGACAAAACATAAAGACCTGCAGAAAATACCCACAGACGGCTTATGAAGCAGCCAATAACTAAGTGACAGAAGGCCTAATCTCACGGCCTACCGCGCTTACCAACAGCCAAAATCACAAGACAACAAAGGGCCGGACCAGCAGCCAACAGCACCAAGGGCCCAACAATAGGGCCCCCAAGGCACATAAACCAGACAGAACACACAACCTGGGCCACCCGATACAAGGCACCAGGAAAACAACGGAAGAACACCTCCCAAAACACAGACCGGCAGTCGGGTCACTGCAAGAAACCTCTGAATGGCAGAATCCACAGGGCCGTGGAACAACAGAGCGCCATCAAAGGCAGGTCAACCAGCCGTTCTCTAACGTTCTCAGGGAAAACACTATCCCATAGCCAGGCACGGAAGTAGCCATGGTACGACCAAGCACCTCCGAAACGTACAGAGCCGAGCGAAGAATAAACGCTGCCAGCTCTCGGCCATCCAACACATGGTGCCGCATATCAACGCAGGCACCTGCCTGAGAAGCAGAAGACATAAGGGACTCCGCCAAGTCCCATAAGCAAGAAGTGACTCTGGCTAACACACAAAGAGTGTTATGGGCCCGCAAAGCAGCACTGGAGGAGGTGAAGATGTTGCGCCCCCAGGAATACAACCAGCGGGCGTCCTGCGCCGAGGGAGACAACACCGATGGCAAGGAGGGAAAGGCAGTCTGTAAAAGAGGGCCCCTGGTAGGAGGGTGGAGGGAAAGACAAAAAGAATCATGCGGAGCAGGACGGTGGCGGTGCAGAAGAAGCTGGGGCACCGGGTCCCCTGTGGCAGGACTCCCACAGGCCCCCAAAAGAGAAGTGTGGAGCGCAGCCTCGAAGGGAAGCAGCTCCCGTCCACCAGAGCCCTGGTGGAGAACCTCCAGCAGATGATCAGTGGGGAAATGGGCAGCTGGATCACCCATTCGCAAGATGCCCGCAGCCGTGGAAACAGCCCGAGCGAAGGCAGCACTCGCCTCTGTAGGGCCACGCGGCAGGGAAACCCGTTCCTCCGTGGGCGACGGCTGCAAACTAAGGCAGCCGTCCTCCAGCCCAACCGGAGGAAGGAAAGGCCAGCTCGAAGCGGGTGAGGGTGGACAGATGAATGGGGAACCTGAGGCGCCTACGGCAAAGACTGTGTTCCCAGTGACGGCGAAGAGCCGTCCTTAGAAGACGCCGGGATAAAAGCCACGACGCGGCTACCCGTCTCCGGAGAAGATGAAACAAACAGCTGCCGATCCTCTGGAGAAGAGGGGGCGTCCGAAGACAAATCAACGACCCGACGTCGGACCGGCGCCGTAGAGTCCGCCACCGGCGTCAGGTCAATGTCGACAGGCGCCGAAGGGGATGCCGGAACGACCTCCGCCACAACGCACGGGGGACCGGGGCTGGGTCGAAGCCGGGGCGGCTAATGAACGGCACCGAAAAAGGCGTCGACACGACCCCCGACGAGGCAGTCACCTGCATGGAGGGACGAGGGGGGTCCGGGGACACGCCTCAACCCCTAGCCGGCCCCTGCGGCACCGCCAGGGACGACAGCCTCCGGCTCCTGAGCAGCGTTGCCTCGGACAAGGCTGCCGCCTGCCCAGAGGGCCGAGAGGGACTCGAGGACACGCCCGAGACCTGGCAACCTCCCGCGACACCACAGGGAACCATGCGGGGGTTTGCGGCGAGGCAGAGGCGCCATGGTCCGAAGGAGGGAACCCCGAAGGGCTGCACCCCGACGGCACCACATCCTCCAAACCTGGGTCCTAACCAGTGGGCACCGGAGCCGCCGGAGTCCCCGCACGCGGCAAGGGATCCGCAGACGTCCCAGGAAGAGAAGGAGAAGAGGGAAGAGCCAAAGAAGCTGCAAGGCTGCCGCATAGACCTCCATCTGGACTCTGGTCGCCCCCGTGCTGAGGAACGGCGGATAGGGTGAAGACGCGTGGGGCCACACCATCCGCGGAGAACCTACGCCCCCAACAGGCCGGGGACCGTGCCTCGGGGACAAACTGCGACACTTACCAACAGGTGAGCGACGCCCTTGCGGCCGTGGAGACAGACTATGCCGGAGACAGAAGCGGCGGTTCTTGAAGCCCTCCGCAGGAGACGGACGTGGCGAGGCCACCGACCTGGACAGGCGGGCCGAAAGGAGTTTCATCCGGCGCACCCGCCGGGACTTCGGCTTCATTTGCTGACACGCCTCGCAGTCTGTGGAGTCGTGGTGCTCCCCCAAGCACCACATACAGATGGGGTGAGGATCCGTCGCCGACATCAGGCACGTGCAAGACAAGCACGTCTTGATGCCCGAAGGCATTCGCACACTGTACCTAGGAAAACGCTAAACGTAAAAAGAATGCTTGAAAACAGGCCAGGAACACGATCTGGGTCCGCGTTGCACGCGGAAAAGAAGAAAACTGATGTCAGCACGCCGGGATGGGGCTCGCTGATGTCACGCCCGTGGAGGACGTCGGGGCGCAGCCGCGTGGTACCGCCCCCCGGCACGCAGAGATGCTGGGCAAGCAATTTTTCCAGGTCCAGTCTCACGCCTGGGAATAATTCTACGTTAAGGAATCTGCGGCTAGTAATCTATCAGATACACTATTTTGCATATTGTAGGTAACTGATTATCGATAATTAAGTGCAAGGATACCTTCATGGGTGATAGTACACTTTATAAATACACATAACATTTATATATTTATACTGCTTTTTGGACACAATGGTAGCAATACAAATAATTCCTCATAATTCAATCCTCTGGAAATCTGCTTTTTGTCTGACTAAGAGAATGGTTAGCATGAATATTTGGTACATCCTCAAGTTTTTTATAAGCTTGCTGAGTTTTAAAAAGCAGGTTTTGGGCAGAAACACATGATGACTGTTTGGATCCAATTGATATCTTATTACACTATGAAAGTACCACAACAACCGAAATCAAGACAAACCACATCAAGCATTCAAATATAATTACTGATTTTTTTTTGTCCTTTAAGACTACTTTGAAGTAAAAGTGCACTGACCATCAGCGTTTGTTCTTTTGCCTCTGTTCAATGGACAATCTCCCTGAAACACTGAAACACAAGCAGTTTTTTACTTGGGTCTAAATGCACCACAAGTATCAAACCCTATCATTCCCAAATGCCAACAGAGAGGAACTTCTGATTCTGTATTTGCCAACAGATGCAACATCATAGTTTACACACATTTGGTTAAAGATATCAACCCTATCACCTACTGGATGGATTTTGTTTCAGAATTCAGTTTGAATTTACAAAAGATGCACCAAACAAGGTAACACACATGTGGATTTGAATAAGAAAGTGAGATATTCTAACATACCTAACCCCCTTCAATCACCACTTATTGAAGTGATTTGCGGTTGCGGCGTCGGCGGCGCTACACGCGGCGCGGATAGCTCCGGAGGCGGCGTCGATAGATGTTCCGATGCAGGAATCGGTGCCGTAGGAAGTGGAGAGGAAGGGCCACCAGTTGGCGCCAAGGACTGTGTATACGGCGTCGAAATCCTCGGTGCCAGAAACTGCCATGACGGCGCCGTCTGCATAAAAGGCACGAAGGGTGCCTGGGCATATTGTTGAGGCACGCCCAAATTGAAGGCAAACGGACCCATGGGACCCGTAGGTGCTCCGGAGGGGAAGGCTACCTTGGCAAACACGCTATACATAGCATTTAAAGAATGCGTGGGATCTGAACCCGGACCAGGTAATGGAGGATACGTAGCAGAGTCAGTATACACACGAAAAACCTCCGACGTCGTAACAGCCGGATCCACAGGCGGAGCCACAGGCACAGTCTCGTGCACAGGAGAGGGTTCGTCCTGAGCCGGTAAGCCCTCCGAAGCCGGAGAGCCGCTCGGCGTCGACCACTGCGCCGGGGTACCTTTAGGTGAAGGAGAATGAACCGGAGTCACCGGAGATGGCGAAGGCGATGGAGACACAAAGTCCTTTTATCGGCGTCAAAGCGCCGGAGAAGGTGACCTCAAAGCCTTTCCCTTCGACGAACGATGCAGAGAGCCATGCCTCCCTCTTCTTTTTGTGCTTCCTCGACTTCGAAGCATGCAAGGTCGATGACTTAGACCTCTTCCGACCCCTCTTCTCCTTCCTTGCTGTTGTCGTGGAGTCAGTGGTTAAAGGATACAAACTTGCCACCAACCTCGGAAGGAAGCCTTTGGGAGCGATGGAGCGTGGTTTATCCCCCCTCGACCCTGGGGCGCAGACCCTCACAGAGCAATAACTACACTGCTGCGCGGGAAAGCCCCCCGGGGAAAAGGGAAGTGGATAAAATAAGAAAATGCTGCTGGGCGGTGAGGTATCTTCTGGTCCTGCGTCTAGGAGGGAATCTGTGACTCAGCAGAGGAACCTCCCATGAAATAACTATAGAGGGAAGACAAGCGACAGAAAGGTCAATACGCGCTGCCCACCCCCTGTCTACTCAAGTTCTCTAAATTACGTTGTTACCCCAATAGCAAACGCGACTTACTAGAGATAGTAGCAGCAACAGCACTTAGTAAAGTCATCAACAGGTTACTTCAATGATTGCGCAAGGGTTGAGCGCGAACATGCATCTCAGGACTTGGCAGTAGTACAGTCAATCTCTCCCACACTGTTACGTCACAGTTTTGGGGTTTGAATAATCGCGTCAGAGTGCACTGAACTGTTCAATGTTTCAAAGACTGGGTAATCCCTGGGACCGCCGGCTTCTAGGCATAGGCGAGTGTTTCACGTGCAGGTAGACATGAAGGAGAGAAACGAACGGGGTGTAGCAAGGCAGCTTGAGACAGTGCAACAAACAGAGTTCTACCGCATGGCCAAGTAAACAGAGGGAAGCAAGCAAGATACTACTTGGTAATGCGCTACTCACAGAACGGCATCAGACGGGGAGTTTCTTCGAGAACTCCTTGGCAGATTGCGGGCTCCTGGGTATCAAAACGGTAATGTCTTCGTAACAACAACGCGGACTCTTTGGCTTGTCGAGTCGGTGCCGGTCATCCGGCGCTGGGCTTCGTCGGAAGAGAGGATCCAGCGGGGAATACCATCCGCTACCAAAATGTTTGAAAAAGCATTGGCAAGCACTGATCCCTGGGAGAGGGAAGTGCTTTATCGTATTCCGGCAGCACCGCCGGGAACTACTTCCGGTTCGTCGTCTGTGGGCATGCTGGGAGTTGTAGTGCCCGGTGCTTGTGCATACTACTACCTCCCCTTACGCGCCCTGCATATCGGACCGCGCGCTGTAATCTAGAAGCGCTGGGGGTTAAATGCATGGTGCGCGCCTCGCCCTGGCCTTTCACTGCAGAAATCGCAACTGCTTTTGACATGAAGAGCTTGGCCTCCCGCTCTTTCAAGGCCTTTGGGTCCATCTTGCGACAGCATGAACAACCCTCCACGTCGTGGTCTGATGACAAACACCAAAAAACAGTCCTCATGGGGGTCAGTGATAGACATATGACCCCCCACACTATTTACAGGGCATGAATCCCGACTTTCTCGAAGTCGCCATCGTAAAGCCACAGTTAAAACCTGGAGAAATAACAAAGTAACTCGAAAACAGTACAGAGCGTCCCAGAAAAACGTTACGCGTCAACGGCGTGGAAAAAAGGGAACTGACGTCATCAAGCCGACGAGGCTCTCTAATGGCTCCGGTGACGTCATGAAGAGTCACGAGCGGAGCCGTGGCATTCTGACGACCTTGCTTTTTTCCTAGCTTGGAGAGCTAGGAAAAAAGTTTCCACGGAAAGCTGGTGCAGGGGATATTCAAAAGTTGAGGAATCCACAGGCTGATGTATCCATCAGAAATCCAAGTTTACACACATTTGGTTAAAGCTATCAACCCTATCATCTATTGGAAGGATTTTGTTACAGATTTCAGTTGAATGTACTAAAGATGCACCAAACAAGATAACACACATGTGGATTTGAATAAGATAGTGAGATATTCTAACATACCTAACCTACTTCAATCACCACTTATTGAAGTGATTTGCCATGTACAGAAAAAGGACTTAAAATTTTTTGAGGGATTAAGGGAAGAGTTTAATGAAGCTCTTTCACAGATCGAGACGCAAACATGGCCAGTCCTGATCAAACTGGGATTAAGTCTAGACCAGAGCATGTTGAATAGTAAAAAGAATGAATGAGGAGCCACTTGCAGTTACTTCCTCACACAGACAAAAAGCAGATTTCCAGATAACTGAATTATGAGGAATTCATGCCACCCATTCTCTAGGACACAAATTCGATAATGTGGCTCTCCTGATTGCAAGACTGTTTTCTAATATAGATGATTTTAAAGATAAGCTTGACTGGTATGAAAAGGCAATGAAAAGTTATAGCATGTGGCTTTGTTCACTTAAAACCAGAGGTGGTATCCAAAAAGACAAAGATTCGGATATCAAAATATTGCTTCATATTAGTTACGAATAACTAAAGTATATTAAGGAAACTGCAGTTAGAGTAAAAGAGGTTGCTGCAATCAAAACAAGTCTGACAAATGAAATGATGCAAATGTTTTATAGACCTAATTGGCAGCTTATCATAGACGCAACGCATTTAGGGGATTTTAGAATGCTTATTTGGTACATGTTTATGGCTGTTGTCGGGTGATACTTGTAATGATCCCCCCTCTATACCACATGCCAAATTAAATTAATTATTCGCCTTAAATTCAATTTAAGCAGCAATTAATTCAATGAACTCCTGTCAGAGATTTTGAAATGGTGGGCTGAAAATGTACTCCTATCTTTTTGTTTTCTGGTGAATTATAGGCTAATAATTTCTTAGATATTGTGGCCAAGGTCTGTTTGAAAATTATTTTACATCATTTAAACAGCAGAGATGAATAAAACCCTCTAGTTCCAACAAAACAAGGTAGTTTTTGGGAGAGTATCTCCCTCAATAATTGCTTCATTCTTTCAGCGCTAGCAAATAAGTCAATGGAACAAGTGGGAAGTTTTAGCTGCTGTTTCATTGCCTTCTATGATGCTTTTGACTTGGTGAACAGAATACACCACTGGAAGAAACCAACACAATACAATATTTTTGCAGGCCGTCTTACAGTACTGCATGGGTTTCTACCATCTAATTAGATACAGGTGGAGGAAAATCTTTTAGTTTGTCACAAAGTATTGGGATCCAGACTGGCCTCAAGCAATTCTGTGTTTTAGCCTGAATCACACCCGGAATAATCCTACTATTCAGCAACTTCCCAGCAACATACTGGTGACTGAGCCATTAGAGTACGCGAAGGCGACTCCCTCCGTATCAGAGTTTGAATTAATCATATCTGGAGCCGCCATTATAACAGCCCTCGTCTCCCCACCCAAGTTCTCCCATTCTGGAATTGCGGCTAATGAGGCTCTATCTAACACGCATGTTATTTAAGTCCTGATGGTGATCCGCTCATTCTTCAAACGGATCGAAACGCCGTTGACACCCTAATACACCTTATACGCAAAAAACCTTCCGCTGTAAAGGTGTTTTGTAGGGATTTGTTCTTGTAACACTGTATTTCCACTTTGTGTAACAAACCGTGAAAGCTTTGCCTGAGCCCCCTGCTGTTAGTTTTCTCCCATGTTTATGTACTCTACTGTTTAAGTAGGGCACAGGATTGTGTCCCATTTTATGTATTGTTTTGTGTGACTATATCCTAAACCTACAAGTAAATATCAGACCTCTGTCCGGCTGGACAAGTCCACTAAATATAGCTACGATTGAGTTTATATTCATTCCTTTGGTTTCCATTTCACTTTCTGGGGACCACTGTTGTTGAAAACAATTGTCTCCCAAGGTCCCTGGTCGACTTCTCTTGGGTTCCCTTGTTGTTGCAGAATATGTATAAATAATTAGGCCTAACCTTCCGCTGAACGGCAAATTAGTCAGAAGATCTTTAACGAACATTTACAAAGGCACTGGCAAATTGAGGAGTTTTAATAACATTAATTTCTGAAGACGAAGGGCTATCTTTGGGTCCACTAATAACAGCCTTTAAAAGTAAAGTTCCTCTCCAGTGGTTCTCTATGGTGCAGGATTGCTGCTGCGTGACACTAGGGTTTTCTGGGGGACAATTAGGGCCCTACTGGGAAAATATGCCAACTAGAATGACTAGAATGATCCATGCTCTGAGGTGTCAGCTGGGATCAATTTCATGGAACGCAATTGCAGGTAACAAACTATTAAAAATGTGCTAATCCATGTTCAATGGGTTAAAAACTAAAATTTCATACAGAGGTTGAAGGAAATACAAAACTCTGATGCATGTTGGTCCAAACAAATTCAATTTTAAGACAAATAAAAATAAGATATGGAGGGATTAAGAATGAGATCACTATTCTTTTTTACCAAGAGTTGAAACATTTGGCGTGGCATATTTCAATGGCAAAAGATAAGGAGTATTTTGAAAAGTAAATCTTAAGTTGATCTCACCAGATCTACATTAGGTGAACTCAAAATGTTGATGCAGATCAATAAATTGGCTTATCTACGACTAAGGGAAGTGATAATGAAAGCAAGTCTTGAAGTGGACTCTTTACTTTCCATTTTAGACACCGCATCTTATTTGAAGTTATATAAGGGAAAACGTTTGAGCTTTAAACGTCAAATGCACAAAAGCTTATTTGTTGTTGGATGGTTTACTGTCTTTATCTCTGTGATGTATGCTTTAACCCCTTCAGCGCGGCGCGGATTTCCGCGCCGCGCTGAAGATTCCGTGCGCGGGCGGGGCCATGACGGAGCGGTTCCGTCATGCGCACAGCGCAACCGACGCACGTGACGGAACCGCTCCGTCACAAGCGTCGAACGGGTTAAAAACCTTTATACAAAAATATGAAACTCTGATGCACCCAGCTGCAAAGACTTTAAAAGCAGAATTGCATTGCAAAGACTTGACTACTGAACTGGGACAATATCTATTATATGTTTAAAAAAAGACAAGCCTCTTAGAAAATGTTTTTAGATGTTTAATACACAAGTTAATTTCAATGAGTGTTTCAAAAATGTGCAGAAATAAACATAATTAAATCTGCATCTGAATCCTCTTAATGGCAAGAAATGTGGAACACACATAAGTTGTATACTTACTTGTAAAATTGCTTTCTTGTTTTTCTCTCATACGGTAACACTGCTGAACTGAAAATTGCACTGTGTCCATTTTTTAAATTGAAAAATTGTTCTTATTAAAAACGTACTTACCTTTTAACGTATTTCTTGGTCTTAAAGAATAAGTTATTTAAATTCGGTAACGCTTTTTCTGGTGGATTCCGTATCTGCCTGTGGATTCCTCACCTTGTGAATATCCCCTGCGCCAGCATTCCACGGAACTTTTTTTCCTCAGCTCTCTACGCCGACGTGGACGTCATAATGCATCGGCTCCGCTCGCGACTCCGTATGACGTCACCGGAGTCATAAGAGAACCACGTCGGCGTGATGACGTCAGTTCCACCCATTTTTTTCCGTGCCTCCGAGGCGCACAGGTGGACCAACGACAGATTCCAGTATACAATATACAGCCAAACATACATAGTACATACCATAAAGCATAACAACATTTCAAGCAAGACATCTTTTTAGGTTTACAAAGGTGGACAACGGGGAGGCGGGTGGGTCAGTGAGGAATCCACAGGCAGATACTGTATCCACCAGAAAAAGCATTACCGAAGGTAAGTAACTTGATTTTCTGATGGATACATCTGCCAGTGGATTCCTCACCTTGTGAATAGATTCCCACAGCAGTCCCACTCCCGGAGGAGGGTGTCCACCTTCCTATACCAAAAAATCCTGCAAAACAGAGCGGGAGAAATGGCCCTCCCTCCTCATCTCAGAGTCTAAGCAATAATGCTTTGCGAAAGTATGGAGGGAGGCCCAAGTCACAGCTTTACAAATGTCTGCCACAGGAACACCCCTGGCCAAAGCAGATGTAGAAGATTTAGCTCTAGTTGAATGAGCCCTAATACCCTCAGGAGGAACCTTACCAGCCAGGGCATAGCAGATCTTGATGGCAAGGAGGATCAATCTCGATAAAGTGCGCTTGTGCACAGCTCTTCCTTTAGAATGACCAACATAACCCACGAAGAGCTGATCGTCCAGACGAAAGTCTTTCGTTCTATCCAAGTAAAAGCTCACAGCTCTCTTTGGGTCCAGACGAGGTCCACCTCCTCATCCCTCCTCTTTGGAGGGATGAGGAGGGGGATAAAAAACAGGGAGAGTAATAGACTGCCCCAAATGAAACGGAGTAACTACTTTAGGCAAGAAAGCAGCCCTGGTCCTGAGAACCATCCTTTCAGCATGTAATGTTAAAAAAGGGGGTTTAGAACTAAGAGCTTTAAGCTCACTCACCCTCCTTGCCGAGGTTATGGCTACAAGAAAGACCGTCTTAAAGGACAACAGCCTTAAAGGACAACTATGAAGATGCTCAAACGGAGACCCCATCAGAAAAGTTAAGACAAGATTAAAGTCCCACTGTGGCATTACAAAAGGAGTAGGTGGAAACCTGTTTGTAAGGCCTTTGATAAACCTTAGTACAATAGGAGATTTAAATAATGACGGTTGATCAGGAAGACATAGAAAAGCCGATAAGGCCGATAGATGGCCCTTGACTGTGGCCACAGCACAGCCCTGCTGAGCCAAGGAAAGCGCAAACTGAAGCACATCAGAAAGGGTCAATGGATCTCTCTCCACACCACTTAACAAACTTAGACCACCTATATGAGTAAACGGACTTGGTGGAGTGTCGCCTGGCCGATAAAATAACATCCACCACATCAGGCGGGAGAGAGAAAGAACTCAGGTTGGTCCGTTCAATCTCCAGGCATGAAGGTGTAAGCTCTGGAGGTGGGGGTGTAGAACCTGCCCCTCCGACTCCGACTGTGAGAGGAGGTCTGCCCTCAGAGGGAGACGGAGCGGAGGGCACGAGGAGAGGTGGAGAAGATCTGTATACCACACCCATCTTGGCCAATCCGGGGCAACCAATATAACTTGGGCCCGGTCTTGGCGAATCTTCCTCAGAACCCAAGGAATCAAGGGTATGGGAGGAAACGCGTAAAGGAGTTGTGAGCCCCAACTCAACTGAAACGCGTCCACCAACGCTCCCTGCATCGGATACTGGGGACTGCAAAATGACGGGCAGTGCGCGTTCTTGCGGTGGCGAAAAGGTCCACCCGAGGAGTCCCCCCACGTCCGAAAGACATGACGAACCACCTCTGGATGGAGCCTCCACTCGTGGTCGGCGGAGAACTGCCGACTGAGACTGTCCGCACGTACGTTCAGCACCCCAGCCAGATGATTTGCCATTAGACAAATCTGATGGTCCTGAGCCCAGGACCATAGACGCAGAGCCCCTCTGCAGAGACAATGCGACCCCACTCCTCCCTGCTTGTTGACATAACACATCTCGGTAGTGTTGTTGGTCGGGACTTGAACAGACTGACCGCAAAGCGAAGGGAGGAAGGCCTTGAGTGCCAAACGAATAGCCCGCAATTCCAGAAGGTTGATGTGAAGCAACCTTTCCTCTGGAGACCAAAGACCCTTGATCTTCAGATCCCCCAGATGAGCACCCCACCCTAGGAAGGAGGCATCCGTTATCACTGTGGCCACCGATGGAGGCAGATGGAAGGGCTTCCCTTGAGACAGATTTCCCTCCACGCTCCACCAAGACAGATCCGCTGCAGCTTCTCTGGAGATCCTGATCGACTCCCTGAGATCCCCGTTGTGCTGATACCACTGACTGCAGAGGCACCACTGGAGCGCCCTCATGTGCCAGCGCGCATGGTTGACCAACAGAATGCAGGAAGCAAACAGACCGAGCAGACGAAGGACCTTCAGAACTGGAACAACCGCTCCATTGTGGAATAAAGGGATCAACTCCTGAATGTCGAGAATTCTTTGAGGAGGAGGAAATGCTCGACACACAGTAGTGTCCAGTACCGCCCCTATGAACATGTTGCGTTGAGAGGGCACCAGGTGAGATTTGGGCACATTGATCGAAAAACCCAAGTCGAATAACAGCCGAGATGTTACCTGCAGATGATGTTGCACCATCTCTGGGGACTCTGCCTTCAGAAGCCAGTCGTCCAGGTAGGGGAAAAACGGAATCCCCGACCTCCTGAGATGAGCAGCCACCACTGCCATCACCTTCGTGAAGACTCGAGGTGCGGTAGTAAGACCAAACGGGAGGACTGCAAACTGGTAATGTTGCGACCCAACCGTAAAACGGAGATACTTCCTGTGCGACTTCAGGATTGGGACATGGAAGTACGCGTCCTGCAAGTCGAGCGACACCATCCAGTCTCCTTGCTGCAACGCTTGAAGAACCTGCGCAAGGGTCAGCATCTTGAATTTCCCCTGTTTCAGGTAAAAGTTCAAGACTCTGAGGTCCAGGATCGGACGCAATCTGCCGTCCTTCTTGGGAATCAGGAAATACCGGGAGTAGCATCCCTGACCCCTTTCCTGCTCTGGAACCACCTCTATCGCACCCTTTTGAAGCAAAGCTAGAACCTCCTTCTGCAAAAGAAGCAGATGGTCTTCCGAGCAGTAACCCTGACAAGGAGGGTAAGGGGGAGGAAACTCCCGAAAGGGAAGGGCGTACCCAGTCTCCACGAGGTTTAAAACCCAAAAGGTCAGTTGTAACAGATTTCCAACCTCGCAGAAAGTGGGACACCCGACCCCCCACAGGTCTCACATGATCTAGGATGGGGGATCTAGGGTTGCTTCTCTGAAGCTTCATTGGGACCAGAAAAGGCAGAAGATGAAGATGGGTTGCGGCCAGAACCTCTGTCCTCTTTGTCTTCCTCTATACGACCTATAGAGGGGATTCTGCTGTTGCTGTTGCTGCTGAGGCTGCCGGAAGGAGTGAAATGAAGTTCTGCCAAAGCCTCTGAACTTCCTAAGCCCAAATCCTTTAGCAGGAGTCTGCAAACCTAAAGATTTTGCCGTCACCCTGCTCTCTTTAAATCTTTGCAAGGCGGAATCAGCCTTCTCACCAAAAAGTCAAAAGGCAAATCTACCAAGGTGGCCTGAACATCCATAGAAAAACCAGAAGAACAAAGCCACGCTTGCCTCCCAGTGGCCATCGACGATCCCATTATCCTTGCCACAGAATCAGCCGTATCAAGCCCCGACTGAATTACCTGCCTGCAGCAGCCTGAGTGTCAGTGACCACTTCCATAAAAGACGCCTTATCCCCTTCTGGCAACTTAGTGGCTAATGACTGCATAGAGTCCATCAGAGCATGAACGTAGCGCCCTAGTAAGCAGGTGGCATTAGTGGATTTAAGCCCCATGAAAAGGACTTTTTAGCTGCCTGATCAGCCTTTTTAGACTCCCTGTCCGCAGGAGTCGGAGGGAAGGCTCCTGAAGCATGCTTCGAGCATGAAGCCTGCACCACCAGGCTTTCTGGAGAAGGGTGAGAGGATAGAAAACTTGGATCCCCAGGAGCCACCCTATATCTCCTTGCCACCTGCCTGGAGACTGCCGGCGAAGAGAGTGGCTTATGCCAGACATCCATAACTGGCTCCAAGATAGCCTCATTAAAAGGCAACAAGGGTTCACTAGTCGAAGCCGGCGAATGTAGCACCTCAGTCAGAAGGTTTGGTTTATACTCAGCAGAGGGCAACTGCAAGTCCAGCAACTCTGCGGCCTTCTTTATTACTAAATGATAAGGAGCCAGTTCCTGCGGTGGAGAGGATCTAATAGAAGAATGCTCCCACTCCGGAGTTGTATCAAGACCACTAGCCTCTTGAATCCCTTCAAAGTCGTCGGAAGATGTATCCACCTCACCTTCTTCCACCTCCTCCCTATAACACTCCTCTTCCAGGACTCTCTGAGCCTCTCTCCTTGAGCGGATCCGAGGAACCGGCGCCGGCAGCGGCGGACGCGGAGTCGGTGGAACCGAACGTGGAGTCGGCGGTGTCGGAGTCGGCGGCGCCGGACGCGGAGCCGAGGGAGTCAGCAACGGCGTCAAGGAGGGCTTCGAAGAAGGCCGATCCAATCGAAGTCGAGATGGATCCCCAGACGGCGCCGGAAACTGCCACGAAGGAGCCATCGTCGAAAAGGGCATAAATGGGGCCTGAGCATAATGCTGCGGCACTCCCAAGGTGTATGCCATAGGACCCACGGGACCAGAAGGTGCGCCGGATGGGAAGGCTGCCCGTTAAAAAATCCCATACATAGCATTTAGAAAATGTGTCGAATCCACACCCGGAGTCGGGAACTGTGGATAAGGGATTGATCCCGAATCCGGCTGAGGAGTACCTGGAACCGGAGCCGAAAAGTCCTCGACAGGAGCCACAGGATCAGCCGGCTCTGGAGAAGGCTCCTTTTCCTGTTCTTGCTCGACCTCAGAAGCAGAAGACTCCACCGGCGCCGGTGACTGCGCCGGGGACCGCGCCGGTGTCCGCTTCGGCGAAGGAGATCTCTCTGGAGACTTCCTAGGAGATGGAGATGGAGAAGGAGACACATCCTTACTTCGACGTCGAGGCGAAGTCGATCTCGAAGCCTTTCTCTTCGAAGACCGGCACTGAGAGCTATGCTTCCTTTTCTTGTGGGGTTTCTTCGACTTCGAATAATGCGAAGTCGACGACTCCGGCCTCGATCTCTCCTGCTTCCTACCTCTCTTCTCCTTCTTTGCCTTGGCCATGAAGAGCTTCGCGTCTTTCCTTCAAGGCCTTGGGGTTCATCCATCTGCAGCTGGAACAGTCCTCCACGTCGTGGTCAGAAGAAAGGCACCACAAACAATCTTCATGGGGGTCTGTCATCGACATGTGGCCCCCACATTCCCTACAAGGTTTGAAACCTGACTTCCTAGTCGAAGACATGGTGAATTTACCAACAGTAACCCACTACAGGCTACAAAGTAGCAGGAGATTTGCTGGAAAACCGTTGCGCGTCGACGGCGCGGAAAAAAGGGAACTGACGTCATCATGCCGACGTGGTTCTCTTATGGCTCCGGTGACGTCATACGGAGTCGCGAGCGGAGCCGATGCATTATGACGTCCACATCGGCGTAGAGAGCTGGGGAAAAAAGTTCCGTGGAATGCTGGCGCAGGCGATATTCACAAGGTGAGGAATCCACTGGCAGATGTATCCATCAGAAATGTATCTTGGGGAGTCGTCAAGATGGCGGTCGCACTCTAAGAGTGCTCCGGACCCCCTCCGTCATCCGCCTCTTATCCGCCCGTTTGCAGCTGCCATCGGATCCTCTCATCTACCCGTGGAGGTTCCCTACCCCGCCAGCATTGCTCTGATCCCTTTTACTGGCAGATCTGAGCTCCTGCCTCTTAAGTTCAGCCCCCTTCCTGCTGAGGCCTGGAGATCCCAAAATGGTGGCCTACATTGCGTACCGTCTCTGGGCCGGATGCCTCTGCCCTGGCGGTCCGCTGCCTGGCTACCCCTGTTGCTACGGGGTGGCGGATGTGCCCCCCCCCCACCTGAGACTCACCCTGAGGCTGCAACTAAGTGCCAGCGTCCATCTGCGGTGCGTCGGTGCCGGAAGAGGCGGTTGGGGGCTCGCCTCCCGTGCTGATGGAGCCGGAGGGAGACGGGGGACGAGCGCAGCCCAGCCACACTGGTGACTTCCTCCTGGCTCCTGCGGGAGGCCGTGCACCCGCCTGATGTCCCCGGAGAGGCTCGGCCCCGGAACTACATGAGAGCACACGCCCGGTGAGTGGGGATTTATTGGGCTCGGCTACCACCGTCGGGTAGCGGCGCGAGGGGTTGGGCGTTGGCGCCCTCGCTAAAACGGTGTCCTCTATCCTGTACCCAGACGACCCATCCCCAGCGGCTGGAGGTGGAGGGTCGACCTGGCCCTCCAGACGCTGCGTGCCACCGGTCATAGGGGTGAGGCGCTGGACTTGGCCCTTGGTGCGGCCTTCTAATCACCGGAGGCCCCATTCTTCTTGGCAACTTGCTGGCGCACCTCCCACTGTTGTAAGGACGCAGAGCCCGGCCATGCCTGGGCCCCCCTGCTCTCCATAGACCGCGACGGTGCTGTGGCCTCACCCTGGCTCCCAAGAGTCACTGGCTTCTAGGGGCAACAGGAACACCTCATGGCCTCCATCTATGGACTTCCAGTGAGTGGGGTTGAAATTGGGGATCGGCTACCGTGTCAGGTGGCGGTGCGGAGGGACGATGTTGGCGCCCCCGCCCCCCCCTCATTGATTTACCCCACCTCCCCCCCCTTACGCCACGCATCCTACCTGGGGGTGCCTTTCTGTGGGTGTCGACCTGTGAGCATGGGGTGGACCTGCCTGGCCGTCCCTGCCCCGTGCCGGCCCCCTGCCGACCCTGAGGTCCCTGTGAAGCTGAGGTTTTGTCCTGTGGCCTCCCTCCCCTCATTTCCGGAGAAGCCCTCCTTTCCTTTCTTTGGCCTCCTACACTGGTCAGAGAACTTTCCCGGCTGGGAGACTGATCTCGACTGTCATTGTCAGGCGGCAAAGGGCCCTGATATCGACCTACCCTCTCATTATCCACCTGCTTGGACCCGATCCCTGCTCACACCCTGGTACTTAGAGCCTGTAGTCCGCCTTCGGCCGCGTCCATCGAGCGGCGCCGGTCCCCTACATGCTGCAGGCTTGAGGTGGCGGGAATAGATCCTGGCTGATTGCGCTGGGGATCAGCGGCCCGACTCCCCGGGCCGTCCCCCCCATCGATCCAGTGCCACCCATCTTAAGACGGTGGGTGGTGCCTTCCTACTATCGACCGTTACATCGAGCGGAAGCGAGACAGAGGTCCCCGGATTCATGCTGGTTGACCCCTGGAGCTCAAGGGGACCTGGGAGGATTGGCCTTGACGCCCGGGCCCAAGTATTGACGGCTTGGGTGTCGGCTCCTCCCTCTCTGAGATTGCCGACTGCCTCCCTCGCCCAATTGGCAACAAGGGCCTCTCTCCGCGGTCGCGATGGGCAGGGACAGGACTCTGGCCCACGGTGCTTGGAAGTCCTGTACGCCTTTGAGCGAGTCTCCGGCCTGTGGCTCAACTCGGCAAAATCCACACTGGTTCCGCTCCACCCGTCACGTGTCTGTTTCGACTGGCAGACAACTATTCCCCTGCGTAGACAGTCCTTCAAATACTTGGGAGTCTGGGTATCCTTGCTCCCAGAACTTGAATGGGCCCTCAACCTCACACCCCTGGTTGTCAAGGCAGACCTCAAGTGATGGCAGTCCATTCTTCTCAATCCCCTTGGCAGAAGTGTACTTTTTAAAATGATGGTTCTTCCCCGCTTGCTGTATATTCTTCAAAACATAACTTTTCATCTCCCGGGGAGCTGGTTCCGCGAGATTGATGGTCTGCTCACCCGGTTTTTGTGGAGAGGCGGAAGGCCGCGTTTGGCCCTGGATCACTGTCGGATACCTCCTTATGATGGTGGCATGGGTGTGACCAATCTTCACCTTTATTATCTGGCGACGAGACTTTTTGTTGTTCATGACTGGTTCGCCGGCGGGTGGTCCGACCCGGCGTACCAGGTTGAGCTCCGGTCTATGGATTTTCCACAGCTCCAAGCCTACTTGTACGGGGCCCCCATACCACAAGTCCTTCCCCCCATCACTAGGGCAGTCCTACTGGCATGGCTCACAGCCCTGCACCAAACGAAATGGGATGGGAAGCTTACTTAACACACACCCCTGTGGCACGGTACCTGGCTGTGTGAGACTTCAACTCTCCGGGACTTTCATCAATGGGACCACATTGGGATATCGCTTCTTGGGGACGTCTGGGTTGGGGACAATATCGGGGCCTTCGCAGATTTGCAGCAGCGCTACTCCCTCCACGCCTCCCAGTTTTACAAATACCTGCAGCTTCGCCACGCCCTCAATGCGCACATTATGTCACCCACCTCCCTCCCCAAATCCAGTCCCCTCGAGGCCCAAGTTATGATGGGGAACCTAGGTAAAGGAGGGGTGTCACAGATCTACCGCTCCCTAGTGAACAATGGCCCTGCGACCCTAGACTCACTGCGCACTCGCTGGGAGGGTTGGCTGGGCCCCTTGGAGGATGCAGATTGGCGGGACGCTCTCATGGCTCCTTAGACCTTGACGACCTCCTCCAAACTGCGCTTAATTCAACTCTACTATTTGCATATGGCATATCTAACTCCTGCGTGTTTGTATAAAGCCCGACTGCCGCCCTCCCCGACTTGCGCACAGTGCGACCATGCCCCAGCTGACTTTTACCATATGGTCTAGCAGTGTCCCGCCATTGCGACATCCTGGGCGGGTGTGAAACTAGAGCTTACACAGACCTTGGGTTGGGTGGCTCCACACGACCCACTAGGCTTGATTTTGGGTGTGTTTGATGGCCTGGGTGGTTCTCTGGCCGATAAACGTTTTCTTAGGACTGCAGTGGCGGTGGGGAAACGGGATATTGCGGCAGTTTGGTCTCAGGCCAAGCCCCCTACTGTACGGAAGTGGCGACGGGGGTGGATTGGTGCGGGACCCAAGAAGAACCCCTCTTGGAGGCCCGGGGCTGCCCTGAACTGTTCCAAAAGATCTGGGGTAAATGGTTCAATCTATTGTCCTGATTGGTGTGTATGTCCCTCTGTGTTGCGATAAACTTGCACAAGAGTCTTTTCTGGAGCCTGATACACAGGTCTATGTCATCATCCTCACTGTTAATAATCATCAAGGTAAGGGGCCTGATTTTGCTGTTAATGTAAATATGTGGTTTCTTCTCAATATCAATAAATTTGATTATCAAAAAAATATATATCTTGAAAGAAGCTTATTTTTAAAAAATAGGTATGATCTCCTGATTGAGTAGTTTGTCATTGATTTATCTCTGTGTGCATAATAAATATTTTACGCTCCTCTGTGTTAGGTCTAAGGCTGCTCAACCACACTGCCACAAATAGAGCACTTTGGGTTTACATTGAGCTTTGTACACTTCTGGTGGAATCTCTGGACTCTTTACAAGATATATCTAGTTATTGGTATAAAGAGCCAGCTTCCTACAAGAGTGCTCTGAGTAGAGGCACTATGTAGGATAGTAGCCAGAGAACATCATTAATGCTTTTATATAGAGTGCTTTACAGCAACAATAAACTCTGGTCCAAAACTAACCAATGCCTTTGCAAACGATCCCAACATGTTTAGCCACGTCTAATACCCATATCCTTTCTTGCTCCACAGCAAACTCCTGAACCAACCTGGTCCAAACCTTTCCTTTTTCTTGCGCTCAATGAAATCCTTACCTTGCTGACAGTGTAACCTCTCTACCAAGCCTCCAAGACCCCAACTCACATCTCTTCTTTCCCCTGTCTGAAGCCCACTGCTATTCTTTTAATTCACAGTCTAGCTTACATTTCATGTCTAAATCTATAGCTTAACTGTCAATCATCCCTCCCTCCCGCTTCTTTAACCACCTGCCTAGCACTAGCTCCACATATAACCACAAAGCCATCAGCAGCTTCCACTGTGACACTTCAGCCATCTCTAGCTGACAATCCCTGGCTCCCTTCATAAATCCTAGACTACCAAAAGCTCACTCATTAACCCCCCTCATCCCCAAAAGGTAACACTAGCTCCCTGTGGAACCCATCAGTAAGAACGGGTTTAATGCGTAAACCATTAGCCATCACAGGCTCTTTGTGCAATCCATCCCCCATTTCTAGATCCCAATGAAACCCTCTCCCTTCACTAACTTCACTGTGAATGTCTCCAAGTGGCTTTGGGCCTGTTATGCATTTAATGACACAAGAGTGCCATGTGTGTGTGTGTCAGGGCATGGTGGGATCATGTGTTGTAATGGAAAAAACAGGCAATCACTTGCCCTCCCTAGATTAGGGCACAGGCCTAGCTGAATTTCTGAAGTCTTGTTGAACTTGTTCTTCAGCTGCTGTCCACAGGCAGACACCATTGCAGTTAGATATGCACTTGACCCAGACAAAGGAGGCTTTAATTTGCTTAGATGTTGGTAACTGATGCCACCTCATGCTAAACGGGGGACAAAGGTGTGTGTGTGTCATTACTTTCCCATCCCTCCAAGCTACTTTCCTGTGTAATTTCTCTTCTTGTATGTGACCTAACATTTCCACTCTTCCCTATCTCCACCTATCCCCATATTATCTCCCTAGGGCTAAACCTGCCACTCTTACTTATAGATGCCCATGGTGTCTTCCCCTACAGCGTAAAGTGTCACATTTCCACCAAGTAACCCTCTCTCCTGTCTCATGAGATGACCTTCTGGGACAAAAGGCTAAAGCAGGTTTGCACAGCTCAATTTAAAACAGATACACAAGCCCCTGTATATGTTCGGTTTCTCCTATGCCCACCCTGCAACAAGGCCAGTCACGTGCCCCAGCATCCGGTAAATAACGCTCCAGCTGAAAATGCTTTGAGCATATCAGGGAGCTTGATCATGTTTTTTTTCCATCAGACCATTTGTGCTTTTATTTTTTGCTTGGAGATTTCTCCTGCTAGTCACCTTCTGCATGCATTCTTGGGATCCTGCCTAAACCATGGTGTACATGATTTTAGAAATACCAGTCTTGAGGATATATTTACCAGAACTTACTGGTAAGCAACCAGTATTTGGGCCAAACCACATTCTAGAACATAATAGGTAAAAATAAGTTGTTGGGATTATAATGTTACGTGAGACGATGGACCCCGACATTCGTGAGGTGAAGGGTGCAAAAGAAAAACCCTGAAAATCTACTGTTTGAATCTATCGAAATGCAACTAAAAAATTGTGATCCTGTATTATGTGGTGTGCACAAGCAAATATACAAATTAATGCATCGCTGTATAATAACAGAAGTTGTTAATCAATAAAGAAATTAAAAAATGTAATTAAATTAAGCACTGTCAAGAGACCCAGCACCTAAAATACTAATGCTTTTGAACTGTGATACCAACTAACAGAGTGTGCAAGATTGCCATGTTATTTTACAAACAGATTGAGATTAGTCCAGCTTACAAAAGTATTAAAAATACTGAAAAAAGAAAACTTCCATTATGCTGTAAAGAGAACCATGTGCGGTAAGCAACATTAGCAGGCCATAGGGCTGGCACATAGCAATGTGGAAGAAAGTATGTTTTGATACATTTGCTTGCCTTTTAGGCAAGTCTCTAACTGAGGCATAATTCATTTAGTAATGCACATACAAGAGACTGCAAACAGTACCCACTTACCTCTCCGCAGAGAATCACTGGGGAGAAAGGTATAAATAGACTTAAGAATTGAAGACTGATTGCTTGAGGTAAATGTTCTCCAACTTCACACCTGAAGGCTTTATAAAAATATGGGAGGACAGTACAAGGCTTGCATAAAGTAGTGAGGGAAAATAATCAGTTTCTGGTACCATGACCATGAGGCTGATAATAATATAGATATAGGTGGTACGCAGAAACTGGACCAGGGATGTGCACTATAAAATGCTTTGGGCTTTGCTAATGTGCCTCTGCGCTATAAAATACTTTGGGCTTTTCTAATGTTCATCTTAATCTATAATGTTGCTGAGATCGCTATAATAATTACTATCATTTTGATATACAAAATGTGTGCGTTGATTGTATGCAATAAATAACCTATTACCATAAAAAAATAAAAATATGTTGTTCTGATGGAGGGGCATATGGGTTCTGTGGAAAGAGTTTTAGGACAACGGCGGAAGTCCTTAGCAAAAAGAAAAGGGCCCTTGTGGAAACTGACAGGAGCAATAATTCAGCAACAAGGAACGAAATGAGGGACATGGTGGTGTGGGGTGCGGGGGAGGTGTGGGAGAGGGGAGTGAAGGTGGGGTATGAGTTACTGGATTCTTGTTTTAAATGCCCTGGGATGCTCCTGTACCTTTCTTGTACATCTATAATGCAATAGCTGCATACTCCATGTGCTCGGAATGTATCCGTAATTTGGTTCATAGTCAGTTTTGTAATGTTAATGAAAATTCAATAGAAGAAGTGCAAAAAAGTAACAAGTTGTATTTTCTGTACCACAATTCAACACTAATCCTTATGGGTTGCAGAGTAGCGTGCTACTCGCCAAAAAGCGAGTAGCACGCTTCAAAACCCCATCAGGGGTTGCAAGCGCTTAATAAATACAAAGCTCTTTCCCTCTTCTATCCAGCCACCTACCCTTCCTCTATCCAAATAACTTAATAACATATCCACCACTCATATTACTTCATATTTCACTATACTAACTTTCAACACTAATCCTTTATGGGTTCCGGAGTAGCGTGCTACTCGCCAGTGAAACGCTTCAACACCCATCAGGGGTAACAGGTGCTATATGAATGCAAACCTTTCTTCCCCTTCTATCCCTCCGCTATCCTTCTCACTCCAAATAACTGACTAATATCCACCACTCAAATTACTTTCATATTTCACCATACTAATTCACCACTAATCCTTTATGGGTTTCCGGAGTAGCGTGCTTCAACACCCCATTAGGGGTAACAAGCGCTATATAAATACAAACCTTTTTTCCTCTTCTATCGTTCTGCTATCCTTCCGAATCCAAATAACTGACTAACCTATCCACCACTTAAAATGTACTTGCATGTTTCACTATACTAATTCAACACGAATCCTCTATGGGTCCCGGAGTAGCGAGCTACTCGCCGAAAAAAGTGCTTAGACGCCTCGTCAGGGGTAGTAAGTGCTATACAAATGCAATTACAATACAAGCTACACCAAGCTAACAAATCTAAGGTCCTGTTCAACGTAGTTAAAAATCTTGCTGGCTCGGAGACTTTAGCCAAACCCCCTCCCTTATCCAACACTAAATGTGATGAACTAGCACAATTCTTTATCTCTAAGATCGATAATATATATAGCGACATCGCTGCGCATGGAGCCAGCAAACCCACTGACACCTCTGGAGAGCCGCCCGATTCGGTATCTTCTTCTAGTGCTCTTCTTGGGTGCTGGCCTCCCCTCCATCAACTTAGTTTTGGAGACCTCTTGGGGAAAGTTAAATCAGGCTCACCCTGTGACCCCCTACCTGTTTCAGTGCTACGTCTCTTAGATGCCTCCCATCTGGCTATTATTTGTACCTTACTTAATCATTCTCTTAATACAGCCATTGTTCCAAGCTGCTGGAAGCACGCTATGGTTACCCCTTTGTTGTAAAAGCCCACAGCAGATCCTAAGGTTCATTCCAATTTTCGTCCCATATCTTTATTACCCGTGTTCTCTAAAATTTTGGAGAGGCACATTCACCAGCACCTGTCTCAATTTGTAACCACTTATAATTTCCTACACACTTCTCAATCCGGTTTCCGTTCCGGCTTCTCGACCGAGACCACCCTTCTGGGAGTCACTGAAAACCTTCGTTGCTTGCTGGACCGTGGTGACACAGTGGCTTTAGTGATGCTGGATCTCAGTGCGGCATTCGACACTGTGTCACATAAGACACTTCTCGGATCCCTCGCAACCATGGGGATTGGTGGGAAAGCCTTGAAATGGCTAACTTCCTTCCTTTCAGACCGTACTTTCCAAATCTCTTCGCATCCTTCGAAATCCAAAATGTATCCTTCACCTCACGGGGTTCCCCAAGGTTCTATCCTTAGCCCTCTCCTTTTTAACCTTTATGTTGCCCCTTTAGCCCTTGTTGCGCAACGTTCCGGATTAAATTTATTCACTTATGCTGATGATTCCCAAATAGTTTTTTCCCTTTCCCAAGCAGACCCAACTCTGCCTTCTCCCTTACAGACAGGTCTCCGTGAGATATCTGATTGGATGTGCCTTAACCTACTTAAACTTAACGGAGATAAGACTGAGGTTCTGGTGCTTGGCAACAAACCAGAACTTTGGAACCCCAGGCATTGGCCAGCTGTGATGGGCCCTCTCCCCACTCCCTCAGAGCACGTACGGAATTTAGGTGTTACGATTGATAACACCTTGTCCATGAAACATCAAGCAAATAAAGTTGCGGCTACCTGCTTTACCATCTTGCGGTGGCTCCGGAAAATTTTCTGGATGTTACCCACGGACGTGCAGAAGTCCGTTGTGAGTGCCCTGGTGACCTCGAGGTTGGATTATGGTAACATCCTCTACCTGGGGGCTTCCAGGGCAGTCACTCGTAGACTCCAACTAGTGCAAAATGCAGCCGCCCGCCTCCTCTGTGGCTGTCGGAGATTTGACCACATCACCCCTCGACTTCGGGAACTCCACTGGCTTAGAGTCGAGAGCCGCGTGAAGTTCAAGGCATTGAGCTTCATGCATAGGATCAGAACTGGGGGTCGCTCCTGCGTACCTTCAGTCTCTTGTCAAACACTATGCTCCCTCGCGTTCCATTCGCTCCTCCTCTCAGCATCTATTCTCTGTACCTAGGTACAGGCTTTCTAAAAAAGGAGGTGCCGCCTTTGCTAACCTAGGACCGCGACTATGGAACTCACTCCCCTTTGAAATTCGTAGCGAGAAAACGGTCATGCCCGCTTTCGTAGAGCCATTACGACCTGGCTCTTCGACCAATAACTTCTGCTGGTGTTTGTTTAGTTCCTCCGTCTTCCAGCGCCGGGAAACCCTTTTGGGTAGCTGTCGCGCTTTATAAAATTAATAAATAAATAAATAAAGCTACAGTAAATTGAAGGAAAAAGCAGAAATAAAGAGATTGTTTGAACGTTGGTGGGTGAAGTGGATACAGGGAGAAATCCAGCACACACTGCTCTTGCAATCCAGTCTCCTCTTATAAACAGCACATTCTTTTTCTGAAGCACTTTAATGTATAAGGCAAGTCAAAAAAGATAAATATCTAGTTTTCTCCTATCACTTTAGTTTCTGCATCACCCAACAGCACAGAATGGCACTGTCCTGTTTTAACTGTCAAATTCAGGTTTCCTGCATTTGCATTAATATTTGTTGCCCCTTTTATATAAAAGATGGACAATAGTTTTATCATGTTTGTGCTTACTGAATTTCGGCAAAAATCGATGGGGATATCCATCTTAAAGAAGTGACTGATCTCGTTAGCAATTTGGTTTCAAATGCCACTTTAGATCCCAGTTGAGTACTGTGTGACACCACCTGCCCCGAATGCTCCAAGCATTTTGACCCTCTCCAATACGGGATATCCTTGAGGTGGTAGTCTGCAAGTTTGTTTCAGCATCGTGCCTGACAAAGAGAAAAACATGCCAGCTTTTTCAGGACAGTATCTTGTTAGAAGAGGTGGCCCAGTTGCTGTTTCGCTAGACAAGTGCCAACCGCACAGACTTCGCTTCAACCTAGCTCATAGGCTGGAATTCGAAAAGGAAGAGGATATGGGGTGAGGGCTAGAATAGTCATGCACATAAGTCACTGCAGCATTTTAGGCTAAACAAAATTATTACCCAAGATAATGCAAACGTTGGACTTTAAAATCTTACTGAAATAGATCTTAAAAGAATAAGCTTTTGTCAAAATTTCTAGCCTCCTACAAAAACCAGGTATACCAAATATATTACACACAAATACTATGTTATCTTGTAAAAAGAAGATTCAATTAAAAAACATCAACTTAACAAAATACAAACTTATTACTAAAACAGCCATACAAATTAATCCTACCTGAGATCCAGAAGTCGGGAATGTTATGCCATCGTCTTTCATTGATTTGATGGTGGCCGATATCAAACTAAACTGAGGATCCTTTTGAAATTCTTCAGACCACTCCACCATTAATGTTTTTAATTTATCACATACCTTTGGGTGAGCCTATAATCAAATATTTCACAACTACTTAGAATATATGCATCAAGCAATAAGAAATGCACTTGAAATACCCATAAACAAAAACAGGAAATAGTCCTCAGAGACAAATTACTTGCTCGCTATTTAACATTTTCTTTGCATTTTCACCTTTACATTTTAATTTACTCACCTGTGGTAGCACCTTTGGCACTCTGTGCCCTTCGACTCATAATTCACAATTGTAAACAGTAATAAGTTGTGAATTAAGAGGTAGGATAAAGTACATAATACAGTAGACGTTAGCTAGAATAGTTTAAGTTGGCATGAAGTCCACGGAGCTGACCGGTTTTCAATTTACAACAATTTTGGGCACAGAACAAGAAAGAGAAACTAAATAAAGTCTTCCGTAATTTTTCCCACATTAGGCTAAATGCCAAAAACACAATTTATGTAAAATAATCCAACATCAGTGCTTCATTTGTTTAGATGCATTTGAGGTGGAGAAAACAAAATCCTCAGAATGCTCCTGGCTGTTTAAGGGTGAGATTCTGGTTGGTTTTTCCAACAGTTTTCGTTCATTGACTTGATGATTTCCTATGCTGTTCTTCCATCTCCAACCGATTCCCATTGCACCTATGCAATGGGAATGGGTTGGAGTCAGTCAGCCTTCTATGACAGAATGGTAGTGATGCTGGACAACCACAAGGTGCTATGTCTTGGTTCTGTGGGGAAGGTGTTATGGTTCTGTGAGGAAACAAGACCAGCATGATGCCACAGAAGAATGAAAGAGAGAAAATTGCACCCAGACTGCAGTAAAGTTTAATTTCATCATGCTCAATCTGTGCACAAAAGTGGAAATAGTAAAATGGTACAGTATGCACACAGGAAGGGCAGAGCTCCAGATTACCACTGTTTTGGGAACTACGGTGCTAAAAAAGGACTTCAGATTGTGTTATCCAGAAGCCTCCGGAGTGTGCACTCTCAAATCCTTGCTACACTCAAAAGCAGGAGAAACAAATAAAGAAAGCCTTATTTATGAGACTTTCTCTGAGCTGCTACATTGACAATTTCGGTTATAGCAATACAATACATGGATAATGGCTTGTATTTAAATATGTTGACTCTACAATATTAGCTGTGACTGACATTTTTGTCAGCTTGACGACAAAGATGAGGTAGGGGAGTTTAAAGATTCATTTTGAAGTAACATTTTAGCAGTCTTATATAATGTATTACCTTCAACTAACTACTCATTTGAAATCAGAATACATTTTGCTATCATGCAGTGAATTATTGTTGGCACAAATGGTATAGTTTAAAAACACCAGCTGTGACATTACATTTAAAAACTGCAAAATCGCAAAGGCAAACTGGAAGGTAAGTAGAGGGGGTACAGCCAGTGTGTAGCCTGACATGCAGAAAAAGACATGTGACTAATTCAACCCAGCTCTAGCTGCCTCTCAGCAACACAAGCCTGCTATGATATTTCTCTATCTGCCAGTCCACTTCAGTTGTTTTGTATTTATTTATTTGAGAGTTTTATAGAGCGCTAGCTAGACCAGACAGTATCAGAAAGCTTTAAAGGTCGTGTGAGCAGGTTCCACAGAACTAATACGAGGATTTGTGAGGGTCGACATACTACAACTAGAGGGAATTAAACAATACAACTTTATATAAGTATATCAGAGGGTAAAGAATAATACAACTTAATAGATCCGGTGAGTTAATGACAGATTTAGACGCAGAGTGGGTCGAGCAACTATATTGAGTGATCCTGTCGGTGTGGTGGGATCATGGGTAAAAGTTAATCAGGTTGGTAGCAGGTTGAAGTATTTCTTCAGCAATAGAGATTTGAGGTTCCATATGAAACAAGTACAGGAGGGATTACAGCGGAGATCTTTAGTAAGCAAGTTCCAAATCCTCGGAGCATTTCCTGTTAACGAACGTGTTGGGATTTTTTGTTTTTCTTCAGTTTTGGAGGGAGGAGAAGAACCGAGTTGGAGCGTCTCAGGGCTCAAGTTCTTCCAGTTCTCAATAGTTTAGTTTCCAGATATTTAGGGTTTGCAGTGTGAAGGGATCTTTGGGTGATACAAGCTGTCTTGAAGATGCATCTTCCTTCAATGAGAAGCCAATTAAGACTTTTGAGAGCAGGTGACGTGGTTGATTCTGTCATTTCAGGAAAAGGGGTTGGGGGAAAGCAGAAGTAGATAGAGTGGAAGGTACAGGACAAGCGAACAGATGGGGGGGAAAGATGATATAGGTGAGTGCCTGGATAAGCATTGGCAGAGTTGGTGGTGTCAAAATCAATAAGAGCGACAGGATCCAATAGAAGGAAAGAAAGTACGGTTAGTGGTCTGAGCACGAGGGATTGGCTATTAATTACAGACTTCGCTGAGCAGACAGAAAATAAATTGAAAGGAAATGCACAGACTGGTTTCTGGTATTTGAAAAATTAGTTTAGCTTTTAAGCATGAAATCAATTTTTAATTTCTACTCATTTCAAACTGGTGGCAAAGTCTTCTCTACTACTTATACTCTTGCTTAATAAGCATGATTTCTCTGCCACTTTCCATTACCTTCCTGGCTGCTTTACAAGAGGGAGGCTAATCCTAGGATGTGAGGGACTGTACCTCTATGCCAGGTATCAGTTACTTCAGAGAGTATTAATGTGAGGTTCTAGTCCTGGAGAAAGGAAGTAAGGCAGGAGGAATGAAAACTATTATAGCAAGCAACATTTTATGAACATGTTGCCTTATTTCTGTAAATAAAAGAAGTTTTATGGGTTAACTGAAGTATGGTTTGCAGTAAGCATGCACCCCTCAGTTCCAGAGTAGTTTGTAGCTTTTTTGGAGCCCATGGTATGGGAATAAGTGTCCCGATGCCTTCAGTGCGTATACCATGTTACATGTAACTTCACTGACATGAGGGATCAGCCGAGGCTTTGAGTTCAAGATCAACCTGAGATTCTTCACTTCTCTTGAAGGTGCTAGCAGGGAATCATGGTCCCTGTGCCTTCTAGTAGCAGGTCAATGTGCCTGCCACTATCTGCAGGTCATGGTTTAATTTTTCGCTGTATCGAGTTTTAGGTAGTTTATCATCCTCCAAATATCTAAAGTCACGGATACAGTCATCGAGTCTTGATGAGTGCAGGCAGTCTAGATTGCAATTTTTTAGGATGATTTCACTATCACCCCCTTCATTGTAGCACATAAAGTTGAAGGGTTTGATCAGGTCAGGGTAACAGGATTAGGAAAAGGCTGTAGAGAAGAGGAGAGATATGGGATACTGCAGTGCAGGTAGGGAGGGAGGGCCATAAAGAACACCAGCCTTTGTCTGTCTTTGAGCTTGTAGGCATTACACTATGGAGTGCTCTTGTGTAGACGAAGATGTTGTTTTCCAAATAATAATGTCTGTTGTGGACATTGTGGGTGGGTGATATTATGTCCAGAAGCTATAGTGGAAAACCACAGTTTTTTCCACAGTGAGTTTTGGGTCATCTCATATGAATATGGGAAGGAACTCTGTGCCCCCACCTGGTCTAAGTACAGACTGTAGGTACGGCAATAAGTTGTTTTCCTCACCAAACTTGGGCGAAAAGGCGCTCTTTTGTATCAATTTACCCAGGAATAGGCCATTTTATCTAGAACTATAGTTTGCTGGGTTGGATTGGCCGAAGTTCATCTTTTAAAGTAGTGATCTCATGTAGGGAATCTTTTAAGTGCATGGTACAGATTTATGTCCCAAGGATCAAACTAGTTTCCTCCTAGGAGCAGATCCGGCACAGGTTGTCGTAATGAGGTTTGAGAATTTCTGGTGGACTTTTCCTGTCTCAGGCATGATACCTAAGTAAGCACAATATGGAGGAGTGTTGTAGCCAAATTCATGTTCAAACAAACCTGGAACTAAATTACAACTATTCAAGGGTTGAGCAGGAAGGGAGAGTCCAGTGCCAAATTAGAGGGAGAAGCGAAGGCTCACTAGGAAAATATGCAATGCTGAAAAATCTAAAACAAATATGCAGTGTTGAAATGTATGCATTATTGAAATGACACTTTTTATCATGCCACCCTGCAGCCAAAAACTTGCTGAGAGTTCATGAATCTTGAAAGACATTTTATGGACACTGTGCTATCTCATGTGCTGTAAAATTTAATTTGCTCTCACAAAAGTAGTAGGTTCTCCAGAGTAATGTAGAACATGATCAGACAAGTATTATCCCAAAAGTTAATTCAAGGCAATAAATTATTTGCAGTCGAAATCAAAGAAGGGGGCGAAGGGTGATGACAAATGACATTAATCTTAAAACTATATGAAAGAGAAACAAAAATGGTATTCAGAACTGCATTTTTATTCAGCAATGTACTGAGATAAGAACTGCATAGGAAAGCATTAAAAAACAAACTGCTTACAATCATTCTTTAAAGTGTTACATTTAAGTACTCCGAGTCTCTTACCTTATTAATAATGCTACGAACTTCAGTTGCAAAATCTCGTGAACATACTTCTAACTGGAAAAGCTTTCCGCTATTTGACATGCAAGCACCTAAGAGCTGAAACCAAAATATTGCAAGTTTACAAATTGATAGGCAGAGGCAGAACATTTTACAAAACACACAATAGGCTTATCACATAAAGCAGTTACTTACTGTTAGGGCTTGCAAAGCAACATGTGGCACTTTGTGATTCACTCTTTTCATAATGGCTCGAAGGCCATCTTTTGACCTATAAAATAAATTTTTAGAAAGTTTTTAATTAGATGTACAAATGAAATAAAAGCAAACTATTTTTGCAGTCTGAAAAAAAAAATCAAACAAATAAATATAATAACAAAATCAAACAAAGAAATATCTAATAATATATCTTAATCTACATATATATAGGCACTGAAGGATCACTGAGCAGGGAGAAACAGCCTGGAATGCACATGTCAGAACCTGGAGGTAATTAAATGATCCCAGTGCAGTTGTGAGAATAATAATGGTGGGTGGACCGTGGCATGCTCTTGGTTTCGGGCATGGCGAGATTGTACCAGCTGCTTGATGTAGGATTTCTTCTGCTTGTGGGGCACCGACTTCTCCGCCAGTAGCTGCTACCTTTGTATTCTGGGTGGGTTTCAAGGGTGGTCTATCAGATGAGTAGGAACATATGTTGGGCCTGGTGAATACCTGGGGGGAAAACTGACATGAGTGCATCCCACTTTTACCCCACTCCAGTAGACATGCTGAGAGCTGCCCTGGACTAGTGGATTGATTTGCTGATCTGGTGGAACAGGGGATGCAGGACACCAGTAGGTCCAAAGGCCTGTTAGGGACAGTGTGGCTGGGGCAAAACGTGAGACCACTCTGTCTAGAGTGTGCTGCATCAGCAGAGCACGCTCAGTGAGGACAAGAAGCACTCCAGGGTCCAAATCAGTTACAGGGTGAATTACTGGAAAGTACCGGGAAAGGTTACTGTGTGATTCTGTGGCACAGCAAAAGTCACTTGTAAGTTGCCTATTGTTTTGCAGTCAAGCACTGCCTATCTGCGATTAGGGAAAACAATGGAAAAATGAAAAACCTGCCTATGTATAGACAATTGGACGGGATCCTACAAAACTCAACAATTTGAATGAAGCTATGTTGTCAGCCATTGGAGACACCTTCTACTCCCTTGAGAAAAGGATTAGAGAAGTGGGAGTTGATGTATCACCCACATCTATCTAATGCAGTGGACAGAGTGACCATGGAGAAAGTATTCCATCTTCCAAATGTCGCATTAACCGGCACTTCTGGCAGTACATATTTGGAGTTAGGTCCACTGTTCTACATTGGCAACTTAATCTAATTCTGAAGATATTGTTCCTGGTCTCTGAGAAGATTAGGATGCAAACAGATCTCTCAAAATGCTGATCAACTAAATTTGTGCTAAAGAGAAAATGTGCAAAACAATGGAAAAAGGTTGTACCTTCTATTGGCTGCAGGATAGGGGAATGAAAAGTTATAGGACAACAAGAGTGAAGATCCAGTTGTCTTTCCTGTCCGATGTGCCTAGGAATTTTTGGGGGGCTAGTACCAGGATGCCTTTGAAGTCTCAATTGCACTTTATAAATGTAATTTCATTTCATTTTATGTCAATCAGAACCCAGAGGTTAAAAACATCCCTGTTATTACCAATTTACAATGGAATGTTATGTATTGCACAATCAAATAATCTGCCTCTGCTTTAAATAAGTGTACAGGAGTCAAGGGGGAGCCATACTCAACATGTCCTTACCGGACTCAGCCACCTGATCAGAGTTGCAGTTGGTGATCTCCCACCCACTATCTGGCCATCCTTCTCCTCTCTTGGTAGCATGCTATCATCGCACAACCCCCACACCATCTCTGCACTAAAATATTAAAACAAAACAGGGCTGGTGTCCTGCCAAACTGCCTACCCTCTGAATTTACTACCACCTCCCCAAACAAATTTAAAAAAATGACTGGTGTCTTGTACAGTATCTGTTCTTGTGACAACCACACTCCGTACTTTCCCTCTCATCATGAAATTGTGATATCTATCAGAGCAGAGAGCTCTGACTGAGAACACTGTCAACATGACCCAGAATTCTTTTATTATGAGACAAGAGTGGGAATCAACTTTTGTTTCCCACTGATGCTTTGTCAAAGCACCTGATTTACAGTCTGGTATTCATGCTAGTGGCTCTCAGAGGGAGCTATACATATAAATGATATATGTGTGAGGTTCCATTCTATGAATATGTGGCGAAAAATAGACTGATCCAAACCCCACTCACCTGTAAGGTCTAGCTCCCTGCCAAGTACTTCTGCAACTTTGTAATTTCCAGTCACATGCTAAGCAAATACAGGAATGCCTTGGATAGCCTACAGCACATTTATTTTTATGCAGAACGAGAGGGATACATTGTTCTTATTGCCTGCTGCTTAGAACAGGGAGTCTGCCTAAATGGACCTGAAAAGCATGCTTCCCTGCCCTATGCTGATCTCCTGGCAGGTCACTAAATTGTTGCTGTAGGTTTACACACAGTCACTAATGAAAAATGGGTCTTAACAGAAAAGATCTTGAACAATATTTTGGACTCTTTGGGTTGCCAGCTATCTTCTGTGGTACGTCTTGCTTATCAGAGTTTCGAGTCCTGTCATTCTAATGCCAAACAGGTTAATGGCAAATTGGTCTGGCAATTGTAGTTCTTCATGCGTGCCCTTTCCAAACCACTAAAAATACCTGGCAATTGTCACATGGACTAGTTATAAGATCTGTAGTTAGAGAAACAAAAAACAGAATGACTACTTACTCTTACAGAAAGGATGGGGAAAATAACTACAGAGTTACCCTCACAATATTAAATAAAAGAGGGTACAACAAAGTGTTTAATAACTTACACCTGCTAGAAAATGTCAATAGCTATAGATACAGTCCTACACCTCCATATGATACAGAACAATATACCTTGCACCTACCATGGTGATCTGGCTTACTTCAGAATTAATATAGGTAATAAGCACCAACATTCTGCTGGCCCTTCAAAACCTATTATTAAGTCCAGTAGTTGGAGTAAACTGGACTCCCCTGCCTTAAATTTACTGCTTTGAAGTTCCAAACCAGCCCTAAATCAGAAGGTCAAAGCAGATCAGCCTTTGATAGACCATTGGATCAGAAAACCCTTGGAGTCTGCTCTTCCATTGATAGTTAAGACCACTGTGAGATCGCACCCACCGGCCCCATAGTTCAAGGATATGCTTCATTTAGAGAAAAAATGTTGCAAGGATCTCGAGACACTCTGGAGGAAGAAGTACAACCTGGAGGCTAAAACAGAATATAAAAATTTCTATCAACACTTTTTCATGTGGTCAAAGAATTGTCTGACCCTAGTAACTCGTCTCCTGCACCTCTCCTGTCCCACTCCCAATGCACAGAACTAGCTCACTTTTTTATAGATAAGGTAGCTACTATTCAAATGCAATTGGCAGTAAATCACAGGGCAGGTATACAATTTGAGGACTCGGATAGTGTTACTGGGCAATTTCCTTGAATTGGTCCTAATCCTCTTCAGGATATGCCAGGCCTGGCCCAAACAATGGAGTTATGGTCTCAGTTCGGCCTTTCGGGAATTCTGTCCATTCAGCAATCAATTAAATCAGGCTCTCTCTTAGACCCGCTTCCTCCAGCTAATCTGGGGCTCCTTGATCCTCACTTGTTGCAAGTCGCAGTGGACTTGCTCAGTTCCTCACTTTATGAGGGCTGTTTTCCACAGTCCTGAAAACACGCTATGATCCTCCCACTTTTAAAGAAGCCCAATCTCGATCCAAATAATTGGGCTAATTTTAGACCCATTTCCCTGCTGCCTGTCTTTTCTAAAACTTCTTCAGCTCCTCCCATCTGGATCTGGACACAGTACGGAATCTGCCCCCCTGGGAGTCACAGATTATCTAAAATAATGCCTGGATTACGGCATAACAGCTGTGCTGATCCTATTGAATTTCAGTGCAGCCTTCGATACTGTGTCCTACTCTATCCTATTGGATAGACTGATAAAATTAGGCTTTGATAGAACAGTCCTAGCTTGGCTGACCTTTTGGAAGGTAGTTAATTTCAAGTTTTTTCATCAGATGCAAGATTTGCACATTGACCTTGGAAGTACCCCAGGGTTCCAAGTTGAGCCCCATGCTGTTCAACCTGTATCTTCGCCCTCTCACGGATGTGATAGAGAGCGGAGGCTTGCATTGCTTTCTCATGCAGACAACACTAACAAAAACTAATCTTTGTCGTCTTCACAGGGGTACAACCCAGATGCCGTTAACCTCGGTCTACGACGTGTTGCTTCCTGGATTGAAAGTAACTCACTTAAAGTTAACGGTGATAAAACCGAGGTTATGGTTTTAGGCAGGAATCAACAGCTCTGGGGTCCACAACGTTGGCCTGAGTGTTTGGTGGTTCCTCCAACTCTATCCCCCAAAGTAAAAAGCTTGGGATTCTGGCTGAATGAAACTCTGTCTATTCGTCCCCAAGTGGCCAAAGAGGCCTCCACCTGTTTTGCCGTGATAAAGTGGGTGAGGAAGATTAATTGGATCATTCCTCACTCAGCACAAACAACTCACCTGATAAGATCCTGATAAGATCACGAGTGGATTACGGTAACATTCTCTATCTGGGAATTTGGGAATTGACAAGGCCTGTATGAATTCAGCAGCAAGACTCAGTTTTCTGCTTCCAAAGTATGCCCCGGCTTCTCCTATTCTTTGCAAACCTCCAATTGAAAAGAGTGCAATTTAAAACTAGGTTTCATTTTTAAAATTGGACTAGGCCCCCGCAATGTCCAGGATCTGGTCTCTCCCCATCAGCCTAGCCGGAGGGTGAGATCTGAGAATCAGGCTTTATGCATTGTGCCCAGAATGTCTTGCCAAACACAGGAGGTTGCTTCTTTGCGTACCTGGGCCCTACATTTTGTAATGCCCTACCGGAATTCCTAAAACACTGTACGTCTCTGCTGCTATTTTGGAAGCACCTTAAAACTTGGTTATTTTAATCTTTCAGCTAGACATTTCTACCTATGCTTAGCGCCGGGAAACCCACCGGTTAGCCATGTGCTCTATAAGTAGAAATAATAATTATTATAATAATATTTTAAAAAATGTGATATTGTACCTCATAAGCCTAAAACAGGGACCACTGCTATACATCACTGGCCAGTTTCCAATTTTTGTCATCACTGTAACCTTGCTAAGTAAACAAATATGTAATGAATAATATGTACAAATATGTACTGAAAACATTTACAACCACCGAATAGCCTACACTGCCTCCTGGGACTGCTATCCTTAACATCAACAGCACTTCTTCTTGGCAGTGGGTGGTAATATATAATGAATTAAAATGTTCTAAGGAAACAAATATTGTTTATATGAAAGTATAGCTAATTCAGTAGTAAGGGCAGTGACTGAGTAATAAGAAGACCAAACAACTACGACGTCTAATGTAACAAAGAGAATATATCCATCCTTAATCCGCTTGTGTGCACAGAAAGAGACTATGGTAAAGCATCTTTATAATGATGAAAAAATAACAGCATTTAATTCAATCTATTGGAGAGGCTCAATATGTGGTCTTTACCAACTAATTTATATAGCAGAGATGGACGATAGAAAGGCATGATTCGTTTCTATGGAATTATCACTGATCGGAGATTTCAGATGGAGTTCCATAATATTCTCTTTTGGGCATATATTATTATATGAAATAAAGTTTCACATTTTACACATTATTCCTCTAGTAACAACTGGAGAAAATAGGAAATAAAATTGCTTGATTCAAACACTTTTGAATAGAGCAACTGGATACTTTTACGGCAGAGGGACTAAAATAAAATTTAAGACCAGGGCCAAAATAAATACATAGTGCCCGGAGGACACAACAGGCATGTGCACCTTCCTTCTGCTCCCCCGTGTATCACTATTATATCACAGAAGGAGGCCACAGATGCTTGCTTGGCCCCCTTCTGTTATGTGAGTAGCTCAAGTGCTACATGTGTGCCGGTGTGATTCCAAGTGGGCTTGCCCTCAATTGAATGTAGGTATGGAATCCTTTGCCTTTCGGCCCACGCCATATTAGACAAGTAACAGCAGCAGGTTTAAAAGAGTGTACGGAGAACATTGCTTTTAATAATCTCACATATAAATCCTTGGTTATAGCAAAAAATATTTGAAAACTGGGTTCATAGAGTCAAGAGTATGGCGAAGAGAAACTGAGGCAAACTCGAAAAAAATAAGTAGGGCTTACTGTGATAGGCCCATTGGATCAGGAACGCAGCATTACCTACTTCAGGTCACGAACACAAAACAGATTCTGCCTTACAAGGTTAAGAATGGGGAACATCCACTTTTTAATAGCATTTCCAACCATGGGCAAGTGTACCTGAAACCTTCCAATATGTCCCTGTGACGGAAAATTGGACCAGACAACTCTCCATTTTATCTTATTTAGTAATTTTTATAGAGATATTAGGAAGAGCATTTCACGCCCATTATTTTTAATGGAAAAACTTTATTTCTAAAAAATTGCCTTTGATTTTATCTATAATTTAGAAAGTTTGTAATGCACTGGAGGTCTATACCAAAATGGCGATCAAAAGGAGAAAGCTCAACTCACACCTTGAGGCCCTACTTTACGAAGAACTCAGGATACATACAGATTAGTGAATTTAAGGGATGTTAAACTCCTTTATACTTCATAAATATTTGCACTCAAGCACTTTATGTACAAATCATTTTTTGTATTTATCCCCTCCGATATAGATAAATTATACTGTTTTTACCAACCTATGGATTTATCTTAAAGTTTTATGCATTTTATTGTATCGACAATGATGAATTATGAAGAGGATTACTCATTTTAGAATGCGTTTATGGTTGTACTTCTTTTTAACCGAATAATGCTAAATTGACTTGACTTGTAACAGAGACAATGGCTCATCAAGGTGTAATTTCCAAAACTTCCTAAGCAATCAATGGGATAACAAATTATCCATTCATTGAGCAAAAGCAGCATACAGCATCACAGCCATCATGATTGTTCAAAGGAGTAGTTATGTTGCATAATGATATCCATTCGTAAGTTAATGAGAACTGATCTGAATATAACCAAAGGTAGAGTAGGCGTAGCAAGGCTGTCAGAAGATGCAGTATGAAGCACCCCCGAGGGCACACCTTGTGAATTGAGCATGGGGATAATAAGGGCACCCCAACCAGCACTATGCAGGCAAGTTCATTCACGTAATGCACCGTTAAAGGTAAGGCCGGATATGCCCCCTCAATTAAAAGCAGACCGTGGCTTCAAATAGCTGGGCTGCCTTTATGTAATGCTCTATTGCCAGAGCAGGTGTCATTTTGTGCTTGCAGCAGGAACAATACATTCACTATAATAGCGTGTACGGTCCTGTTTTGCCTCCAATGGAGCCGGTCAAAGGTGTACTGTGTCGCAGACTTGGCCCATGCACGCTATAGATAAAGCAACCAATGAGTAGCTTTATGTAAAAAACCACAAAAGGAACTGAGGTAAGACTGAAACAGGAAATACTCTTGAGTCACATGATTAAAACACCTAGAATGGTTAGATGAAATTGAATGGCCGCCATAGACAGAAGAATGCGAGATGTCAGGAGTGCACGATGCAAGCAGAAAGTGAAGAAACAGACATTGCTGATGTTACCAGACAGGTTTGAATGAGGCTACCGGATTGGGCATGTATTGTAATATTGAGATTAAAAGGGCCAATGCAAGACTGCTATTAGTGAAATATGGTTTTGTTTTGCATTGAAAATTTTTATTTAACAGGTATATGCCTAATTAAGATGAAAACAAGAGCTGAAATGCAATGAATGAAATAGGATTAATAGTGTTAAAAGTGAAGTAATTTAGACATAATAACAAACTGCATTAAATATATGAAGAACGATTGACCATTATAAAAGATAAAGAAATGACAGTACAACATAAACCAGAAAAAAAAAAAAAAAAAAATAAAGTAAATTTAGAGATTAAAATGTCGTAAGATAATGTCTCAAAAAAGAGCGCAAAAACTAGTCCCAGAGTACAAGGTGCAAGAGAAAGAATTGTGTTTCTTTAATCCATATAATGAAATTGTGTGAGAGGCTATAAACACACACAGACCTACTTTAATTCATTATGTAAATGCTTCTTGATGTATTAAAAATACATGTGTTGTACCGGTGTGATGCAGATGTGAAATCGTAACTAGGGCCTTGACAACTTTCAGGAAGTATAAACTGTGATACATCTTATTATGTCTATTCAGTTTTCTTGTGAAAAAAAGAGAATGTAAAGGAGAAGAGAGGAAATTGTACAGCAGAGCTAAGCCCAATAACTGCCCTTGAGAGGACAAGAGAAAGAAAATACACAAAGCAAAAGAAAGAACATGAGAAAGCACAGCATCCTAACAAAAGGCACATAGCATGAAGAACTTATGAATAAAGCAGAAAATGATGCTATTGTCGTATAGCTTCCACTAAATTAGTAGGACCCGTACATGTGAGGACGTCATAAGCTTAGGATTGTGCCAGACGGATTCCATGCACCATCGCCAGGTATGTTGTCCCTTAGATCAGCTAGCTCACAGTGCCACCATTAGCCTACCTAACCTAGACAGGGTGGGAACAGTTCTGACAACTATTGAACATGACAACCCTGTTCCCTCAGGAACCGTGGTCACAGACCTAGAATTCTTTGCTCTGTCTCGTACTCAAAGAGTACTTGAAGGGACGTTTTTCAATATTTATTGAACCAAAGTGATTCTTGAAAATAAGTGATGCAATGATCACTAGAAAGAAGCAGACAAAAGTTATAATAATAAGTGTCAAGACAGTGAATAAAACAAAGAGTTCCACCATCTTGTAGACATAACTTATATATGCATTCATATACAGTACAAGAACAGTCTAGCGTACTCCTATAATGCAAACCCTAACCTATGTGTCTGGGGTGAATGTGTGGTCTGCCAAGAAACCCCCTTCTGGATGATATGGGGCCAGAAGTACGACCCATTTTTGCATGCAAAAACAGGTTAGCGACCCTTTTGCGCATGCAAAAACTGTTAGGGCCATGTACAAACCCTATTTAGCGAGTCGTAATTTATCTGCGACTCGCTAAATAGCATTTGCGACTCGCAATTATGAAGGGGCGTTCCAAGGGCGTCACTTCCTAATTGAGAATCGCTACCCCATGTAAGAATGTTTTGCGACCGCAATCGCAAAACACTCGCAATTTACCGCCCTATTCAATTGGACCACTATCTGCTCTTTAAAGATGAAACGAAAACATTCAATTTTTCTTTCTTTAAATGCATCTCGTTTTCCTTCAAGGACAACGGGCTGCATTCCCCCCCCCCCCGCCCTCTTCCCCCCCCCCCCTCAATTTTTTTTATTTTAAAGCAGTCCCAGACATGGAGGTCTGCTGAGCTCAGCAGGCCACCATACCTGGGATGGCCAGCCAGTCCCAATGGGCCGAGATTGCGATCAGGCTGTCATTGTTTGTATTCCACAGATCGCTATGTCGCCATACGGATGTAATAACAAACACATTTGTATCACGCAGGTGAGGGCATTGCACATAACACCATGGCAGTGTGAGTGTTTTCACAAAGTTCTTTGAGTCAGCAGTCAGTGTTTCTTATAAACTAACCCAAGTGTCATAAATGCGTGTCAAAATTCAATGTGACAAAGGGAAGGCAACTTTAAGAAAGAATCATTTACATGTAAATTGGCACTATTTATTACCAGGCGTAACTTGGGCACATGACACCCACTCCACGTACATATATTGGCTAAAAAGCTATCGAACAGTAAACTAATCCTGTCACTAAAAATGCAGTAGCATATATAAAGGAAAAAGCTAAAACATATACAATAAAAGCATTATAAAACTGCCTATAAAAAAGCAGGCCCTCATTTTATTTGGAGGCCCAAAGCATAAAGAAACCCAATAGCTGTTAAAAATATAAAAGCAATAAAGTCAATTGAAAAGACATTTAGCAGTTAAAAAACAGGCCGAATAAAAAGTTCCCACCACATGAAGAGCCAGATGTTTATATGTTCTGAGTGGTAGACAAAACATTGCTGTTCCAAGCGTCCGCAGATGATGTTCCCAGAGACACACCCTGGAGGAAACTGATAGAGCACAAATGTTCCCATCCACCCCCCACAGCAGCAACTGAGGGCGCAAATACATCCAATTGATGTTCCGGTGAAACAGGGCCTAGATCCAAACCAGTCCAGGTCATCAGAAAGAAGGGACAAGTGTTGTTGTATCTGGGACAGTGTAGAGGATTTTAGCCAATCAAGGCACAACTTCCCAACACTCTAAGTTGTTACCACCCCCGAATTCTCATTTTGCACATACCGTATGTCAGGCCTGTGGACTGTAAATCCCTTAATGTTACCTAGGAATCTATCCTGACATTTGTTAGTGACTAGTGCCCGCATTAACCATCCCTTCCAATTGGGATCCGATGACTTATATCTATTCGTACGCAGTATAATATCAATAGTGTTTTCATCATATGGAGTTAACCGCTGCCAGTTGTCAAATCGTGTAAGAGTGGGAACCCTTGGTGTGTTCAAATCTTATCTTGGCTAAGCCAAGACACATTGCCTGTTGCACAGTTTTGTTCAGGAAAATCATCAGTTGCAGTATTAAACAGGCTCTGAATAAAACCTCAGTTCCCTGAACCTGGTAATCTTTAGTCCCCCAAATAGATTTTACATATACTATAACCCTCCAAAAGTCAAAACCTTGTACAGCGAGTTGGGAAAGGAAAGAAGTAGAGTATATCACCTTAGTGTCAGTTAATATAACTTTATTTTCAGGTGACGGTTCAAGCCTATAATAAAATGAGGCTAGGTCAGATGTGTCATACCCAGAAGAATAGTCAAACTTCTGTGCAAATCCTTTTGAACTTCCCCTTGGTGGCATAGGTCAATATTTTCATTGTGTAAAGTTAAATACTTAAAGTACTAGCCTTGTGTAGGAAATGATGACCGTAATGTCGAAAACATAACATCTCATCAAAATTAACTGTACCATCATAAAACTCATCAGAAGAAAAAAACAGTGGAATGCTCTAGATCGTCTAACATTTCATATACTACATCAATTTCCCAATCATCACAAATAGTACTTGGAGTGATAATGTCATTCAATTCTTTTTTTTTTTTTTTTTTACATGCAGAGTTTGCAAGTGTTTAGTGGGACCATACACATCAAATGATACCCTGCCCCATACAATCCCATCTGGAAGTGGAATAGCTGAAATGTTCACCAGGGACAAGACTCTTTGCTCAACATGTGATGATGCATGTTGTTTCAGAAACAAATTTACATTGTGTAGTGCAGAGCGTTCTGGGACAAAATGTCCATTCAGAAGAAGGAAGAACACGGTCACAAAACCAATCCAATGGACTGGGAAAAGTAATTATTATCGAGGTCTGGGACCCACATCCTAACTCCAAACAGGATCTCATAAGGAGTCCGACCACCCAGGGATTTCTTGGCATATTTTTCAAAGCCCTCTAGACCCCATTTAGGTGATGGACCCAACTGTGACCAGAGCCTAATACCCTTGCTGTTAAAGACTGCTGTATGTCGCATATTTTTCTTATCCACAACAGTGTTTCCCTTGGGATGGTATAGAGATGAGAAACACAGGGTAAGACCGAAACTTCCTATGGCCTCTTGATAAGCCAGAGAGCTAAACACCAAACCTTAAACAGAATGTAGTATGCCAACTGCGATTGTCCCGATAAAGACTCACAGATCCTTTATAACAGTTTGGGCGTCAGCCGATTGCTGTGAGCATATCCACAGGAATCAACAGCAGGAACCCACTGCCACCAAGATATACTTGTAAGCCCCGTTTGATGATAGGGGGCCACAATGTTCAAAATAAACACAAGCCGGAGGCTTGTTTAAAATCAAAAGAGGTGTCTGGGGTGGACGCGCCATGGTGGACCCCTTCATCTGCTGACAGATGGGGTGTCATGGTGAGCAAAAGAATTATGGATTTAACCCAGATCTCTTGACTGGGGGTGAATGTTTTGATTTGTTCTGCAGTCCGTCCATCAATTGTGTGTCTTTTGCTTCCTCGCCCTAAGTGCGCCAGGTATGCTCAGACGTGAGTCCTGGGCTCACTGTGCCACTGGAATCAAGCTACCCTGGCTGAAGAGGGGTGAAACCCCGAAACCGGTCCTAGGATGCTTGTTTCCGGTCCAAGGAGGACGTGGCTTGGCAGTTACGGCTGGAGTGTTCCCATGAGGCACAGGGTCAAAACTGATTTGTATATGGCCATGTCTAAACTGGGGTGGCATGGTGAGCAAAAGAATGATGGATTTAACCCAGATCTCTTGACTGGGGGTGAATGTTTTGATTTGTTCTGCATTCCGTCCACCAATTGTGTGTCTTTTGATGTCACATCTCAGGACAAAGTCCTTGGTCTGCTTGTAAAAACCCAACCACCAATGGCGTTGCTTCAAAAGAGAAATTGTGCAGCCAGCCCTGCATGTGCAGAAGCCAGACCCTCATGTGCAGCCAGAATTAATCCCAGTCCATAATCACTGTTAGGTATTACTCTGTCCCCCAGTCCTGGATTCTGAGCATATGATGTGTTTTGTGCATCTATCTTGTAGTAGTACTTGAGTGGAAAGCCTTTCGGCAGGTGCGTGTCATTGCACGCAGCATTGACGGCCACCATGATGTTTCTGTCTATTCTTGTACTTGAACGAGTTAATGCAGCAACCGCAGCAGTGCAAACTGTCGCCTTTGCGGCTTCATCGGCCAGTGAATTCACCTCAACGTGAACACCAACATGCTGATGACTCAATGTATAAATGACATGAGCCGATGGCAAGCATTCTTTGAGCTTGACCACCCGATGTCAAAGCAACTTGTGCTTCACTGTGCAGCCTTTCAAATTCCTGAATACATTCTGGCTCCAATAATAGGTATACTCATTATAGGACTGCACACAATAATACTAATCACACACTAAAAGTGTGGTGAATCCAGCATCCGTATTCTGTAGTGCCAGTGCTAGAGCATTAAGTTCCGTCATCTGTACAATCACCTAGTGACTGCATGCAGGTTTTTTCAAGATGAAAAGTTCCATCATGCATACAGCCTTTCAAGACTGTGCATGCAGCTGAATATTGGTGTTTGGTCCCTACAGCAGGCTGAGAAGAACCATCAGTGTAAATGATCTAGACAAAGCGATCTAGAAGCATAATTTCATTAGGAAGAGGATATTCTTGCTTGTACTGAAGAAATGCTTGTATTTGCAAAGTAGTGTCAAATCTGTATTCTACATCTTTTAAGATGAAGGAGTTTGGCCTTTGTATCCATCTTGCATGTAGAGCTTTAGCGTTCATAACACTTCCTCTGGTAACTGCCTCTAAGGTCATTATCGGGGTCACAACAATAATGAGTATCCCTTGACACAGGGCACGTGCTCTCACTACAGCAGTCTGTAACGCGGTCAGTATTTTTTCAGTAGGTGCAAAACGCATTTCCGAGTGGTATACAGAAGGGATTTATATGCAATCGGTACTGTTTCACCTTCAATGAACATGTACCCTGATCTACCCTCGATTACACGAATCACCAGGTTTGTAGTGTTTACATGTGTGTGTAAGTGGAAGCGCTCATGTCAGCTTGAACGGAACGTAAAAGGTTTGTGTGCTTCTGTGTCCAATGTGGGCTTGAAAAGTCTGGACGAATAAGGTCATAGAATGGTTTTACCCATTCAGCGTAATCTGGTATGTATGTTTTGCCAAAATGTAAAAGTCCTAATAGGGATTGTAATTTTTTAGAGTTATTAGAGGCTGGAACAATGCACATTTTTCAAAAACTTATTGCCAGACTCTTGCAACTCGTATCCCAAAAACAGGACACTGAGGTAGGCGATCTTTGATTTTTTCAAATTGAATTGGTAGCCCATGTGAGCAAAACTCAAGAGCATGTAGTCTACTCTAGTCATGTGTTCCATCAGATCATCGCCCGTTAAGTTTATGTCATCGACATATGACAATACCTGGTCATTAAAGTTTTCAAGTAGTTCTGTGACTCTGGCTGAAAACAGCCCAGGACTAATCTTATACCCCTGTGGTAAACGGGAAAATAGTTTTTAACAACCTAGCGCTGTGAAGGCTGTCAAATATCTGCTTCCAGGACCTATATTTTGGCAGAGGAATCCATTCGAATGTCTAGTGTCATTTTGTAATTTTTCCACACAATGTTATTCAATAGTGCAACACTGTGTGCATTTTGTACTGCAAATGTGTGAGTAGCTGTGTTCAAATGTCTGTAATCTTAACCTGTTGTATCTGTCAGATGGCCGGGAGCCGTCCGACGTCACAGTGGGCGTGTATGTCGAATGGCTCTCAGCCGTCCTAGCCCCCACCCACAGGGAAAGCACTGGTGCTCCACCTGAAGGCCGCGCATCTATGGGTCCCCTCCAGGGATGGCAGCGGAAGCCCATCCACTGCCCTCAAACGCCCTCCTAGTCATCTAATGGATTAGCGTGCACCGCACACCGATGTCATTAGAGGCAACCGGATGCACTGTAAGCCATTTGCTTCCAGCGCGTCAGGGAGAAACAGGTACGTTTCTTAGTGGGGAGGGTGGGGGGTTTTAAACAAAGAGGCATCTGAGGAAAGGAGAAAGTTTTCCTTTCCTCCGATGGCTGTTTGAGCATTTCTGCTGCACGATCACAGATGGGGGGGTGATCGTGCAGCAGGAATGCCCGTTAGACACCAGGGATTTTTTTTCTCCATAAGTTGTGATTGCAGGGAACAGCCCCTTGGGCAAGGGCCGCTCCCCTTTGGGTAGCAATTACTTTGGCCGTTTCCGTCCCCTTGGAGGGCAGATAGGCTGATTATGTTGTATGCCCTACTCGGCCACCATGGATTTTTTTTGTATTCGTGTTACTTCAGAGAGCAGCCCCTTGGGCAAGGGTCGCTGCCCTTTGGAGAGCAATTATTTTGACCGTTTCTGCCCCCTCCCCCGGGGGGGGAACGATTATTTTCAATTGTGTGTGCCCCACTAGGCCAAAAGGGTTTTCAGTTTTAGTTTTTTTGATGTTGGGGAGCAGCCCCTTGGGCAAGGGTCTCTCCCCTTTATGGTGTGATGATTGTGGCCGTTTCTGCCCCCTTTGGGGGCATATCAGCCATATGTTTTAGGCTCAACAGGGGCCGAAGCTATTAGACACCAGGGATTTTTTTTATGCTGTTGTTGGGGAGCGGCCCATTGGGCAAAGGCCGCTCCCCTTTAAGGGGTGATTATTGTGGCTGCTTCTGCCACCATTGGGGGCAGATTGACCATATGTTTTTAAGCCCATCCGTGCCCACGGGGGGCAGTAGCCACTAGACACCAGGGTTTTTTTAAATGTTGTTGTTGAGGAGTGGCCCCTTGGGCTAGGGTCGCTGTCCTTTTACAGGGGTGAATATTTTGGCTGTTTTAGATCGGCCTTACATTTTTTGGCCCATCTGCCCCCAAAGGGCAAAGAAGCGACTTGACAGCAGGGATTTTGTCAAAATCGATTTCTGCGACTGGTGGAGAGGCCCCTTGGGCAAGGGTCGCTTGCCTTTTAGGGAGTGATTATTTTGCCTGTTTCTGCCCTTCTTGAGGGCAGATCGGCCTTATACTTTTTGGCCCACCTGCGCTTCAGCTTGGCTGGTGGATTGTGTGTGAACTGGTGCATTATTTGCATATATGATTGTAATTTTTTATTTCTCCTTTTTATTCTAGTGCAAAGCTTTTGATTCTATGTCAGGCCCGGAGGCGAGGATTACGCTATTCTTTCTCCACTTTATTGAATAGCAGCCATTTGAAGTACACAAAAATAAACTACCATTCCCATGAAACCTTGGGAATATCATAAATAAACAACGACAATAGAGTCCAACATGTAGAATGTCCTACCACCAATTGGTAGGCTCCAGTAGGGTGATAGTCCCTAGTCACTGGCCCTTCCTCCTCTTTCTTCGCTGCTTGCAGCCAAAGTTAAGTGTCACTCATTCCCCATCGTTTTGACTGGGTTTTTTTCTGACTTATAATCATTGTATGTTGTTTTATTCTGAGATGAAAGTATATTGCTGTGTGCTAAAGTTATTGCCTTGTGCCGCTAATTGTATTCAATATCGTTGTGAGCTGTTAATGTTCTTTTTTCTTTTTGTGTTGGTTTAGCACTACTGTGCTGATTGTCAGTCTTCCCGCTTAGCGGTGGCCTGTTTCAGCCGCAGAAGCCTTTTCACTGCTCTTTCGCTGCCGTTGAGATTTGGTGCAGGTTCGCGGTGCGGTCCTCCTGCCGCTTGAGGGCACCTGACTGGCATCTCTCAACCGGCCCGTGCGCTATAGATTCCGTGCATTCTTGGAGTCGGAGCGGCACTGGTGCCTTGTCACAAAGCCTAGCCGTCTGGAGAGGGATGCTCGCATTGAGGGTCTGTAATACTGCAATTAACTCCTATGCTGTTTCACAAGGGTCTGGATGTGCTAAAAGCTATTAATTAACGTGTACGCTCCCGCAGGGCGTCAGTATCAGGCTTTTTGCCTTGGGGACCATTCTCCCAGGCATTTTTCTGCCCATAAAACTTGCACCAGGGCTGCTGGGTCCCAGGCTCAGACCCCTTATTTAAACGCGGTCTTCTCCACCTTAAAGTGTAGGCGGACACCCAGCCCCCTCATTACTGGGCATAACCTGCCAAACTAAATATCTGCTCATGCCACTACTTTGAGTGGGTGACAGGGAATAGACACACGACTGTGTCATGGACCCAAACTTGGCAGACCAAGGGTCGGAGTAGGACCTCAACTCCCTCCCGCACGATGATGACTTTTATGATGCGGTTGACGCATCTATATATAGGGCGGTTTCTGAGGCCATGGCCCCCCTGGAAGAGCGCCTTCCGCCCCAAATCGCGCAAGCATGTGACAAACTATCAGGGTCCATTTCGGGTACCACTAACCCACTTCAGGCTGATGGCCTTTAAACCCCTGACCCTGAACTGCCACCCAAGCATCTGCATGAGGCAGGGTAGACCTTGATGCCTTCGCTAGGCTTAAGCAGGCATTCCTGGCCAGCACTGTTCCCTCAGTTTCCCCTGCACTTCCCTCAGACACTGCAGATGGTGACCATAGGGACACAGACAAGGACACAGGCCCCTCACGGCCCTGGCTCCCCTCTCGCTCCCCAGCTGCCCAAATTGACCTGGGCCTCTGTGAAGATATGCTGGACCCGGGCGAGATCCTTCACCCGAGGTCTTCAGAATGGGCTCGTCAGACAATATCACAGCATATGTGGCGAGCCGCATTCGGAAGCCGCTCGGGAAGGAAGCCCGCAACTGCCTCAGGGCAGAATGTCCCAGCACGTCTTTGGAGGGCAGGGTCGCTATGACCCCGGACATGGACCCGCACAAGGCAGCCTTTTTACAAAAATGTGTCAAGGACCCCAAGCATGGGATTGACAGATCTTGTTGAGCGTGCCAAGACAAGCTCCTAGACACGCTTGGCCCGCTCACTAAAGTCTTGGATATGGCGGAGGAAGCTAAGGCTTCAGGTTCCCTAATCTCGCTAGATACTCTGTCTTCATGGGCGCAATGCGTCATTGTCTTGGGCAACCCCACTGCGCCTCATCCACCGAGCGACGCAGATTCTTGTTCATCAAGGTGGACCTCAAGCTTGGGGATCTGGCAGACTCGGAAGGGGGGCCCGTAGCGCAGGGTGGCCTTTTTGGCAGAACCTTCAAGAAAGAGTTAGGGAAATTTGTCAACACTTTCACCTAATTAGACAAAGCCCAATCTTCTATTAAGAAAGTGTTCCACCCCTGGGTTTTCCGTGGGGCCAGTCTAGGAAGGGGTCGCTCGACCGGCTGCCCTAACCAGCATACTCCCAGAGGGCAAGGCTTCAACCAAGGTCATTATCAAGACCAAACAAGATTCGGCAACTTCTTACCCACACGGGTCGACTGGGCAAGAACAGGAGGAGCCAGAGGTACCCACTTTCCAATAACGCCGGTGAGTGTCATACCTTCTTCCCTTCTAAAAGTAGGTAGCCGTCTGGCGAATTTTTCCCAGGTCTGGACTTCCATCAGAGGAGACGCCTGGGTCCTACAGATGATTCAGTGCTTCCGGATTGAGCTCTATGGGTATCCCTTCCAGCCCGTGGCTCAGCGTCCCATATGTTTTTCTGCGGCAGACTGGATGATGCGTCTGGACCTCAAGGACGCTTACCTCTCGGTTCCTGTGTTCCCTCCCCACCAGAGGTTCCTACAATTTTCTTGGGGAGTTCACCACTTCGGCCTGTCCGCGGCCCCTGGGTGTTTCTCCAAGGTCCTCAGACCGGTGATCGGATGCCTGACAGCAGAGGAGATGCGTCTCATCGTCTATCTCGACGACATCCTGATGATGGCACAATGCCCGCGGACACTCGCACAACAACTACAGGTGGCGGTCGACCTCCTACAGAGCTTGGATTTTGTGATCAATGAAACAAAATCTTCTCTGGTTCCCTCAAACAGGTTGATTTTTCTAGGTTTCTCGATCTATTCCGTCAAGACTACCCTCAGCCTCCCTTCCAGGAAGGTGACAAAGATCCGCCACAAGCTCCGGCGAGCACTAGCAAAACCGCGCATATCTCTCAGGGAGTTGGCCAGCATCATGGGGCTCCTGTCTTCGTAGATCCAGGCCATCTTCTCTGGGCCATTACATTATCGAGCCATTCAACGGATGAAGGCCGCTCACTTGCGCAGAGGCCTCGTCTATTCACAAAAAGTGATGGACTTAAGACGCCAGGGAAGAGCTCACTTGGTGGCTTGCCAACCTGGAGGCCTGGAACGGACAGGCAATTTTCAGTTCCGCACCAGATATTGTCATAGAGTCTGATGCCAGCAGACTCAGTTGGGGAGCAAGGGGTGGAGATTTCACTACGGGAGGTGTGCGGTCTCCTTTAGAACAACATTTACATATAAACTGCTTAGAGCTCCTGGCAGGATGCTTCGCAATCCAGTGTTGGACCAAGGACTCAATTCAATCTCGAGTCTTCCTCAAGATGGACAATGTGTCGGCAGTAAGATACATAAACCACTTGGGAGGCATCCGCTCAAAAGCCCTACCCGACCTTGCAGACAATTTTTGGCAGTATTGCCTGGATCGCCAGAGCTCCGTCATGGCGGAGTACTTGCCCGGGCAGAAAAATCAGGCGGCGGATTTCCAAGCACACCACTTCCGCGATGTGAGCCTGTGGAAGCTGCATGCAGGAGTGTTTGCGGATCTTCAGAGGAAGTGGGGGCCCTTTTTGGTGTATCTTTTTGCCTCCAGCTTGGATCACCAACTGCCCCGATTCTTCAGTTTGAGGCCCGATCCGCTGGCAGAGAACATGGATTCGTTCCTTCAGAAATGGCAATCAGAACGGTGTTACGCGTTTCCCCTGTTCGCGATGATCACCAGGGCCTCGGCCCAGGTTACGAGGCAAATAGATGACGTGGTGATTGTGAGCCTGATTTGGAGATCGCAAGTCTGGTTTCCAGTTCTTCAGGAACTTTGAGATTTTCCAATCCCACTCACCCGATTTCCAACTCTCCTCCTTGATCCGGCTCAACAGCCTCATCCTCTTATTGTCCAAGGGTCTCTGGCACTCATGGCGTGGCGGATTACCGGGGACAATGGACGGTCCCAGGCCTTTCGGGAGCGGCTCAAAAATTAATGTCCAAGGCCTGGGCAGACAGTACAGTAAAACGCTACAAATGCACCTGGAGGAGGTGGTCCCGTTGGTCTCTGCGGCGGGGTCTCGATTCTGTGGCAGCGGATGTGGCCCACATTTTGAATTTTTGGGCTTCTCTGGGAGAGGTCGGATTGGCTTACAGATTCCATCAATACTTTCAGATCTGCCATCTTGGCAGGTCATGTAGCGGTGGATGGATCCCCTGTGAGGAAACATCGGTTTGTCTGTCGCCTCTTATGGGGTATAAGGCTGTCTCTTCCCCCAGAACCGAGATACTCAGCGCTGTGGGATGCGAACCAGGTGCTCAACTTTTTTCTCTTGTAGCAGCCGAACAGATTCCTCTCCAGAAAGGAACTGTCGGCAAAGTTAGCAAAGCTCCTTTGCCTGATTGCCTGTAGGCGGGTGTCGGATGTCAGGGCTCTGAATATCTCCGATCGGATTTATTCCCCCTCAGGAGTTACGTTCAACATCCACAGACGGACCAAAAGTGGCACAAAATTCATTTCATATCCGGCTTTCCCAGATTCCCCTAAGTTATGTGTGGTAGCCTGCCTCAAGGTCTATGAGGAGATGTCGGAGGAATTCCGCTCCCCGGGCAAATGACAACTCCTTATCGCTCTGCAGAAACCACACAGAGCTGTTTCCTCCCCCATAATTGCCAGGTGGGTGCGCTGGGTGATGCAACAAGCAGGTATTGACTTGCGCAAGTTTGGGGCCAACTCTAACCGAAGGGCGATGGCTTCTAAAGCGTTCACGCTAGGGGCTCGTTTGGATGACATCCTTAACGCTGCACACTGGTCTTCGGACTCTACATTTAAACGGTTTTACTTCAAATCTGTGCTTGGTGGTAAGTAAGCTTCAAACTAGCATAATCCTCGCCTCCGGTCCTGACATAAAATGAAAAATGTCCTAGCTATGGTACTGGAAAGTTTCAATTCTATTAAGAGGCGAGGATTATCCCCCCCAGGGGTCACATACATCTGGAACCTTCCCACCCTTGTTGTGGCGTGCGTACGTACGTATTTTGAGTATATCTCCGACGTGTATTGTGTTCACAATATGTACTATAGATGAATATATGCTTAAATATTTCCTTTCAGGGCTAATCCTTAGTACCTTAGCTACCCTAATATATATTGTTTTGGTTATAGGAATGGACGCAAGCAAACAAGACTCATGAATTGCCAATGGAGGCTGGGCTCTCATGTCGAAAAAGGAGGAAGGGCCAGTGACAAGGGACTATCACCCGGCTGGAGCCTACTGATTGGTGGAAGGACATTCTACATGTTGGAGTCTACGGGAATGGTAGTTTATTTTTGTGTACTTCAAATGGCTGCTATTCAATAAAGTGGAGAAAGAATAGCATAATCCTTGCCTCCGAGTCCCTAATAGAATTGAAACTTTCCGTTACAATACCTAGGAAATTTGTAATTCTTGTTTGAGGTTTTGGCAGTGGTTGATCTGCAATTTGCATAGTTGCATGCATTTGGTAAGAAAAACATTTTTGTTGTGTTTACTCCAAATGAGTATTTTTGTCATGCATGAATTATTGTTTTGTAAGTGGTGTCATAATAGCAGCATATTTAGCTTATGTTTTGAGCGTGAAATTCTTTTTGGATTTGTGCACGATGTGTATTGCACTGTCTTATGTGTAATTTTCTTTTCTTTTTCTTTTTTAGTGGGATATTTTTGGTCCTTGCTGTGTCTGTGCAGAGGAGGAGGTGGTGAGTCTAGCTGTTTCTGGCAAGTGAGTGGAGTTTATAGGTCTTTGTGATAAAGCTACATTTTGTTTATTACTTATTTTTCAAAGTGTTTGTTGTTGATTTGTTTGACAAGTTCCCTTTATTAGTAAGGATTATGGCTAGCCACAGAAATACTGCTCAGCAGGTGGTTGGTATGCTTTTTAGGTCGAGCCAAGTGCAGCGCACAAGCGCTGCCCTAGGAGATGACCTTTTGGAATCAGTCTGCACTTTTCTAAAACTCGTGCGTGTGGTGGCATCCACCTTGCGGGAGCGAGCAGCAGCGCGCAGGGGCCATCTGTTTCTAATTAGTGTGGCCGCGCTTGTTTACATTTGCCTGTCTCACGGTCACTTTCACTTTTGTGCCGTGCTTGTTCCTGTGTTTGCATTCTACCAATGCCATACACCCATCTAATTACAGGAAGAACGAGGTAAAGTTGATCCTTTGCACTAACCTATTGTGATGAATATTTGGTTTTTTTGGCTTTAGTTTGCTTTAATGCGGTCTACGGCTTTTGATAAATCGTATTGCTCAGATAATACATGTGGTGCACATTTAAAACTCTGTCAAGAAAGAGAGTCGGTGAAATTAGTTGCATTAGCCCGTTTATCTGGAGCCTCACTAGGAGGGCCCCTTCTAACTGTGCTTTACAGCTCCCCGCCTCCTGCTCCCTTTTCAGGCCGAGCCCACATGTCGGCCCCAGAGTTAATCATTCAGCAGCCTGACAATGTTTCCATCTTTATTGGCTGCCAGGGCTGGGTTTGTCGGAAAGCGGGTGCGCAGAGGGCAAAGCATGTAAACAATAAATGCACATGGCTAGGGCTGCTCTCTTGCCAAGCTCATTTTTTTTTTTTTTTTTTTTTTTTAATAAGAGTTTTTGTTTAACCAAAGTGTACGTACAAGCCAGATAACCAATCGAAATTGGTGCTCCTTTTATGCTAAGGATTTGTTGCGTCTCGTTTTGAGAAAAGCATGTAATTTAAAATAAATTTTGAAAAATATAAAAACGAACATCTATGGTAGTTAGATAAATCAGAGCCAGTGGGGTGTTTTTTTCTGATTTGAATGGTCGTTTCTCTCATTATGTGCGAACCTAAGTTGAACAGAAAATTTATAAATAAACCAGTTCGCCCCAAGAGCCATCCAGAGCAAGTGATGCACGGTGTAGTGGTCGCCTCAACTACAACAGCGCTACAGCGACCACCTCGCGCTGAGGAAGGCTAACACAAGGGGGCATAAGAGCTGCCATCACCTCTTTACCACCCGCAGCAACAAGAGCAGGCGGCGATAATTCTTTGTTTGTATTTAAAAGTATAAATTGTAAATTACAGGGAAGTTTTTCCTCTTCTCAATCATGCGGCGTACATTTGTTTTGCGTGCAATCTCCCACCAAGTGCTACACGTAGTAAAACCTATAAATGTGAGGCACCCAGAATAATGTGCTGCATGGATAAAAACTTATAAGGTTCACAAAGGTGAGACCTATTGGCTATGCCAATGCTTGTTAAATCTTCCTTTGACCTTGATTATGAGACTGACAGTGCGTCTGATGCAGAGGAGGAAGTGCAAGATTCTGGCAGTGAGTTTTCTGTCCATGAGGAATCATCGGATGATGAAGCTACTCTCAGTGTGGATGAAGCTACTCTCAGTGCAGATGAAGTGCCTGTTTAGAAGTGCTGGGCTTTGGGTTGATCCAAACATGGTGCAGCTGGTGTTGCCTGCCTTTAGTGGTGATGCAGGGTGTAGAGTGAATTGTGAAAATGTTTTGCCTATACAGTTTTTTCAGTTGATTATGGATGAGGTATTTTTGGCGGAGATTGTTTAGCAGACTAATTTGCATGCTGAACAGTATTTGAGGGACAACAGTGCCAGACTTAGGCCCCGCTTTAGAGCTACCCGGTGGACTCCCACAAATCTGGCTGAGATGAAGAAGTTTTTGGGTTTAACTTTTTTGATGGGCTTGATAAGGAAGCTGTCCCTAGCTTCATATTGGTCTACCAGTCCCTTAATGGCAACGGCCATATATCCTGCAATTATGAGTAGTGATCAGTATTTACTTTTGCTTCGATGTAGCATTCTGTTAATAATGCTTCGGCGTTGCCACGAGATCACCCTGACTGTGACCGTCTTTTTAAGATTTGGCCTGTCCTTGATCACTATGTAGATAGATTTTCAGAGATCTATACTCCAGGGAAAGAAATAGGTGTAGATGAGTCTTTGGTCCTGTTCAAGGGCCGTTAAGATGTATATGTTGTCTGAGAGTAGGGAAGGATAGGTCTAGAATTTCCAGGTGTACACTGGTAGGGATTCCACTACTGACCGACTTGGTTGTCCGTCAACTTTATGAGTTTCAGAGAAAATTGAGTGGGAACTTGCTAGAGGAATTTTTAACAAAGGTCACCATTTGTACCTAGATAACTTCTACACTGCTGTGCAATTGTCCGAAGTGGACACTTGCTTGTGCCACAATCCGATCTAACCGTAAAGGTTACCCCAAAGAGCTTGCTTGCTAAAAGCTTCAGAGGGGACAGTGCAGTGCCTTGCGTAGTTATGAACTGCAAGCTGTGAAATTTGTGGACAGGAGGGATGTCAACATGCTGACTACCATTCATGATGAAAGTACTTGACCTGTGACTGTTGGGGGCCAGGTTGCTGAAGTGCGCATAACCTGTGTGCATTGTAGACTAAAATATGCACTTGGGCGCGGTCGATAGAGTAGATCGGAGTTTGGAACCTTACACTGCTGTTCGTAAGGCTTTAATTTGGTATAAGAAGCTGGCCATCCATCTCTTTAACTTAGCAACTTTTAATGCTATTGTTGTGTTTTAGGAGTGTTCTCCAGCGTCAAGAATGACGATTGTTCAGTTTCAGGAGTCTGTGATAGGCAGCCGTGTTGTAGTTGAACAAGCAAGTGTTCCTCTACATTTGGAGTGGTGGAGGGGGTTTAGAGGAAATGGGGCGGGTAGGTAGATGGGCAGGGGAGAGGAAACGGGGGCGGGTGGGTGTTCAGGGGAGAGGAAACGGTGGTTGGTGAGTATTCAGGGGAGAGGAAACAGGGGTTGGTGGTTAGCTAGTTCAGGGGAGAGGAAACAGGGCATGTGGGTGGTTTTTCAGGGCAGAGGAAACGGGGGTGGGTGGGTATTCAGGGGAGAGGAAACATGTTCAGGGGAGAGGAAACGGAGGCAGGTGGGTGTTCAGGGGAGAGGAAACGGGGGCGGGTGGGTGTATGTTCAGGGGAGAGGAAACCGGGGCGGGTGGGTGTTCAGGGGAGAGGAAAAAGGGTGGGTGGGTTTACAGGGTAGAGAAAACGGCTGTTCAGAGGAGAGGAAACGGAGGTGTAAGAGGAAACGGAGGTGTAAGAGGAAACGGAGGTGTAAGAGGAAACGGAGGTGTAAGAGGAAACGGAGGTGTAAGAGGAAACGGGGGTGTAAGAGGAAACGGGGGTGTAAGAGGAAACGGGGGTGTAAGAGGAAACGGGGGTGTAAGAGGAAACGGGGGTGGGCGGGTAGGAAACCAGGGGAGAGGAAATGGGGCGGGTGGGTGGACAGGGAAGACGAAAGGGGTGGGTGGTCAGGGGGAGAGGAAACGGGGCAGGGTGGGTGACCAGGGGAGAGGAAATGGGGGTGTGGATTGGCAGGGGAGAGGAAACGGGGGCTTCAGTGGAGAGGAAACTAGGGCGGATGTGTGGGCAAGGGAGAGGAAACGGGCTCAGGGGAGAAGAAACGTGGGTGGGGATTGGCCAGGGGAGTGGAAACGGTTGTTATGGGGAGACGAAACGGTGGCGGGTGGGTATTCAAGGGAGAGGAAACATGTTCAGGGGAAAGGAAAGGGGGGGGCGGGTGGGTGTTCAGGGGAAAGGAAAGGGGGGCTGGTGAGTGTTCAGGGGAGAGGAAACGGGGGCGGGTGGGTGTTTAAGGGAGAGGAAACGGGGGCGGGTGGTGGGTGTTCAGGGGAGAGGAAACGGGGCGGGTGGGTGTTCAGGGGAGAGGAAACAGGGCGGGTGGGTGTTAAGGGGAGAGGAAACAGCTGTTCAAAGGAGAGGAAACGTCGGTCAGGGGAGAGGAAACAGAGGTTTAAGAGGAAACAGAGGTGTAAGAGGAAAAGGGGTGAGTGGTGGGTACAGGAGAGGAAACGGGGGTGGGTGGGTGGGAAAACAGGGGAGAGGAAATGGGGGCGGGTGGGTGGACAGGGAAGACAAAACAGGGTGGGTGGTCAGGGGAGAGGAAACGGGGCAGGGTGGGTGACCAGGTAAGAGGAAACTGGGGAGGGTGGGTGGTCAGAGGAGAGGAAACAGGGGTGGGTGGGTAGATGGGCAGGGGAGAGGAAATGGGGGCTATGGGGAAGAGGAAATGGGGGCTTCAGTGGAGAGGAAACTAGGGTGGGTGTGTGGGCAGGGGAGTGGAAACGGTTGGGCAGGGGAGAGGAAACTTTGGGTGGGCAGGTGAGAGGAAATGGGGTTCAGGTGAGAGGAAATGCCAGGAGAGAGGAAACAGGGGAGGGCGGGTGGGAGGGGAGAAGAAATAGGGGAGGGGTTGGGAGAAAATAAAGCAGTATGACACAGCCAGATTTGACCATGTCATAGCACTTTTTTTCCAGAAGAAATGGTACCCGAGTCAAACTGCGAGCAGCTATCGGTTTGCAGAGGGAAACTAATCAAGCAGAATTAATCTGGGTTTGATCTCTGCACCACAGAAAGAAAAGGAAGTGACACATTTCAAGCGCTGCCCTATTATAAGGTAGTAATGAAGTGCGACAATGATGCCAAAAAATGGTAAGCAATGTGCGAGTTCCCCAAGCCCATTATTAAACACGAGATTCTCGCAAGCGAAAGTGCATGTTCACACAAGGGAGACCTAAAAAAGAAAAGTGATTTCAAGTAAAAAATAAGATAAAAACAGAAAAGGAAGAAAAAGCAATACAGAAATGGGATTAAGCGATCAGAAAAGGAAAAAAAAAGGCTAAAAGTGAAAGAAAAGGATTAGCAATGACAGTAGGTGCAGCTTATGAATGTACTACCAAGCCAGACATAAAAATCCATGTAGGTTAATGACTGCCCTCTTCCCACCTGTGCTGCTGCCAAAGAAAACACCATAAGTTATCTAGTTATCTTAGACACTTTAATAGCATTACAGGGTCATGTGTATGCCCCTGAAAGTTCAACCTCAGCAACTGAATAAATAAACAAAACGATCACAGCTATGAGGAGGGCAAGCACTTTGTTTGGAAGCACACAACTACTGCCCAATCAAAATATGTACTCCTGGCTCACAACATGTGGGTGGAGCCAAAACCGCTTTCTAGTGAAGCTCAGATAATGGTCTGGCGACAGCTGTGCTTGTCAAGTCAGACCATTAAAAAAGGGTTTATGATGTGGGTGTTGGAGTAGAGTAAAAAGAGGAAGCAAGAGAGAGAAATCACATGCAAGAGAGAGAGAAGCTACTTTAAAACCAAGTTGGCACGCCTTTCTAATGAGAATCAGGCAAAGTACATACACAGTTAATCAGATTGGGCACATCAATTGAATTGCAGTATAAAAGCAACCATATTTGTATGAACATATACAAACTTTTATAGAGTAAAAGACTAAAAATGATAAAAGGTGAAGTTACCACAGACAGGTATATGCTATTTTCTATCAAAAGTCACCGCTACTGTATCCAAACAACTGCTTAATTCAAGTCAAAAAAGGATCTTAAAGAGAATAAAGGCATTTTTACCCATTAGGAGTATTTCCAATTTTGTCACATATGTCCATAATAAGGCCCCAATCTTCGCTAGTGTTGTATTCATTTGTGGCTTTTTCTAAAAAAAATAAAACAGAACCATTTTTCTAAAAACAATAAAGCAGAACAATGAAAAAACATCATAAATAAGAAGAAAACACGTTATGCAACATAATTTGATTTATGGGCAAAATTTACCAATTGTTAAGGAAAACTATGACCATTAAGAAATGTGTAAAACTTAAGTATGTGAACATAAAATATACTGAAATTGCAATACTTGAAGAGGAGAAATAGACACAGATATATTCAGGAAACACTATCTTTAAACCATTACATGGAAACTCACGTATTAGCTCCCTATGGTCCAATTTAAAAACCTGTTTAGAGGAGGGTTGCCAACTAAATGTATTAGGAGTGAGCGGATTGAGATCAGATGTAGTAATGTAAGTGGTCTGGGCTGGATTACCATGTATGCACATTAGCTGGTGGAGCTCCAAATTTCACTTTCCAACTTTGGTGATATGATGGATTTGCAAATAGCTAATTTCCAAACTCCTCAGAGTTGCAGGCATTTCACAGTTAACAGAAACGTCCAAGTAAATTATAAATAAGATAGAAAAAGTTCATAAAAACAAATTAAAATATTAGTTGTGAAGTAGAACGCAATATTTTTTTTTAAAGAGCTTAAATCTCATTCATCCTTTGACTACAGTTAACCATGGGGATTTTGATTAACTATAGAGTAACGATCTCTGCATATGAAGAAGTACGTTTGGTACATTACAATACTTAGTCAACTGATTAAGTCTGTGCACATTTTTTGGCGTTAGTTGTCAGTTTACATTTTCTAAGTAGCATTTTCCTCCATTCGTCATTTTTACTGCTCCATCAATGCAATTAACCATTCATTTTCAGGTAATGCAGAGATAGATAGACAGACAGACACTTTTTATACAAATCTCCCAACCTATATGAACGTGGAGTTAAAATAAGGAAAAGGATCATTAATATTGAAAAAACCCTGGTCTAGTGTGCCACTTTTATGCCCTGGATGGCACTCTTGCATACTACCAATGCAACACTCTGCAGTGATGCTCTGCAGTGATCAGTTAAAACTAGGTCCAGTGTAGGCAATAAAGATTTATTGGAACTCATCTTTAACCCCACCTAAAAGACAACAATTAAACTGACGGGTGTAAAAAACAAAATAATTAGGATTACATAAAAGTTCTGAACCTCCAGACCTGCTGGTTATCCTTGCAAAATAACATCCGAAATTGTTGCACTATGAAAAGATAAAAGGGACTAGGTGAGGCACTAGCTGGCACTCCTTTCTCCCATCCACTACTGCATGATTTAGGGCTTTACATGACTTCTTCCATAAGGATGCACTTCTGGAGCATAACTGGACATTAATTCAACACAGCTTTATATTTTTAAATGAGCGCCAGTAATAACTCACTCTACAAGTACTTCATAAAATATACCCGGATCGTACAAACCAATGCGCTAGATGCAGACATATTGATGTTCAATTCATCCATATGATATGGGACTGCCCAACACTGATAACATTTTGGGGAAAGGTAATACTGTATACAAATAGCTACCAGGTGGAAATTACCACCAACTATAAAAGCCATGTTATTGGGATTGCTTCCCTCATCAAAATCTAAAACGCACAGCAGAAAATTAGCTTTACTGGGACTAGTGCTAGCAAAGAGAAGGATAGCGATCAGATGATTCAGTCCGAACCCTCCTACCATCAAAGGATGGTTAAAATATCTGAATGAATGAGCAAACGCAGAATTGGTATGAATGAAAAAAGCCAGAAGAGATGACAAACCGGAAGAGGGTGCGCGGACACAGCATTCCCCCTAGTCTCCCGATAAAAATGGCACCTCACTTTTGTGGGTGGACCAAGATACCTTGACACAAAAGGCCCTAAAGTGCTTTGTGGAGAGATCAACCATAGGGGTTGCTGCGAGACTTGTGTCCGTGCTTGGCCGCCACCCATGGAAACCTACCAACCACAGACATTTTTTAAAACTAGACAACTGAGGGAGTTTAGGGTGGTGTGACTTGTGTAGATCCCTAGAGTTTCTTTTTACTCACAATGCCATGCAAACAAAACTTTGCCTGAAATCATGCATTTGATACAGTTGCACACCCCACCTTGTAGAACAGGCTACGTTTGCTTGGCATTCAGAGCACAGCTCTAGCATCGTACAGATCTTTTTTGGAAGAGCGTTCCCAGCAGGTAGCTCTTCACACTTTTTCCTCCTCTTCAAACCCCTTGTCTTTGGGGTGCCCCATGGCTCTGCACTTAGCCCGCTGCTCTTTAATCTTTACCTAGCTCCCTTGGCCACTCTTGTTGAATCTTGGAGAGTGAATTTAGTTTCCTATGCAGACGAAACACAACTACTGTTCTCGTTCTGAGAGCATTCAGTAAAGCCTTTCTTAAATTCAAAGATTGCCTAAAATACATTGTCAAATGGATGGATTCAAACTTTGTTTTTTTTCTCAAGTAATTTGACAGCTCTTTCTGTTGCAAAACATTGTACATTAGTGGTACTTTTGCATCATTAATTCGGTGCTAATAACAAAGGGTTGACAGGTGTGCTCATTTCTACCACAGCGACCGATCAAAGACTCATTATCAGCGACTCCAGCCAGGGTTAGATCAATGTGCAGAGAAGTAGGTCACAGGAACAGTGAACAATAAACTATAAACAGGCAAACATTACGAGATCTCTGAAATATCCTAGCAGTCATCCTTGATGCGCTGGTATTCCAGCTGCTACCCTACCATGCCAGTAATGCCCGCCACTACGTGAGAAACCATTATGAGGAGGATGGGGGAGGACCCCGGCCTATGAGTGCAGCCCAGGAGGCAGCAGCCAGAGTGTGCGTCTTGTGGATGTGTGCTTCTTCTCATCCGCACGTGGCCCTCAATCAGGGTATGTGCCTGGGGCAGTCGTGCAAGGCCAGATTGTGTGCATGACAGGCAGGCATGGATCAACAAGTTACATGTCATCTATTGCAGGGCGACCACAACGGTGCCCATCAATCTAATCGTGAACAGTGTGAAAGACACACTGACCGTTCACGGGGGACGCTCATCGGTTTTAGCCTCCACCGTAAGTAGGAATGTTTACCAGCATTCGCCTCCTGATCGGGAAATGTCTCTCTCGCGAAGCATCCGGAGTATGTGTGTGTCTGCCCTGGTCCAAATCAGCAAGCTACTGAGCCACCGTCTATTTCCATGCCATTGCGATACCGCGTTTAAATAATACAAAAGCCAGCTCTATGAAACGAGTGTGTGTTTATCACCCTTCGATCATGGCACAGTCCCAGAAGGCACAATTTAGGCAAGGGTGTGAGGGTGTGCTTAGACATCTCAGTTACCATCGCGGTCACCTCAGTCCAGGAGGGCTGCAACGATGGGCATGCCCAGATCATGTGGAAGGAATCCGCAGTCCAGAATTTGCACAGAGGGCATTACGAGGAGAGTGTTGGGAACATACGTTGGATGCAGTGCGGGATAAGTCAACTGTGGTGCATGAATTTAAATTGTGCAGTAAAACCTAGGATTACGAGACCTGCTCTTCAGCATCTGGAGGGCGTGGGACCAGGCCTTATAAGTCAGTGGTCAATGGAGTACTGTATCCCAACTAGCAAGCACCCTCACTGCATGATCCACTATAGGAATGTGGAGTACCATGTACAAGGTCGTGATGGCATGTAGGGTGCCAGTGGCTGATAATAGGACATGAAGCGATGAGGAAATGTGGGCTTCTGAGTCACCTGTCTTCCACGTTTCCTGGATAGCATCCCGGAGTATTTGGTGCATTAGGAACTGTCCAGAGTGCAATCCGTGTGACTGCGCCCGGTTTTGAAAGGGTGCAAACGTGCCTTTGTTATATAGATGACCAATCAGAGCAAGCTCTGTGTCCCGCCAAGGAGCTGGGTCGGGGCACTGAGCCACCCTGCATATTGTCAGCATTTCAAGATGACGATTGCCGGGGAGTATAGAATCGTAGCGTTATTGGTGTGTACGTGCCTGCACCAACAAGTCTTCACGACCACCAACTGTTTGGGAACCAGTTCATATTTGGAGTACAGTATTGGGCAGCCAGGTCTAGGTACTCACGTCCTTCAGCAGTGCATGTACCAAGATGGTTTTTGGGTGGTTCGAGTTGCAGAACCACACCATCAGCCATTGTAGCTGAGCAGCGACATAATATAACTTAGAATGGGGTGCACCCAAACAACCTTCCGCAAGTGGGCGTTGTAACGCTTGCAAGGAAACCAGACTGCCTCCGGCTCCCCATATCAATTTGAGCAATAATCCGTTCAGTTCACAAATGAAGCTCCGGGGGAGCACAATTAGGAGGACCCCGAAGGAGTATAGTTTTCGGGGGAGAACCAACATTTTGAAAATTGCCACCCTGCCAGGTGGCAATAGAGGGAGCGAGCACCAGAAAAGTAGGGACCAACGCATGGAACAGACAGCCCTGTCTATATTTCCCTCCTTGAGGTCATTGTAACAACTAGATTTGAGATTTATTTGAAAAACAGGTACATAAGCCACCTTTGGGCCTACCGCTTGTCGAAGGGATAGCTGAAGTATGAAATGTTTTGAAACCATTAAGATGAATTGGATCTACGGACCAAGTTACTTGTAGACATACAATTAAAAATCCAGAAACAAAATCCAACCACTCTAGCAAGTTATGCTTCCTATGTGGCCCGGCCATGTTTCGGAATAGGACAGCAGTGGCACATACAGTGGCAGTAACGTGGGGGAGGTTCTCCACAATGGCCGTGGGAGCCAAGTTGACACTTGTCTATGGGTATATAAAACAACAGACCGCCATGTTGTCAGCCCGTACTCCCATATTCTAAACAGAAGTTTTGGATAAACCTTCGCAAAGGTCATCTCTGGTCTCATTGACTGCCTTGAGTCAGTCCACTCCAGTGAGTGAGGAAAGACCATCATACCTGTTGAAAGTCGAAATAGAATAGGGCGAAGGACGGGATTGAACCAAGTTAAAGTGTGCTGGTTAATGTTTTACTCGACTCATCATGGGGGACTGCATCAGGAGTTGTTTAGAAGGTTGATTAAAAAAAAAACAAGTGGTAGAACAGCAATTTCGTGTGGGTTCAGAAGTGATGAAGTGGCTCAACCTAATATAGTTTAAACCAGTTCTGGGGTTTTAAAGGATAATACCACACAATCTCCCTGTAATCATTAAATACCCTACCAACCCACTTTATTCTCCTTAACAGCTTAATATCTGCAAAAAGAGCTCCCCCTAACCCCACTCTTGTATTTAACCAGTTAAGAGATTTGTTTCTCAATGAATCCCAGGATTCTTGGTTTGGTGTAGAAAGAATAGGAACATTTGCCAGAATAACCACATAAGGCGCTGCTGCTGGGGGTAAATCCAAACAATCAGATTTATTGATGGTATAATTAAAATCTGATTCTTTATTGAGAATGGTAGAAAGGAAGGCGGGAGCGCGCTGGACTTGGCAGACTTTCTAACAATAGAGGCGTGGGCCTGTTGGGACTGAAGAGCTGGATTAGCCATGGAACTAGTCAATAGAGTATTACCCATTGGGGCGTTAGATAGCCCGACTGCCGAAGGCAGGGGTTGAAGGCTAGAACAGTGCAATGTGTGTGATCTAGTGGCATCAACGTGTTCCTACGTGTATCCGTGTTGAGCCCCGGCAGGGGTCAACTGCCATGCTGAAAGTGTACCTTCCCCAGTAGGTCTACACAGGTTAGTACAGTGCTTTCAATAATTTTTAGACTATCAGTAAAAGCACCAAAGGAGGTCTTAACCAAGTCCACCAATGTGTGTATAGAGGTTGCCAGGGAGGTGAAGTCCTGGGTTAGTATTGGCACATTTTTATTTTGTGCTCTGGATGTCTTGTGTGTGACTGCTTCTGTGTAATTGCTTTACTTTTGGGACGTTCAGTCCCTCCCTGTATATCTAAAATGGAATTACCAGTGAGACTACTCTGTATTTTTGGGCGTTTCGTAGGGAGTTGAGGAATCAAGGTACACAGCGAGATGGGATTAGGGATACTCATCTCTTTCGAGTACAACAGGGTGTGTACCACAATAAGAACTACATTGAGCAACAGTTAGTTATGACTCCACTCGGTTTTGCAAAGTCAAGAATCTCCTCTGTGCAGGTGGTTAATGTTTCCTCCACACTCAGGATCTGCTTCTCTATCGACCCCATTGCACCCGTAATATAGTTCAGAATAGAAGATCCAGTATTGTTCGGAGACTTAAGTGCCGTTCACCCCGGATGTTTCCTTTTTCCCCATAGTCTATATCTTGCAACACAATAACTAAGAAGGCATAAAAATTTTTACCATATTTAGAAATGGCTAACAAAAAGAAAACAGAATTAGAAGCCGAAGCCAGGTGGATCTTTTGGGAGGAGCAGTCAATATATAACAATCCACAGCTGCACCAGGGACCAAAATCGAGGCAAGTTATAAACCGATATAAACAACTGAGGAGGGATGATGTGTAACAATCTCCAGATACGAACGGTGTTGTTTTGCCAAAAAGGTCGAAAAAGATCAGTATCACCAAGCCAAGAGAGGAGGTCTAGCCCTGCCTTTTCCTGATGCGGAGAGGCGCGGATGGGCCCACCCTTGGCCCAGGTTTTGACAGGGCGCGTCCTGCGCAGCAGGTCTTTACAGCCCTTACATAAGGCTGATCCCAAAACAGCTGATGAAGCACGCAGGGGTTTTGAGCGATGCAGTGCTCCAGTAGCACCACCACCACGCAGTGGCACACCCCCTGCAGTGACTGGGCTTCAAGGAACAAAGAAGCACTCCAATAGCAGACATAGCAAAATGTCACTCTCTCACCAGTGATGGCACTCAGGCAAGGCAAAGACGGTAGCCAAGAAAAGAGTCATCTATTAGGATTGCTCCTGTCACCTCTGAAAAAGAATCTGCAGAGCAAGAAATATCTTCACACCCTGATAGAAGAATGACGAGCATAAATAGGACTACCAGTTGAACTCAGTCTGTTGGTCTCTCCACATTAGACAGATTATTGGCATCATAAATCTCAACCATAGAATTTTGTAGTAAGGCAAGGAGCCAAAATCCATATTCGAACATCGCATTCTCGAACAATATTGCTACTGTCCATTTGACCTGATCGTCCACCAGTCCTCTTCAAAAGCCCAACCACCTGCTAACAAGTCCCTTGTCAATTTGCGTCAAAGACCTCAATGGCCACTACTCATTCTTCATGCATTTCATGTTCACATAAGTGACATATTATCTAATCAAGGACTTCAACAATGGGCGTTAATGATGCCTCTACTTTAGGGAAAACCTCTATTCTTACAACAGCACAGTTTAGGTCCATATGCCATCAATTAAGCATACTCCGTGCTCCTAACTTGTATTCATGCAGGTGATAGCTAGTATGAAGAACAGAAAGCACTAGACTTTGTTTAATCTCATGCCTAGTGACCTAGAAAATAGGAGGGTAAGCACCCAACATGGGTGGAGGGTAGGAAGACAACAACAACAACAAAAAAAGAAGAGTACCTGCAGGAGTGTTTGGGCAGTGGAAAGACACTGGATGCATACATGAAGCTGTACTTGGCCCATGGTCTACAACAGGGTCGCAGGGTGAAGCCCCAGGAGGAACCGAGGAGAGGAGGAGGCTCTTTACAATTAGAAGCAAGGAAACAAGAGTGATGTGAGCCAACCAATGGTAAGTAAAGTTAAGTAATAGGTGGGCTTTAAACCCCTTTAAAGTTTTTTTTTTTTTTTAAACAAGAGATTGCACAAGCACAGTTAAAAGCGCTGTGCAGGTGAAACCTAAAAATAATGAAGGCAACATATCTTTTCAATCTATGAATTCAGGATCTGGAATAACATCCACGTATATCAGGATAGCCTCAACCCTGCTACAATTCAGGAAAGAGTTGGACTCAATTCTTTAAAGAACACTACATCACAATGCATTATTTGTCCACAAACCAGTTATCTCTCCTATCGCTTGTTGACCGTAACCTTGCCTTTCACCATGTACAGCACTTCGCGGCCTTTGATAGGTTTGCACGATACCAATACCAAATACATACTTTTTTAATTTTTTTACTGACGGGTGACAATAAAGCTGGCAATTAAGCAGCATCAACTTCAAGGCCACTCCGAAGAATAAATCTCATGCAGGAATGTAGACTAAATGTCCTGATGATTTCAAGATGGAACAAGCCACTCAGTTATCAAAAAAGGAGCAAAATAAATTGTTTGGGCATTAACAAGTTGATTTCTTTGGTTTTCCACATGCTTAGGACAAGCTGTAACCTAGCAGGCCAGTGCCATCTGGAGCAGACCCATACGTGCGAACAGACCCAATTAAGACATTCTCAGGCAGTGCCAGACAGACATTTAGGTCCCATACCCTCCTCAACTGCACCATGCACATTGTGTATTCATCTGTGGGATGGCTGTGGGTAGGGCATGGCAACAGTGGAGGGAGATGGGCATGCTTCCTGCGCTCTAGAATGTGTCCGGGGATATGAAGTGCAGGTTACTGCCTGGAGACTGTAAAGCTTGCAGGCCGCTACACACGACTGCAGTGAGAATGTATCTGGGGTTGTCTCAACAGATAAGAGACAAACTACCAAGATTGCGACGTGAGAGGAGCTCTGTGAGCGAGCTCCACAGGCTTGGGATCAAAATTTGGATTATATCCCTGTCTAGCCTGGTTGGTGCGGAGGTAGCGAGAAAGTAACGAGTTGTTAGAGAAACTGGATTGCTGAGAATGAAACAGTAAGTTAGAAAGAAACTTATTCGGAAAGAAACTTACGAGAAGTGTGTCGGACCAAGGAGCGAGGTGGAGATCTCTTGGAGGGCCGATACGCCTGCCCGTGACAGAGCTGTTCCAGGCCAGGGCACAGAGCGAAGTGGAGCGGAGCGGAGCGGATGAGTGATCTGTCGTTTGAGCTGGCCGGGTCTTGCTGCTTGCGGTGGAGGATCGCTGGAGAGGCGCTGGGGATCGGAGGAAACTGGAGGCATGTTTCCGTGAGAGAAGTGCAGAGTAGGAGCAATGGGGAAGGTGCTGCTGTGATAGCTGCCGAGGGGCGGAGTGCGAGAGGGGAGCTGAAGAGGGGCTGAGTGCGAGGGTAGCGTCCATCGCGCAGTCCCGTCCTGCACTCGGATTTCTACCAACGTCATTCCCGATCGTCGAATTTAGCAGCGGGAGTTGCGGTGTGAGACAGAGGACAGCGCCGAGAGCCCTCGTCCTTGCAGCAAGCCGTCCGGTGGATGGAGCGTCCCCCCCTCCTTGCGCATCCCTCGCTGGTGGAAGCAGGGCAACACGAAGGAAACAGCATTGGGACAAGGTCGCGCTGTGGAGCGGATTGCAGCGAGGAGAGGCGGCAATCACGAAGGTGAGGCGCTGTGATGTCTCCTTGTGAGCCTTGAGACACGTGAGGGCAGTGACTTTCCCTTGGAGGTGGTGCTAGAGAGAGGCAAATGATTTGGGACGAATGGGTTGATTGGGATGATGTGCACTGAGACTATGTCTGGAGAGTGGCTGTAAATACCAAGGAGCCACTGAAATCTGGCGTGTGTACTATCTCCATGATGTAAAAAACTTTATTGCAAAAGAGAAGAAACTTGCACACCTATATGGGCTGGTTGGACTCTGGCTTGTCTGTCCCCATTTGTTTGTTTTGTATCTTGGATGGAGGAAACGCTGCAGCCATTTTGGGGGCTGATTGTTGATTGAATTTAATATAGGCTCCATACAAAATGGTGTAGAAGCAATTTAAAATATAGATAGGACTATTGCATTTAGTAAGCAGTCAGAGGACTTCAACATGGGGTCATTGCATAGAAGATAACAGAGGACTACATTTTGGAGATGGAGGAGTAGAAAGTAACAGAGGACTACTTTTCAGGATATCCGATCCATTAACAGAGACATAGGACTGCACACCAGACTGATGCTCTCTTGGCAGCCATCTTGGTGGGGGCAGAGCATTGCCAATGAGAGAATTTTTGTGACATACTTATTATTATTTTCTTTTTATTTTTATTTTTATCTTTCCAAGTGAAGTTTGAGAACACGAGCTAAACACTGCTTCATTTCGCATTTCTGTTTTCGTCTTTTAGGCTGTAGACCACGGTAAGCTTAAGAGCGTGAGCCTGCTGGCACGTCTCTTAAGCTACACTCCAGCCAGACACTTTGACTCTGATAGCTACCATAGAAACTAGAGACTGGGGCTTTACCCACAGGAGCAATTCAGCAATTATAAGGTACAAACTCTTTTAACCACAATAATGTCGGGGCATCAACTAAAACCGGAAGGAAGGAACTCATACTCAATTTACCCTCCCAATCTTTCTAAACACGCCTCCAAAACTTTTAAACATAACCTTCTCAGAACTAATCCTGAAACACTGATACTAGATCCATCTTTCAACTTAAAAAAAGGCGCGATTATTAATGACTATCTTCTTTACTACTAAAATAGCTAAATGGAGAAATACATTAAATAACTCGATGAAAATACACGAAACGAAAAACATTCCCTATGGAACTAAATTGCTCATCACACCTTCCCGAAAGCTGAGAGCATCATTAAACATAACGTGTTATAAAAACGGCACGTTTCTCATTCAAGCTGCCAACAAAGATTTGGAACGATTTGATGAATATTTCGCAATACTAAAAAATCATGTACTCAGTAGTCCCACCTCAAGAAGCGACCAATCTAATAGGAATCCTCAACCCATCGTCTCACATGAGAACCACCAGGCTGTGATTGAAATCGACAATGAGACGGACTCCCAACAGTCTAATCAAGTAGTGACGCTAGATTGCATAAACACCAATGATGAGCCACAACCGTCCAATCAGGAGGCCAGTATTTTGCATGCCAGCGCAATTGGTAGTGCTAACACACTAATTAGCATAAACTCCAAGGAAGAGCCCCAAATGGTAATTCAGGAAGTCGGTTGTTCGAATAATGGCGAATCTGGTGCCTCCAGGGAGATAAAACTACTACAGTCGGATCATGAGTTGGCATTAGTATGCACCTCTACCAATGATGAGCCCCAACAATTGAATCCCGAAACCAGTAAGTCTGAAAAAGGGGGCCTCAGCACACAGCTGGCACTAGTTACCTTACCCCTTGACTCTAGCTCCCATCCTACCTATAACATTGATTCCAACCCACTACTGGGGACAGCCAGCAAGTTGGAAACAACACAAGTTGAACAAGATAACAGGAGAGACCCGCACGTGCACGACACAGGGATCTGCGCATCTGTCTCTAGTCACAAAATATCATGCATAGATCCGGCATAGATATACAAAGCTAACCTCCCGTTAGGGGTACCTACACAACCGCCCACTAGTGCCCAACTTAGATTAGAATCGGAAAAGATTAAAACCCATCAAACTATTAGGGAATCCAATAATTTCAGTTTGCAAACGAGCAAGACTTACAAAGCCATGCTTTTCGCTATTAGAGATATGAAGAACCTGTTGTACCTATCAGAGCAATGGCTCACAAAAATGGAGGTTCTTCAGAATTCTTCGTATGAAACACAAGTTAAACGCCGTTCCACCCCAATGGAGGCAGCAAACAGAATTTACCGCCCTCGTACGCAACTCAACTATCTGACAGACAGTGAGATATTATCCATTCCGTCTACATATGACCCTACTCCCACGTCTCACTCTAAGATAGGTGAGAGCTATATCCAAACTCTCCCAACGAATGCTGGTAGAACTTCCAAGTCTAACAATAGAAGGCTAAATGCTAGCAACCTAAAGAATGTACCTTTACTGCCTGGAAAGATTATTTCGCCAATGATCAGTTCTCAAAAACACATCCGGGGCATACTACTCAACTGTCGTTCAGCGAATAAACACGCAGCTGACATAGCCGACCTCATACTAAACCAGGGAATTGACGTAACCATTTTAACAGAAACATGGCTTTCTGACTCGTCCTCACCATGCTTAGACCTATTAGTCCCCCCGAACTACCGGATTATGAGACAGGACAGAAGTCACAGAAAGGGAGGAGGTATTGCCTGTATACACAGATCAGACATAACCATCACAAAAATACAGTCTGACCCCTTAGAGTCTTGTGAATATCTGGGCATGTCACTTAGATCGGCAGATAACCAAACCTGTAAACTCCATGCAATCTACCACCCACCTGGTACAAAGAACATGTTCATAGACCAGATGATAGAAATCATAACCACCAACTCTAATCTGCAATCCAATAATATTTTCCAAGGAGACTTCAATATTCACTGGGAGGATCACTCTGATAGTCAGATCGCACTGTTTAAAGCATTCCTGGAAGAGCAATCGTTAGTTCAAGGAGGTCAACTCCCTACCCACTCTAAAGGCTCCACCCTAGATTGGATATTAGCAAAAGAGAAAGCGATCGAGAAAATTGTAATCTCCCCCTGTGACTGGTCCGACCACCACATAATTTCATTCGAAATTCCCTTCAGAAAACCAAATCGACCGCACAATCTATTAAACCAAAAAAATGGACCCGGGACACCAGGAGAATTAACTTGGAAAACGTAGCAGCGGGCTGTAAAATAGATTTGCAGCCTCCTAAGAGCATGGTTGACGTCAATGACCTCACGCTGCACTATAACAAGAAAATGTCAAACATTATCGAGGACATAGCCCCACTAAAACTGAAAAGAATCCCTGACAAAGACAAAAACCCGTGGTTCAATGGCGCCCTTAATGAAGAAAGAAGGTCACTGAGACTCTCAGAACGTAAATGGCGACAACACCCTTCGCCGCCCCACTTAACCCAACTGAGACAATCCAGGAAAGCTTATAATAAAAGCATTCTAAAATCTAAGAAAGACTTTTTCAGGAAATAACTGGATAATGCAGTAAACAGACCAAGGAAACTATTCGATCTACTAAAAGAACAATCAAATAAATCTGCCAAATCGGCACCAACCATTACAAATACAACCTTAAATAGTGAAGATTTCTCCGTTTTCTTCACAGACAAAGCCAACGCACTGGAGGGGGAGCTAAAAAAAGCAGCCGAAAACATTGAAAGAGATAAGAAGGACTCAGAGGAACAGCAGAATCAACAAGAATTAGAAAAACCAAAAAACAATGCTCATTGGTCAGGATTTAAGCCGGTCAGCGAACTAGACATTGCGAAGATCTTGTCAACCACTAAACCTAACAATCACTACAATGATCCCCTACCGGCAAAGTGCTGGTCTTCGATAAACCACCTGCTAATCCCATCATGGACAAAGGTCATAAATACTTCATTGTCACAAGGCCAAATACCGGCCTGCCTAAAAACTGGTCAAGTCATTCCTCTCTTAAAAAAACCTACAGAGAACCCCTCTGATCCTAACAACTTCAGACCAGTAACAAATATTCCCATGCTAGCCAAAGTACTGGAAAAATGTGTCCAACAACAACTGAGTCCTCATATCTCGAAATTCAATCTTTTAAATCAGGGGTCTCCAACCGGTCGATCGCGAGCTACCGGTAGCTCGCCAAGACCCTTGGAGTAGCTCGCGCCGAGTGCTGCTCAATTTAGTAGCCCATTAGTGTTATTTGGGCTATTTAGGCTTTTTTCAGTATCCGTTGCCGGCCCTCACCCAAAGCAGCTGCTCCGATTGGCTTGAGCTTAGCTGGGGTGGGGCGGGTCGAAGAGGATGTTGTTGTTCCTCTCCCGAGTCTCGTGACAGGGCGCGAGCAGAGTCTCGTGACTCGTGTTTACGCGCCCCCTGCCTTTTACACTGGCACCGCACTGTCCATTGTGCGAGTGCGACGTGCGGAGCATTGGAAAGCAGTTTGCAGGCCGAAAGAAACTTCCGCACCAGACTCGCAGCAGGTAAGCCAAATGTCTTTTTGCGTGGTCTTATTTTTAAATTTTATTTAACATAGAGTCCCTTCCACAGCAGCTCTGTGGATCTGTGGCCTGGGTAGGGGAGGCCCTTCCTTGTGATTCTCTTGAACAGTTTTTATGCAAGTGTAATTTACTCTGAGCCGCTCATAGCAAGGAAAAGCTACCGAAATAAATTCACTCGAGTACCAAATGTTGTTGAGGTTTCAGAGCCACTTTCTAGGTCGGAAAAGCTAAGCAAGCCTGATATAAACGCACGTACGAAATGCTTGTAAGTTAACGGTGTGAAAGGGTTTCAAAGTAACTCATAAAAAAGCTATGCATGATTATGCACTCACATGCAACATGCTGACGAGTTTCCTGCAACCAACTAATAATCGGTAACTACAAGACCTGCGAATGATGTGAGAGATAAAATGTTGGCTAGAAGGGACGAAGACAAAAATTTGGAAAACTGCAAAAAGGTAAAGGAGCAATCCAATCAACTGTAAAAAGTCAAAATCTTTGGAAAGCGTTAGGTTTGTGTTGTTTGTGTGTTGTGTGAGGACAGTAAGTGTTTGTAAATTGCTAGTAAATGTTTGCATACTATCATCTTTGGTTTAAGTATGGATGGATGGATTATATCTCTGAAACAAGAGAAACTGTGGCTGCTTCTAATTATGAGAGGGATTAAAGCTCAGAAACTCGCTCAAAGAAAGAGATGCAGCGTTACAGCGCTACGCTCAAGCGGTGACAGGAAACTAGATTCCAGGAATAACCGTTTTTGCAATTAAAGTGGTTGCATGGTTCTTTCCAGAATAAGATGTTGCCAGGGTTCTCCGAAGTTAAAAATACTTGCAAGTGTGTTTCCTTGTTTTTTTAAACCTGGCTGAACACTGGTGGGTGTAGCCGAGGGACTGCGGGGGCTTTCGAAGGTACAGCTAAGCTTCTCCCATCCATAGTTAGGTGAGTCTTTCTCTGGCTGGCTAAGGGTCTCTTGGGTCCAGCAGGGGTTCACAGTTGGCTGACATCAGCAGTGACAACAATGGCTTTCTATTAGGCACAAAATTCTTCGGGAAAGGACTTGAAAACTGCAAAATTCAGTCTCAGGCAAGTCTAAATAAGTCTGTCTGGCCAAGACATGATCATGGCCAGAATCCCCAAAACCTGCAGTTTAGGACAGTAATGCACATGGCGTCTTGAGACTGTTGAACAAGATGCACGTGAGGCTGGCATATTAAAAACATCCAGAGAAGTATTCCATTTTATGCAATGTAACTGACAAAAACAGGCGCACTCACCAACCCTTCAACGCGAGTGATTTGCTGTGTAATTTCACTTCGCTCAAGTTTATCGTTTAAGGCGCAGATTGAATGTGATGCCCAGACATTGTCTCTTTACCCACAAAGCGATGTGTTTGCACAAAGTAGCAACTGTAATGCCAAACGCTCATGATTGATATCATAAAAGAAATGGTTTTAAAATACACATATATGTAGTTGGCATGCTGCACTTTGTGGGGCCTCTTGGCTTGTGATATTTGATTATACATGGTCTCAAATACCAGAACATGTTAAAGAGGCCCTGCCCTTCACTGCACTTGTTAGTATGCTTCTTCCAGCGCTCAGGTGCCAGCTGGCCTCCAGCCAATTAGTATCCTGCCTAAAGCACTTAGCATGCCAGTATTTGTAGGCCCGTGTTTATAATGCCAAAGGCAAAACTAGTCCCAGCATCCAGAGCACTGTTGATTAAAAGGCTCAGACTGTCTAATAGTGGCACGAAGCGAGTTAGCAGTTACATCACTCAGCACCAGTTCATCTTTACCTTTAAAAAATCCTTTTTGGCACACCCTGTAGTTAGTAGGGCTTCGTGCAGTCTTTCTTAAAAAAGGGCAATCTGTGCTGACCTCCCTTACAATGGATTGATTGGGGTGAATTAGCCACTGGGCGAGGGAGTCGAGGTAGTCAAAGATGGTATTTGCACATGCTTTCCGCGCGTCAGACGAGTGAGTGCCTTAATGATGAAGGAGAGTGTGCCGTAGGGTGATACTCTGCGGCAGTCTTCAGCCCCAGTCTGTGCTGAAATCAAGCTCCTTGTCTTGCCTATTCCAGATATGAAGGAAGGCGCTGCAGTTCACTCCCCCAGCTGGGGAGAGGGCCTGTCCTCCAGGACTGGGCAAGGAGTGAGATCGCACTAGGTCGGAAGAGTGGGCGTCCAGACAGTTCTGCCGTTTTATACTTTTAGATTTCCAGCCCTTAATTGGCCAGTACTTCACCAAATATCTCGGAGGTGGCCAACCTCAGTAAAATCCGGGTATAATTAGCAGAAGGGTCTTGTTTTTGGTACACTATTGCACTAAGAGGAACTTTGGAGGATTATTGGCAAAAGTTGTCCATGTTAGAAGAGGGACAACCTTCGTAGTGCAGGGTGATGGTAGGTAGTCTGTTCAACTTCAGCCCATTTAAGTGTGACGCTGCAGTAATATGAAATATGTGTGCAGCCCTCACCTAATGTTGCAGGGTTTTTTGCGATATTTTACAATACTACCTGCGTCAGCATGACAGCCAGACCTGCTGGTCTACTCTAAATTAAAAGGAGCTTAAAGTGATAGGCGTCCGTAATTTGGGGCCTTGCTTACAGACATCATACTAACTAACTAAAAAAATTAACTAAATATAACCGACGGTCCGTGAAATTTACTGACGGTAGGTCACCCTACTACTAGGTACGGAGATTTGTAAATCGGCGTGGTGCTCATGGGAGCAGGGCAGTTTTAGGGAAGGATGCTGGACTCTGGGCGATGGGAAGGTTAGACCTCTGCCAAGGGGGAGTGAGATGGGGTTGTTGGAGGCGGATGTCTGAGAAAAGAGGGAGTACACTGAGGTTCTTGGAGGCTGGATAGTGGGGGTGGGCGTCCCGAAACCAACAATGGAGGATGGGTAGTTCTGGGTCGGGATGAGGGCCTTGGTGGGGAGACCAGGGGGCAAGCCTGAGTAGAGAAACGTGGTTGCAGCACAGAAGGGGGCTTCAGTTCTAGAGTAGCGAGATATCTCTGAGTCTGTGGAGCAGGGACATCTGGAGAGCCTGTGCCAGCCCCACAACGGAAGACCTGTTTTAAAGATTCCACTTTCTGCAACGAGAACACAGCACAGTGTAAAATTCTACTGGATGTTAAAGAATAATAAACCATCCCACAAGAAACATTCAGGATCTCATTGAAGCCTCCAGCACACTACGACATCTTTGAGAAATCATGCATCTTCAATCAATACTTTTTCTGTTCGTTTTCAGCTCATCGCTGCTTTGTATTTGCAGGCCTTTCTGACCTCTTCATGTCTAAAGTTGTCTTCCTGTCTGCTTCCCTACAATCAAAATATGTCCCTTTGTCCAATGACCCTTCCGCACTTTCAGAGGCTATGTCTTATGTAAGTTTAACTTTAGGGTTCCTAATCACGTCCAAGTGTTAAAATGTTTTCCTCATAAGGACTGAAACCATGTGACACTTCCATGGCTGGGTCATTGGTGTGGTGTGGCCTGGGAGGGACTCCAGTCATGCTCAGAGGCATGCTGTAATTGCAAAAGCTAGTCAACTTGCTGTCATGTATGATCAGTGTAAGGGAGCTAATCTCTTCTTTTCAGATATGGTAGCTTTGTTTGATCAGCTCAAAGGTTTTACCATCATTATATCATATATTGCCTTCTGTCTCCAAGTTACTCAGAGTTTCTTTTGTATCTGCAGGTACTTGTAGTATAGTGTTTGTAGTGGAGAAGTATTCTATGGCTGGGACAATTTGATTTGCCTGCCGCCCTGCCCTATATTAACAACATAACATAACAGGTCTACTTGTAAAGCGCACGATTACCCGAAGGTGTCCTGGCACTGAATAACAGATGTTTATTGTTACCCAACTCAATGGTACTCATTTTATCGACCTCAAATGGATGAAAGGCTGAGTGGACCCGCTGGGATTTAAAACTGTGACCATGAGGTCGGACAAAGGCCCCTGCAGTGGCTGCTTTAGTGCACTGAGCCACCAGTCCCGGCTTATGGGGTTACTTCTAATTTGGTGCCAGGGCCTCTTTCCTGTCCCATTCCGACAAGCATTGGCCTCCGCTTGCACGGCTTGTGCTTTTGTTGTGTCCCTGTTGTGGCTTGTGCTTTAGTTTTTTGTCTCACTGTTGTGGCAGTGAATGCACTGCATTTAAATTTTAACATAAAATGATGCATTCCTATCCTGGTACACAAACTGCTGCCCCCTAGTGCCAACACAGGCACCCCGTGTGCCATGGTGCAAAGGTGCCTGTGTTGCAGACAGATTAGTTTTTATATACAGGAAGGGGGACCCATGGTCCACTCACGGAACGCCTCGCTGGGGTAGACTCGGTAGGTAGAGATTAACGCAGCACATCGATTTGCACTGCCTTGCCTCCATATCTATGAGGCCATTAAAGGCTTTGTGTGGCCTCATAGATTTTGTACAGTGCACATTCAACTTATGCATTTCAAGGTGCTGCCATGTGTGATGATGAAGAAAGGGGAGGCATTGTGTTGCAGTATTATTAGCATAGGTAGGGCACACATACTCAACATTTTTACTCTTGTTTACAGCCTTAACAGCTAATCATGGACATGGACGAAGAGCCAGGTCCCTCCAAAAGGGCAAAGAGCAAGACTTACTACTTCCATCAAGAGTGGGAGAACGAATTTTTATTTACACAAATTAAGGACAACTGTGTATGTTTAATCTGTGGAGCAAAAGTTGCAGTGGGAAAAAAGGGCAATGTTGAGAGGCATTTTTCAACCAAGCACATGCATTTTGAGAGGAAGTTCCCTAAAGGAAGCAGCCTGAGGTCACAAAAAGTAAACGAACTGAAATCTGCATTGCAGACACAGCAATCTTTTTTTACGAAGCCCACGAAGAAAGCCGCTGCGGCTACTGAAGCATCCTTTGTAGTTACTCATCACTTGATTAAGCACAAAGCAACATTTTCAGATGGAGCCGTTGTGAAAGAAGCAATGCTTCTAATGGCCAACTCCTTATTCAAAGACTTTAAAAATAGCCCTGAAATTATGTCTGCCATTTCAGATGTGCAGTTAGGGTCAAACACTATGGCAAGAAGGGTATCTGCATTATCGACCAACATGATAGGGCAGTTAGAGCGCGATTTAAAGTCATGCAAATATTTTTCTCTTCAATGTGATGAATCTGTTGATGCAAGCGATATTGCACAGTTGGCAATGTTCGTTAGAATGGTTTTTGAAGATTTTACTGATAAAGAGGAATTTTTAACATTGTTGCCTTTGAAAACCACAACCAGAGGATCGGACATTCACAATGAGGTGAAAAATTATTTTGTGAAACAAAATGTCCCATTGAAAAAGTTAGTGGCGATAACCACTGATGGTGCACCCGCAATGATAGGGCGTCATTCTGGCTTCATTGCCAATTGTAAAGCAGATCCAGATTTCCCTCCGTTATTGAACTACCATTGCATTATACATCAACAGGCAATATGTGCCAAGGTAATGGGGTTTGATCATATCATGACTCCTGTTGTTAAAATTATTAATTCAATTCGTGCAAAGGCCAAGCAGCACCGAACCTTCAAATTGTTCCTTGAAGAACTATCAGCCGAGTATGGTGACCTTTTACTGCACACTCAAATCCGATGGCTTAGCAGGGGAAAAATACTGCGAAGATTCCTTTCCCTATTGCCAGAAGTCAAAGCTTTTATGGAGTCTAGAAATGAAGATACCACACTGTTATCAAACACTCAATGGTTGCTCGATTTAGCTTTTTTGACAGATGTGACTGAAAAATTAAATGCATTGAACTACGAGTTGCAAGGCAAAAACAAGACAATAACCAACATGGTAAGTTCTGTGAAAAGTTTTAAATCAAAACTTAACCTTTTGATACAGCATGTGCAGAAAAGAAAGATGCAGCACTTTCCCTCTGTGCTCCAAATCCTTTCAGAAAACAAAGCTGAGGCTGAGGTCCTGGAAATAGAAAAATACAGTAGCCTCCTCATGAGGCTTAATCAAGAATTCAGTGACAGATTTAGTGATTTTGACCAACTGGAGCCCTGTGTGATGTTCACTTCAAACCCCTTCATGGAAGTGGATGTTAGTGACATTTCAGAGAAAATTAGTGTGCTTTTGAACCTTGACTCTGCCACAATGGAAATGGAGATTGTCACACTTCAAAATGACATGGAATTGAAATCAAGGAAATCTGACATTAATTTCTGGAGTCTTGTGGATGCTGAAAAGTTTAAGAACATCCACACAGCTGCATTGAAACTTTTTTCCCTATTTGGCTCTACCTATCTTTGTGAATCAGCATTTTCGGATATGAACTTCATAAAATCTAAGTTTCGCACACGTCTAACTGACGAACATTTAAATGACTCCATAAGAGTTGCCCTCTCAAGCTACACCCCAGATTACAAGGTATTAGTGGACACCATGCAGTGTCAAGTCTCTCACTGAAATAATTTGAATGCATTTGCAATCAATACTTGTTCAATGACAGTTCCTGGTGAAATCCCAAACCTAGGTATCTGTTTCATTATGAACACCAAGATTAAAGTTGCTGCAGAGAAGAATCTTTAGCCCCCAGTTTTTATTTTTTATTAATTGAACAAAAACAAAGCAACTTGTACTGCAGGCCTGTTTTACAAACACAAGAAAAAGTTGCTGGAGAGAAGAATCTTCAGCACCTTTCCAACATTTTATTTGCTGCACAAGAGCAAAGCAGTATTTGCTGGAGGCCTGGTTTATTGGGATCAAGGAAAAAAGATAGCTATAGAGAGGAATCTTCAGCATCTTTCAAAATTCCTTTTGTTAGTAACAGTAGTTGAACAAGATAAGAACAAAGCTATGTGTAGTCCAGGCATGGGTTTCAGACACCAAGAAAAAAGTAGTTGGAGAGAAGAATCTTCAGCACCTTTCTAAATGTAACATTTATTTGCTGCACAAGATAACAAAAAAGCAGTGTTTACTGGAGGCCTGCTGTATTGATATCAAGATAAAAAAAGAGCTAAAGAGAAGAATCTTCAGCATCTTTCAAAGTTCTTTATAGTTGAATAAGAACAAAGCAATTTGTACAGCAGTCCTGGGTTACTGACACTCCTACAAAGTAAAGGGAGCAATAAGAGTGGAGGACAAAATCGTTACTTTCCAATCCAAACAGAGCTGAAGTTCAGCTTATCTGGCAACTGAAAAACACAGCGATCTTGTCAAAGCTGCAGTAGAAGACTCCATCATCAATTGTGATTCAGCAAAGCTTTGCACAGGCTGACTGCCACACACTGTGACTATTTCACTACTATAATGACTTCTTCGCACCTGCCCCCGCCAGGCTACCCGATTACACAGCATTAGAGGACATCATACAGTTCCACAGTGAAGGTAAGATTTCTGTTCCTGTTTGTTTGTTAATTGAGCTGCATTACAATGATTATTTCAGTGACAGCTATTGATAGGTCCTGATTTTGAAGCTATTAATTGAAAGGTCGTAAAGTAAACTAGCGGTTTACCAACAGCACACATGCAAAGTCTTTTCTTTCAGTGTTATTGTGTTCAAACCACAGTATGGGCTCTGAAGAAATAGGCTTAACGTCAATGAAAATGGGCGGGGGAGGTCTCTCGGAAAAATGCGCGAGTTGCTTGGGATTTAGTAGCTCACGACGATTTTCACTGACCAGAAGTAGCTCTCACTACACAAAAGGTTGGAGACCCCTGATCTAGATGAACCCACGTGTCAGAAATGGAACGCGAGAATTCATCTAATAAAATGCAAATAAACGGTCAACAAACTACACATTTTAAACAAAATAAAATATTCGTAAAGTTTCATTTAAATCTAAACATTTTGGATGGTATTAAAATAATGAAGTTGCAATGCAGAGACAAATAAACCAGGTTGCATGCTTGGGTGCATTCTAGGTAAGACTATTCAGGACATAAAATAAAACCTTTTCCTCTGGGTGCATACCTAGTCACATTCGTCAAACTATTTGGCTTCAAATTAGACTAAATAATTATACTTCACATCAGCACTCCCTTCCCACCAAACAGGAACTGCAGATATTGTAAACGTTGATGTCTTCAATGGCTTACTACAGAAAACAAGCATTGGCAAACCCCACAGGTCTGGTGTCAGCTGGCAGCATTTTGACTTTGTCAATGCTTGTTTTGCTGTTTTTTTTGTAAAGCTGTGTTTTTGAGAAGTTACTGCCCTCACCAACAGAAAAAAATAATAAATAAAGCACACACTGCCATATTAGCCCCTCAAACTGAAAGGATTTGTTTTGTATGGATAGTTCTGAAAGAGCAGAATGCCATCACTCACAGTGAAGCTAGCCAATGGCTGGAGTGGGCTGACCCACTGCCCCAACCAAGTTGCATGCTGTAGTGGATGGAAGAAAAATGAGAATGACAGTAACAGACCAGTTAGACGAAGAGTGCTGATTGAAAGCATAAAAATGTATATAAACATGTAACTTTAGTGAATCAAAATGTCTTGACTAACACCAGATTTAAAATGAATCGCAGATAGAGCTCAAATTAATTTGCCTTCTGTATTCAGGAAAATCTAATATGGTGATGTTTGCAAATACCGACTTGATAAATGTTTTGCCGAAAATCAACAAGTCGGTGATAGGAGAAAACCCTATCCTACTCAGCTACCAATGTCTGGAAAGCTGGACTAGCTCAAATTTGCATTCTGAAATTCCTCTTCAGTTAAACCAACTTCAACATGCATCTAATCCAAAAGATATCAAGCACCGCTTTCTTCCCCGATTTCTAGAATTTGTATATCCAAGAGAATTAGCACTATATTAGAATTAACACAAGCACATGAAAATCAATAGCTATAAACACCCCAAATTAAACATCCGCTTCCTATTTATCGCCAATTTCATTTCAATCACCATTCTACAATGGGCAATCTTATGTTGCCTGGTTATTAAAACAGTGGTACTAACAAAACATGCAAATACCAATTAAAGAAATTTGATAGCTCATTGTTTTTATTTTACTAGTAAAACTATTCCAGGTTTTGAACAGGGCCATCGCTACATTAGATTCTTAAATCTTATTTGAATATATTTTATACACACATCATTGTAAGTCTACACATTTTTATGGGGTTTTTTTGTGAGAATGTATGGAGTCGGGCTCAAAAATAAAACTATGTATTTGAATTTATGATATATGTTAGGGTAATCTGTTAATATAAAAGACCTTACAGATCAATGTCTCTCTTGAAGGGCTGCTGCTTCAATACCACTCTCTAGAAGGCCTCTGCTTACATACTATTTACAACCTGGGTTGCGGCTGCAGCTTCAATACTACTCAACAAAGTTCCTGTTTCAATTCTACCTGTTGGCAGGGCTTTCTCTTCAATACTACTTTCTAAATTACCTGTTGCTTCATTACTGCTTACTCAATATGCTACTGCATCAACAGCTCTTGCTGGTAGTGCTGCTGTGCAACAATATAAAAAACAACAAGGTGATGGATGGAATGCTTGAATTAATCTCAGCAACTGGCAATCCCTTGGGCCGCATTACAATCCATTGTTTTTTGTCCAACATGCCCCTTCAGTCTTGACCCTGCTCCTCATGGGAACAGTCCAGCCCAAACTGGCAGGCCAGGTCCTCCCTGAACCGTAACACAAGTAACCCAGGACTGGTCTCGCCCTTGTTGTTGGCTCTTAAGACGGGTATAGCTTGGTTCCGATGGCACAGTGAGCCTGGAACCCACGTCTGGGTATACCCATGGCACTTGAAGCGTCAAAAACAACACGGTGATGGATGGAATGCTTGAATTAATCTCAGCCACTAGCTATCACTCAGGCCGCATCGCATTCCACCTCGCCCATTATGCTACCTCAGTGGCTGAAAATAATTGAAACCTTCCATCCATCACTTTTTTGTATACTTTAGTGTGGCAACAATATCAGCAAGTGGGGCTGCTGTCTCAGTATCATTTCCTGGTGGGCTACGGCTCCAGCACTACTCACCAGTAGGACTGCCCGTTTGAGACACTTCACAAGCAAAGCGAAGTCTTTAATACTAGTCGGCTGCAAAGTGCGTCACATTAATAATACTCAATTGTAGGGCTGCAGCTCGAACGCTGCTTGACAGCAGGTTTACCATCTCAATATTACTGCCCTACAGGGTCATCACTTAGCTATTACTTTCAAAAACATAATAATAAATATAGGTACCTCTGCATTTACTATGTTAATTAGATGTATTTTGCCGCAATGATTCTTTGCAGTACTTATCATTACAACTGTAAAAATACGTAATGGCTGTGATGGTGCTGTAGTGATAGCCGCTGGCAGCACTGCTGCTTTAACTGTACTCTATGGCAATACTGCTATGGGAGTTGCACCAGCTGGAAGTATTAGTGATGTTTCAGTGAGTAGTTGCCAGCACTCCTGCTTGTTACTCTATTACTGCTGCTGTTGTAATTCAATGGTGTGACGAAAGGGCTTCTTTAAGCTTTGTGTGAGTGTCCATCTTTCGATCCCAACTGAGACCTGTCACTTTAATACTTCCCGGTGGAAGTGCTGCAACAGTACTATTCTCCAGTGCTTCTGCTGCTTCACTGTTTTCCTGGCAGTGCTGACACTTTCATGTTAACTACTACTCTTAAGCAGCAGTGCTCTTTTTACTCAACCGTCGAAAAGGTGGGTTTCTTACTGTGTTCTGTGAATGGGTTTTCACGGTGTACTTACTGGGGGCTTAGGGCATGTACATTTCCACCATGGGGGTATTTGTGAAGAAGTGGCCTAAGTTCATAACAACTGTAAACAAGGATATACCTGTTGAGCTAAGGACAGGGCCATTCCTGGTAGTAGGTGGGTTACGGAGCTACTAATTCTTTGCTATTTGGGACTGTCACTTCCGGGAAACCGTGGACATCGTAAAGTCATGTCTAGGATCCCCAACCTCTGCCTGTCAGGTGTCCGGAGCCTGAGTCAGGCTGGAAGACCAATGTCCGCCGCACCCACTCACCAACATCCTGATCGAAGGGGTTGGATCCGAAGAGCGGCATGGTGCCGGTCCGCGATCCCGCTGGTCCAGACACCGCTGTCCGCCCTCAGGCCTCTCTAAGCACCTCTTTGGATTTAGGTTAGAGGGGCAACTAGGAAGCACCGCGGACGTCGGAACTGGAGACTCACGTGACCGTACGTCAAGGCACCTGCGCAGTTCCAGCCTCAAACCCCGCCCTCCTGTGACTGAGGCTAAGAGAGGCATTACGAGGCCTTGGATTCTGATTGGCTAAGTGTGACGTACAGCAGTGCAGCGAGTGGATAGATGGGGGGGGAAGTGTTACGGAAGAAGAGTCCAGATCGTCACCAGATGAGTGTTTATCGTACTGGTGCGTGTTGTCACTGACTGGAGAAGCTGTACGTGTTCGCGAGACTGTTATGCATACTAATGTGCCTGATCCCGGGGGTAAATGAACCTTGATATTGCGTTGGAAGCAGAGGTCGAAGCGTATTATACTAACAAAGAATTGTGATCCTGTGTTTAATGGGGGCAAGAGCAGTTAGTAGGGGTGTTTAAAATTGGGGGCACTGAGCACACATGCTATGAAAATAACGGACACATGCTTACAGGGGCGCACTAGAGTAGGGTTACCAGACGCCCTGGACGGTCCCGGTTTTTGGAGGAGCAGGCCCGGGTCCAGGAATTTTTATTTAGGTGGCCCAAGGGTGCATTTGGGTGGGCCACTGCGGTCTCAATTTGTCGCAATATATGTCTAGGCAGGGCTGCTTCGGGCCCCTCCTTTATCTCTTCTTAGTCTTACAAGGCCCAGTAAAACGCACTCTTTTCCAAATCTCTCAAAAAGTGTTTTTTCCGTGTAATGTTCCTTTGATGAGAAGAGGAGGTTTCTGATGTGGGTGTATCAGGCAAGTGACACTACTCAGGCTCCCTCTGTGCGAGTCTTCAGGGAGAATCCCTCTTCATTACTACCTCCACCTGACCCCGGACTCTGCAACGCACTCCCTTACAGGCTTGATTATCCACTACTCCTCTCCAGTGCACCTTATCTCACAGCTGACCTGGGGCCCCAGCCCCATATCAGGCACCATCAGGCTCCACTTTCATTTTTCCCAGTAAAAACATTAGTAAAATCACCTTAAAACATTGAATATAGCGGTAAATATAATTAGCACGCTCTTTAAAGTATGTTCCACAGTAGCCCTTATGACCCGACTGCTAATTAAACAAAAAGAGAAAGGCCATGACAGGACCGGCTTCAGCGCTGATGCGAAAGTCTTTTTTGGCGCCCCACCAATAACCTCTTTTTCCATAAATAACCTTTACTACCACCTTCCAACAGTGCCCCTCATCACTCCATGGCCCCCCCTATTGACTGCCTCCTCGGATTCCCTCACTGCCACCCTCCACTAGTGCCTTCATCTCTCTGTAGCCCATCCTCCTCATGACCTCCTCCTCAGACTCCCTCACTGCCACCCTCCAGCAGTGCCCCTCATCTCTCCCTATCTCCCCCCTCCGCCCCATGACCTCTTCCTCGGATTCCCTCACTGCCACCCTCCAACAGTGCCCCTCATTGCTCCATAACCCCTCCCCCTATTGACCTCCTCATCGGATTCCCTCACTGCCACCCTCCAACAGTGCCCCTCATCTTTAGGTAGCCCCTCTCTCATATGCATTTCATTTGTTGTACAGCGCTACTCATATCAGTGTAGTGTGTGTCAGTACTTTACACCACGCACACATTATACAGAGACAATGAATCACACAAGTATGTAAATCAGTCTACAGGGAGTGTCACATAAGCCAATGAGGATTACAAGGTGTATGAATCACATGTCATCCATACTGGTGGGCAGTATATTTTAAGAGGGTTTGGTCTGGGGAAACACAACCTTAGGATTTAAAGAGTATTCCATGGGGGTCAGCTTTACTGATAAAAATGTATATCTGCCCAAACATACTCATTTTAGCAACATTAGAAGTATGAAAGACTGTGGAAGTTCTAACTGTATCACAAAACAAAAAAAGCAAAGTTCTAACTATACCATTCAGGTTTGCATGCAGCTCTTTAGTGAAAGTTCATTGGTCACTGTCCTATGTTAGGATTGTAACTTCTGAACTGCAAGTAACACAAGGATCTCTGTGACAAAGACAGTAACCCACTGAGCTTCCACATAAAATACAGTTCATCTGCATTTAAAAACTACTAACAGACAAGTTATTGCTCTCCAGCAGGATCATTAATCACCAGCGTTATCTGGGCAATTTTTTATTGTTCTATTGTTGTCCTGCATCAGCCACGATAATAATAAAAACTGTTTAAATGAAACATACACAAGGTATGTGTCCTGCTGGGCCTGTGCAGATTTTAAAAAGAAAAACAAAAAGTAACACATTCTGTTACCTACTCCATTAGTCAAACTTTGTGTCAGAGCCTGATGTGATAAGCAGCTGCAGGGGTCAGGAAATGTGAATAGGAATAAACAAACTTATTTTCTCCTGTGCTGCATAGAAAAAGAAATATCCACGCAGCAGAACATTGTCGCCTTTGCCATGTGGAGATGAAGGGGTGAAAAAATAAACAAAGCCTTGTTAACATATAAATGGTCTTTTAAAGACCTGTGAAGAACTCGGGTGCGGCTGCGATAACTGTCTGTGTGTGTGTGCGCGCCCGGGAAGCTGTCTCGGCCCGGGCTGACACGCACGACGTGTGCTTTGCGCGCCTGCCTTCAAGCCCTCACTGCGAGGGCCAAGGCTCCTGTTTGGGTGGGCCAGGCTCATCTTTGGGTGGGCCTGGCCCACCCGCTAGAACCGGGCCTGTGGAGGAGTGTCCTGACACTTCCCCAAAATTAAAAAAAGCATTTGTAATGCAACAGGTCTCGCGTTTACGCGAGTTTCAGCTATTGGCATTGTAAGTGACAAGGCCTTTTATTTATCTTTTGGTTTTTGAAACATAAATAAAACGTATTGTTATTAACAATGCCAATAGCAGGCGCAGCAGGACGGCCACTCCTTGCAGTGTGTGTGTGTATATTATTTTATATACTTCTATAGCGCCTCTATCTTGGCTTTATAATCACATTCTTGCCCTACGAAGAATACGTATTGCAGAACCAGTTAATATGCAGGGCAGAGAGAGGGTGCAAGTCCACCAGGGGCGCTCATTTTTTGCTGCACAGGGCAGGCCAGAGACAGGTCAATAGCTGCACAAGCTCTCCAGGGCTGCTGATGAGGGGGTGTGATGAAGGCATGTTTAAGATATCAAGGGAAGAGAGGGCTTGTTGAGCCAGGTCTGTGTGACGTGCAACGAGCGGCAGAGAGGTCGCGAATTAGCTCTTGGACGTCAGTCACTTGATACTCATCTTGCATTAAGGAGGTTCCTGTAAGGGCGTGGACCTGGTGGGGGTGAGGGAGGAATGGTGTTGATGGGGGAGGGGGTGATGAAGGCCCTATGGCGTTGGAGGTGTGAGTTTAAGGCTAGCAGGACACGTCATCGTTGCAGGTATAAAGTCATAGTAGGCAGGCAGCACTCGGACCTGGGTAACAACAACTCTGTGATCACACGTCACCACAGCAAGCTTCAAGCACTATGGCGTAGTTATAGGTGCTGCCCTAGGGCCACCAGTGGATGCAACGGCTTGAGCTGTATGGGCACCGCATGTACCTGCCACTGACGTCAGGCATGTACACGTTTCATGTCTCCCTAACACACAACATTCCAGAGGTCTGCATAGATTTCTGCTGGGATGACGCTGACCTTTAGGATGACAAAGGGAAATATGTGGTGCCCTTAAAAAGGACAGGCCGGAAATCCATTCCACCGACCTGCGACCTTAAGGGATGTCCGTTTCTCCTGTTTATGTTGACAAGGGTCAGATCTAGTCGGCCACGGCCCCTCACTTGTGAATCCTGTCCCTGCCACTCCGCCCCATTGGTGCACACAGCCTGACACTACAGCACCTCAAAGCCACCTCTTGGTATTAAGTGCGGTATATTAACATTGTTGTCCCAGCACAGGTTTCGGGAATGCAAGCTATGTTTGCACAATAAACAACAGCCTGTTGCTGTTCCTAGGTTTGCAAAGGCGCAGGATTTGAGAAGGAGTCGCACGGTGTGATGCAGGGCGTGGCTGCTGTTTCAGGCGTGTTCGCACAGTGTCTGCTGTAGACCGCCCCTCCCCCCCCCCCCCTTCGCTGGCTGAGAGCCGTGGCATCGGTTTCAGCAGTTATAGAGCTCGATGCTGTAGCTTCAGGTGCTCGTGAAAACCACACACATGTAAGTAACCTTTCAGAGAAACCTTTCTGCTGAAAACCACACAATGGATTCCTATGGAAAGAAATACAAGTTACTGGTAAGTACGCTTAGAATTACTTTTCAGGGTCAGTGCTGGTCTAAAAGATGAGGCACTGGGTTCTCTCCTGATAACAGGTGAGTAAATCGGAATTCGTAGTTCGGTTGATTTTAGAGGAATATTTGTAAGTTTCAAAAATGGACACTTAGAAACTTTTCTGCTGAAAACAACACAATGGATTCCTATGGAAGGAAATACAAGATACTGGAGGGTACGCTTAGAATTATTTTTCAGGGTCAGTGCTGGTCTAAAAGATGCAGCCCTGGGTTCTCTCCTGATAACAGGTGAGCAAATCGGAATTCGTAGTTTGGCTGATTTTAGAGGAATATTTGTACAATGGTAAAGGAAGGGGGCGGGGCCTGAGGTGACGTGTGCAAACACGCCCTGTGGCGCGTTTTAAGTTGGGGAATTCATTCCTCTTCAATCCTGCGGTACCCTGGGGGCCAACTAGCCCACCAGGTACCTCCAGTATGCGTCAGGGAGCTGCATTGCAGAGAGGTGTTGAGGCCACGCCCCTTTTTACAACACTCTGCAACGCAGCCCCGTGGCGCTTCCTGGAGGTACCTGGTGGGCTAGTTGGCCCCTAGGGGACCTCTCGATTGAAGTGGAATGAATTCCCCAAATTAAAACGCGCCACTGGGCGTGTTTGCACTGTATCACCTCAGGCCTTGCCCCCTATCTTCACCATTGTGCAACGCGCCCCGTGGCGTGTTTTAAGTTGGGGGATTAAGTCCCCTTGAATCCTGAGGTCCACTAGCGGCCAACTAGGCCACCAGGTACCTCCAGTAAGCGCCACGGAGCTGCATTGCAGAGAGGTGTAAAAAGGGGCGTGGCCTCATTACACCTCTCTGCAACGCAGCCCCCTGGCGCATACTGGAGGTTCCTTGTGGGCTAGTTGGCCCCCAGGGACCCCCAGTATTCAAGGTTAATTAGTTCCCCCTCTGCAAACGCGCCAGGGGACGAGTGGTGTAAGGAGGGGGCGTGGCCTCCAGCCCGATCCCGTTTTTTTTCCCTTCTTTTTTGTAAAAGGGGGGTTGTTTGGCCCCCTTCTTTTTCTATTTTTTTGGCCCTGGGGACCCCATCCCCCAGGGCCTGACCCCAATTTTTATCTTTGGAAAAAAGAAATCGGGAAGGGGCGGCATGGCCCCCCTCCCGAGGCCATAATTTGCCCCGTGGACCCCAATTCCCTGGGGCATGGGCTTTTATAAAAACATTTTTTATGGAAGGGGGCAGTGTAGCCCCCCTCCTCGGGCCACTTTAAGGCCCCGGGGACCCCATCCCCCGGGGCCGGCCATTTTTTAATGAATTATTTTTTATTTAATTTTTTATTTAATGGGGGAGGGAGGCCGCGTGGCCCCCCTCCTGGGCTACTTCTAGCCCCTGGGACCCCATCCCCCGGGGCCTGGCCTCTCGTTGGAGACCGTGGGTGGGTACCCAATCCCCCCACGGTCCCAGCCGGCTCCCCGCCTCCTGCGGAAGCCGCCATTATTACTTTTCCACATGGGGAGCAGCATGTGCTAACATGCTGCTCCCCTTGTGGAAAAGCAATCTGCTTTGCTTCATTGAAGCGAGAGCAGGTTTCTCTGCTCTCGCTTCAATGAAGCAAAGCAGTTTGCAATGGCAGGGTGGGAGCCGGGAGGCTCCTGCCCTGCCATTGCAAACAGCAGTGTCTTGCAGTAGCCGGCCCTGGGGAGTGGCGGTCCCCAGGGCCAATACAAGGCTCCAGGGGGGGGGCCGCATGGCCCCCCTACAACATGTACAAGTTGCCTCGGGGGGTGGCGGTCCCCGGGGCAGTGTGGGGGGGATTGGGACCCCCCCACTTTTTAAATTATGCCCCCGGGATTTTTCCGCCGGGGGCAAATTAGAATATTCAGCACAAATTTTTTTTATTTTCGGCCGAAATTCGCTCTGATTTTGTGTTTTTAGGTTTCTTGTGCCTGATTGCTGCCAACACTTCCTGATCTGTAGTGTTGACAGCCAATTAGAATACAGCTCGTGCACGGCAGGGTGCGCACTGGGTGCGAGGAGGGTGCGCGGATCCTCCGAGGCCATATATATATCTATCTTTTTAACTCTAATTTTCTCAGGAACTACTGAACGGATTTACACCATTTAAGCAAAAGGCACGAGTCTGAACTGAGGACTACCTCTTTGCCAAATTTGGTGTAATTCCGTTCAGCAGTTCGGGCTGTAGCTGCGTCAACAGGTCCTATGGGAAAATGCATGGGGAAAACGCGTTTTGGGACCCCGCTTTTTTCTCGGCCCCCGCTTGACGAATCACCGTGACATTTTCAGGATAGGAGCGGACCGAAGCTGGCCAAAAGTTTGGAAAATTTCACGAAGATTCGTCAATCGGCACCAACGTTATTCCAAATAGAATGTTGCGGATTTCCTATGGAAAATAGGTCCTAACTATATCTACCTACTGGCAACCACCAGTAGGTAATATATATATAGCTATATATACATATATCTATATATATATTATCTACTGGCGGTCGCCAGTAGATAGTTATAATTAGGAACTAGTTTCCATAGGAAAAGCATTTTTTGATTTGCTAATAACTTTGGCGTAGTTTGACGAATCTTTACGAAATTTTCCAAAAAGTTCCTCTTTTTAGGACAGCTCCTATCCTGAAAGTTTGGGGGTGATTCGTGAAGGGGGGGCTGAGAAAAAGGGGGGGTCCCAAAGCGAGTTTTCTCAATGCAATTTCCATAGGAAACTTTAGACAAGGCTACAGGTCAAACTGCTGAACTGAATTACGCCAAATTTGGCAGGGAGAAAGGTCTTGGTCCAGAAAGCACGCTTTTGTTTAAATGGTGTAAATCCATTCAGTAGTTTTAGAGAAATATCAAAATGTATAGATATCGATATTTGAGAATTCTGACATCTGATTGACTAAGGCGTTACGAGCACGAGCGTGCGGCTCATTGGCTGTGAACTGAACTGTTCAAACTAGGAAGTGTTGGCAGCCATTTTGTGACTAAGTTGAAAGGCGTAGTGTTGTATACATATTCTACTGTGTGGTTTGGTATCCTGTTCATGGCGCGTGGTGTCCACGAGCAATCTTGTATCTTGCTCGTGGAGACCACGCGGAGTGTTGTGTTTTGAACACTGGAGCTCGGGTGGTGGTGAGCGTTAGGGGAAACGTTAGGGCATTGATGTTTGTACACGGAGCTGTGAAGATGAATAAACTTCTACTCCAGTTGAACTTTGCCGTTACTCGTCATTTCTGTAACCGATGGAAATAAGAGACTTTTCTTACATTGGCGACGATCGGGCACGGACCCGCTCATGCATATTTGAGCGAAAAAATGTAAAAGGATTAATTTTGATTTAACGCCGTCTGAAACTGACATCGGAAGGAAGATTTCGAAAAGGACAGCATTATCAATTTTTAATGAATACATTTCAAGTCGTTGGATTACAAGGGGTGATTCTGCAGCCTTTCAACGAGCACTCAACAGGAGAGACCATTTGACGTTCACGGAGTACAGTTTTGAATCGTTGGGAGAAACGCAATAAGGAAGCGGTTGGTCAGCGGAGAGGAAGCAGCAGAGATTTCATGGGAAATTGATGCAAAAACGAGTGGTTTCACTCACCATTGGAAAGGAATTTCGGACCTGCTTTCTTTCGACTCTGATTCCTTTCCCAACGTCAATGCGCATGCGCGCATCGTATCATCGCGTCACGTCGTGTTTTTTAGGATTGCAAACACAGCCTTGTTTCCGGATTGCCTGATTCAACACAGAAACCGGGACTGCCTGATTCATCACAACATTCACGTGTTTTAAGTCAGTTTTAGTTTACTGAAAGGAAGGTTGAACGTATCTCAGAGGATGTGTTCCCTTTTGGGTGTGATTAATTGGTCACATTAATGGGAAATAATCTACAAGATCGACAAACAATTTGTGAGTTACAATAACTTTTGTGCCATAAGTTTTATTGTCTTATTTAGAAAATAATAACTATTTTGCATATCAAATTTATAGTTCATCTTATTGCTTATAGTGCAACATGTCTGGTATTGTACCGCCTCCCTCATTTCTATCATCATCTGGCGATCCTCCCATGCCATGGGAAGTATGGGAACCAGTATTTTTGGCATATGTGGAGGTCTTAGAAGGTGATGATTGCGAACCAGAAAGGAAATTGTCATTATTAAAACATTGCTTAGGTGGATTTGGTCTAAAAGAATTTAAAACGTTACCTGCGCTAATTAGTCCTGGGAGAATTAATGCCTACCAGTATGCTTCGACACAGCTTAACATACGTTTTGGGAAAAAGAAAAATGTAGTGATGGAAAGATTTATTTTCTACTCCCGTAAACAACGCAGCGATGAATCTATTGAAGATTATGTCTCAGCACTCAGGTCTTTGGCAGCATCCTGTAAATTTGAACATATATCATACGAACAAGTACTGAGAGATCAAATTTTAATGCGCACAAACATCAAGAAAGTTCAGGAAAAACTATGGTCCACATCTGATTTGTCATTAAATGCAGCTATTGACATTGCAAAATCCATTGAACATTCTGAAGAGTTCGTGAAAGAAATTAGAGGCAATGAAAAAACAGATGTATTCAGTGTCAACAAAGAGTTAAAAGATGGTGACAAACTAAAAAAAAATGTCACTCCAAGATCTGAAAATTTTGCAAAAAATGGGAACAAATTTAAGTATCCAAATTCTAGGGTTGAAAGACATAATTCATTATTACTTTGTTTTAGGTGCGGAAGCAACAGTCATCTAGCAAATTTTAAAGGCTGTCCAGCTATTGAGAAAGTTTGTTCTAAATGTAATAAGAAAGGTCATTTCAGTAGGTTTTGCAAAACAGCCACAAAGAAAGTAAATTACATACAGTTTTCAGATGATTATGAAACGCCCTATGAAAATGATGAAAATGAAATTAATTTCCTTCCTGTCTCATCAGTGTTGATGGCGTTTTTTTGAGATTCTTGGTTGATTCTTGTGCTTGGTATTCTATCATTTCTTTGAAGGTTTTTCATGAAAATTGGCCTAAAAGGGAACTTATTGATCCTGATGTCTCTCCAGGGGGTTATACAGGGCACAAAATTGATTTAATTGGCTATTTTTATGCGAATATAAAATTCGCAGGACGCCACACTTTCAGTAAAATTTATGTGGCAAAGTCAGGAAAATCACTTTTAGGGTGGCCACATCAACACAAATTAAGCATCAAACTTGATCCCAGAGCTAATCCTCCTGTTTTTGTTGTTGACCCTGAAGTTCACCATGGGTCGGTCATTGTGGATGAGCTCATTAAGGAATTCCCTAGTGTTTTCAGTGGGAAGCTTGGGAAATACGAAGGGTTTGAACATGAAATTAAACTCCATGAGAATGCCATTCCTGTACGTCAAAAAGTAAGAAATGTGCCGTTGTCATACAGAGATAAATTGAAGAATTTGTTAAATCTTTGCAATGATGGCATTATTGAACCAATAGAATCTTCCCCGTGGGTTTCTCCCATCGTGATTTCAGTCAAATCCTCAGGGGAACTCAGATTATGTGTGGACTTGCGCAGTTTGAACCGGGTTATTTGGGTAGATGCACATCCTCTTCCTAATTTGCATGAGATGGTTTCCACCCTATCTGATGCGCAAGTATTCTCCTGTATTGATTTGGCAAGCGCGTACCACCAGGTAGCCCTTTCTGACAGCTCAAAAAATTATACGGCGTTTATCACACCAGAAGGTCTATTCAGGTATCGTCGTATGCCATTTGGGTTGGCTAGTGCTGCTTCTGTTTTCCAGAGGTTGATGAAAGAAACTCTAGAAGGGCTATCAGGGGCCATCGCTTTCCATGATGATATTTTGGTTTATGGGAAGAATGATGAGGAGCATGATAAGTACTTGCATAACGTCATTGCAGCTTTAGCAAAAAAAGGCCTCACTCTTCGGTTAGATAAATGCAAAATAAAAGCAAAGGAAGTGGAATATTTAGGACACACTATCAGTGGGAAGGGAATTAAACCAAAACATAAGCACATTGAGAGCATTACCAATGCTCCTCTACCGACCTCGAAAGAACAGTTGGTTGCTTTTCTTGGATTGATTGAATTTTATGCTAAATTCATTCCTAATTATTCTATGAAGACTGAACCGTTCAGGTGTTTGTTGAAAAAAAATGCAAAATTTGTGTGGACAAGTGACATGACAGGCTTTTGGGAAATTGAAGGCATTTATAGTTAATGCACCTTGTTTAAGACCATTTGTTACAGGGAAAAAATGCATAGTTATGGTAGACGCAAGTTATCTAGGTCTGGGTGGTGTTTTACTACAGAAAGATAATTCCAGTGAATGGATTGTAGCATATGCGTCCAGGGTTTTGAGAGATGCAGAGAGGAACTACTCAGTCATTGAAAGAGAGTTACTTGCTTGCGTATGGGGAGCAGAACATTTTAGAAGTTTCTTGTGGGGGACTGATTTCATAATAAAAACTGATCACAAACCATTGGTATTCCTAATGTCTCCTGGTGGTGGTAGATCCATGTCTGCGCGGTTAGCTAGACTGTCATCAAGATTACAATCTTTTCGCTTTCACATTGAATATGTCCAGGGGAAAGCGAATATGCATGCGGATTGCATGTCCAGGTTACCTCTGGATAGTGATAAGGATTATCAAGAGGATGATTGTGAGGTCGCTTTCACGACACATGATATCAATCTTATACATGGTGATAAGGCGATTCTAGATGAGAATGTTTGGATGGAAGCAATGAGAAACGATAATGAATTGAACAATGTTATGAATTACATTGTGCAAGGTTGGCCGGCAGTAAGGAAGTTATCTGGTGATATGATGAGCTATTCCAAGATTCATGATGAATTAGCTCTTGAGAACGGGTTGGTTATGAGAATGGACAGAATAATTCCTCCTTTTTCTCTTAGGAACACCATTATGGAAATTGGTCATGAGGGACATTTAGGAGTTTCGTTTACTAGAAGGCGAATAAGGGAAGCATTTTGGTAGCCTGGTATTGATTCTGCTGTTGAACATTTTGTACGCAAATGTGACAAATGTTCGAATAGCGATAAATCTGCGGTGCCTCTAAGAGTTGAATCTTGTCCTGTGGAGTATCCTGTTGGGCCATGGAGGAAACTAGGGCTCGACATCATTGGTCCATTTCATGTTTTGCCCAAGGATAAATGTTTTGGAATTGTTTTCATTGATTATTTTTCAAAGTGGCCTGAAATCAAGATGGTCAAGGAAGTTACGTCGCAAAGTGTTATTGAATTTCTTGATAGCATATTTTGTAGGGAAGGCATTCCACAGGAGATTGTCACAGACAATGGTCCCCAGTTTATTAGCAGAGAAATGGAGTCATTTTTTGGGAAATGTGGCATAACTCATAGGAGAATTTCAGTCTTCCATCCAGAGTCAAATGGTCAGGTGGAACGTTTTAATCGTGTGGTGAATGTAGCGATTCAACTTGCTATTAAGGGTGGACTTAATTGGAGCAATGCCTTACAGTCCATGCTACTAGCATATAGGACGTCTCCTAATTCGGTAACTTTAATCAGCCCATTTGAGCTTTTGAGAGGACGGAAACCCAGTACTTGTTTGGTTCCGTGGTGGTTAAAGAAAGGTATGGATGACAAGAAGTTGATTGCTATTGATTATAATATAGTTAGACAAAGGGTCAATGAGTATAAAAAAAAATGAAAGAAGTTATGGACCAGAAGCGAGGTTCAATGAGCACACAAGAAATTGGAGTTGGTGATTTGGTTCGCATAAAGAAGAAAGAGAATGTCCTTAAGGGCTCCCAAAGCTGGTCAGATCCAAAAAGGGTTGTACAAGTTTTCAGTAATGCGGTGAGAATAGAGGGTGGAAGTGTTTGGAATTTGAACAGAGTATCTGTGTTTAAGGGTCCTATACAACCATCTGGGAATGTATCCAATGACATGTGTTTAGATGATGTAAGCAATGACGTTTCATTTAGGCATGTTTCAAATGACACACGATTGGATAATGTGCACAATGAAATGAGGTATGATCAACAACCAGGTTGTTCTCATTGGAGAAGGGATTTTTCTAGAGGAAAACGTGAACACCATTGTCCGGGAAGGTTTAAAGATTATATTATGGATTCGTTTATTAAATAATAAAATGGAAAAAAAAAGGGGGGGAGATGTGTTGTATACATATTCTACTGTGTGGTTTGGTATCCTGTTCATGGCGCGTGGTGTCCATGAGCAATCTTGTATCTTGCTCGTGGAGACCACGCGGAGTGTTGTGTTTTGAACACTGGAGCTTGGGTGGTGGTGAGCGTTAGGGGAAACGTTAGGGCATTGATGTTTGTACATGGAGCTGTGAAGATGAATAAACTTCTACTCCAGTTGAACTTTGCCGTTACTCGTCATTTCTGTAACCGATGGAAATAAGAGACTTTTATTACACTTAGGGTGGAAAAAAAGAGAATAATTGTATTAGAGGGTATAGTAGGAACACTGTGGTCTTAGTTTAAGCAGTCTGTACGGTGCAGAGGCAGGGAGTTTGAATGTTGTTGTGTAGGCCGTGGAAATTACGTCCGCAGAACAACGGTGCGCGGTATTGCGGCAAGGTTGCGTAGGCTCTGGAAATCCCGTCGGGAAAACAATGCGCCGTATTGCGGCTAGCAGTGTGTAGGGTGCACACACGGGTAGTGTGAATGTGCGGTATTGCGGCAATATTCAGTAGGCTGTGTAAATCATATTGGGAAAATAACAATGCGCCGTATTGCAGCTTTCCTTTAATATAATGCGCAGTAATGTTAACTTATAATGCGGTGTTCACTTTTATCATGAACAGTGTCACTTTCTTAGACAAAATGTGACATTATGTGGGAGGGCGTGTTCTGTCCCTGTGCACGGAACAAAATTAACGTTTAATTGGCTGAGGTGTTCCAACAACGAGCTCAATGTTCATTGGCAACGAACCATTGAAAGTAGAAGTGTTGCCAGCCATTTCCTCCCCGTCCGAGGAGTAGCAGGGACATCTGATTGGCTGACGTGTTCCAAGCAGGACCTTCCCAAGCTTAATGTTCATTGGCTGCGAACCATTGAAAGTAGAAGTGTTGCCAGCCATTTCCTCCACTTCCGCGGAGTAGCAGGGACATCTGATTGGCTGACATGTTCCAAGCAGGACCTTCCCAAGCTTAATGTTCATTGGCTGCGAACCATTGAAAGTAGAAGTGTTGCCAGCCATTTCCTCCCCGTCCGCGGAGTAGCAGGGACATCTGATTGGCTGACATGTTCCAAGCAGGACCTTCCCAAGCTTCATGTTCGTTGGCTGTAAACCATTGAAAGTAGAAGTGTTGCCAGCGATTCCCTCCCCCTCCGCGGAGCATTAGGGACATCCAATTGGGTAACGTGTTCCAAGCAGGACCTTCTTAAGCTTAATGTTCATTGGCTGTAAACCATTGAAAGTAGAAGTGTTGGCAGCGATTCACTCCCCTCTGCGGAACACCATGGACATTTTATTGGCTACAGTGTTCCGAGCACAAGTTTGCTCATTATTGGCTGTGAACGGTTCACTGTTGTGAACCATTTTGTGACGCACGTCAATGGAGTACGGGAAAACAAAGTAGTAGTGGGGAGGGTAGGAACACTATTAACTCGATATATTTTAAGGGCCATTTATATTGGCGTGGGGTGTACAAATCATGGCGGTAAAATAACAGAGTGTGTTGCAGTCTTCTTTTTATTGAGTTTGCAGGTAGGCTACTTCCCAGGAGCACTATTTATTTATAATGTGGTGTTTACTTTTTCTGACGGGGAGCTGTGGTTGCGCAGCAAAAATTTCAGTCTAGGTTTGAAACTGTTTTTATTAAGCAATTACAAATATACTTTCTTCGGAAACTGAAGCTGTATATATCAAAGGGGTGGCAAATAAAAACGCAATTCATAAAATATCCCTTAAGTGTGGCCACACCCTGCCTTTTTTCTTCTATAGTTTGTAAAAGTGTTGCCCCATATTCTTGATAATGTAAGAGGGCATGAGTTCATTTTAGATAAAGTAGAAAAGAAGTGCTACAAGAAACACTCCCGCACTACATCATCTCAGGTCGAACAATAACAAGTAAAAACAGTTAACACAAATGACTTTATATTACATATAAATGTACGCTTTATCATTTAAAAAAATGTCTATTCTGTAGAATTCAGGAAAGTTCTGTCGTAGTACTTAGAGGTCGCTCACTGCTCCGCTAACAAATGAATATGTACAGAGCTTCTTTTCTCCTGGACTTCGAAATTTTTCATCTTTTTGCCGAGGGGTCTCTTCGAAATTTTTCATCTTTGCGCCGAGGGGTCATAAACTCCTCTGAGATCACAATGACTGTTGATATTATAATATACATATTCACAGTATATGATCCCAAAGGGGGAAACAGACGAAGAACCAGAAGCTGCTGACGTTACATATAAATCTGTTGTCTTCGCGCCTACGGGTCTCCAACACCTCTGACGTCAAGTTCAGTGTCAATATTATAATATACAAAGTCACACCATATGAGCTCAAAGGAGCCATAAAAGGAACAATGTTTGCTGTATTCTGTCTGTTTCTGAAAACAAGCCGCTGACGTTACATATAAATGGCAAAAACAATCAATAACACTATTTTCTAAATACAAGTGTTTAAATATTGACAAATAGCTACGTATTATAAATATCTACTATGCCATAATCAAACAACTTACAACTCTGGATTATGTTTTGTGGCTGCAAAAGAAGAATCCGACTCTAGAAAAGAGCACCTGCATCACTGAATGAACACGCGTAAATAACTCGCAAAAACGAAACTAATCGATCAACGGGTGTGGTTTATATACTTTTTGGTTATTGAGTAGTCCATGGAAGGAAGATGTCACGTTTTACAGTTGACACGTGCTCACGTTTTAACTGGTTAACTTGTGCACGTTTTTGGAAAAGTTAAAAAATGTGAAGCGGTAAAGATTTCGATCCTAACACGTATAAGGTCCTTAATATGTACATACGTTGGAGAGCTTAAAAACTGATACCCGGCAAACCGTGTCATTTCCATTCTCATGACTAAATACATCTATTAATTGCCGTAATTCTAAATAGAAGACATAAAAAAAATATCTTTCAAAATAGAAGAAAAAAACTTGCTAATATTTCTCATCACTATGGTTTTAAATTTAAAAAATGCGAGCATTTGTAAAGCGTACAGCTACCCCTGGAAAGGTGTGCCGGCGATCGGGCGTCGGAAAGATTAAGCAAGGTGTTGCCCACGGTGACATAGTGGTGGGCTAACGTGCCGCCGGAGCCGGGAATTAAACTGTGAATGCTGTTGTTCGAAGTCAGGTATCATAGCTGCTGTGTCACACTTTTTCCACAGTTATATGTTAATTACTGCTAATTACGTTTCAAACATTGTTAAATTATAACTTATAACAGACTACTGTTACAGTTAGCTTTTCACTACATAAAGTATGCACGTCTTTTTAAAATGTATTTAAAAACAATATTGGTTTCAGGGACATTGTAGTTAGAAATTAGCATTTAAAAAAATCTTTGAAATTCACTGAAAAAAAACATAGGTTTGTGTGTGTAGAGCTAGGAATCAGTGAGTGCGTATGTAGTAACTATAATTGGTATCTCGATGGTTTCCAAAATAGTAGTCTGTATTTTACAGTGGGTGTATCAAAGGTTATATTAGACTGTTAGGAGGTGCATCTGATTTTCATGTTGATCATGTCATCAGTGATGTAATCAGTGATGTCACTTACCATGCCATGAATGATGTAACATGAGCAGTGCATTGCGGGGGCGTGAGTTATAGTTTGCTGAACTAACTATAACGGTGGAATTTCTATGGTTTTGTATGTGTGAAATGTGCAGCTAACTATAACGCCCCAGAAACCAATGGTTTTTTCAGTGAATTTAAAAGGTTTTTTAAATGCTAATTTCTCACTAAAATGTAACCTGAAACCTATGTTTTTTTCAGTGAATATATATATATATACACACATACACACATTTACAAGTCTACTGTATATAGGCACATATTTACAAGGTTATGCAAAAACCGGGACAGGCCAGATATAGAAGTAAGACTAAAGGCTTTAGTCCTACTTTTATTTCTCTCCTGTCCCGGTTTTTGGTCCTCAAAATCTGGTCACCCTAAACTAGAGGGGGGGAGGGCTAATACTTCCAGCAATGTGTACTTGTATAATGTAACTGGTGCGCATGCAAAGTGCCTCAATACCTTCGAGTGGAGTTCGAGCTATATAAAACTGCAAAAAAAACAAAGCCTAAGTGTTGAAATGATGCACTGGACGCAATTCTGAGTAAATCCCTTAATGGACTGAGAAGAAGGACGCAACCAGCTAACCTACATCCAACTGCCCCTAGAAGCAGCCGCTGTGTTGAACCCAAACATTAAAGGAATGCTTGCACCCAAGCATTCCTGGTAACCAAGCAACACAACACTTCCCCCCCATAACAAAACAAAAATGAAATACAAAGCGGAAAACCAAACAAAAATTTTAAAAAATAATAAAAGGAAACCTAAATATACAGTGAACAAGTAAAGGATACAATGGAAAACATTACTAGTTGTTTACAACATAATCCTTTAACCAACCAAATGCATTCCTCTCCCTAAGCAATCTTTGTTTTGAGCCCAGGTCATCCCAAAAAACGGCCCGTTGTCCTCCTCATTAGAAGACTGAAGGTGAACTCCTTCCTCCCCCTCAAACATAGTTGTACCCACATTTTCACTGGAAGTTGAGTCCCCAAGAAGGGGTGGGAAATTACCTTCAGGAATGCAACTAGATTAATTAACTGCATAATCATCCATCCAATCAAAATTACCATTGAAACTATTAGTATCCTTCACACAACCCGGTCTCCATTTTAAGATTCCAAACTTCTCCATTCCTGAGTCTAACAGAATTCTGCAAGACTCCTACCACCTCTTCCGCATAAAAAATAAAGCTCTCACCTTTACTAACAAAACCGGGTTTTTTAACACAATCCCAATCTCCTACCTCAATTTGAGTGGGTTTCGTGCCATGTTTAAAATCAAAATATCCTTTGCTCCTGTCATGTATGTGTTCCATTCTGTTCCATACATCATCATTGGACCATTGTTCTACACCAGACCAACACATCCAACCCGGATTAAACTTGGATCTCGGTTTACAGCCAAGCATTCACAAAGGGGGGTAACCCAGTAGCCTCTGTACATGTGACCCGGTAGACCCAAACCATCTTGCCAACTTGAGTGACCCAATCGTCACATCCACTCATACCTAATTCAATTATACCCTTCAAAACACAATTAAAGCTTTCCACCATTCCGTTCCCACTAGGATTGTACAAGAACTTGGTTCTATGCTTAGTGCCCAATCTCTCAAAGTAAGTTCTAGCTTTGTTTGACATGAACTGGACTCCGTTATCACTTATCAAAGATGCAGGAATACCTTCAGACGTGAACTCTTCATCCAAAAACTCTACAACTGCTTCAGTATCAGCCCTGTCTACCACCTTAACAACGGGCCAATGAGAAAACAAATCCATGAGTACAATTACATACTTCTGCGAACCACAAAACTGATCACGTACAGGTTCCATGATATCAATCGCCACAGTTTCCGATGGCTCCTTTGAAATACTCTTGTCACATATCGGAGGTCTTAAAGTTCTCAAGGATTTATCAGCCTTACAAAACGCACTGCACTCTCTTACCGCTCTCTCAGCCTCTATGTTCAGACCTGGCCACCAGAATAAGCTCTTCAAAACAGATTTGGTTCTGGTGATTCCAGAATGCCCTTCATGACATAATTCAACAATCATTGAACGTAACCTTTCTTGAGGAATAATTTTCTCTCCCCTTAACAAAAAACCATCAATCACGGTGAGCCTCGATCTTTATGATCGTATCTCAAGGTACAAACCTTCCACCATATGAAGGATTTAAAATGGTCCAAACCCCAAGCACATGCTAATGCCTCCGTTTCTATGATGGGATACTTTTCTTCACAGGGAGATAAGGATATGGAGGCGTATGCAATAATATGTTTCTTACTCTTCTCATCCACCTGGGACAAAATGGCTCCTAAGCCCTTGTTGCTCGCATCAGTAGTGACAATGCTCTTAGCATCAGGGTCAAAACTACTTAAGGTGGTTGCGGTCGCAATTGCCATTTTTATAGTTTTAAAGGCCTTTTTACACTCTGAAGACCACTCAAAATTAGAATTTTGTTTAAGCAATTGATGAATATTGTAGCATTTATCAGCAAAATTCGGAATATATTTTGCGCAAAACTCTGACATACCCAAGAAGGACCTAATGTCGTCCTTGTTTGTTGGTGTGGACGCATTCTCAATAGCTGTTACAATAGAGGGTTTAGGTCTGACTCCATTCTCATCAATCACATGTCACAAATATGTAACACTCTTACTCGCGAAACTACATTTAGAGTGTTCATTGGTAAGACCCTTCTTTTCCAGAATCCTTAACATTTTGAGAAGCCTAGACTCATGTTCTGATTTACTTTTTCTAAAAATCGAAATATCATCCTGTAAAAACCTAACACCTTCTTCCTTATTGGATAACTGAAACATGAGGCGCTGATAAACAGCTGCAGCCGATGCTAAGCCAAAAGGCATGCGACTAAATTTATAGCAGCCTAAAGGCGTAATAAAAGATATACGTTTTTTAGATTCTGGAGATAATGAGATCTGGTGGTAAGCTGATAAAAGGTCAATAATGGAAAACCACTTTGCCCCCTTCAAACAACTCACCATTTCATTAATCCTAGGTAGAGGAAACCTGTCTACAATGATAGTATTGTTTAAATGGCGTAAGTCCACACATAGTCAGATTTTTCCGTTGCTTCGCCTAGCGATAACCACCGGAGAAATCCACTCCGATGCTTCAATGGGTTCAATTACTTTTGAAGCCATTAACTTTTCTAGTCCTCTAGCAACATCATCCTTAACTAACATGGGTACATTGCGACATTTATGAACTTTAGGAACTGCGTCTTCTTTTAGACTAATTAAAATGTTCAAATCCTTGTATATCACCTAACTCTCCACTAATATCTGGGGGAAACTGTGTGAGCATCCTTTCTCCCAATGAACTGCCTTCATCGACAACTAACACTTGTTCCTTGCTATTTGGATCTAAAACAATGTGTAATATTTTCTGGTTAAACCAACCTAACACAAGCGGCCCAGTTCTGGCATCATATAGCTTACCACGGTTCTTACTATTCTTGAGTTCAAAGCTAAACCATCTGTACCCAAGTAAGTCAATGTGTTCACCACTATAACCTTCTGGATGTACATCTGGTTCTAGTAAGTGCTCCCTCACTTTCCCTATAAAGGAATTCTTCCACAACTCTTCGTTAACGATGGTATAAGGTGATCCATGGTCAGCAAATATTTTCAAACTGACCCCCCGCCTCCATCACCATCTTCTATTCAGGTTTGTTACTACACACAGAATCATTGATGTTGAGAAGCAGGTTACGTCTCCGATTCATAATCAAATAATTTATAGGAGTGTCCCCATCCAACTCAGCATGACTGTTATCAGATTCGTTTGCACTGTTTCCAAGTTCTCCCACATATTTTACTCTCGTTTATTTTTTTTGCATACTTTTGCGAAATGTCAGAAAATTTACTTGGGTACAGATGGTTTACCTTTGAACTCAAGAATAGTAATGAGGTCATCATGCAATACCCCAAATTTGTAATCTAAGGCTAACCTCTTCAACTCTGAAACATAGTCATCAATAGGTTCTGACTTGTCTTGTTTCCTCTGAAAGAACTTAAATCTTGGAACACCTATACATATCTTTGGTGCAAAGTAATTATTAAGCTGTAATAATGCCAACTCATACACATTAACATCCCCAGAAACTGCAGCTTTTGTCATTTGATTATACACCTTTAACTCAGCTGGTCCCAAAGAGTGTAGTAATAGTCTCTTCTTTTGTGCCGCTGCCATCTTTCCGGCTTCATCCACCGCCTCAAAGTAGTTGGTGAAATAAGCTCTCCATTCCAACCATTTAAGTGATGGTTCAGAACCAGCTGCCCAAAATGCTTGAGGAGCACTAATATTAAAGCTCTGTGGGCTCATGATGAGTGGACTTGTCCAATGTCCACTCATCACAAATGCCTAGTTCAAAGTCCTGATCTTCACCACTGGAATAGGAGAGCACACAGGTAGCCCTCGAAACAATGAAGCTGTATCTCGATTAATATTTCCCCAAAAACAAAGCAATACTGCTGAAAATGATCAATAAATAGGTAAAATGTCATTAAATACCTATTTTCTTCAAGTGGACTGAAGCGCATTGATGCAGAATGAAAAAAAAACAGGAGCTGTTGATCCGAAGATGCTGCCGGTAACTTGGATGCAGCCAGTAGTTTGTCAAATGAGGAATTCAAGATGGCCACTTGCGAGGTCACGCAACGTGAGCTCGTGTGATGACGTTGTTCTGGTGTGTTTCCCAAGAGAGAACACACTGTAGGCTCTGTTCAGAGAAGAATGGAAGCACTCCAACGATCCAGAGGCTGCACAACAATGGCCGGTGACTTACTGGACCAAAACGGACGTAAGTGCGCTCGAGCTTCCCCCAACGGTTGTCACAGATCCAACACTCAAGCAGGCTGATGGCAGCGGAGGCATTGGACTGTAGATGAACAGTCTCTTTCTCCATTTTCACGGTGAGGAGATGGTTTCCCTTCTCTCCATGGGCTAGCAGCAGGTGCGGGGTTGCTTCATTCTCTGGCTGCACCTTCCCCCACAAGGAAAGGCGCAGCTGGCAGCAGCAAACATGCAGGGTCAGACCCGCTCGTCAGCATTGTAAAATTAGGGGTGCTAGGCCCACATGCTATGAAAATAATGAACACAAACACATGCTTAATGTATATAGAACTGGCCACAAGCACTTGCTCCCTGACTCTTTTATTGGCAGGGTCACCTGTTCGGTGACGCCTGTGTTGGGTGGGTATGAGGTGAGTGTAAGGACACGCCCCCAAAGCAGTAGCTGGTAAACTTCTATATGACTGAACACTAGAACGTGTCCAGCAGGACACTACAGGGTGATGGGTCAAAGACGTGGTTAGAAAGAGTGGCATATTCTGTAACTATTTTCTTGATCTTTCACTTTAAGGTAACTGTAAATAAATGCAGACTCGCCATAAATGACAAGCATTTGCAAAGCAAATATGTGTTGCCTATTGTTCTGCTCGATTTTCCCGGCCTTCTTGTGAGGAACAATGATGGAAGGTGACTTCAGTCTCTTATCATTCAAGTCTAAGGGTTAGAGTAGTGAATGGAGCCTATTTACTAGGCACTTCGACATGATTCTGTGCTCTTCCCCATAGATCAGGGCTTGCACACATAGCCTAGGGGATAGATTCGTTAGTATTAGGGATAACCTGTCCTGTAGTGAGGGTATTTCATGGAGCTGTGCTGAATTCAGGCCTGGTAGGCCTCAAACGGGAGAGACTCCATCTTTCTTTCTGCTCCTGCAGCTTGGGATGCTTCTAGGTCAAATGTAATGTTTTAGTTATGAGGTGTTATTCGCTTGGAGAGAACCGGTTCAGGCCGGCCCTTATCGAAGGATTGTATTTTTCTTCATGCCGAAGACACTACATCAGGCCGGCCGGCTGGGAACGTGTCCTTGGTACGGGGAGGTACAAGAATTTGGTGGGCGGCAGGTTACAGGCCGGAATTTTCCATGAGGAAACGCACCTCTATATTAGTGAAAGTCTGAGGCAGTTACATGGTCAGTCCGTAGGCGGCATCTAGCCGTTAGCAGTAAAGCTACTACTTATTCCAGGGAAGACAGACGCCATCTTGAAGGCGGAGAAGAACCGAGAGACAGATGCTCTCCTAGCAGAATAGCCAGAGAGGAGAGAGTAGCCGATAAGGAAGAGGTCCCAGTGACTCGGAGAAGGGTGATTCCAGGCGAGCCGAGGCACAGACGAGAAGGGAACCTAGATGACCACTGAGTGCAGGCTACATACTACTAAGGTGATGTCGACCCTTTCTTATTAGAGTGTACAACTTAATCTTTCACTTTTCTTTGCAGGTTATGTGTTATATTGTAATGTTATGTGATTGCGTATGTAATGAGTAATAAAGTACCCAGTTTGTAGTGAACCAACATGTGCTGCGTGTTCTTGTATGAGAGGGTAGCCTATTCTTCTAGTCAGCTGCGGCTACATGAACAGATGTTAACCCTGATCAGGTAAGTGGTAACTGAATAAGGGAAAGAGGAGCCCCTCGAACCTGAGAACAGGCTATGCTTGAACTGGCAATCCTTGTGTGATCTGATGAATAGTGAGACTGATTCCCTTTTTGTATGTTATGGTGATCATAGGATGAACTGTCGTATGAGACTGCCGTCTAGGTAGAGAGGTCTGGATTCGTATAGGATCGCGAGGCCGCCACTTGTGATACTGTCGTATGGGCAGAGAGGTCTGGATTCGTAGGGGATCGCGAGGCCGCCATTTGTGCTGAGACTGCCGTCTGGGTAGAGAGGTCTGGATTCGTAGGGGATCGCGAGGCCGCCACTTGTGATACTGTCGTATGGGCAGAGAGGTCTGGATCCGTATGGGACCGCGAGGCCGCCGATTGTGCTGAGACTGCCGTCTGGGTAGAGAGGTCTGGATCCGTATGGGATCGCGAGGCCGCCGATTGTGCTGAGACTGCCGTCTGGGTAGAGAGGTCTGGATCCGTATGGGATCGCGAGGCCGCCGATTGTGCTGAGACTGCCGTCTGGGTAGAGAGGTCTGGATCCGTATGGGATCGCGAGGCCGCCACTTGTGCTGAGACTGCCGTCTGGGTAGAGAGGTCTGGATTCGTATGGGATCGCGAGGCCGCCACTTGTGATACTGTCGTATGGGCAGAGAGGTCTGGATCCGTATGGGATCGCGAGGCCGCCGATTATAAGAGGTCTTGGTATGTATAGTAGGAATTCCCTGTCCTTAGGTGGTAGATATATCTGGTTGCACTATTGTAAATAGGCCCTAGGGAGGGGGTAACGTTCTGTCTGGGTTAGTGAGGCTCTGATGAGCGGGTTCTATCTGATCCGAAAACCCAAGCAGAACATTTGGCGTCACGAACCGTTTACGAAACCTGTGTGCGTTGTGGTTGTATCGTGTTTGCTTGAGGCGCGTGCGTGGTTTCGTTTGTATATTATTTCTATATAATTGTGAGTGTAGTTTTTTTTTTTTTTTCTTTTTCTTCTTTCTTCTTTCTCTTCTTCTCTTTTTCTTTCTTTTCCGAGATGTTTTCTAGAAAGTCGAAATCTACTTTTAAGTTGCCCGTTGATATTCCCGGCTGGGATTCAACGCCTTATGAAGCCTTAGCCCGTGAGTGGGCTGATTCTACTGGTTTGAGTGAGAATTGGAATTCTTTTTTGGAGCTGGCGGAGCCGGCTAATGTGATTACTTGTTTACAGAAGGCGCCGGTATCTAAGGGTGATGAGCTTCCCGTTTTGGGGCGCAGAGGTTGGATTGTTCTGTCTGCGTACAGGATTCTGCATGAGAGGTTGTTGAAGTTACAGACCTTGCATAAGGATTTGGAAGCGAACTTTGTTGAGATTCAGAATGCTCATACTTTGTTGCGATGTCAAAATAAGTTGCTTGCTGATAAACTTGAGACGTACCAAACTATTGCCGAGAGGGCGGCTGTGCGAATTGCTCGTTATAAATACAAGAATCGGCGTGGTCGGATTTCGACGCGAAAGGTGCGTCTGGTCGTGGCGAAAGCCGGACTGGATTGGAATCCTGATGAATGGGATGGTAATATCTGGAACTCGAGTGATTCTCCTTCCTCGGGTGAGGAGTCTGCCAAGCGCGAGTCCTCTCGCTCCGGCCGTGATTGTAAGTCTGCTTCTTGCGCCTCTGATGGTGCACCCCGTGATTGCGCTCGTCCTTCGAGCGGGGTCGATGCTTCTTACACTGATTGTTCCTCTACGTGTACTGGTCGAGCTCCTTGTGATGCTCGTCCCGCGGTCTCGGTGCATCCAGTTTTTCGGCGGAAGTTGCAGCAGGCTCCCGGTGCTCCGAATGGTATTGCTTTAGACTCTTTGGAGGATTTTACTCAACAAGAAATTAGTGATATTTTGCAGCGATTTCGGCAGCGAGCTGGTGAGACCTTACTCACATGGATGGTGCGCCTTTATGAACTGGGCGCTGCTGGCATTATGTTGGATGCTGGCGATTGTTTGAAGTTTTGTTCCTTGAGTTCGGATTCTACTGTACAGGATCATTTTCGTAACTTTAATGTTGGTGGTCAAATTTCTTTGCTTCAATTGGCGACTGAGGGTTGTAATCAAAAATATCCTACTGAGTCTGACTGGCCTGTGAATGACAAACCGTGGTATACTTTGCGCGATGCTGCGCAACGTCTCAAAGAGGAGGTGATGAAAACGGCAATTTTTCTAAATACTGCTGACAGGTTGCTTGATGGTTTCTTGACATCTTCTGTGCGGAATCGTATTATTCGTTCTTCCCCTGTTGCTTATAAGCAGGTCATGATGACTTTATTGATTAATCAGACTGGTAACATGTTATCTGTGGTGCTGGAATCGGTACGCCAACTCGGTGAGTTGGGTGAGTGGTTTAAACCTGAACGGCAATCCCGGCCTGACACTCGTACTCCTGGTGACAATAAACTTACTAGGCGTGATATGTTTTTTGGTCTTATGGCCGATGGTGTGCGGAAGGAGGACACTGATGGTGAGACTACTTCTCGTTTGTGGGAAATGTTTCGCAAACGTGGCTTGGATCGAAAGGAGGGTGCCCGGCGTGTTCGGACAACTGAGTGTGATCGTGGTTTTTCTGACGGTAGCGGTGATGACGACCGCCGTGGGCGCTCTGATCGTCGTGATGATCGACGACATGTACGTGATTTCTCCCCCCGTCGTGAGAGAGACAGGGAGAGCGAGGGGGAAAGAGAGAGGGGGAGAGATGATTATGTTAACAGCAGACGTAGAGATGATAGGGATCAATCCCCTGAGTTGAGAAGGAGAGAGGATCGACACAGATTGGCCGATCGAAACCCGCAGTACAATGCAGAGAACAGGAATCCATTTCGTAATGGAGATGGATATGAACAGGAGGTATCGATACCTGGGAAACGTGAGAGTCTTTATCCTGATTTATCCTGGTACACAGAACGTAGTAAAGATGACTAGGAAATAGGTCAAGCTCCAGTACACAGATGGGCTCACAGAGATAATAGACCCTATGTAGATATTGATATTTATTGGAGACATCGTAATGTCCAAAGGGCCCGAGCATTGGTAGATACAGGAGCGGAGGCCACTCTTATTCATGGAAAATCAAAGAAGTTTAAAGGTCAGCCTTTTACAATTACCGGATTAGGTGGAAAGGAAACTCCCGCAGTTCAAACTTTACTTGAAATGAGAATAGGTAGAATTCCTAGAAAAGAATACTCTGTATTAGTGGTACCACTCTTAGAATTCATAATTGGAATTGATATTTTGAAAGGAATGACTTTGCACTTAGATGATGGATGTTACCAATTTGGAACTAAACATTATATATCGTCCAGGCCTGTACGGGTTGGTCGTTTAAGAATGCCCCCATAAAAGTTCCCCAGGCGACAAAAGTGGTTCGTCAGAAGCAGTATCGTATTCCAGGTGGTCATGAAGAGATTAGTACTACTATTCAGGAGTTGGTGGATGCAGGAGTTATAACACCAGTTACTTCTGCTTGGAATAATCCTGTTTGGCCTGTACGTAAGAGTGATAATTCTTGGCGCATGACTGTTGATTATCGAGAATTGAATAGACACACACCCTCTTTGACTGTTGCAGTACCGGATGTGATTACCCTAATTGAAAGAATCCAAAAACATCCAGGTACATGGTATGCGTCCATTGATATTGCTAATGCTTTCTTTTCGATTCCGATTGCCCCTGAGTGTCAGGAACAATTCAGTTTTACGTGGAACGGGCGTCAGATGACGTTTAGAAGTCTTCCCCAGGGCTATGTGCATAGTCCTACGATATGTCACCGGCTGGTGGCAGAGCATTTGGCTGAGGTACCGGTTCATCCGCGAATTCAGATATGTCACTATATTGATGATATTTTGATCCAAGGTGAAACACAAGAGGAAGTTCAGACCCAATTGGACAGAGTCATTGAGTGCCTGAGTGAGAAAGGTTGGGAAATCAACCCGGATAAATTACAAGGTCCGTCCCAGGCTGTGAAATTTTTGGGTATTAATTGGCATGAGGGGCACCGAGAAGTGATCCCTCAGGTTAAACAGAAAATTCTTGATTTTGCAGTTCCGAGGAACAGGAAAGAAGCCCAAAGCTTCATTGGTTTGTTTGGTTTTTGGCGCCAGCATATTCCTCATTTGAGTCAAATATTGGCCCCTTTGTACCGTGTCACTCGTAAAAAGAATGCATTTGAATGGGATAAACCACAGCAAGATGCGTTCAGTCTGGCAAAAGAAGCAATTCAGCATGCTCTGGATTTATGGCCTGTATGTGATGGTGATGTGGATTTGAATGTGTCTGTACAAGGCCTTTATGCGAATTGGAGTTTGTGGCAGAAACAAGGCAAGAGTAGAGTACCGTTAGGTTTCTGGACCAAAAAGTTACCTGATGCTGGTGAGCGTTATACACCTTTTGAGAAACAGTTACTTGCATGTTATTGGGCTCTGGTGGATACCGAGCAATTAACTTTGGGACATGATATAGTTTTGCGACCTGAAATTCCTATCATGCAGTGGGTTATGAGTTCGCCAAAAACTCACCGAATTGGACACGCTCAAGAGGCGAGTGTGATTAAATGGAAATGGTATATACAAGACAGGGCACGTGTGGGACAAAAAGGAGTTGCATCTTTGCATGAGCAGGTGGCACGGGCGCCATCGACTGAGACTGAGAGTGAATGTTCCGTACCTTTAGTACAGGAGTCTCCTGTTCAGTGGGGTAGACCTTTTGATGATTTGTCCGCAGAGGACAGAAACCATGTCTGGTTTACGGATGGTTCAGCAAGGTTCATAGGGACGAAACGGCATTGGAAGGCGGTGTCCTATAATCCGATCACACAAAAATTGCTGAGTACAACTGGTGAGGGTAAGAGCAGTCAATTTGCTGAACTCTATGCTGTTTATCAAGTTCTGAAACAAGAGTTACCTGGCACATGTCATATTTTCACCGATTCTTGGTCTACTGCCAATGGACTGGCAGTTTGGTTACCGACTTGGCATTCCCATAGTTGGAAAATCCATTCAAAAGAACTGTGGGGAAAAGAATTATGGCAGGAGATTTGGGAAATGCTCCCACAGAGTACTGTTACAATCTTCCATGTGGATGCTCATACCCCGATAGACTCTCTTGACAAATTCTTTCATAACATTGCAGATGAGAAATCTAAAATTGCTGAGGCAGTGGTGGACAGGCAAGATTCTGATATTGCGGGATTGGCGAAATGGGCCCACCAGAAAGCAGGACACTTTGGAGAGAAAGCCACTAGCAGGTGGGCAGCTGATCGAGGAATTTATATTCCCCTAGATTTAATTAAAAATGTTATTCTACATTGTCCCATTTGTCAGCATATCAGGCAGCGCAAAGTGCCCCAAATTGTTAAAGGTCATTTACATTGGTCCACTTCCTATGAGTAGGAATTGTCAATATGTTTGCACTATTGTTGATACATACAGTGGCCTGTTGGTGGCCCTTCCCTGTAAGCAAGCTACCCAATAGAATACTATTAAAACAGTGGAATTGATTATGATGTATTATGGTGTGCCATTCCAAATTCAATCTGATAATGCATCCCATTTTCGTGGAAGATTGGTACAGGAATTCTGTGTGGAAAACAATATTGAATGGGTGTTTCATATACCATATTATCCACAGGCCTCGGGTCTTGTGGAGAGGTTGAATGGCCTGCTGAAAAGTCAGTTACGTAAATTAACAGATGACAAGTATAAGAATTGGCGAGACTTTTTGCCTCAAGCGCTATTGATTTTGAATAACCGTCCTTTTCTAAATGCTGAATCCCCACTTATGCGTTTGTTTCCTCCGAATGTTGATGCTAAGCCCAATGAAATCAGAGAGACTGTGATGTACTGGGAAATTACTCCCGGAGCTTTGGCTCCATGTAGAGCGACCCCAGGGTCGGCAGGTTTAGACTTGCATGCCATGGATGACACCGTTATAAAAAGTAAGGATCGAGTCATCATTGAAACTGGTGTTGGTGTTCATATACCAACTGGAAATTTCGGATTAATCGCCCCTAGATCGGGCTGGCTGTAAAAGGCATTCAGGTGCTTGGAGGAATCATTGATAGTGATTATCAGGGAGAGATTAAGGTGCTCCTGCTGAATAGCAGTGAGGTTGACTTACTGATACATCAAACTGACCGAGTGGCTCAATTGCTAATAATGCCTGTTTTCAGTGGTGAGATCACAAAAGGCACTGCCCCAGCGTTGCTAACTGTACGAGGCCAAAAAGGTTTTGGCTCCACAGATAATCCTGGGGCCAGAGTTTGGGTGCAGTCGCCTAAGAATCCCCCTGAGCAAGCAGAAGTCATTGCAACCGGTCAAGACAACACCATTTTAGTTATGAGACCAGGGAAAGATAGCTGGGAAGCGGTCCCGGCTGACAAATGTTACTTACGAGAATGAATAATGCTTGTATTTGATTCTCTTTCAGATCATTCTTTGGACTGTTGCTGCAGGATGTGTCGGCGTTGGACTCCTTTTGGGCTGGTACGACGAGAGAGGAGGGATCCCATCAACCCGGGCTGAGTTGAGAACCCGAGTGTCGCGTTCCTTCGCTGCGTGGGATTCGTCGTCGAACTTTTGGATTACATTAGCCAAACAAGTGACTAAAGCCCCTCATTTCTGCTTGACACCGATGAGATCGGTGACGGACATTCTAGCGACTTGTTTAGTTGCTGTCCCTGCTTCATTGGAGACTTTGACTCATATTTTTAATATATCGAGTGCTCGCCCCAATGTTCTTCTGGGCGATTTTGCTGCCCATGAGTATTGCCCCTTGTGTACTGTACTGTCAGACCCGATACCCCCCATCCAGTCCCAAATAGTTACCTATAATATCACACAGGGTGATCTGTGTTTTTTCCTTACTTGTGATCCTAGTGCGATTTCTGAATGTATGCGTTTAAGATTGAAAGGTGCCACTTCATTCACCGCTCATGAACGAACTTTGTGCCTTCAAAGGACACCGAAAACATGTTCTTCTGTTCAGAATAACATGACTTGCAAGAGTTTGGTAGTTACCCCCAGTCATTATCGCACGATGTTACTACCTGCCGGATGGCTTTTCTCATGTGGTAATACTTCCTGGCCATATATTCCCGCAAATATTTCTGGAGGTCCTTGTGCCATTACTAGACTGAGCTTGTTAATGTTCTCATCACATCCGAATGCCAACTCTCGTGTGATTCGAGATACAGTGAGGTTACAGGAGGATTGTGACTCATCTTTGCATTTATATTCCAAGTCTGAATACCTTAGCCTGGCTATTTCAATTGTTGGTGTTCCTGCTTTGGCAGTTTATAATGCCAAATCTATTGGGAAAATGGCCTGCTGGATGGTAAAATCCATCAATCATACTTCTACAGTCCTGTCTGACATGCTATTGGACGCCCAGGGTGAACGTAGGGCTATCTTGCAAAATCGAGCGGCCATTGATTATCTTTTGCTTAAACATGGACACGATTGTTCTGATTTTGAGGGTCTTTGTTGTTTTAACTTGTCGGATCATACAAAATCCATTCAAGCTCACATTGATAAACTACATGACTTGACAGAAGAAGTTAGAAAACACATTGACCAGGGCTGGTTTGACTGGCTCTTTAATTGGTTACCTGATTTGCATATGTTACGTCAGATATTAGGAGGTATTCTGATTACTATCGGCATTTTGATTTCTATCTGTTGCTTTATTCAGTGTATTCCTTCACTACTTCAATTCTGCACACCTGGTACTAGACATAGATCAGTTAGTCTTGTTTCATATTATTCTTCCACAGATATTAGTTCTGTTTAATGAATGTATAATAGACTGAAGTCAAGGGTGAAATGTTCTGCTCGATTTTCCCGGCCTTCTTGTGAGGAACAATGATGGAAGGTGACTTCAGTCTCTTATCATTCAAGTCTAAGGGTTAGAGTAGTGAATGGAGCCTATTTACTAGGCACTTCGACATGATTCTGTGCTCTTCCCCATAGATCAGGGCTTGCACACATAGCCTAGGGGATAGATTCGTTAGTATTAGGGATAACCTGTCCTGTAGTGAGGGTATTTCATGGAGCTGTGCTGAATTCAGGCCTGGTAGGCCTCAAACGGGAGAGACTCCATCTTTCTTTCTGCTCCGGCAGCTTGGGATGCTTCTAGGTCAAATGTAATGTTTTAGTTATGAGGTGTTATTCGCTTGGAGAGAACCGGTTCAGGCCGGCCCTTATCGAAGGATTGTATTTTTCTTCATGCCGAAGACACTACATCAGGCCGGCCGGCTGGGAACGTGTCCTTGGTACGGGGAGGTACAAGAATTTGGTGGGCGGCAGGTTACAGGCCGGAATTTTCCATGAGGAAACGCACCTCTATATTAGTGAAAGTCTGAGGCAGTTACATGTTCAGTCCGTAGGCGGCATCTAGCCGTTAGCAGTAAAGCTACTACTTATTCCAGGGAAGACAGACGCCATCTTGAAGGCGGAGAAGAACCGAGAGACAGATGCTCTCCTAGCAGAATAGCCAGAGAGGAGAGAGTAGCCGATAAGGAAGAGGTCCCAGTGACTCGGAGAAGGGTGATTCCAGGCGAGCCGAGGCACAGACGAGAAGGGAACCTAGATGACCACTGAGTGCAGGCTACATACTACTAAGGTGATGTCGACCCTTTCTTATTAGAGTGTACAACTTAATCTTTCACTTTTCTTTGCAGGTTATGTGTTATATTGTAATGTTATGTGATTGTGTATGTAATGAGTAATAAAGTACCCAGTTTGTAGTGAACCAACATGTGCTGCGTGTTCTTGTATGAGAGGGTAGCCTATTCTTCTAGTCAGCTGCGGCTACATGAACAGATGTTAACCCTGATCAGGTAAGTGGTAACTGAATAAGGGAAAGAGGAGCCCCTCGAACCTGAGAACAGGCTATGCTTGAACTGGCAATCCTTGTGTGATCTGATGAATAGTGAGACTGATTCCCTTTTTGTATGTTATGGTGATCATAGGATGAACTGTCGTATGAGACTGCCGTCTAGGTAGAGAGGTCTGGATTCGTATAGGATCGCGAGGCCGCCACTTGTGATACTGTCGTATGGGCAGAGAGGTCTGGATTCGTAGGGGATCGCGAGGCCGCCATTTGTGCTGAGACTGCCGTCTGGGTAGAGAGGTCTGGATTCGTAGGGGATCGCGAGGCCGCCACTTGTGATACTGTCGTATGGGCAGAGAGGTCTGGATCCGTATGGGATCGCGAGGCCGCCGATTGTGCTGAGACTGCCGTCTGGGTAGAGAGGTCTGGATCCGTATGGCATCGCGAGGCCGCCGATTGTGCTGAGACTGCCGTCTGGGTAGAGAGGTCTGGATCCGTATGGGATCGCGAGGCCGCCGATTGTGCTGAGACTGCCGTCTGGGTAGAGAGGTCTGGATCCGTATGGGATCGCGAGGCCGCCACTTGTGCTGAGACTGCCGTCTGGGTAGAGAGGTCTGGATTCGTATGGGATCGCGAGGCCGCCACTTGTGATACTGTCGTATGGGTAGAGAGGTCTGGATCCGTATGGGATCGCGAGGCCGCCGATTATAAGAGGTCTTGGTATGTATAGTAGGAATTCCCTGTCCTTAGGTGGTAGATATATGTGGTTGCACTATTGTAAATAGGCCCTAGGGAGGGGGTAACGTTCTGTCTGGGTTAGTGAGGCTCTGATGAGCGGGTTCTATCTGATCCGAAAACCCAAGCAGAACACCTATGGAACAGCTATTGGCTTTACCAATGTGTTTAGCCATATTGTACACAAGCATGGCTGCAGTTCAGGATCGCTAAAAGTTAGTGGCATAGAGGAATGTGGCATGAAGTAGAGTGGAGTTGCGTAGAATGGAGCAGAGTTGCTTAGAGTGTCGTGGAGTGGTATACAGTGAACTGGAGTGTCGCAGAGTGTTATAGAGTGGAGTGAAGTGATGTAGAAAAGCATAGAGTTGCGTAGAGTGGAGGGGCGTAGAGTGGACAGTTGTAGAATTGAAGGACGTGGAGTAGAGTGTCATGGCATACAATGTTGTAGAGTGGAGGGGCGTAGAGTGGAAGAGTGTAGAGTGGAGCAGAGTGTTGTAGAGTGGAGTAGGGTGAAGTGGCTTAGAGTAGAGTGGCATAGAGTGTAGTAGTGCAGCGTGGCATAGAGTAAAGTGTTTTAGAGTGAAGGGATGTGTTGTAAAGTGGAGTGTTGTGGAATAGAGGGGAGTTACATAGAGTGGCAAAGCATAGGGGGGAGTAAAGTGTCATTGAGTGGAGTGCCATACAGTTGAGTGAAGTGCTGTACAGTGGAGTGGCATAATGTAGAGTGGAGTAAAGTGTAAGTGGAGTGGTACAGAGTGGAGTATAGTGGCTTAGAGTGTAGTAGAGTGGAGTGGCTTTAAGTGGAGTAGAATGCCTGAAGTGTCTTAGAGTGGGGTTGTGTGTCATAGAGTAGAGTGGAATGGAGTGGAGTGTCATGGAGCTCATGGAGTAGAGTGGAATGTCGTAGAGTGGCCTAGAGTGAAGTGGCATGGAGTGGAGTGGATTGGCGTGTAGTAGAGTGTCATGGAGTGGTGTAGAGTGTTGTGGAGTTGCATAGAATGGAGTGGTGTAGCATATACAAGAGTAGAATGTTGTAGAGGAGAGTAGGGTGACATAGAGTGTCGTATGCATTTTGTGGTAACGTATATGCATTACAGGCAAAACAGTTTCAATTGAAATGGCCATTACATTTTTGTGAACAGACGTACAGTTTTACTGATAAAACTATACAGCACGCAAACGATAATGTGTGTAAATATCATCACCTAGTGTATTGATTTGACCCTGGGAAAGTTCAGTCACCTTTTGCTGTAGTGCTAGGAGCAGCTATTATTACAGAGTCCCACTTGTGAGATTCTGGAATTAAGACTGCATTCCATCTTTCACTTCTCAGTGCGCACTGTTGTGTCCTTCGATGACAAAAGCACAATACAAGTAAAAACTCCAAATACAATAAACAAATGAAACATCCCCATTAGGATCTTTCCTGATCAGCCCAGGGCACCAACAGTCAGTAACCGTTGGAATTGGCCGTTTGTGCAGGGTTTTCCCCCAAATTTTGGTTTCTTCCTCCTATTTTTTCCTGACCTGCTGTTATTGGTTTTAGGACTCTGGGCACTTTATCACTGCCGATCAGTGCTAAAGTGCATATGCTCTCTGGGTAAATTGTGTTATGGATTGGTGTTTCCATGATTGGCATATTTGATTTACTTGTCAGTCCCTAGTAAAGTGCACTGAGTTTGCCAGGGCCTGTAAATCAAATGCTACTAGTGGGCCTGTAGCACTGATTGTGCCACCCACATGAGTAGCCCTGAAAAGGTAACTCAGACCTGCCACTGCAGAGTCTGCACGCAGTTTGTAACTGCCATTTCGACTTGGCAAGTGCACCCATTTGGCAGGCCCTACCCTTCCCTTTTCTTACATGTAAGTCACCCCTAAGGTAGGCCCAAGGTACCCCTGTGGGCAGGGTGAAGTGTATGTGGAAGGTAGGACATGCCCTGATGTATGTGGCATGTCCTCATAGTGAAATACTGGCAATTTCGTTTTTCGCTATTGAAAGACTATATGGCCCATAGGAAAGCATGGGAGTTAATTTATAACATCTTATAAATATAATTTCCCATTGGGACCAGATAGAAAAATAAAGTTTAGTATGCCTGAACTCAGAATCTAAAGATGCATCTTTTAGTAAAGGTGATTTTTACATTCTGTGTTTGAAAATACCACTTTTAGAAAGTAGGTATTTTCTTGCTTAGCCATCCTGTGTGCCTCTGCTAGGATGTGTATTGACTGTCTGGCTTTGGAGTGACAGGGGTTGGGGAGGTGTATTCGCTCAGACGGCCACCGGGGGGTTGATGTGTGTCCTGCCTTTCCTGAATGAGTCATGGCTGGGCTGAATAGGCCTGGGCTGCATTCAGAGTAGTGGAAGGAGTTTTCGCTAGCACCTGAATAGGCCTGGTCTGCATCTAGAGTGGTGGGAGGGGATTTCCCTTGTACCTGAATAGGCCCGGTCTGCCTCTGACAATGCTGTCTCTGCCTCCTGCTGGGAAGCTGCACCAGAGAGGACAGAACTGGTTCTGGCTGGGCACAGACACTCTGCCTCACAGGACAAAGGATTTGGGGCTATATAAAGTGGGGCCCAAACCCCTGAACTTTAGGACTCTTTTGGACCAGGAAGACTGCCAAGAAGAAGAGCTGGAGAAGCTGTGAAGAGGAACTACCACTTTGCTGTGTGCTTTTCTGTGTTGGCCTGCAGTGGCATCTTCTGTCTTGGGCAGTGAAAGGACTGGACTGGACTTCCTGCAATCTATTCTTGTGAGTTTCTCCAAGGGCTAGAGGTAGAGCTTTCCCCCCTGTTCAAGAAATCTCAGGAACAGCAAAGACTTCAAGTTCTTCTGCTCTCAGCACTGGGGACTGTGTGCTGCAACAGAAGGAAAAGCAACCCGACACTGTCTACGACGCTGCTGCCGACTCCATGTCCTGATGGCAACGCCGCTCCGCGACCCTGGTCTCACCGACGAAGCCTGCTGACGCCGCCACAGAGCCGCTGCTCGCACCGCGACCTGTGGGCACCGCAATCCGCATCGCCTCGCCTCGCTTCACGACGCCGCCTTGGTATCCCTGACGGCGTGGCTCCACACCGAAATTGATGCTACTGCCTGCACCGTGGTTCAAGGGCACCGCTCGTAAAGCTACACAACGCATTGCCCTCATCCCGCACCGCAGCCTTGACCTACCAACGCCAGTGCCATTGACTCCGGTTCGTCAGCCAACGACAGCGCTTCAGCAACGACGACGCCGCTGCCTGCACCGTGACCTGCCAGCACCGCGACGAACACTGCATCCCTTCGCACTTCGACCCTGGTCTCACCGACGACGCCATCTGACACTGCTGCCAAGCCGCTGCTTGCACCGCGACATGAGCGCAGCGCACGCTGCACTTTGTACTGCAGCACCTGACGCCCACCGACGCCAGCGCTCCTGGCTTAAACCGCGAGGAGTTCGATCTGCAACGTGTGTGACTTCGAGGGCCCGATGACTCCTGCACCAATCTCCGGAACTGCCGCTTGCAGACTCTGTGCTTTCCGAAGCTCAACAAGAGGTCGCCAACGCCCTGCATTTCTAAAGGTACTGTTTTCCGGGTCTCCCCGACACCATAGCTGGCCCGCGACGCCGAGGTCAGCCAGCAATGTTTGGATTTATTTGTTCACAACGCCGTGGTAGCCTCAGAGGGAGCTACCGACTTCAAGGAACTGTTTTTCAAGGTTATTTTGATAACTGAAGATTTCGAAGTACTGTATTGTGGATTTTTATCGTTTTTGGTCTTGTCTTGAGTATATAAACATATTGTATATTTTTCTAAACTGGTTTGTTGTCCTTTTGTAGTGCTTACACTTTATTACCGTTGGTTATGTGCAAATGCTTTCCACACTTCCTCTAAGATAAGCCTGACTACTCATGCCAAGCTACCAAGGGGGTGAGCTGGGGTAATTTTAGGAGTGTAACTCCCTTGTCCTGACTCGAAGGAAGGGTCCCTACTTGGACAAAGGTACCTACCTCTGCCAACTAGAGACCCCCATTTCTAACCGTAACAATTACAATCAAAACTACAGAACTGAAAGGTCCCTTCCGCATTGCAGAAAGTAGCACTGGAAAAGCCTGAGTGTCACCCGATGATGGGCAGAGATAGACATACACCTGTACTATGGATATTGAATGAGTGTGGCACACCTCTGCCCATTCACAGATTGGCTTTGCCCCTTGCTTCCCTAGTGGCCATCACAAATACATCATGCTTTACAAAAAGGGAGAGTAAGACATCTAAGGAACTGAAATTTAAAAAAAACAAGAGAGAAGATATAAAAAGAGAAATAAAACAAGAGAAAAGTAGAGGAAAAGTAAATGAAAATGTGAAAGGAGTCTATAAAAGCAAAATTAAAATTAAAATAACAAATTAATGTACAATAAATTGAGAGACGTAGAATGTTGGACCTAGCCCTTTTTGCAGGGTTATCCGCAAACCTTTTACCTTCGTCCTCCTATTTTTTCTGACCTGTTTTTGTTAGCATTAGGAATCTGCTAACCAGTGCTAGAGTGTATATTCTCTCTTTCTAAATTATATTGGTGATTGGTTTATCCATGACTGGCATATTTAATTTTCCCACAAGTCCTAGTAAAGTGCACCAGGTGTGCCCAGGGTCTGTAAATCAAATACTGCTAGTGGGCCTGCACCACTAATTGCGCCATCCACATGAGTAGTCCTGGAAACGTCTCAAACATGCCGCTGCAGTTTTAAACTGCCATTTCAACCTAGTAAGTGCACACACTTACCAGGCCAAAACCTTCCTTTTACTGCATGTAAGTCACACCTAAGGTAGGCCCAAGGCAGCCTTATGGGCAGGGTGCTGTGTATTTAAAAGGTAGGACATGTACTGGTGTGTTTTCTATGTCCTGATAGTGAAATTTCTAATTCTTTTTTCACTATTGCAAGGACTATCTCTCTCTCCCATAGTGTAACACATATCTTTTAAGTGTAATTTCCCATTGGGAGCAGATAGAGATTTGGAGTTTGGGCTCTCTGAATGTACCATTTAATAATACATCTTTTGGTGAAGTTGGTTTTTAAATTGCGTGTCTGAAAATGCCACTTTTGGAAAGTGAAAGCAAAAGACACACAGATGATGGACGGAATGCAGAGCAAATTTAACATTCACCCCCAGCCAAGAGATCTAGGTCAAATCCATTGTTCTTTTGCTCACCATGCCACTCCAGTTTAGATCCAGCTATATGCAAATCAGTCTTGACCCTGTGCCTCATTGGAACAGTTCACCCTTGACTGCCAAGCCAGGTCCTCCCTGGAACGGAAACAAGCATCCTGGGACCAGTTTCGTTGCGTCACCCCTCATCAGCCAGGCTAGATTGAATCCAGTGGCACGGTGATCCCGGGACCCACGTCTGGGCATACCTGGCGCACACAGGGCGAGAAAGCAAAAGACGCACAAATGATTGACAGAATGCAGAGCAAATTAAACATTCACCCCCAGTCAAGAGATCTAGGTTAAATCCATTGTTCTTTTGCTCACCATACCTCCCCAGTTTAGACCCAGCCATATGCAAATCAGATTTGATCCTGTGCCTCATGGGAACAGTCCAGCCCGAACTGCTGATCTAGGTCCTCCCTGGAACGGAAACAGACATCCTGGGACCAGTTTTGGGGCATCACTCCTCATCAGTCAAGCTATCTTGAATCTAGTGTCACGGTGAGTCCGGGACCCACGTCTGGGCATACACTGCAAACTTAGGGCCAAAAAGCAAAAAACACACAGATGCAGTTGTCACCCCGAGTGGGACGGGTATACCCAGATGTGGGTCCCATGCTCTTCATGCCACTGGAGTCAAGCTAGCCTGGCTGATGAGGGCTGAAACCCTGAAACTGGTCCTAGGATGCTGGTTATCCAGTCCAGGGAGAACCTGGTCTGGCAGTTCGGACTGAACTCTTCCCATGGGGAACAGGCTCAAAACTGATTTGCATATGGCTGGGTTTAAACTAAAATGGAATGGGGACCAAAACAACGATGGATTTAGGCCCAGAGCTCTGTACTGGGGTGAATGTTTGACATTGTTCAACATTCTGTACATCAATTGTTCTTTTTGCACTTTTAGAAAGTGAGCATTTTCTTGCTTAACCATTCTGTGTCTCTGCCTGTCTGTAGAACACACGTCTGGGCTGTAGTGTTTTCACTGTATTACTGTGTGTATGTACAAATGCTTTACACATTGCCTCTGATATAAGCCTGACTGCCTGTGTCAATCTTCCAAGGGGATGAGTAAGGGTTTTCTTAGCTTTGTGACCCTCTTACCCTGACTAGAGTGAGGGCCCCTACTTGGACAGGGTGCCCACAACACTGCCAACTAGAGACTCCATTTCTAACATAGAAGGCCTGCGGTTAGATTCCTATCAGAAAGGACCATAAAAACAGTGTGTCTATATGTTACTATGACAAATCACCAACTACCCCAAAAGATTTTAGCACCCAATTGAATGGTACTTGCCCTATTGACCTTGGAAGGCTGAAACCGCTTGATGAGTTTTGAACCTGATACCCTTGGTTTGTACGTAATTCTCTGCAGTGGGCGCTCAACCCAGGGAGCTACAATACTTATATAATTCAATATACACTACCCATACTATATAACATTCAAAGCCAGGAACAAGAGACATGCAGAATGAGCTTTAAGAGTTTGCTATATCACGAATATTACATCTTGAAGTAATGTCAACTTCTCTACATATTTAAAGAATCAGATAAAATAGAAATTCATTTTCAGGTCTCGCCTATGCAGCGCGCATGCGCTGCATAGGGGACCTTTAGCCGTCATGCAGCTCTTTTTCCAAGCACATACTCGTGCGTGTGGCGGCATACAGCTTGCGGGAGTGCACAGCGGCGCGCCACAAGCACGAGCATGTGCTTTGAAAAAGAGCAGACGCTCTCTCCAGTGCGCGCGCACCACTCGCGGGTGCACCCCTCCGCCTCTCTCTCCCGCTGCAGCGCGAGGCGTGCGCTTGTTTTTGTTGCTTCACAGCCCTTCAATTAGAGAGCGCAGAAGGAATTGGAAACGTGGAACATTTAATCTGGCATCTATGTCACTTATGTTAGTTTCTACTTCTCTACAAATATCTCCATCAACAGAGGTACCGGAACCAAGCTATTCACCGTAAATACATCCGACAAACCGTTTTATCTCTCGTTCTCTCCAGCTGACTTATCTCCTTCTCCTCACTTCTTCCACAGAGCGAGCTCAACCCCGTCAACGTTCACCCCTTTTAAAAAACGTTAGCTCCCAAACTGTCAGGCAGTGACGTTGACTTTGTTATTTTTCTAAGAAAATATCTGATATGTTCTAAGTGTGCTGACATCTACTTTAGCAAGGACAACTTCAGCCAGAGCAAATATGGTCTTTTCCTGTAAGTGATTTCTGTGTCATTGAGAGGGAAAATGCCCACCCCACACACACACACACACACATGCAACGTCCTTGGAAAGTTGTCTAGAAGCTTTGCTGTGTGATTTTCAGCAGAGAAGGCAAACGCAGCGTCCGCATCAGTAGAGGAATCGGTGCAAACGTTTTTATTCTCACAACTGTTGCAGCACATCAAGTGAAGTTTTTGTGTGCTATATTCTCACTGAAGAAGAAAACTTGAATACATGGCACTCCGATTGAAAAACTTGCGTTTCAAATCTTCATTGAACCATCTTAGCCTAAAAGGCAGAGCTTCGGTCTAATAATCTGAAGGTTGTGAGTTCGAACCTCTTAGTGGGCATGTGTTTTGCGATATAAGTGTTTGCATTTTGATAATTCTCCAGGCACCTATTTTAGGGTATACTTAACATTCTGTCTTCTCCCAGATTAGTTTTGTAGCAGGACGTAGTTTGTAAATTAAACATAAGCACTTAATAGTTTGGCAGCTGCGTTTACTGGCTGTAGTTTAGATCCTTCTACATTTTCTGTTTGACAATGCATTGTAAATTATTAAGAAGGTACAGTATGGTGCTGGTTTTAATTGGCAAGTTGTTCACACTATACGTTAATTATTGAGCACAGCTGTTTGCTCTAAATCGGTGGGCATCCTGGTTGAGTGGCGGGATGCGATAAGTGAGTGAGGTTAATCAGGCATTGGATCATCCACTAAAGAGTAAGTAGATCATGGAACCAGTCGTATCAGCCACAGGAAATCCTGTCCTCACTCCTGAAACTCTCTCAAGTACCCAGAGCCCAGCCCGCACCCTGATTTAGCCACACACTCTGATGCCCACTTGCTAAGAGCAGCTGGTAAAAGTGAGTGTAATGTACGGTGACCACCTCCCTCCAGAGACACTATTTCCACTCCCGGACTTTTGTGTGATAGCCTAATGCATTATGGGTATTGTAGTCTTGTTAATCTTCCACTGACCTAATTACACTAACACACCTAAAATTCAGTGGTTTGTAGGTGTATAGTTCAGGACTGGAGATAGTGTCTGTTGTGACCTACAGTGCGGTAGCCACCCTATTAGTAGTGTACTTTTCATCCTCTGCCTAAGCACATTTCTTAATCTGCTCCATTATTCTAAATGTTGCATGCTGGATGTGTTTATTGTGCCAAAATGGCTTTTTTTTGTCATCTTGAATGCAAGATGGTGCACACTCTGAAATCCGTAAAAAAGTGCACTCTCTTAATGCTTTATTTTAATAAATATATTTAGGGTGATTATCAACCTCTAGTTCAGTGTGGACACTTTCTGCAATCCTTGTCTTCTCTCTCTGTACGTCACACCTCTCTTTCAATAAACCTCAGTGCCCCACAGCATTTACCTCTCATGCCCTTAACCTGCCACCTCTCTCCGATCCTACCTCTAGATCTCTAGCTCTCGGTCAGCACTCTGCCCCTCTCTTCTCCTCAAGTGCCTCTCTCTCTCTCTCTCTCTCTCTCTCTCTCTCTCTCTCTCTCTCTCTCTCTCTCTCTCTCTCTCTCTCTCCTTTCTGCATCCTGCTGCTCTGTCTGCATCTCATCCGCCTTCATTTCTCTTCCATTTACTTCACCTCCCTCTTAATTTCATGTCTCTTTATCTTATCCTTTCTATCATTTTTGCCATCTATACCTTACCTTTCTCTACCTCTTGCATGCCTCTTTCTACCTCACCATTCTCTCTTTCATTTCTCTCTCTGCCTCACAACTTACTGCCTCATCTCTGTTTTCCCCACCTCTCATACACTATCTAGCCTCTCAATTTACCTCACCTATTGGCCTTCTATGTCTCTCTTTTTATTGATGTCCTCTTTCCCTCACCTTTCCCATTATTTTATTTCTTTCTCTCTACAATGCTCTCTCTACCTCTTCCACTCCATCTATCACTCCCTTTGCTTTCCTCTCTCTTTCTATCTCCTTCACTGTTTCTGTTCACTCTCTCTGCTTCCAATGTCTCGCTCGTTTAATACATCTGTCTTACCTCTGTCTCTCTCTCCCTATTTCACCATTCTCTACTTCTCCCTCGCCCTTCCTCTGTATTAGCCTCATCTCTCTACCTCATCTGCACCTCTTTTCTCTCTACTTCTTATATCTTTCTATTTTTCATCCCACCGGCTCTACCTGCCTCTCTGCCTCGCTGCTTTGTTTACCTGCCCGGCCTTTTAGTGCTTCACCTTTCTATTTGTGCTAACTCATTATAACTCGCCTCTCTTCCTATCTTATTTCTCTCTAGACCTTGCCCCTCGGGTTGGCACCTTTCTTACCAGCCTACATTTAAAACTGCATGCCAGGCCTCTAAAAACAAGCATTGGCATAGCCAATAGGTCTCGCCTTTGGGACCTTATATGTTTTTAGCCATGCAACAGTTGATGTTATTGCAGAACTACATACTTATAACTTGCATAACTACATACTTATAAGGTCCCAAAAGCGAGACCTATTAGCTATGCCAATGCTTGTTAATAAACGTTCTGCGGCTTAGATGACCCGATGACAAAGGGAACTCTCGCTTTCATAAAGGCATAATATTCAATGATTGTCAGCACACTAGTAATTATTATTTGTAATCTTGCTGGATGCCAATTTTATGCATACTGCCAAGTTGGGTTATGCAGACATTGTATATACGTGTTCATAAAAGGGAAGGTGGAGAAAAAAATGAAATTATATATTTAGAAGAAGAGGGGTGGAATGAATGGGGCGAGGTGATGTAAAATTGGAGAAAGAAGTTGGCGAATAAGAAGCTGTACTATAACTGGGAAGACGAAAATTATATGCAATGCAGGAGTCTGAGCTAAATGAGAGTGTGGTTGAAAGTGGAGAGGGAACAGAGAGAGGGTTCATGATAGTCTGCCAGGCACTAAAAGCACAGCCGAGTGACAATTATGTTAACTAATATTTACTATTGATATTTACAGTGCTTGGAACAGCGAAGTGCATTAGGAAGCGTTATATAAGACATTGTTATTATTGGTGTTGAGTGCTTAGATCACATTAGTACGCACCTTCCACATGATGAAGATGAAGACAGCCAGCCGTAGCAGCCGGGACAGCACCTCCAAAAGGATCCACCATGTGGGGATAGCCTTCTCCCCATCCTGGTTCACCCACAGGACATGAGTGTCCGTCTGCAATGAGAAAATCTGAAAAAAATACTTGGGAGAGCCTGAGTCAACTGCTTAGGAGGTGGGAGGAGGGAATGCAAGGCCAACAAGCAGGGACGGCGTCACTGCTGCAACATTCTGGGCAAGTCACTGATTATTCTGTGCCTAAAAAAAAAATCTGTCATCCGCGTTTTACATGGTGTGCCAGCTAAGGGTTGTATTATAGCTTCGTAAATGGAGCATAGGAGGGGAATCAGTGGGCTAAGCGTTCCTCTTTCCTATAAAGTCTCTCACTTTGAAGTGAAGAGCTCTCTGGAAGACACAGCTTGACATCTGACCTCTGTCTTTGAATGCACAGCAAATGTGACAAGATAAGAACAACATTTACAGGCCTGTTTACAGAAAGGCAGCGCTGGGAAGGATACTGGTAAATAAGGTTTTGGCATGGGAGGAAGAAGTGAGCCCCTAAGCCAGCAAATGAAAAGCAAGAAAACATGAGGTACAACCACAAAGCCAAAGGCAAGCAGTAGGCAGAATGCATTCTCAGGTCAACATTCTGAAACTCACCAAGATGTCTTTTGCATACCTACACAGCTGCGCTGTCTGGTAGACTATGACCTAAAAAATTGAGGCAAGGTAAACTAATCAATGGGAGGTGCACAATTTTAAGTTATGAAACTTCTGTTGGTTAATGCACTCCCTGCAGTTCTCCATGTGTTTAACCAGAGAGCCACAAAATGTAATCATGAGTGGGGCTGGGTTGCGGGGAAGAATGGGTTAGAGCCAAAAAATGGCAGACACTTAATCTACTCGTGCCAGAGGGAACTGACATCCTTGACCATCTGGGCGGGGAGGAGGTTGTTGGACACCGATGACTTCTGAGGGTCAGTGTGGCGGGGCCCCTATCGTGAAACTCTGAAGAAGAAAGCCTAAACGGTGCCACAGAGACTGTGCAGACCAGGTGCTGTGCGGCCGCCCACCATGAGTGGCAGCGTGCAATGGCGGGGATGGGCCAGGCCGGGCCTACCGCTCGGGGTCTGGAGGAAGATGGGAGCAGCCTCATCTACATAGGAGTGATGGGCTGCTGTGAGGTCGGAAGTGAAGCTGCACTGGGGGTTCCCCCACGGAAAAGGTTCTCACGGTGGTGCAAGGCCGGCTCTAGTCCTGGGCCGGGATAGCAGCTTAGAGCCCTGGGGAAGACAGGGGCAGCCGCATCAACGCAGGAGTGGCGAGATCGAGGTGAGGCCCGTGGCCTGGATTGTGGAATCGCTGAAACCCCCATCTGCCTGAGAGAAGATGCTGGGAGCAGTGGTGATATGCCTGGCCTCTCGGGCCCAGAGAACGATGGGGGCAGCCGCATAGACAATACAGTGATGGTCTGCAGTGAGGTCTGAGGACTGACGTGAAGCAGCACTGGGGGGCCCTCATGGGGAAGTCACTCATGGGGGTGTGAGGCCGGATGTAGTACCATGCCAGTATAGCAGCTTGGAGCCCCAGGGAAGACAGGGGCAGCTGTATTGGCGGATCAGCGGTGAGATCGATGTGAGGCGCAGGGCCTGGATTGTGGAGACGCTGAGGGCCCTCACCCACCTGAGAGACAATACTTGGGGGCAGTGCTCCGTTTGGGGGCCCGGGAGGCTGCGCGACTTGTGCGAGGGCCCTCTTGTCCCTGCTGAGGGCCCCTCCACCAACAGTTGTGACTGCTAAGCATGGCAGGGATGACCTGTTGGATACTATCTACCCTTCCTTTCTTTGTACAGGAGGACAGGGTGTATGCTGCCCAGCTTGGAGACTCCCCATGGCTGGAACTGGTAATGAGCTGCTCGAGGATAGAGCACGACCGAGCGGGGGGGCCCACACTGGACTGATACTTGATGTACTCGTGCCTCCCTGGGACCTTCGACCTCCATTGTGGTTCTGGGGAAATGGCAGGCCCTGCCTGTCTATCGTGTTTTGCTTCCTCTCCACCTTCCTCACCCCCTCATTGGATTTATGACTACCTGAGAGCACTGGTATGTGTGAGGTTGACTTACTGGGACTGCAGAGTGGAGGGCTAAATACTCCTTTGAAGGCTATCCCCTTATCCTGCCCACCTTGCTTATTCCTGGGGACTGCATGTGCCTCCCTGGCATTCTGGCTGGTGGGAATGGCGGGTCCTGTACTCGGCCATAAACAGAACCCTTGACCTCTTTGGCTGCTGTGGCCTCAACGACCAACTGCAACAGCGGTAGCAGCTGCGAGTCGGCTGAATGGACAATGCCGGTAAATGAGAGTCGCAACGCCGGTCAGGAGCATGCCCTACTAGGGAGGGCAGCTGCGCCACTGCCTCCTGCTACACTGGACCCAATGAACATAAAGCTGGACAAGATTCTTAGTGCCATCTCCGCCACTAGGACTGACCTAGGTGGAAGAGTGGATGACGTGATGGTGCACATGGGCCTCCCAAGAGAGAACCAGAGCAGACTGTCAGACAGAGTCCCCCGAGCTGAGACATCCATACAGACTCTCCAGACGGCTGCCAAGGAACTTACCAGCCAAGTAGAGAAACTTACGTATGCTTCCTGGAGCGCCGAGTGGAGGATGCGGTGGGGAGATCGGGCCTCAGTAACTTTTGCATAGTTGGTTTTCCAGAAGGAGCGGAGTGTATGGACCCCACCACTTTTTTTAAACTTGGTTATCCACCACTGTGACCCCTGAGGGGTTATCCCGCTACTTTTCAATGGGGCATGCTCACCGAAACCTGCATGACGGCCATCAGCCAGAGCCCCACCGAGACCAGTGGTGGGATGGCTCCTCAACTTCAGAGACAAGGATGGGGTCCACTAGCCTTTGAAAATGCAAGGATCCTCCTGTTCCCAGACTACACGCTGTTGGTTCAACGATGTAGAGCTTCTTTACTAGAAGTGAAGAGAAAGTTGTGTGATGCAAGTCTCACAAATTCATTGCTTTTTCCTGCCAAAATTAAAGTGATTGTGCATCAAAAATTCACTTCTTCACAGAATCGGTGGATGCCTGGGATTGGGTGGAACAGGGGTGGTATGACTGCTGAGCCCCCACTACTATCCTGGAATATATGCAAAAGACCTAAACTGAGGAGGCGACTGAAACCAACTACCAGTGCCCCCACCCCAATGGCATCACAACAGAAACAGATACAGGCACTGGTTGCTGTGGCTGGAGTATGTGCCTCGGGCGAGACTCCTGCCTGATGATTCGGGGGAGGCCTTATCAGGGGTGGTGTCAGACGCAACATGGTCTAGTATGGCCTTGATCCTCCTACCTAGGGTAACATCCCAGGCTGCAAATGACATAGTCTGACCCCGCACCCCACGGATTGTTGATTCTGACAGACCTCCAACCATTTTTTCTTTTGTCTGCACCCAGGATACAGGGTCACTATAAAACTGTGGTCACCCGATGCCTGCCTAAATGTTAACATTCTCCTTCCATGATCGCCGTCATTGGGTTTCCTCCCCGAGGGGCCTTGTAACCTACCTCTACCCTGTGACTGAAGTGCTGAGCCATGACCCCATTCCGTTGATTGCATGAGGTGTTCTGGTACTGTTGCGAAGTACGCGGGGGACCCACATTTGCATGATTTCAGGTTTACTGTCTGGTCAATTAGATGTTACTCTGAGGCCCTGGGGAAGGGAGTTGGTTTTTCTGGTTTGTTATTGTAATTGAGCGTTGCAGCATGTATTTACTGCAGCCCGGGTGGGAACTGTCTGGCAGCTTGGCCCATCCGAGATTGAAGCCCCCTCCTTTGCTGCTGCTCCCCTCTAACACCGTACTGTAAGTAATTATAAAATGACTAGATTGTCCTTTTTGACCTGGAATATCCAAGGAATGGGCACTGCAAAGAAACATCACTCCAGTTACCAATACATGAAAAGACAGGGACCATGTTGTTTTCATACAAGAAACACATGTAGCTAAGGGGGAGGAACTGAAGCTTCAGAGACGATGGAGGGGAAAATGCTTCACTGCAGTATATTCGTGCTATGCAAGGGGAGGCGCTCATAAGGATACGACCATCAGTCCCCTTTATGGGTGTATTGATGGAGGTAGACCCAGAAGGCCGGTAAGTATTGATGGAGGCCTGACTAGAGGGTGGGCTTATTTACCCTGGATTTTGGAAGGAAATTTTAATTGAGTATTAAATCCTGAGTTGGATAGGTTACGCCCACCGTTTCGTCACTCTGCTACTGTGCGCACTGCCTTCTAACTGTCACAATGGGTCATTCACTGGTCATGGATTGATAGCTGGAGGCCGTTGTACCTGAAAGCCAAGTAATATCCTTATTTCTCCCCCCGAATGACTTGCATGTCCGACTTGATTGGGTCCTCTACCACTCCACCATTCAGCTAATAGCAACAACAGCAAAATACCTAGGGAAGACCCTTTCCGATCATTACTTGCTTTCACTGCACACAAAATGGGGAGAGCCTGCACCATAGGTGCCCACCTGCCACATGCAACCTACAGCCCTGCAGGATGCTGTCTTCAAGGTAACGACTCGCGACACTCTAGTCAACTAAATAGCTGAAAATAGTGGGACAGCCACCACAAAGTTAGTAGAATGGGAGGCACTTAAGACTGTGGTAAGGGGCAACTGCATACATGCGATTTTTGGGTGTGGGGTGAGAACAATCGTGAACTTGCCCAGGTAGAGGCCTCCTTGGAAGAACGAGAGTGGGTTGCTTTGACCAGGGGCGACAGTCGGGACAAATTGACTGAAGCCCGCCTCCTAGAATCTGTATAGCGTATGGTCTACAGGGAGAACCAAGCGAAGTGCCACAAAGAGGGAGACATATCGGGTTGCCTGCTGACATGGCTGTTACACAAAGCTGATAACTGCTATCCGTCTGTCCCACACTAGCCCAGGGGGCAATACATGAGGCTTTCTGTGTGCATTACCAGGTCATGTATAACCCAGAGCCAACTCAGCAACAATCAAGCATTCGCAATTTCTTTATCCGCCGTCGCATTGTCATGGATCCCGCTAGAGGGAAGAGAGGTAATGAACAGTCTAGTCACGGAACAAGAGGTGCCATTTGAAACTCTCCTACCTGTAAAATTCCAGGGTTGTATGTCCTACCGGTTGAATTTTACAAAACGTATGAGGCCCAATTAGCTCCCAAGCTAGTTGAGGTTTATACCGCTGCTTTTGAGGAAGGGTGCCTGCCTCCTCTATGCAAGAAGCACTGCTGGTGTCGCTCCTGAAGCCGGGAAGAGACTCATTCTTCCTACAGATCTCTATTTCTGATGGGCAGTGATTATAAGATACTTAGCAAAATACTTGCAACATGTTTATGGGCTTTATGCTGCTACTGGTCCATCTAGATCAAAATGGATTCATACCAGGTAGCTCCTCGAACCTTAATATTCGCAGACTTACTACTGATGGCCCGCTGTAGTGGCCTCATGCAGTGTGCCTCATGTTGGACTCAGAGAAGACCTTTGATACCTTACAATTAGCATATATGATTTTGGCCCTGCTACAAATGGGCATACAGGATAGGTTATCACGGATGATCAAATGACTCTATACGGCTCCGGCGGTGAGAGTCCAGATGGGCTAGCATATTTCTGAGCCTGTCCTAAGAAGAGAGGCACACATGAGGGCTGTCCCCTCTTCCTGCTGCTATTTCTGACCGTAGTGGAGCTTTGTGCCCAGCTTCTACAGCAAGACTGGGGCATGCCTATTGGCGGTATCACGTATGCTTTCTCTCTGTATGCGGCTGATATACTAGTGTACATTAGGGATATCCATAGTGGCATTGGTGATATCACACGCATACAAGATAAATTCAAGGCTACCTGAGGTTTTGGAGTGAACTGACAGAAGACCTGACTTTTCCCACTCCGTACGGACTGCCCTCTGTGCCCCATAGCAGTTGGTGAACAAATTGTTTGGTGGGAACCCCACACCTTTCGTTACCTTGATATAAATATGTATCATACAACTCAGGAGGACATATCAGAGGGTAATCTTGGGAGAGCAATCTCCACCCTGCGACCCCAGATAACCCTTTTGGTGCTCCCTCTCTATGATGGTGTAAGGCTGTGTCACACTTTTGAAAATGGTTATGCTGCCAAGGCTCTGGTACTATTTCACTAAGTTGACAATCTATGTCCCTCGCAGCACCTTTAAGACACTGAATGCTATGCTGAGCGGACTAATGTGGAATGGGAGGAGACGTATGGTAGCACTGGACAAGCTGCAACTACCCACAGAGCATGGGGGACTGGGACCACTCTACGCTGCAAGCAGCAAAACAGATGAAGGACTGTGCAGCACCAATGAGTCATACACTGTAAAAATATTTCATAGAAATGGAAGGAGACGAAACCGGCCCGTCAGCGATATCTTTCTACAGCACGCTGACATATTGCTCCGGTGTTCTAGCCGTCCCACCCAATCTCAGCCGTCTATGCCTCTCGGAAGTACATGGATTTCCGTGCTTCCTCTGGAACTCGTCGGGGAGGCATATAGCGTGTACTGCCCCTGACACGCTTGAAACGCGTTATGGCAAGTAGCACGCTACTCCGGCACCCAATAAAAACAAAAAGTGTAGGAAATCAGCCATGCACATTCGGCCAGTAAGTGGTAAGGGTATTGTATGTAGCAGGTGTTGCATTTAAGAGCACACTGCCACAAATATATTACTAACAAGTGCCGACCTGCCCCTCGCTTTGCCGACACCCCTCGGGTGGTATGTGTGTGGCGCTCCATACCACGACAGCCTTCGAGAGTTGTGATAGGGACCTGGGAGCATTTCTAGGCTGCCAACCAGCATGCATTGGATACCCTGCACCGGCCTGTAAATAAATAAATACGCGGAGCGGCAATATGGAGCAAGCTGTCGAAAGCTGTCACCAATGAGCGAATGCAGCCGAGTGATAGGGCCCCTGGGAGCACTTCTAGGCTGCCAACCAGCACGCATTGGATACCCTGCACCGGCATGTTAATAAATAAATAAATACGGGCGACAGCAATATGGTGCAAGCTGCCAAAAGCTGTCACCAATGCAGCCGCGTGAACACAATCCAGTCTGGATGGGCTGGCCGAGTAGGATATAGGGCGTTCGCCAAGAAGCCTCGTTTCGAATCAGAGGCCAGCATTTAACATAAATAATGACGCTGGCCAATGGGAAGGATGGGCCGGGCTTCAAGTCCCTTTTCGAAGTCTCCTGACGACAATATATCTCGCAGAGCGAGCAGCGCATACGTCGATACGCTAGGCAAGACCTAAAAAGATATAGTTGCATATGCAGTGTGTCAGTGTAGAGTGCGCCTCCTGTCATTGCACTGCAGTAATACACTAGCTCTGTTTATCCATTATGCAGCAAAATGGCGCAGAGAGCAATAGCAGCCAATGAATCCAAATGTTTAAGTCACGTCCTTTACAATGGATCCATCTGGCGGAGCAGGACGAAAATGGATCATAAATATATTAAATCTGCAGCTTCACGTGCGTGCATAAATTGCTTGCAGCAAGCCGACGGTGGCCTAAATACAGCACTGCTGGGCCCTCTTTAAATGTATTGCGTTGTTCCTGGGATGAAACCACTTGTGGCCCTTGTAGAAAAGACACCTATAGTTCTCTTTAGGGTCACAGAAATGTTTAATGTCTGACACAAGCAAGCAGCTACAAGCTAAAATCTCACCCTCTTAGTCCCCTCAGCCAAAATAATTACGGCTGTAACATATCAGTTTTTCCAGTTACAATGTCAGATTATGTGACCGATGGGCCTGGTTGCACTGGTCTCTCTGGAATTCCCCCAAAAGCGACAGGGCTTGTCCTGTCTACAGCAGTCACAGATGGGTATGTCTACAATATTTGTATTTCTTCTTTTCTTCATCACTCTTCTATACACAAACCGGTCCCTTATCTCCCTCCACCAGGTTTTGTTTCTTTACTCCTATGTTCTGTCTACACACTAGTACCGGTACCCTTGTGTACCTACCTTTGACCACACCCTAGTCCCCCCTACGTCTGTCCTGGTACCTCTGTCCCTATCTGTGCCCTGTTTTCTCTACCCCTTACCTTTACTGGAGTTTCTTTACTTTAGCATGTACCCTAGTGCATCCACCCCTGCCTATCACTATCTCCACTCCAAGAGTATACTCCTACCTCCGCCGAGCACCTCTGCCTGTGCTTATACCCTAGTACCTCTACCCCTACCCACATCTTAGTACCTCTATACCCATGTAGAACATAGTACTTCAACCTCATGTATACCCTAATACCTTTACACCATACTATACTGGTTTAATTTTATGCTTACATACGCCCAAACTTATAGAACTACTTACACCCTAGCACAGGCTACAGTTGCCTATGTTCTAGTATCTCTACCTCACCTGTATTATAGTGCTTCTGAAATTCACTCTTCCCCAGTCCATCACTCTCACTAATCAGCTCCTCTTTCTCTTTACCTATTTTTCTCTGCTAGTTTCTTGTCTCCTTTTCATTTTCTGGTTGAATATCATCACCTTTTTTAACGAATAGGGTTTTCTTCGTTTTGAAAATTCACCAAATAGAGAGTTTAGCCTGCCTGTGGTAGTCATGCCGTTATATCTTTTCTTTTTGGATTTTTTCCAATTTGAGGTGTAGTCTGTTCCACTGCGTGTAATCTTTGCATAGATTTGGTAGCAATAGCCTGAGTGAGAGGCAGTCTTCAGAGAAGAGGTACACACCTGGGTCCGTATTACACACAGTGGTCGAAGTGGGCGGGATTTAAGGAGTACGACATGCCCATGTTTTTTTAATTTAAGAAAAGGTGTTCCGCTACTTTTAGTGAAAAGTCAACCACCTCTGGATGGTCAATTCCGACATTTAAAATGCTTCAGCTGAAGGGTAAGGTGGGGAGTCTCCTGTGCTGTGAAATCGAGGAAGGGGCAGACAGCTAAATAAGCCGTCCTGCCAATGTGCCTGGTTGCCTGATGGAAATGCAAATATGCACAACTCGACAATCTGCAAAATTATAGGGTGTTTGGAAGCCGGTGTTGGCTTTAATTGATGGAATTCCTTGAAGCTTTCTAATGAGACAGCTTAATTCTTTTTGAGTGGTATTGCAAGGCTGATCAGTGAAGTGTGTGCTTTTAAAGGACAGTTATAAAAAAAAAATGCACTGCATACAATCTGGGTATAACTGAAATCTACATTTTGGAAGCATTTTTTTGAATGTTAAACCATATTGTAGCAGTATATCATACTGGATGTAATGCTAGTTAAAAATAATGACTTACAGGTTCACAGTGCTTTCTGTCAGAGACTGGGACCTCGTAGCACTAAACATACACAAGTCACTATTCTCCACTGCACCAACCATAATTCAATTCTATGGCTCTCTGGTTAGAGACAACAAAGACCTCTACAGTGCATTAACTAGTAGCTACTTCATAATGTACAATAGAGTATTTATTTTTCATTTAAGCTGTGCCTTATTTTATATGTAGTTACATGAAGATGAAAGACCGAAAAGAGTTACAGCATATTTTGTTTTTTTAGCCACTCCTTTGAGTCCACCCTCTCGTTCACTCACCCCGCTCCCATTGTGTGCAGCATCACACTTCCCCTACTTTTTTTTAATGCACTTCAACCGCTGATTACACAGTGCACAGAGGGGCAACGGGCATATGCGCCTGCTTTCTGCACCTGTGGGACACTATGGTATAATAGAAGAGGTGCAGACACTTGTGTTTCCTTTCTGTATTACTCATAGGGCTGGCGCACATGTAGTGCCAGCATTTTCCTGAAAGGATGTTCCCTCTTTTGCATGGGGACATGGCCCCATGCAAATAAGGAAATCACTTTGTGTCTGCGCAGGTGTCATATTACCAAACCGTAGGCAAACAAGCCCTTAGGAAGCACCCTTACAGTGCGCCATAAAAAGGTGGCACACTGCGAGTGCGACCCCGAGGGCAGTCCTCTGGATGAGAGAAAGGGCTGTCCCATGGATCTCTCAGACATCCCCCTGTAGGTGCATGCAGTCACCCATGGCACTCACTTGAGGAGGGGGGGGGGGGGGGGGTCTCTAACCCCTCTCTAAAGTGCACAGGGGTTGTTGGCTGCACAGAGAAACATTGAGCAGCTTTGAAGAAGCCCCGCTGTATTTCACTAAATGCATGAGTTCGCAGATGCCCTGTGGGCAGGGCATTCATTCTAATAGGACTGAGTGCCCCTATTTGCTCCTGGCACACTTGATTAAAAATGCGCCCTGGCGCAAACGAGGACAGTGTGCCCTATATGTAATTCAGCACTACGAGTGAGTAACAACCAACCAACAATTCAGCAAGCAATAAAGAACTTAAAATGTCCCTAAACCTTATATGATCATAAAAAAGAGGAGAAAGGTTGTTTAGGTGATCAAGCTGCTATAGGACCAGAGCGACTCTAAGAAGAAATGTGGTCATATCTGACCTAGCGGTTAAAGTTAGCGACCCTGAAACCTACTGACCAAGCTGCGAATCAACGTTTGAATCAGTATCCTTTGATTCGTAGCAGATCACTTACATTTTCTGTGCATAAATATGTGAAATATAAATGTTTGTAATTTAAGTGTATATTTACCACATGATGTGCATGATCGTCAACACCCATAATGTACAGCGATCACGCTCGTGCTGTAATACAAACCAGTACATACATGCCACTGAGAATCATCGACAACAGAAGGTTTTGTATCTCGGGTGTCCACTGGAGGGCAGCATAACACCTAGAATGGTCAATAGAGACTCTCATCCCAAGTGTGCTTCTCAAAGGATGGAGGAAAGGAAATAAAAGTCAGATCTCTGGATGTGGCTGGCCGCCTCTCTATGGATTATGCTGTAATTTTGCAGACTGCTGCTTGAGAGGTGTTTTCAGCCCTACAGCTGTTGTTTTGGCTGATTAAATCCAGAGTGATGTCAGTAGGTGAAATCCTCTTCCAAGGCTTTTTAAGAAGAGCCAAAAGAAAAGTGTAACCGTTTCCTCCAAAGGTTTTTAGCAGACCTCAATTGGTCTGAAGTCCTGCATGCTCCTAATCTCCCCCCTGTCAGCCCTTTACCATGCCACCTTATTCAAATATCAGGGACTCTCTCAGCCTGCCCCTGTCCCCAGTAGCGTACCTGATCCCCCAAGCAGGAAAGAGCTTCTTGTGAGGTCTGATGTAATATGTTTGCCTGTCTGTCCTGAAGGGCAAAAGTTCAGCTATAGCTTTGCACATGCTACCTAATATAATGTTGGATTAGCAAGTAGTCTGCTGTCGTCATTCCCTGCATAAAATGACAATTCTGTCCCAACAATGGTGGTGTCCAGTCTTCTTCCCCGGAGCCCTGTGCAAAAACCAAATCAAATATGAACACATCTTTATATTTTGAGATGCTACTACCTAACCTCCTTTCCCCGTAACCTTGTTAATAAATTTGTTAAGCGCACGAATACCAAAAGGTGTCTTGGCGCTGGTGGTCCGGGCCTCTGTTTATTAAACAGCCAGGTTTTCAGGGCCCTTCTAAAAGCAGACAGGGTGGGAAGTGTTGTAATGGGAAAGGGGAGATTGTTCCAGAGTTTAGTGGCTGCCACCATGTAGCTCCTTCCACCCCAGCTAGTTTTGTAGAATCTGGGAGTTGATATCAGTTTTGCTCCTTCTGAGCGAAGATATCTTTTAGAGACGTACCAATGTAGCAGGGATTTCAGGAACTGAGGACAAGTGCCATGGAGTGCCCTATAGGTAATGCAAAGGGCCTTTAAGATAATACGTCTCTTAACTGGGAGCTAATGCAGCTTTTGAAGGAGTTTTACAACTGATTGAAACTTGGGAATTCCTAACAAGAGCCTAACGGCAGCATTCTGAATCATTTGCAACTTGCATAGCAAGGTGTCCCTTCCTGCACATATACAATCATAAAAAAAAAGACAAGTTGCAACTTCTATGTGGGTTACATTGTGCAGCACATATAGTAGTTACAAAACGCCATTACTGGCACGATCAATTCTCCTGGTACATGTCGAGCAGGAATCTTAGATCCAGCTCCTAACGATTCGTCATCATTCCCAGATCAAACAAAGCAAGGTGGGGAGGTAGGGCATTTTCCATTTGCGCATGAAAATGGTGGAACTCATTACCTCTTACGCTGCATTGTCAACCTTCTCTGATGCAATTTAGGAAGCAGCTGAAGACTTAGCTGTTTACCGAAGCCATTGAATAAGCCGCTGTTAGAGATATTTACGTTTTAGCATCTGACTGGCTCTGTTGTTCTGCCTTTAGCGCTAAGACACCTAGGGGTAATCACACGCTTTATAAAATCATTTCATTCATTCATTCATTACTGATTGTTTATGTGCAAGAAGGGACACCGTCTTGCACATAAACAATCTTTCCCTGCAACACAGTCACCATTGCAAAATGGTGCAAGAGTGCCTGCATTGGCGCTAGGTGGCTACAATTAGCGCCAGCACTATGGGACAGGCAGGGTTGCACCATATTCTTGTGAATACAGGGCATCCCTGCTTATGGAAACTTTGGGAGCGTGGCGTTAGCTGTCTTGGGTTAACACCATGCTCTGGCAGTTTCCTAGTAAATATGACCCTTAGTTTGTGGAAGACAAGATGAAAAGAATTCCATTCACTCAAGCAGCAGGTATCATAAACACATTACCCATATATTTATTTATTTGTGAGTTTTTATATAGCGTGTACTCTACCCAGGGGTTTCAGAGTGCTTTACAATAGAAGAAATAAGAAATTCAGAGTGACATTGTAGTTGGTGACACTACTTAGATCTACTACAGTTACTGGTGGTGAGAGATACAGGTTAACAAGTTACATATTTGCTCAGGATTACATATTAAGGAAAGGTAGAGTGATTAGGGTTGCACAGATACATATTACATATTTACAAAATTGAGATGGAGGGTCGCAGAAGCTCTCTCGAGTGTCATGTAGTAATCAGGGTCATGACCTGGGATGAGGGGGCATGTGCCTGGTGGGAAGCTTGGCGAGGAGAATTATTGATAGAAGTGTCTTTGGAAGAGAAGAGTTCTAAGGTCTGTTTTGAAAATCTGGAAAGAGGTGATGGTGTGAAGGTTTGGAGGCAGCGAGTTCCGAATTCTAGTCGCATTACCTGAGAAGGATTGCATCATAAATCTTTCCCTTTTAAAAGTTGGAGGTACGAGCAGTAGATTTTCAGCATTGCGTCAAGGTCTGTAGCCGCCTGAAATTTTGAGTTTGTTAGCCAGATATTGAGGAATTGGAGTGTGTATGACTTTATGGGTGATACAAGCAGTCTCAAATATTGACCTAGCTTTAATGAGAAGGCAACGAAGAGAAATCAGTATGGGTGTAATATGATCGTTACTTTTTACCCTGTAGATGAAACGCGTTGCTGAATGGAGGATGGATTTTAGAGGAGATAGGTGTGTTTTGGTGAGGCCTACAAGGAGAGAATTATAGTAGTCCAGTCTAGAGAACACCAAAGATTGAACCAGAGTTTTCAGGTCTTGCTCGGTTATGAAACACCAAACCCCCCAGAGAAGGCGCAGTTGGAAGCGTGCGTGCTTGGCCATAGTGTTCATTTGGGATTGGAGGTTGAGTCTTTTGTCCAGGATGGCACCTAGGGATTTGGCAATGTTAACGATGGTAGGTTTGCTGTTAAGAATGTTCAGATTATCCATCCATGAATGAACAGGAAGTGGACAGTTTGAGGTTGAGATAAGAAGGAATTCTGTTTTGGAAGGATTCAGAATTAGATGATGAGACGTCATCCATTCTTGGATGGAGTTGAGGGTGGTGGCGAGGTTTGAAATGTTGTGTGCGGAGAACACCTTTAGGTAGAGTTGAGTGTTGTCAGCATAGAGGGGATAATGGGTCCCTTTCTTTATTAATAATTCTTCCAGCGGTTCCATGTATAGATTGAAGATGGTGGGCATGAGGATCGAGTCTTGAGGGATGCCTTGATACAGCCTTTGATTTAGAGAAACAGTTTTACATTTTAATCATCTGAGATTATTCCTAATATTTAGTATATATGGCCTAAAGTAACAGATGTCCTTTTTCAAATTAGTGGAACTATGGAAAGAAATGCAGAAAAAGATGTTCACTAAATCACTGTTTGATTCAGTTAATTAAATTGTGGATGTTTTGTTGTTTTTCAAATGGTGGATATTATGTGGCAGATTTACTAGTTTCTAACGCAGTGCAGCAGCCGCAAATGCTGCATTGCGCTGCATGAGGAGCGAGAGGACAGAAATATGGCACTCTCCTCCCCTCTCCCTAGCGCCGGTGCAGAAATATGCTGCTGTGCACCACAGACACACCCGTGCAAGGGTGCCTCCGTAAGTCTAGCATAGGTTTTGTACTAGAAGGGAACCCTTCCAGTACAAAATACCATGCTTAGACTAAGTTGAAACCTCCTACCACTTTGTATGCGTGTTGTACAGTGCAGCTCACATAAAAGTTGAAAAAGAAAGGAGAAATTAAAGCACTTCTCCTTCATAGTGTCTATTTGAAATGGGCACTATTTTCTCATGCTGAACCCTGCCCACTTTTTAAAGTGAATAGGCTTTAGCATCAGAAACTTTGGATGGTCGCATGGGAACACCCTTGCTCCACCCATGGTACGCCTCCTTGGCGGTAAGTAATGCAAAGAAGTGATATTCCCTGCTATTTGCTGTTTTCTAGTGTTTTCCAGAGCTGAACCAGTGTAGCGCTGGAAAGTAAATGACGCAAACACAGCGTTCAATCTTAGCAAATAGACCCCTTAGTGTGCTATTGTGTTTCGGGCTCCCTAAATGCTTACTTCACACTATTTGTGGAAGCTGGGGTCTGATGGCTGTAATGCAGTCCCTAGAATCTTCCCATGTTTCACCCAGGGAGTCAGGTCAATACACCACTATCTACTCTGTGCCTCTTCTGAGGTGGCTTGGTGTGTAAAATAACACTGGAGTTTGGAGGCGGCCTGAGTAATTACCAGTGGCAGAGATTAGTTCAAGTATTCCAGCCATCACTTTTTGTATACTTCAGTGAGATGTAGTGCCTCGCACAGCGTATTGAGCTGTCTGTGGCATCTGCTGTGTTTGTTAACCAAGCAGTCAAAACAGAAACAGGTTGATCTTCAGTGCTCTTTCTCCTGTGTCCCCACCCCCAATCAAAATCTGGGTCTGGGGGATAAATCCTTTCCTTACCACCCGGTTCCTACGCCCATAGTCAGTGCAGGTCGAAATAAAAACTCAATATTTTTGTAGAAAGGTGCTTGTCACATCTTTTTACTTAAATAGGCTCCTATGACTGACTCCCCCTTCAATTTTATTTTGACTCTCTTTGGAAATTATGATCACTCAATGACATCACTGCTTCAGAATGTGACTGCTGCGTCCCTCTGGGGATTTTCATGACAATTAATTTATGCTTCTGTTTTTCTTCCATGGGCTGTGTTTCTCAGCCAGATTTCTCCTTGCCCAGACAAGTGCTCTACAGCAGAAATCACCAATGAAATATGGAGCCATTAGACAGCATACAGAGTGCAGCTAAGTAACCTTAAGCCCAGAGAATGAATAATGGCGTGTTATAACAAAGTGGCTTTGTACAGTCTTCAAACCTTTCAGGGAACTTTCTCTGCGCTCCTTTAAAATCAATAGAAATGTAGACCTGTCATAACGGGGCACAGTAGGGATGCAGTGAGGTAAGAAGTATAAACCAAGTCAACCTACACATAGTCACCTCTGCAACTGCATCAGTTGCAACTACTCAAACTACTACACCCCTCTAGAACCTTAACTATACTTCAAATCTTGGTGAATTTTTTTTGTTTGTTTAATTTATTAGACCACGGAACAAATCACCCTAAATCTTCAAGGTACTACTAAAGGCTGAAAATGGGGGAAACATTTTTTATTTTAATTTTACTTCATTGCGAGAGATTGAACTCACAGCAAATAAACGAAGGAAGTATATTAAGGAAAGCAGCCTCTGAAACCTCTGAAAATGCTCTTCCACTCACGCCTGTTGTCTTGAGATTCGTAATCTGCGCCAAACATTTCTTAGAAGATCTGAGTTTGGAAGTTGATGGACACCAGCTATATCATCCATTCCTGAGCCTGTTATAACGTCTCTTGCAGCTGGTGAAGTAGCAAGGGTGCCAGGGGCCTGTAGCATTGCTGGATGGGCCCACGTGGCACCCCAGTAATAACCACTCTGACACACTGCTTTGGATAGTGATTTCTCACTTTCTTAACCAGGCCCAGCTCCCCGGGCTATTTATTAGTTATGTCTGGCTGTGCGCCAGGCGATACCACCTAGCACGCGCATGGGGTCTAACCACAAATCACCCATGTGCGTGTGGTGCCGCCTAGGTCATCGCGACTCTACATTTCTCCCATGCCATGGAAAACATAACCCTAACCTTAAAGAATATCAAACATTTTAAACTGCAATATTCTAGTCTGTCATCACAAAACATTCGAAACATTTCACATTCAATGTTACTCACAACCTCAACGCTTTCATCCTCCGCGAATCAGCCACAGACAAAGTCCTTGTATTTCTGGGACGGCTCAGGGTGTGGTCGCAACTGGTACTGTCCTAGACCACACCTGGCGGGGGACTCTGACAAGGGTACCTCTGGACTCAAAACCTCCGCTGATCTGCAGCTTCCGCTGACCACAACTGGGGATGAGCTCGGCATAGCGACTGGATAGGCTGGGGAGATTGTCTCGAATAGATCCTCTTAGTGGCAGACTGTCTCTTGGTTTGACACACGATCAGGGTGACCCTCCTCTTCGATGTCTTCTAGAGGTTTGACAGATGGTGGCCTCGATGGAACCTTCTTGTACTGGGAGACGTTACGTGTCACCCATTCTGTGCCTTTCTGGGCTCTCAATTTCGTTCCGTAACATTGATGTGGTGATAACCCATGAGTTGAGCTCAAAATGCAGTCTGAACTTTCCTCCTGGGTGATGGTCTTTCACAAGCACATGGTCGACTACCTTGGGGGGACTCTTCTTCTCCCTCTGTTTACGTGATAAATACTTGTTGCGGAGTCTCTGGGATGCCAACTGATCTGGATGATTGGGCATGCTCTCCCATGTGGGGTGTTGGGGGATCGTGCCTACTATGGATCTGCCGAAACACATCTTGCTGGGGGACACACCAGTTGTAGAGTGGGGGGGGGGGTGAGTCTGTATTACCCTAGGAACTGATAGAGGGCATACTCTATGCTAGTGCCATCAGCTACCGCAATCCGGATCACCTTGGTGGGGGTCCTCATCAGACGTTCCACCTCCCCTTTGGCTTGAGGCCACCGGGGGGTTATGCGGCAGTGTTTGATGCTTTGGGAGTTCAGGTATTCAGCCAGCTCCGAGCTATTGAAGAGGGCTCCATTGTCAGTGTAGATTTCTGAAAATAGTCTATGTGTGGCTGAGTTGTTCTAGCTTCAGGATGACCTGAGCCGATGAAGTTGTGGCTACGAGTTCCACTTCAGGATAGCACAAGTAGTCATTCACTACCACCAGCATGTGTGCTCTGTTCGGAAGGCTGCCAAAGTACATGCTGACTCTGCCTGGGCCTTGGGGCCAGCCTCGGTGATGACAAGAGCGGCCGGGTCAAGCTGGCTCATCGCAAGGCAGGCTGGGCATCGTCGCACCACCACTTAAACCTTCTGGTCTAGCCCCAGGAACCAGACCTTGCTCCTGAGTCAATGTTGGCATTTAACAATGCCCTGCTGTGCCCCTTCTGCATTAGGAGCGGCTTTCTGTGTCAAGCTCTTGGGTAGCACTGGGGGCGAACCTCGTAGTAGACACCCTTCGCTGGTGACTGACAGTTCTTGCTGGGCGTTGTACAGTGCTTAAAGAGCAGATCGGGCTGCTTCTGTCTGGAGGGGTGTTGGACTCTGAAGCAGCCTCCAGTCGCTGGTGACTGTAGCTTCTATGGCCATTTGCAGACAGTCATCACTCTGCGTGGCATCCACAACGTCTGCCAAGGATATTGGCTGAGTTAAATAGCAATCGGGTAACCCGATAAGCCACTGGACTCGGGTAAAATGTGATACATAAGTTAGTGTCACAGTGGAGAACAGTCAAAACACATACAATTGCAGAAATAGATCCTGGATTAATTAATCAAATGTAAACATCACCAAGAAATTGTACCAACAATGGTTGTGATTTTATTTCATCACAGAGCCGAAGTTAATCAACTTATAGAACACAATGTATGTCACGTTTGGACAATTTTTAGAAAAAACAGGTGCGTCCAGAATGGGGTGGTAAGTGCATGGGAGGGATTGTGAAAGTGATGTGAAGAGGGAAGGTAGAGTGTATATATACATTAGCAATCAATATTGACAACCTATCCAGCCATAACGGCTGGCCTGTACACATATGACAAATCATAACAGAATAAATGCAGATATCAAATCTCTGTCATCCATGTTTCACAATGCCGCAACAAAACTGTCAACGTTTCGACCCCTATATAAAACAGGAAACTTTGTGCCTTGGGGTGGGGTCTTCATCAGGACTGAGTTGAAGGAAAAGGGAGGCACCAATAAAAAACAGCGTGATCACTTCAGGCTGAAGATATGGAAGCTGGGCCACAGATGCTCTCAGGATATACGTAGGTATTCGTGGGTTAGATTACGAGGACCACGGTTGATTAGTAACCTGTGGCTGCGGGCTGCTGACAGAAACTGGTTTGGCAGCTAACAAGGATATTGGCTGAGACCAGGAGTGGTCAACGATGAGCCTGACATATTCTTTGGTTTCTTTGGCTTCATCTGTTTCGTGGAGGGTGGCCGGCCGAGTGTGCCTGGATAAGAAATCTGCCAGGGTCCGGGTGCCTGGTTGGTAACTCACCGTGAACTGAAATTCCTCTAGCTGCAGGATCAACTTCTCAATCCTGGGAGGAGGACACAACAAGGATACCCTGAATAGTGGGACCAGTGGCTTGTGGTCTGTGATGACTGAGAATGGGTGTCCATACAGGTATATGTAGAAATGCCAGCAGCCCCATAGGATAGCAATTGCTTCTCGCTCAATTTGAGAGTAGCGCTGCTCTGTGGGTGTAAGCATGCGGCTGGCATACGCTACATAGACCAACTCTCTGCACTCCTGTTTTTTGGCCAACACTGCTCCCAGCGTGGTGGCACTGGCATCCACGACCAACTGTGACTCTCTATGCGGGTCGAAGTACACCAGGGTGGTGTCTGCGCCTCCTCCTTTTCTGGCCCTTAAACCAAAGGACTGGACAACTTGGTGAGCTCCCAGAGAGGGCCGGTAATGTCTCAGAGATTCTTCATGAAGCAACCACAGTACATCACCATTCAGAGGAAGCTGCGGACTCCCAACACTGAAGAGGGAGCAGGAGCGCCTTGCATGTCCTTTACCTTCTCTGGGTCAGGACCAATACCATTGTCTGAACAAAGGTATCCAAAGAAACTGAGGTCTCTGCACAGAAAGTCACACTTTTCGTGGTGGAGCGCGAGTCCACTCACTGCTAACCTTGTAAACACGGCATGGAGGCGAGTCAGGTGTTCCCCTAGGGTGGCAGAGTGAACAAGGATGGCATCGCTTACGTTCAACACACCAGGTAGACCTTGCAGGACTGTCTTCACCATGGTCTGGAACACCTCGGCCACGCTGGAGATGCTAATGTTCAGTCAAGTGTACCTCCACAGGACAGCATGTGCTGAGGATGTGGTGATAGGGCAAGAGTCCGGATACAGCAGGGTTTAGTGGTAGCCTGACCTGAGGGCCATCTTCAAAAACCATTTGGAGCCTGATAACTCCCCAATGATGTTGTCTAAGGTTGGCGTCAGATGTCTTTCTCTCTTGATTGCCAGGTTTGGGACTCATATCCACACAGATCCAGACTGCATCTGGCTGCTTGAGCTTCTTCACCACCACGATCATGGACACCCATGGGGTGGGGCATTTTACCTGCTCTATGATGCCTGCTTTTTCCAAGAGTCTCAGCTCCGCTTCCACCTTGGGCCGGAGGTGGAAGGCTATAAAGTGATGTCTGAGGGAGACGGGAGCCACAGATTCATCGATATAAAAATATATTGCTGCACAGGAAAGGTAGCCGATTCTGTCGAACAGTGATGTAAAGTCTTGCAGAAGGCAGCTCAGACCTTGTTCCTGGATGCTGAATGCAAATTGTATGAGGTTGAGGTATTGGGTGATGCGGCAGCTGAGGAGAATTCCTGATCCCTCCTGTGACACATATACTCTAGCTCTCCGTCGAGTGGACTCGTGAGCAAGATCTGCATGGAAGATGCCACAGAGCTGTAGAGGGGGGTGGTTCCTGAATGCATACAAGTGCACACTGGTGGACCGGAGCGATGGAGGGTCTGGTAGAGAGTTGTAGACTCTTCGGCCATAAGGTTGATCGACACCTCTGTGTCTATTAAGGCAAAGACGATATGGTTCTGCACCTCCACCTGGCACATAGGGGCAGATTGACGACTCGCTCTGAGGGTGACCAGTGTCCTGACCACAGGGACAATGGCTGCGTCGTCCTCATCCATGTCTTCGTCAGACAGGGTGACCTGGAGTTGCTCCACCGTGAGGATGGCTTTCCGTGGCGTCTTGGGTCGACGTCCTTGTGAGGATCGGCAGACTTTGGCAAAGTGGTTAGGCTTGCCACATGTGCTGCATGTCTCTCAATTTGACGGGCAGGAGCCAGTGCGAGTTTATGGGCCACCATCCACACAGACAGGACATCGATCCTCATTTGGTGAGGCCTGGCGGGTGCTTGGCGGGTTCACTCTTATCCACGCGCTCTTTCTTTTGAATGGCGTTGATGGGCTCCTCTTTGACTGAGACCGAAGAGGACAGGTCCATATGGCTGATCAAGCCTTAGAGAGTTCCTTTTAGCGCCCCAAAGTCAGTATGTCCCTCATTGAGATGTTGGACTCCTGGAGGATTCTTTCTCTAAGCTTGGAGGATGCGCACCCCGGATGAATTGAGCACATATTTTTTCGTCTTAGTCTGGGAGGGTACAGGTGCTGGCAAGCTCTCTCAGTTGAGCATGGAAGACAACTTCTTCTGGAAGCTGCAGGGCCTGACGCAGGAGGAATCGCTCGTAATCGGGATTAGCATAAGGTTCGAAGTGGAGTGTGATGCGCCCCTTAGCGTTGCATAGTTCCGTAGGGGGCCAGCTTCAATGACTGTCTTGGCTTTCTTGGGAATATCTGCGTCTCCCAGGTGCAAGAACATCGCTCCACCCGCAACTTCCACCCTCCCAAGGGCGGCTTGGGAGGGTGGGGGCCCGGTGATGGTGAACGGTTCCAGTACAGAAACAGATGCTATAGGTGCAGTGGCATGAGGCGCTCTTGAGGTAGCTTAGGCGAATAGAGACATAGCTAGGAAGGAAACTGGAGAGAAAGAGTGTGTCAGGAATCCCCTCCCGCACATGGATTCCCTCCCACGATGCCACTTCCGTGAACCTGGTGCGCTTGGAGGAGAGCGGACTACGACTCCCAGAATGCCCTCCGGCAACAGTGCCTTATGCAACTCAAGAGTTCCGGTTACATAACACCAAGGGTAACGCCTAGTTTTCGTGTTATGCAACTCAAGAGTCATGGTTATACAACGCCGAGAGTACTACTTAAGGAGAAGATCACTGGGACTCGGCGTCGGATATTCTGATCTTTGCCGGAGTACCTGGTTGAAGTACACGGACCCGTTGGAGAGTTGAGCGGCGGAAGGAACATTCTAAGGAGAGGAGGAGAGGTGCTGCGTGTGCTTCCTGCCCGTGTCCTGTCCCGTTCTGAGAGCCGTATTCAACGTCATTGGGCACAAGTACCGTTGGTAGAGCCGAAGCTCCCAACGGCCTGACAATTGGAGAAAACGAGGTGGGTGCGAGCCGAAGCTCCCCACCCTCGTTACTTGGGTAAACACACGCCTAGAGCTAAGACGCTATCCAGGAGGTGTTTCCGCGTCTTAGCCATCAACACTCGTAGGAGAACTGGGATAGGTAGAGCGGCTGCTCCCATCAATTCTCTGCACCACCTTGGGTATCATCACTTAAACCCGGATACAAGAGACGCACACTAGGAAGTGTTCCCAGCGTCTTTGTGTTGTGGCAGTACTCTGGGGATACTGGTAGAGCGGCTGTTCCCAGGTGGTAGAGAGCCCGGCCGGGTGACTCCCACGTGCCCCGCCCCCGTAGATTCCACAACCTTGGAACTACCCTTCACAGCGGTCGAGTGGGATTGTCGGCCACTGCTTAGCACTGTGCCCTCCGCTGGAGCATACCGGGTCCGGTGTGCATTCGGAGGACGGTTAGAAGAGCTGTGAATGGGTATCGTACTTTAACTGGTGATTCCACTACCGGTATTCTTTGTTGTCTGTAGTTGTTTATCTGTTTATTAAATCATCCTTAACCTCCATTTCTCTGGTCCGTCGTCTGTTTGTCCCAACCCCGAGAAAGCCAGGACGTTACATAATATCCGACCTCTTCCATAACAATCTCCTGGTTGGGCGAACGACATGGCCACGATTGAGGATGTGTTGGCCGTCTTAGCCGCGATGCAAATCGAGCTCACCGCTTCCAGGCAGGAAACAGCAGACGTTAAGGCTAGAATGGACGCTCTGCAGAACGATCCGCTACAGGCGGGTGCCTCTCACACGGCCACGGCCCCTGCGGTTGTGGTAGAGATGCCCGTAGCCATTCCTTTGGCGACACCAGAGAGGTACAGCGGAGACCCCAACACAGTGCAGGTATTCCTCACTCAAGTAGCACTGCATCTGTCCTGCAAACCAAAGGCCTTTCCTACCAGCCAAGCCAGAGTGGCCTTTCTGATCTCGTATCTTGCTGGGAACGCGGCGCAATGGGCAGTCCCACTGGTGAGCAGGGACAACCCTATCCTATGTGATTGGGGAGCCTTCCGGGAGGAATTCTTGAAGGTGTTTGATCGAAGGGCGGACTCGTATACTGCCGATCAAGAGATGTTGGAGCTGAGGCAAGGCAACAATGATCTGGTGCAGTACCTTAATGCTTTTCGAAGGTTAGTGGCCGAAACCAGGTGGCCCATAGCCAAACAAACCGCGCTGTTTCACCAGGGCTTGAGCGAAGAGCTCAAAGATGTGGTAGCACAAATCGACCCCCAACCCAAGACATGTGAGGGCTGGATCAACCTGGTGCTACGGCTGGACCATAGATTGAACGAAAGAAAGGGCGATCACAAGAGGAAAGGGAAAGCGCTGCCATCGTATGTGTCGATGGGTGGCCCTGAGACCAACTCCTCCACCAGGACGGAACCCATGGACATAGGAGCTATAAGGGCGAGCCTTACAGCCACTGAAAAAGAATCACGCCGCAAGCAAGGCCTTTGCCTTTACTGCAGAAAAAGGGGGCACTATGTACGCGAGTGTCCAGCCAAGCCAAAAACCTCACGATACCGAGCGAACAAAACGGTGACAGCAGTGGTGGACGCACCGGCGGAAAACTGAGGGACTCCGGGTCTAGGGAAGGGGCATCTTGGAGTCACACCCACATCCCTTCCATGTTGAGCCCGAATCAAGGAGGGCGAAGACATTTGTTTATTACCTTACACGTAGGAGTGCAGGACCAGTGGATACCTGTGGTAGCCATGATTGATTCAGGAGCTACGGGCATGTTCATGGACTACAATGAAGCACGGAGACTGGGTCTCACTCTCCTTCCCAAACAGATACCAGAGGAGGTGTATGCAGTGGATGGGAGAAGTCTGGTGACCGGACCTATCGGACAGCACACAGGAGAAGTACCGGTGAGGTTCGGAAAACAGCATAACGAACGTATCGATTTTAGCATAATCAGAGCCCCGCAGTACGGGGTCATATTGGGCCTACCCTGGCTCCAAAAACATAACCCAACGGTGGATTGGCCTACGCATCACATTGAGATGACTTCCCCGTTTTGTGAACAATGGTGCGGCATGCGGCAGGACCCCCACGAAGGTGAGGTAGGCGAAGGTCACACGGTCGCCACGGCAGCAGAAAAGGCCGTAAAGCTGCCCAGAGTGTATCACAGTTTCGGGGACGTCTTCGATGAAATCCGAGCGGAGGTGCTCCCTCCACATAGACCGTTCGACTGCCAAATCGACCTGGTTCCGGGGGCTAGCGTTCCCAGCGGCAGACTGTATGCGCTCACAGAACCCGAAAACGTACATCTACGGGGATATTTGGATAAGTTACTAGGGCTGGGGTTCATCAGGCCGTCGAAATCCCCTGCCGCATCGCCTCTCTTTTTCATCCCGAAAGCGAATGGCGAATTGAGGGCCTGCGTGGACTTTAGGGCCTTGAACGCGATAACCATAAAAAAACGGTACCCCCTGCCTCTCATAAGCGTTCTCCTGGAACAGGTAAAAAAGGCCCAAATATACACAAAGCTTGATCTCAAGGGGGCATACCATCTTGTGCGCATGAGGGACGGCGACGAATGGAAAACCGCCTTTAAGACCAGGTTCGGGCTCTTTGAGTACCTCGTCATGCCGTTCGGACTATGCAATGCCCCTGCCGTCTTCCAATACTTCCTCAATGAGGTGTTCCGGGAGGTATTGGATATTTACGTGGTCGTTTATATAGACAACATACTCATCTACTCCAACTCAGAGGAAGAACAAGTACAGCACGTATCCGCGGTTCTCAACAAACTGAGGGAAAACATGCTATACTGCAAACTCAGCAAATGTGACTTCCACGTCACATCAGTGGAATTCCTTGGAGTGATGCTGAGCCCCAACGGACAGGAGATGGCGGAACGCAAGATCAGAGCGGTGGAGGAGTGGCCGGTGCCCCGAGGAGTAAAGGAAGTCCAGAGCTTCATAGGCTTCGCCAACTTTTATAGGCGTTTTATTGAGGGGTTTTCTGGCTTGGTTGCCCCGATCACGCAACTACTAAGGAAGTCTCAGGAGTTCGTGTGGGGACCGGAAGCACAAAAAGCATTTGTGGCCCTCAAGAAGGCCTTCAGCACCGCCCCGGTGCTAGCTCACTCAAATCCGGAATTACCCTATGTGGTAGAAGCGGACGCCTCTGATGTGGCGCTGGGTGCCATTCTCTCTCAGAGGAATGAGGTGTCGGGGGTGCTCCATCCTGTGGCGTACATGTCTCGTAAATTGAACGACGCGGAACGCAATTACCATATTGCGGAGAAGGAACTACTCGCGATAAAGGACGCATTTGCTGAGTAGAGGCATTTGTTAATGGGGGCCAGACACGTGGTTACAGTATATACGGACCACAGAAACCTCCAGTTTCTGACGGCGGCGCGGCACTTGTCTCCCCGTCAAATGAGGTGGATGCTCTTTTTCTCCGGTTTCAATTTCCACATCACATACCGACCCGGTACGGAGAACAGGAAAGCGGACGCGCTTTCGAGGCAATCGAATGCCAGGGATCCGCAGCCGGTTGCCGAACATTCCATCATCCCTCCAGGAGTTGTGATAGGGGCGATTCAACCACAGACGTTCCTCAGGGGGGTTCAGAAGGGGACCCATACCTTCATGTGGCGGAGGTGGCTTCACAGTCACAAGGAGTGGCAGATGAAGGACGGGATTCCGGTGAAAGGACGATGTATGTTGTTACCCACGCCTAGGCTTCGAAAACCGGCCTTCACCTGGTGCCACGTGTCTCCCTGTGCCGGCCATCTGGGTGTCGAAAAGACGGTAGCGAGCCTAGGACGGCAGTTCTGGTGGCCTGCCATGAGAACAGACGTCCGGAATTGGTGTTCATCATGTACCGTTTGCGCATCCATGAAATCGGACCACAGAAGATCGCAAGGACTCCTCCAACCCCTTCCTACACCGACCAAACCCTGGGAAAACCTATCCTTAGACTTCATTGTCGGGCTACCAAAGGATCAAGGAAAGACGGCCATACTGGTGGTGGTGGACTATCTCACGAAGATGGGGCACTTCCTCGCTTGCAATCAGGTACCTTCGGCAGGAGAGCTGGCGTCGTTGTTATTGAGGAATGTAGTGAGACTACATGGCCTACCCAACGTGATCGTGTCGGACAGGGGGTCTCAGTTCACGTCGCACTTCTGGAAAACTTGGTGTTCGGCGTTACACGTCAAGTCTGCCATGTCCACGAGTTATCACCCGCAGACGGACGGCCAGACGAGCGCCTGAACCAGTCGCTCAAACAATATCTACGTTGTTTTGTAGAGCAAGGGAAGGATGAGTGGGTGGACCTACTTTGGATCGCGGAAATCGCGTACAACAACGCCACACGTTGTTCCACCAAGGCCTCCCCTTTTTATTGTAACTACGGCCATCATCCCCGGTTCTTGCCGTTTCTGCACCCGGTCAGGGAAGACAGATTGCCGACAACAGCCAAGCGGGTGGCCCGCATCAAGGAGGCCTTGCTGAGTTCTCGAGTTGCCCTGGAAGGGGCTTAAGCCACGTATAAAGCCTTTTCTGATAGGAGGAGAAGGCCTGGACCCGTCTACAAACCTGGAGATTACGTCTGGGTCTCTACACGGCACATGAGATTCAAGAAAAGTAGCGTGTTCCATCCCCGCTTCATGGACCCATATAGGATCCTTCGATGCATCAGCCCGGTGAACGTGAAATTGTGCCTGCCCCAGTCCCTGGGGATCCATCCCGTGTTCCACGTTTCCCTCTTGAAACCCGCGAACGAGGTGAGGCCTCGTGCGCCGGTGTCGGTGAATGTGGATTCGGAGCTGGAGTACGAGGTGGCTGGTATCTTGGATTCCACGTGGCGCAGGGGCACACTATGGTATCTGGTGGCATGGAAGGGGTACGGACCCGAGGAGCAGTCATGGGAACCTGCGGCGGGGGTTCACGCTCCTCTTCTGGTGTCGTCGTTCCATCGTCGATTTCCTTCCTGTGCTGGTCCTGCTGGGGGGCGCTGATGGGAGGGGGATGTACTGTCAGGAACCCCTCCCGCACATGGATTCCCTCCCACGATGCCACTTCCGTGAACCTGGTGCGCTTGGAGGAGAGCGGACTACGACTCCCAGAATGCCCTCCGGCAACAGTGCCTTATGCAACTCAAGAGTTCCGGTTACATAACACCAAGGGTAACGCCTAGTTTTCGTGTTATGCAACTCAAGAGTCCTGGTTATACAACGCCGAGAGTACTACTTAAGGAGAAGATCACTGGGACTCGGCGTCGGATATTCTGATCTTTGCCGGAGTACCTGGTTGAGGTACACGGACCCGTTGGAGAGTTGAGCGGCGGAAGGAACATTCTAAGGAGCGGAGGAGAGGTGCTGCGTGTGCGTCCTGCCCGTGTCCTGCCCCGTTCTGAGAGCCGTATTCAACTTCATTGGGCACAAGTACCGTTGTTAGAGCCGAAGCTCCCAACGGCCTGACAATTGGAGAAAACGAGGTGGGTGCGAGCCGAAGCTCCCCACCCTCGTTACTTGGGTAAACACACGCCTAGAGCTAAGACGCTATCCAGGAGGTGTTTCTGCGTCTTAGCCATCGACACTCGTAGGAGAACTGGGATAGGTAGAGCGGCTGCTCCCATCCATTCTCTGCACCACCTTGGGTATCATCACTTATACCCGGATACAAGAGCCGCACACTAGGAAGTGTTCCCAGCGTCTTTGTGTTGTGGCAGTACTCTGGGGGATACTGGTAGAGCGGCTGTTCCCAGGTGGTAGAGAGCCCGGCCGGGTGACTCCCACGTGCCCCACCCCCCCCGTAGATTCCACAACCTTGGAACTACCCTTCACAGTGGTCGAGTGGCATTGTCGGCCACTGCTTAGCACTGTGCCCTCCGTTGGAGCATACCGGGTCCGGTGTGCATGCGGAGGACGGTTAGAAGAGCTGTGAATGGGTATCGTACTTTAACTGGTGATTCCAGTACCGGTATTCTTTGTTGTCTGTAGCTGTTTATCTGTTTATTAAATCATTCTTAACCTCCATTTCTCTGGTCCGTCGTCTGTTTGGCCCAGCCCCGAGAAAGCCAGGACGTTACAGAGTGCACGTGCCGGGGCAGGAATGGGGCCTTCAATCTGGGTGCGTGTGATTAGTCTGTCCATGTACTGTCCTTCTTTGTTTAATTCTTTTTTTTTTTGATTCTTGAAATCTGTGGATGCTGCCTGACAGCACTGGCACATCTGGTAGAGGAGTGATGGGACCTGGCAGGGGAGGCTGGATCGCAGATGCCTGCAGACATGGTGTCGGTGCTGAACAAACCGGCCCAAATGGCTGGGGCTACTGACCTGAGCCCTCCTCTGGGCCTTGAGTGACAAGGCTGGGTTATGCCAGGAGGTCCTGGGTCAGCGCGGTGTCAGAGTGTTCTTCGGGGTGAGGCCGGGCCCCGAAGACATCCGGGGGCAGTCGCTGGAGGGAGCTCCGCCCTCGATTGCCAACAATGGAGTGCAGCGGTGTGGAACTAAAGCAGGTCGCAGCAAATGCACCAGTTGCCCCAGCAGGGCAGGGCCTAGCGAGTGCACCCGAGAATGCCGGCACCACTGGTGTGCTGCCAACATAACCCATTGAGTTGCAGGGGAGGCACGCATGGAGAAAGCTGGCCCCCTCGTCGCCAGTGTAGCGTTGCTGGATGTGCTCCACGTGGCACCCCAGTGATCACCACTCTGACACACTGCTTTGGACAGTGGTTACTCTTTTTCTTAATCCCGCCTGGCTCCCCTGGCTATTTATTAGTTATGTCTGGCCGTGCACCAGACGGTACCACTTAGCACACGTACATGGGGTCTAAACACAAATTGCTCCTGTGCGTGTTGTGTCGCCTAGATCATCACGATGCTACATTTCTCCCATGCCATGGAAAATATAACACTGACCTTAAAGAATATCAAACATTTTAAACTGCAATATAATAGTCCGTCATCTATACAGAACATTCCAAACATTTCACATTCAATGTTACTCACAACCTCGGCGTCTTAATCATCCGCGAATTAGCCACAGACAAAGTCCTTGTATTTCTGGGATGGCTCAGGGTGTGGCCGCAACTGGTACTGTCCTAGACCACCCCTGGAGGGGGACTCTGGCAAGGGTACCTCCAGACTAAAAACCTCCGCTGATCTGCGGCTTCCACTGACCACAGCTGGGGGTGGGCAACTTACCACTTAGCACATGCGGGTCTAACCACAAATCACCCCTGTGCGTGTGGTGTTGCCTAGGTCATCGCAACACTACAGAGCCATGATACTGCAAGCAAGGAGCATGGGTCTCTTCCCCCCACCCTAAAGTTGGGTTATAAAACACAACTATACCAGGGTTGTTGTGGGTCACTCAAACACCTTGGCCCCCATGCCACTGCATTTGGGGCTCCTTTGATAACAAGGCCTCTGCTTTAAGTTCATCTGTGTTGTCCTTCATGAAGACAAAAAAGTGTAGAATTAAAAAAAAACAAAATAAAGCATCTCAGCTACCACTGGTTTGTACAAATTCAAATTAATATCATTCCCAATGTACCGTCATGTGTTTCAATTAAAGGGCATATTTACAAGCACTTACTGCCTCCAGAACGTCACTTTTTTTGACATTGTGGTGGCGAAACGGGCTTCACCTTATTTACAAGGCAGCGTTAAGCCACTTAACATGGCTTAACGCTGCCTTGTGAATAAGACACCCTTTCACGTTATACTAAGCGTGAAAGTGGTGGGCAATGGGTGTTGCAGTGGGTGTTCCACCGCAACACCCATTGATTTTGATGCTACCCCATAGTTACAAGAGTGACGTAATATGAGGCAGCAGCAAAATTAAGACCAGGGAAACCTGGTCTTAACGCGGCGTAATGAGGAAAAATGCTTCAGTTCTCCTCGTTTTTGATGTTTTTATGTGTGCTGCATTGTGCAGCACACATAAAAACAGCAAAACACTGTGCATGACTGTTTATGTACAGGAAGGTATTCCTTCCTGCACATAAAAAATCATTTTTAAAATGATGAGTTGCAACTTCTATGTGTGCAACACAAACCTGCACACATACGGTGCAGCCCTGCGTTTTAGAAGTGGCGGAGCGCTGCGTTTAGCTAAGGAGGCTAACACAACGCTCCGTCACTTCTTTGTAAATATGTCCCTAAGTACTTGAGGATGCACACCTGGCAATGCCCTTGCATAGTAAAATAGCATATAATGCCCTCTGGTAATTCAAAAGACTTTCATCACTCCGTGAATTCGATCCTTTTCTCACCCAGTTGAATAAATCAGTCTAATGTGTATGACGGGACCTGCAGAAGTGTCAATGAGGGAGCTGAATCACCAAGTAATTAAATAATAACAAATTGAATTATGCAGTGTTCGTGGATGTACAGTGAAAACTGTTACAAAAGGAAGGTATATATTATTGCAAAGTGCAACTGAGTTGCACAAAGCTACAGGGCTAGAAGATGGCATGTTCAACAGCCACATTCAGATCTGTTTTATCTTTTTATAACTTCCTCTTTACTTTCATAATGCACAATTTCACAATCCCAATACCATCACCTTTATCTTGGCTCAGTAAGGCCTGTTGGAAATATCCTCTTTAGATATAGGAAAGCCTCCAATCGAAATCACCTTGACTGATGATTGACAGGATGGTTTGGCTACCAAACTGGGAGACAGGCGGATAAGCGACATGCTGAAAATTTATCAGTCACAGTGTGTCTCAATTGCTCTGTACGGAGCAGGTATATGGGGCTATGCCCCGGCAGGTTCTCTTCAGGTTGAGGAGAACGTATTTTTGAAAAAACTTCTGTGCCTGCCAAGCTCTGTCTCCAATACCTTAGTGCATAATGAATTGGGTATTTGCCATCTCTCCGATTTGATTCTCCTTAGACCCTTGCTCCTATGGCGCTCCATTTGGATTAAAGAAGAGACTTCTTTGTGTAGAGCTATCATTTCTGACTGTCTTACTATGGACCACTTTACAAGGATCCCGTGGTTGAAGTACGTTATTGATAGCTTTCGGGTGGTCTTTAACATCGACATCCTAGCGGATCATCACGGGGCAGATATGTTGTCTAAATCTGATCTCAAGAAGTGTTTTTTACAACAGGCTGCTATCGAGAGACATCAGAACAACTCCAATCTTTCATCTTACACCTTTTATCATGATTTAAATGAAGTTGTGGGCTTTCAATCTTATCTGTCTCAAATAACTTGGAAGGCACATCGGTTTGTGTTGACCAGATTTAGAATGGGAGTTGTCCACAACCTTGTTGCCTTCCCCTCTCTGAATTTACATCCTGTTGGTCCATGTCCATGTGATAACTCTACTTCTCAAAGCACTGTGCACTTTCTTCTGCTTTGTCAATTGTATAAACATCTCCGAATAGCTTATCTGAAACCCCTGTTTTTAAAATTTGAAGTCAGAACAATACGTGACTGTCTGTGTTTACTTTTTAATTTACATCATCCGGTAGTATGCTTTTATACGGCTACTTTTCTTCTTAAATCCATTAATGCTAGGAAAAGTATGCTTTTTTAATTGTTTTATCTTGATGAATTTTCTGCCTCTGTATTTATAACAAGTTTTGTTGTATTGTGTGCTTTTAGGAACTTGCTTAATGTTCGAATAAAGCCTTATGAAATGAAAAAAATGACAGGATGGTTTAAATTTATATTCTCACGGAGGTGGGGGTGAGGAGGCTTTGTGGCACTGTATCCCTTGTTGGGATGACCAAATTATCACAGGTTGTTTTAGAGGTTGAAAAACATAACGAGATAGGTGAGACAGATGTCAGAAGAGAAAGGGTGATAGTACAATGTGAGGAGGTCTAAAGAGTATTGTAGAAGACTTTAGGGGTGCATCGCAAGAAATGTTGGGGGAGAGAGGAGTGATGGAATTAAGGAGCAAGCCTAGTGGCAAGGGAGGTGTGTGTGCCTCGTGAATGCCTCATTAATTCTAGTCACGTAAGAAATAGTATTTTCCTCTGGCGGTGGGTAATTAAGCAGGGAGATGCTTATAGGAGTGTCTCTTACAAAAGCATCAACTCACTGGGCTTCACAGAATTCTACCTCTAGTGATGCATTCTGTGCAGTTATATGTCACAAAGTAAGGGGAGACAGAAAATGGCTATTTGAAGCATTCTTATGACCCCATCTTGTCCAGGGCATAACTCCAAATTACGTATATCATCCAACCTGAACGCCTACATAATGACTAAACAGAATAGCTGCCAGCTGCCGGGAGGGAGGAGGGGTGGCGGGTGGGCGGGAAATGTTCCTGTTCAAATATATTCACAGGGAATCATCCTGCAGGCAAATAAATTGAAAAGGCGTTGCAAATATACTGTAAATAGTTAGGTTGTGATTAATAAGGCAGGTTGTTGTATAATATGATAATGTAAGGGAATGTACGACGTACTTTGTGATGTGTTATGAAGCAGTACTATCAATAAAAACAGTTGGAAAAAAATACTACAAAATACATAAATCAGCATTTACCAAACAAGGACTCCTCCGTTGATGAAAATAATTCAAACTAAACCAACCTATAAATCAACATGATAAACAACTTAAACCAATAAAATCAAACAAACAATTAAACCAACAATATGAAGAGATCACTAATTAAAACAACGAAATACTTCAAAAAGGATAAACACTGCAAGAGGAGGAAACTCTGCCATATTCTCACAACACACAATTAACCAAGAAATAATTCATCTCAACAACTACATATTCAAGTAAGTAATATTTATATTTAAACTAAACATTTACGTCTATTAAACTATAAAATATAATTCAACAAATAAGTTGTAATGCACTCTTTAACATTTATCTTTTTAAATAGACTACATAAAAGAAAAGAAAACCAACAAACTGCCCGAAAATATCAACTATAACAACGCATCAAGAATATGCATAAATAATAAATTAAAAACCCTCCCAAACAAGGACCGAAAATAAACCTAACTCCCTAAACCTCGAAAAACTTGCAACAAAATACATTATTTAATTAATATCACTTTTTTTCTATTTCAACAGTAAAATCAGTACCTGCTCCACATTAAGACAAGCTAAAAAGAAAAGCTGAATAATCTCGGAAAATATCTCAACAAAAATACCAGTAAGTAAAAAAATAACAAGTGACTACATTTTAACATATTGATAACAAAGATGCAAAAGTTAGATTATAATATATATTTATACTGTGTAACTACTTGCAAATACAATGACAGAAGCCGCCCAATGTATCACTTCACAAAAAAGAAAGACATTATTAAATCATATGGGCTATAATTAGAGCTAAAAAACTGCATCAACATAACCATAAACTGGAAATGTACTAAATATTATTCAAATGCATGCTAAGGGTGGGCAACTCCAAAATATTATTTTGTAATTAATGTAAAAGACCACAACCACTCCCAAATGTGACAGAAATAGGAGTTTGAGAAATTTTACAAGACATTAGAGAGACAAGCACTAGCTCCCAGGAACCTACAAGCAAATTTCTTAAGGACATACTACCCAGAATCCTCATACATTTAAAAGGCCAGCTACCACCTGTCCCCACTTTAAAACTCTTAGGGTCCGATTATGATGTCAAACTGATTGCCACCGACAGGCCGTCGGTGGCGGGCCGTCGGACATTTAAGGCTGCGGTCCGACCTAATGCGGTCGGTCGGAGCGCAATCGGTGGAGGGACCGACCATCGCCTCCAACAGTCTCAAGGAGCCCGTCGTAGCATCGGTCGGAGCGTAATCCCTACAATGGGGAAGTTCCTGTCGAAGCAGCGCCGTAGGGATTACTATGTCCCTTCCCCTCTGCCATTACATGGTGGTCTGACCGCCATGTAAAGATAGGCAGAAAGGGACTTTGGGGGTCCGTAGTAGGGCACCTGGCACACGGTGCATGGATGTTTGCAAAATGCATTTTTCCATTGCGGCTTGTGCTACGGCCCTTTTCCGGGCCGCAGCACAAGCCGCAATGGAAAAAGGCATTTTCCAACGCCCTACATGTCGGTCGCATCTTTATTAGGGTAGAACTGCCGACTACATGTCGGGTGGTTCCATTCTCACGGCGATAGTGGTCGGACGTTCGTCTAACCCCCATCGTAATCGGGGTCATAATGAGAAACCCTTCCTTTTACATGCCAATCTAAATAGTGAAAAACGGATCCTAATTTTCTCTACAGCAAACAACTTAATGAAATTTACCCGATGGCAAAACTGGATGATGAATGGGACCTTCAAAATGTGTCCCAAACCATTCACTCAGATATACACCATACATGGTGAATTTCAAAACACCAATATTCCTTTTGTATATGCTTTACTACTAAACAAACAAAGCAGCACCTGCTATGAACTCCTAAATTATATAAAATAACAAACAAATAACTACTCCCCCAAAAAATAATCACAGACTTTGAACAAGCCATGACTCAAACAGTTCTAAAAATATGCCCACACTCAGCCATAAAAGGCTATTGTTATCAGTCTAATCCAAGTATATGGCAATAGAAACAACAACCCCGTCTACCTTTCAATTCTGCTTTTGCTAATACATCTCACAGATATATATACATACGTACAGCTCAGAAGGGCTTTGTCTTCTTTTATAACCTTTATTTTTTAACACATGATTTTGTGTTAATACTTGATATCTTTTAAATGTAAGACATTCATACATCCCCAAAATCAGGCAATACATCCTGAATGTTTCAAACACAGGTCACATGTGAATAACAGAAATATTGTTTTTATTAAAAAAAATCTCATTCACTTAACTTGAGGTTGGACATGCTAAAACAAAGTGTTGGACACTAAAGGGGTGACATTTACTATTTCAACTCAATCAATCAATTCAATCAATGGTCTTTATTTCGCAATATTTTCAGAGCATATAAAGTACATAGTGAAAAACATGTGTGATAAAATACCACATGGGTAACGGGAAAAATGATTCAATGGTAATCAACAACATATACACATACCACATGGATATAAATTTATGAAGTGCATTGCACCTTCAAATGTGGGCACCCCACTTATTTAAAGTGCCTTGTGCTTTTGATCTTAATCATCACAGATCTGCCTGGTTGTTGGATAGTGTCATCAAATATACATAGATATCATGTAGCAAACGTCATTAAAATATATTTAAAACTAAATATACAAACAAATGATAAAAAGGACAACCGCACATACATATAAAATTCATTATGCCATCAGTCCTAAAGTCCGACATCACTCTTCTCTCCTCCCATAGCCGACTCTGTCAAAGCCTTCCAATTTATCCACGAGGACCATAAGAATGATGCTGTGCTATAGCAGGTAAAGGTATTAGATAGTTGTTTAATGCAATAAAGTGCAGGACGGCATTGTTTAAAATGGAATTTTCACAGACAGGGAGAATATACCTCTTTCTATATGAGGTGTAAAATCCACAAAATATACGCAAATCAGACTGTACAGACCTTTTATCACAGGGACATGCTGGAAGGTCATTTAGTGAAAAAGTATTCTTTGGAAACCCATCATTAATGGAATAAAATTTATACAAAATCTAGCTAAGATAAAACGTGTTGGGGGTTTGTCACGAATATCAAATATGATTCGTCCACCCGGGTGAAAAGGGGGCATGTGCAATATAGCTTTACTGAGTTTTTAGTGCGACTAGCTTCAGCTCGATCACTTATAGATTTGTCCAAAAATGTTTGCTTAATTCTATATTTGGACATAGTTCTGCAGCTGGACGGGTTAACAAATAAGTCCCCCAGCCCCAGACTTCCCAGCGCTGTTTTCACATATTGCAGCCAGACCACCCTGTGTACATTGTCCTTGATGATATTTTGTGTCACACTGACCGTATCTCTCTTCCAAATCAAATACCATAACATAATCAGGGCAAGCCTCACTACATCTGAGATATATGGGCCTTTAACTCAGTGTGGCAGATGTAATTCTCACAATTTCTGGAACGTGCTAACAGTCTTTTATAGAAACTATCTTCTATTCTTTGGAGTTGATCAATTGTCACCATCCCCCAGGCCCCAGACCCACAAGATGCTGCAGTGACGGATTTTGCGGCATACACCTTTTTTTATCACATCGATCTTCTTAGCACCCAACTTCTTTGCAAAGGAAGAAATGGTCTTCACACTTTTCTCAATGGCTAGGGCCCTATTGCCCATCATGTTGGACCAATTACTTTTTCTATCAAATACAACCCCCAAATAGGTAAAATTGTCAGCCAATGTCAATCTGTATTGCTCTATACGAAATATTAGACGTTTTTTTAGGGCAGTTACCTGCCAACAGCACAAAATATTTGGCTTTGTTCACTCGAAGATCTAGACTGGACATACATTTTGAATAGGCCACAATCATCTTCTGTGGGCTCAACCCAGTTCTTGCAATCAACACCACATCATCTGCATAGAGCAGTATTTGAAAGGGTACTGCGTTAATCGTGGGTAAATCTTTTGTTGGTCCCATCACAGCTTCCTGCACACTATTAGTGTATAGTGAAAATATTATTTTAAAAAGCCTAGTGCATTCCCCAACCCTACCATACCGGACACAAGCAGTTGCTAGAGCATACATTTGGCGAATAAAAACAATTATTGGAGGGTCAATGCCCATTTCCTCCATAATGGCCCAGTGTTTGGGGTAGGAAACACAATCAAATGCACCCGACAGATCCAAAAATCCCATATAATTTTGGGGGATCTGACTGCTGTATATTTTCCCACAGTTAGACTTAAATTGAGACACTTATCAATTGTACCCTTACCTTTTTGGAAACCATATTGCACTGATAGTAAAATGTTCTTCTCTGTGGCTCACACCTCCAATCTGTTCAGCAAAAGTCACCCCATCGGGGGCGTGTCTTGGCACCAGCCAAGATGGTGGAATAGTTTGTGGACAAAACCCCTAATATCCATACATTATTTGGTGACTGGAGGACAGAAACTACTTGCGGTGCCCCCGCGATGGTCTCCCACACCTGGAAGTGTGACTCTTTACCCGGATAAGGTGGTGAAGCCGGAGTTGCGGAGAGGGGCCTACTCTCTGATCGGAGCCGTGAGCGGAAGCGACGCGGGGCAGAGTCGAGCCTCAGCAGCACCCGCACCAGGATCGTGCTGCCCGGGACCTTGAAAATCGAGGTCCGCTATGCTGGAAGACGAGACGGCACCCGATGGTGATCCTGCGCTTCCACCCCAAGTAAGCAAAATCGGCCAGGTACAACGACGTGCTGCGCTGCCTGGAGCCTGGGGAGGCCGCTGCCTGTATAACGAGATGATCCAGCGCACGGTCGGTGAACCGCACTGGAACTGCTGAGGGTGAGGCAGCTCTAGGTCCCAGAAAGCGGCGTTTCTTGACAGTCCCATCAAACAGAGGCTGTCCTCCTGGTAATTTAAGGTGTCTGAGGCTGGATGCCTCAACCACATTATCGCTCCATTGCGGGGATACGCTCGGAGTAGAAATCCGCACTGCATTGACGGCAGAATCACAGCATTGGAAGTACATCTAACTGAAGCCCCAACCTGCCTGTCTGTGAGTGCTGAGCGCTGAATTGCCCTTGCCCGCGGGGGGACGTGTCGGGTGCCGGGAGCCAGGCTGATACCTGGACCTTGGGGAGGTCGCTTAACAGACGACGAGGCGAGCCAGCGCGCGATCTGCATGCCACGCTGGAACCGTCGGAGAGGCAGTAAGTCCCAACCCTGGGAGGTGGCCTTTTGTGCGCTCGCGCAGTCCTGCCGGAAGGAAGGGGCTTCTTGGAACCTGAGCTTTCCGGGGCTGGCTACCTCCAATACATTCTTATCTTCATTGGGTAGATACTTGCGATATAAGAACTCACGCTGTGTTAACAACTAAAACAAAGAAAGGAGAGTACATTTCATTAAGGCTCCTCATCTTGTCTGCCTGGGCGCGCAGAGCTACGGACTGCCATTGTTCACCGTGGAAGAATCTAGTGCCAGGAGCCAGGTGCCTGGAGCTGAGTTGTTCTGCTGGGAACTGTGCACATTAGGGATGCAATTCGCAATGACAAAACCGAAGGGGGGTGCAGCCGCCATCCAGGCCAACAAAATGGACAAGTATGCTGTCCCTCGACAGTTACAAGCTGAAGAGGGGGCGCAGGATGAGCAGTCGACCGGAGAAGAACCGTCCCCGAGCGCAATCATGGCGGCAATCCGAACAGTTGGGACACACCTGGAGACGAAAATTGATAAAATAACAATCGAGATGAATCTCATGAGGACTGACATGCGGAAAACGTCTGAACGGGTCACTGTGACCGAAGAACATATCGGAGAGTTACAGACAGCAGCACGTAAGATGGAAGAACGAGTGCAAAGGTTAACGCACCAACATAAGATACTGGCCCTGCAGCTAGATGACCAAGAAGGGAGGGCCAGTTGAAACAATCTCCGGGTAGTAGGGGCGCCGGAAGGAGCAGAAGGCCCGAGTATGGACCCTTTTTATTGAAGACCTCATGCTAAACTACCTCAAGCCTAAGAGACTGTCCCCACTATTCTCGGTGGAGAGGGCGCACAGAGCTCCGATCCATAAGCCGAAACCAGGGGCTCCTCCCCTGACCATTATTGACCATATCCTGAACTTTCGGGACCGTGACGCAATCCTGCAGGTGGCCAGAACTCACTACGAGAACGCAACGATAAGGTTCTTCCCAGACTTCACTCTGAAGGTCCAACGAGAACGATGCTCATTCGAAGGAGTGATACGTGCCCTCAGAGATCGGGGCATTAAATACATGATGTTCTTGCCGGCCAAACTCAAGATCGTGGATGGCGACAAATCCTGGTTCTTCACGATGCCGGCGGAGGTACATCAGTGGCTTAACGGGGTCCTCCCCAAACACACTGGCCGAGAGAAGAGTCAAACTGGTGGGAACACAGACACCATTCTCCTGTGCCCTCAGACCGCCACGGAGACAGGATGAGATACTTATCCAGGTTCAGAGGCTCCCGATCTGCAACTCCCATTGGGGGCACGAGCCCATCCCGGGAGTGAGAGATTGACTTTGCCGAGTAAACTGCTATGGGCCTGTTGGTGACTCTAAGGTATAGATCTTCCTTTGTTGATGGGGGATTAACACCCTTAGAATGCTGAAGCAAAAGTCTGGGACACACTCGAGCGGACAACGCCCTCATGGGCCTCCAGAGTCCTCACAGGTGCTAGGGTGGAGTTGTGCGCCCGGGGGAGAGCACGCTTGGGTGGTAGTGCCGAGCAGCCCCGCATTAGAAAGTTAGTCATTAGGGCGACAGGCGCTCTGCTATTGGGGATGTGAGTAGTTCTAAACCTACAAGGCAGGGTTGCAGGGTGGGGGGTGTTGTGATGGGGATTGTTTACTTCCCTTTTTTTGGTTGTTCGGTTAGTGGGAGGCGGGAGGGAGGACAGGGGTGGGGGGTGTTGGATCGGAACGGCACAACTTTTTAATGTTATTAGATTTACATAGACCCAAAAAACTGACAATTTCACAGAGGAACTTGGACTTTACTTTGATACAAATGAGTATGCACTGGGACAAAAGTGTTGAGATTTTGAGCTGGAACATTAATGGGGTTAGAGACAAAATCAAACGCTGTGTAGTGCTGCAATACATCAAGCGACATGCCCCCGATGTAGTTCTGCTACAAGTAACACACTTAGTGGGTAACTCCTGTAAGGCACTCAACAGGTGGGGATACAAATTAATAGCACATGCAGGGTTCACAACCAGTTCACGGGGAGTGGGCTTCCTTTCCTTTAGCTGTGAGTTCAAACTGGGCAGACGACAGGGGCAGGTATGTAGGAGTTACAGGTGTCTGGGAAGGCAACACACTCATGCTTCTGTCAGTTTACATACCGCCTGGTCTTCAACGCACCACATTCAGGCACTCTAGGCACTCTCCTACTCTCTTTGCTGGACGGTCTCCTGGTGGTTGGGGGGGGACTTTAATTCAGTGGCATCGGGCACGTTAGATAGGCACCCACCGCGTGAACTCGGGTCCTCTAACAGGTGGCTGCCCGACTTTCTGGATGCACTGGGGCTGGTTGATGGGTGGAGGTCACATCACCCAGAGAAAATTCAACACACTTTCCACTCCGCAGTCCATCATAGTCTCTCTCGTATTGATTATATCCTGATCCCAGTGTCACAAGCTGCCCACATCCATGAAGTCAAACACTTAGCAAGGGGAATCTCTGACCACTCCCCGGTCCGGGTCCATTTAATTCTCGGCCAAACCCAGGTGGGGAGAGTCGTCCCCATCAACCCGTGATATCTCCGAGACCCTGGAATCCAAAAAGCATTATTAACTGCGATCGATGCCTATTTCCAAGACAATGAGGAGTCGGTAGAATCCTCCCAGACCCTGTGGTAGGCGTTCAAATCTGTAATTCGGGGTCAAGCGCTGTCTCTAATTGCTGGTATGAAGAAGGATAGGCAGAAAGAGATTGTGAAAGTGGAGGAAGAAATTGGCAAATTGGTGGGCGAATTAGAGTCCGGGGTCACACGAGAGAAACTCCACACACTACACCTCAAACAGGAGGATTATAAAGCTCTAGTAACAGACAGGGCCAAACTCCTAGGAAGGGAAAAGCTGGGTAGAATATATGACCTGGGTGATAAAGCAGGGAAACTAATCGCCTGGCTCGACAAGAAGGAATGGGCGACTCGATTGGTGCCGACACTAGTGGGTGCGGACAAAGAAATGACCACCGACCATCAGGAAATAGCAAACCAATTTGCCACCCACTACAGGGCAGTCTATACTACTAATACAGCATACACGACAGAAGACTCCCAGGATTTACTACGTATCACGCTCCCAGCCCTGTCGGAGGAGGACCACTACTTCCTGGACAGTGCCCTAACTAATGACGAAATAGCACAGGCTATTAGATCACTGCGCTCCGGAAAGGCCCTGGGCCCAAATGGCCTACCTATTGAGCTCTACAAACTGAAACCCAACAAATTAGCCCCGTACCTAAAAGCCATGTTCGAGGAGAGCAAGGAGGTGGGTACACTCCCACAGGATCAAAGAATGGCCACTCTGGTCACAATTCACAAAGAGGGTAAACCCAAAACTGACTGTGCCTCCTACAGACCGATCTCTCTCTTGAACGCAGAACCCAAAATCCTGGCCAAACTCCTAGCGAACCATTTAATCAAAGTAATTGGAAGTCTAGTCCACCCTGTTCAATCGGGCTTTATGCCGCACCGCAATACGGCACTCAACCTGCGCAGACTGCACGGGGTGCTGGGAAGAGTAGCTACAATCCAATAAAAACACTGTGGTTGTATCATTGGACGTGACCATGGCTTTTGACACCATCGAATGGCCCTATCTGCTTGCTGTTCTTGCAAACCTGGGATTCGGCCCGGAATTCATCAAGTGGGTTCGGATTCTATATCCGGAGCCCCAAGTGCAGGTCGTAGTTAATAATAAGAAATCAGACAAATTCACTCTGAGTCGAGGTACCCGACAGGGATGCCTCCTTTCCCCCATCTTGTTCGCCCTCACCCTCGAACCACTCGCGGCATGGATTCGTCAAGACCCAGAAATACGAGATCTGCGCTGGTCCCCTGGGTGGGAGGACCATATCTCCCTTTACGCAGACAACATCCTTTTGTTCCTAGCCTCCCAGAGGAAGTCACTGGTGTGTGTTCTAGACATCCTGGCAATCTTTGGAATATATTCAGGATTCTCCATCAACTGGGCTAACTCCCTCCTATATGTCCTCAAAGGGGACCCACCTACCCCTCCAATTGGCTGCCCAATCCTAACTAGCTTGGTTGCCTTCAAGTACTTGGGAATTTACATTGCATTGGACCCCAAACTCTGCTTTACTCAAAATCTTCTCCCTCCATTGCAGAGGCTCAAACGTGACATAGCCAACTGGAAAACTTTGCCTCTCTCGCTGCTGGGCAGGGTGGCCCTCTTCAAGATGATGTCGCTGCCCTGGTTTCTTTACGCTCTGCAGAACACCCTAGACCCGGTCCCGGCACAGTACTTTAGAGAGATCGAGGGCCTGCAGAGAGACCTGTTGTGGGACGGGAAACCCCGCATAGCTTTGACCAAGCTCACGTTGAATTGGTATGATGGAGGGATTCGCCTCCCAGATATCAAGCAATACTACTGGGCAGCACACCTAACAGCCATCAATCAGGGCACATATGGTTGATCCGACGATCCTGGTTATGCCATGGATCGATGGATTCTGCCGGGAGGGAATTACAATAGAGCTCTCTATTCCAAACTCAAACGATACCCCTTGACTGGACCAACTGACCACTCGGTCCTAGTCTGGCACACCGCTACTAAAACCCAGGGCTGGGAGCAGAAACTGACTCTGGCAGCCCCTCTGTGGGAATCCGAACAACTGGGCAACCTACGGGCATCGAAGGGATTTGATAAATGGGACTTCATCGGAATTTCACAGATCAGAGACATGTGGGAAAAGGGCGAAGTGAAAACATTTGCTTCGTTACAGAAACAGCACGACTTGGCCGTCTCAGAACACTTTCGGTATGCACAAATCCACCACGCCCTAAAATCCCATTTCCCAAAGGGGTCCTTCCCCCCCAAAACCCTCTCCACTGGAAGATAGATTGCTGGACGGACACTTACCCGAGAAAGCCATATCACTGACCTATAAAAAACTGATCAACAATATGGCAGACCCCCTTAGGCCACTACATGAGAAATGGATGGGGGATGGCCTTGAATTGGATGACGAGGACTGGCAGGAAGCAGTGTCCTCACCAAGAGTAGTTGCAATCTTGGCCAGACTCCGTCTAGTCTAACTCAAATTTCTCCACAGGGTATGTATCACAGGACCTAGTCTGGTAAGGATGGGTAGAACAGATAGGGGGATTGTAGGAGACAATGTGGTCAGGAAGCAACCTTTTTACACATACAATGGGAGTGTGAATACATACAGGCATACTGGCGCAATGTACATGACGTGTTAAGCGAAGTGCTCACCATTACCATTCATCCAGATGCACGTAGATGCCTTTTAAACATATGGGAGCCCACTGACCTGAATAGTCATCACACACAATGGGCAACGCTGGGACTTATGTTGGCGAAAGGGAATATAGCACAACAGTGGGGAGCGGCGCAGCCGCCAAAATTGGACAAATGGAAGGAAGACCTAGACTGGTGCATGTATAGGGAAAAGAAAGTCTATACGGCCCGAGGTTGCCCTAGAAAGTGGTCCAAAATATGGGACACTTGGAACGCTTATCGTGGTCAATAATGTAACCCTCCGCTTAACATTGGCACTGATGATCCTCCCACCCCATAATCTATACTCTGGTACTCTGGCATAAAAGCTATCAAATGCTGTTTTCTCTGATTGTATTGTACTTGATTCCTCTGTATCATATTTTAGATGTGGATGAATGTTTAATAAATAAAAAATTATTTTAAAAAAAAAGTCACCCCATCAGTTTTGCTGTGCTGTCTAAAAAGGAGATGGGTCTATAATTTTTTGGAATGGACCTATCCCCCTTTCTAAATATGGGAACGATTACAGATGTATTCCAAGAAGCTGGGGTCCCACTTTACTTATAGTGTTAAAACTGATTGTTAAAAAAGGAATCCAAATATCTTGGTAAGCTAGAAAGAAAACTATAGGGACCCCGTTTCGGATCTGGGGCTTTTAAGGGGGTATATTGTGCCAAGCCCAATCTCAGCTCTTCAATGTCAAATATCAGGATCTCCTCAAGAGGTATCTGCGGGAAAGTAGAAGGGGGATCTGAGAACGCATCACCTGCTCCAAAGATTTGCTCATAATGAGCCACCCAGCCTTCCTCCACCACAAACAACTTAATGAAACTTACCCGATGGCAAACCTGGATGATGAATGGGACCTTCAAAATGTGTCCCAAACCATTCACTCAGATATACACCATACATGTTGAACATCAAAACACCAATATCCCTGAATGCTATGGGTGAAAGGTAGAAACTCCTCCTGCACAGCAGGTTGAGCTAAGATCTCAAGCTGTTCTCTGTCAAGTGTGAGTAGTACCACTGGATTCTGTAGAATATAATGGTACGACTCATTTACAGTTTTTTTTTACATTTCGCAAGTTCGTCTCAAAGGTAATGGAGGGTTTTACATGTACCATTTACGTTACACATCTTCACATTTATGTTTTTTTGGCGCGGGGAGATTAAGTGATTTGCCCAGAATCACATGACGTTGAGCCAATGCAGAGACTTGAACCTGGTATCCTAGTTCCAAAGTCAGTATCTATGGAAGTTAAGGCCACATCCCCTCTCACTGAGAGGTTTTCCAGAGCAGACCACATCATCTCCACCAGATGGTCCCTTCACTGGCTGCCAGCACATCAAAGGATTCGATTTAAATTGAGCTATAGTATCTCCAGGTGCCTGAACATTCTCGGCCTCAAAGTTCTATCAGTACAAATCATACACCTCTGTGCCTCTAAAAGAAATCTTCACAGCAGTGGCTGACATCTTCTGTCAATCCCTCATTCCCAGATAGAATGTGTTTTTAGGGCACTCTGTTTACATAAAGCCAGGGCCAAGAGACCTCTGCCCCGTGATCAGTGCTTAAGTTGAGCCGGTGGTTTCCGGTGCTCGCACCGGTACTTAATTGTCAGCACTGGCGCTGGTGCAGTCTGCCACAAGGCGGCTCTGTTTGGCTAATTTAGAGATGACCACTACAGCAGCCAATTAGTAATTCAATGTACATTAAAAAGGACTATTACCTGCTGCCCAAGCCATTCTTATAGCTTTGGAGGCCTGGAATTGTATAAAATGCCACACTTGTAGGAGTGTGATGGTCAGTAGTTGTGTTGTTACTATCACTGGCAGCATGGAAGGGGCAATGTGTGGTGCAAGCCACAGTGGCCTACTGACGAGAGCCCTGGAACTTATGTTTTTTACAAATTAAGTATTGCCCGAGATAGTGTTCCCATTAGAAGTGTAGTCAGCTTAATTCTTTGCACTCTGCGGTATTTAGTACTGCATTTATTATAGGGAAACCAATACCACAACGCAGGGTCGGATTGGGATCAAAATTTGGCCCGGGCACTGGCCAAAAAAGTGGCCCACATTGATGGGGCGTGGGCCACATTCGCGGGGCATGACCCACATTCACGGGGCGTGGCACACATTCACGGGGCATGGCCCACATTTGCAGGCGTGCCCTTTCATGAAACACACAAGGAATGTAAGTGGGAGGATATTGTTCTTGGGAAGGACACAGGGCCAAGGTGACAATGTCCTACAAGCTGAGCAACTGAAAAACAGCGAGGCCCCTTTCTATTACGAAATTATTCCCCAGCCCTCCAGCGCAGGAGCACCTGAAAAACAGAGAGGCCCCATTCTATTACAAAATTATTCCCCAGCCCTTCAGCCCAGGAGCACCTGAAAAACAGCGAGGCCCTTTCTATTACAAAATTATTCCCCAGCCCTCCAGCCCAGGAGCACCTGAAAAACAGCGAGGCCCCTTTCTATTACAAAATTATTCCCCAGCCCTCCAGCGCAGGAGCACCTGAAAAACAACGAGGCCCCTTTCTCTTAAAATATTATTCCCCAGCCCTGCAGGGCAGAAGCACCTAAAAAGCAGCAAGGCCCCTTTCTATTAGAAAATTATTCCCCAGCCCTCCAGCGCAGGAGCATCTGAAAACAGCGAGGCCCCTTTCTAATACAAAATCTTTCCCCAGCCCTCCAGCGCAGGAGACCCTGAAAAACAGCGAGGCCCCTTTCTATTACAAAATTATTCTCAGCTCTCCAGTGCAGAAGCACCTGAAAAACAGCAAGGCCACTTTCTATTAAAATATTATTCCCCAGCCCTCTAGCGCAGGAGCACCTGAAAAACAGCGAGGCAAAAAACACAGCTGCTGGGCCATCCATGGGAGTGGGGGAGGCTAAGGTGAAGATGATGCGAGTTCCCATCATCACCTGGCCCCCACAGCAAAACCCATTCTTCCTCGCCCACTATGCCCTGATTAAGAAGAGCTGTGGGCGAGGTGTTAATGCAAACACTGTTTCAGAGCTGCATGGGCCCCAGGGGGGCCGAGGTGAAAATGGCTCAATGGCCTGAGCAACACGTGGCCCCCTGGGAGACCGATTCTTGCACACAATCACCCCTCCGCAGCCCACCATCAACGTGATTGCTTGGCAGGGCAGGGGGTGAAGGAGAGGCCCCAGCTGATCATCGCTGAATGGCCGCACAGCGAGGCTGCTTTCCTCTCCATGTCCAGTGCTGTCTGTGGACTGGGAAAGGGGAAAAACACAGCCCAAAGAGGGCACTGAGACACCGGCCCTTCGGCCAATGCCCGAGTGCCCATAGTACCAATACGTCCCTGACCACAAGTACTAAATTGAAACGTCTAGTTGGCACAACTAAAATTTTGTTAAGAAAATTTTTTCATAACTACAGGAAAAACATTGTGCCCTGTAATATTTTTTGGGGAAAAAATAAAGCCACAGTTAAACACTGATTTCTGAAAGTTGGGAACCACGGGAAAAACTCTTCACGAATTTGCAAAATATAAAACTGAAAATAGGAACCTCTAACTATATATCCCCTTTGGTTTAGAATCCACAGCTTTTTTTGTATTCCTTTATTTAACATTTCAAACCATCATGTCAAGACAGTACAAAAGAGATGGACACTTTGCCGCTTTCATTGCGGTACATTTTCACAATTGCTAGCAGTTCTACTGTTCAAGATATTACAATGCAATAAACAAGAAGGTAGGGAGATACATCATGACGATTTGTATGAACTCAGTGCAAGTCTGTTGGAAGGCGGACCCCGAGGAGTCGGTGAGACCACCAAGGGGGGGCCCTCTCACTGCACGAAGTAGCCGAGCGCTGCCGAGAAGTCTCCTGAGAGATCCTTCTCCTATCACGTACTAGCACAGTAACACCACCACACAGGACTCAAGGAGGTTGTCTGGTGACAAGCAATTCTTTATCAGCAATAAAAAAGGTTACGAGGTCAATATTTACACGAAGGGATCGAGGGATCCACCAAAAGTCTCAGTGTCTCTTTGGAAGGGTCGGGGTAGCGGGACAGTCTTTGGCAGGAATGCGGTACGAGGGTACCTGGGGCCCAGTTCTTATCCTCAAGCTGGAGGACCTCCGGATCTCGGAGGGGTCGAGCCGCGACGGCGTCAGCAGGGCTCTGGCGTACAGTTCGTGGAGAGCCGCGATTCAATCAGCAGGGCTCTCAAGATGGTTTCTGCTCAGCTCGAGCCGCGACGTCGTCAGCAGGGCTCCGAGGAAGGTTTCAGCGAGGTTGGGCCGCGACAGCGTCAGCAGGGCTCCGATGTTCCAGGTGGTTCAGAAAGGGTTCACAAGAAGGAGCCGCGACGCAGTCAGCAGGGCTCGTGATGGTTCCGACAAGAGTTCTTCTCCGTAGGGTCAGCCGCGATTCAATCAGCAGGGCTCTCGACTCCGGGATACAACTGCCGAGCTGTGGTGGGGTCGCCCCAGATATAGGTCTGGAGCCCTTTGATGTCCGGACCTATGCGCCCGAGGGGGCGGAGTGGCCGGGTGGAGGTGGCCAGACGCCCAGCAGGAGAGGCGCCAGGCTCATGGGAGTTGCAGGGCGATCACACCTCGAGAGGGGAGGACAGTTGGGGGTCCCATCGATACTGTCCTCCGCCGGGGGCGATGAATGGTTCCTGCGGCACCCCCCTGGCTAGTTCGTGGTGCCTCGATGTCGGGGCTTCGCTGGGGTCGAGGCCGGGTTGAGCGGGGTCGCGCCGGCTGGGGCACGGTGTGACGTGGATGCCAACAAGATGGCGGAGCCACGAGGAGTATGCGACCACGTGCAGCTCCGGGTGAAGGGCCTTGGTGCAGTTCTGACGGGTGGGCCGTGGAGGCCGGGGCGGGGAATGGGCACAATCCAGGGGGTTAAGGACCACGCCACGAGGCCGGGTCCAACAGGCGTCCCCCCCAGCCGAAGGCATGGAGAGTCACCCATCTCCTTGGGGATTCTCCTCGTCAAGGCGGAAGAAGCGGGACAGGCCGTCGGCGTTGGCGTGGTCATTGCCGGGCCGGTGTTCGACGTCAAAGTCCATCCCTTGTAGCGAGATGGACCACCGCAGCAGCTTGGGGTTCTCGCCCCGCATTTGCATTAACCATTGCAAGGGCCGGTGGTCGGTCTGGACCCGGAAGTGGGTGCCAAAGAGGTAGGGCCGGAGCTTCTTGAGGGCCCACACCACAGCGAAGGCCTCGCGCTCAATAGTGCTCCAGCGTTGCTCTCGGGGCAGTAGTCGTCGGCTGATGAAGGCCACTGGTCGGTCGAGCCCCTTTTCGTCGGCTTGGGATAGGACGGCCCCGATCCCATACTCGGAGGCGTCCGTCTGTACCACGAACTCCTTCTGGTAGTCCGGGGCCTGCAGCACCGGAGCAGTACACATGGCTGTCTTTAGGGTGTCGAAGGCTGTTTGGCAGCGGGGTGTCCAGTGTACCTTCTTGGGCTGCTTTTTGGACGTTAACTCTGTGAGGGGGCCAACAATGCTCCCATAGTCCCGGATAAACCGCCGGTAGTAGCCGGTGAGGCCCAGGAAGGCCCGGACAGCGGTCTGGGTAGTGGGGGGTTCCCAGGTCTGGATGGCATCTATCTTCGCTTGGAGGGGGGCCACCTGCCCGCTCCCCACTTGATGGCCCAGGTAGGTCACGGATCCGTGGCCGATTTGACATTTGCTGGCCTTGATTGTGAGCCCGGCCTGCTGGAGGGCGGCCAGGACGGCCTTCAGGTGGAGGAGGTGCTCGGCCCAGTGGTTGCTGTACACGGCAATGTCATCTAAGTAGGCCGCGCTGAAGGCCTCAAGCCCGGCCAAAACCTTGTTCACCAGTCTTTGGAAGGTGGCCGGGGCGTTCTTCATTCCGAAGGGCATCACCCGAAAGTGGTAATGCCCATCCGGGGTCGAAAAGGCGGATCTTTCTTGGGCGCCGGGGGTGAGCTGGATTTGCCAGTACCCGGCGGTGAGGTCCAACGTGCTCAAGTAGCGAGCGGCCCCTAGGCGGTCGATGAGTTCGTCGGCCCGGGGTATCGGGTGTGCGTCTGTCTTGGTTACTGCATTCAGGGCTCGGTAGTCCACGCAGAATCGCAACTCCGGGGGGTGACCGGGAGCTGCGGCCTTGGGCACCAGGACGACAGGGCTGGCCCACGGGCTGTCGGATGGCCCGATGACCCCCAGGACCAGCATCTTCGCTACTTCGGCCTGGATGCAGGCCCGCACTCGGTCAGGCACCCGGTAGGCTCTGTGTCGTATGGGGGGGCTCTCCCCGGTGTCGACGTCGTGGACGCACCAGTGGGTCACCCCCGGGGTGAGAGAGAAGAGGGCTGCGTAGTCCCGCAGTAATTGCTGGCAGTCGTTGCGCTGTTCCGGGGTCAGGGACGAAGCGAGTTGGACCCCTTCGATCGATCCATCGTGAATGTCGGATTGCAAGAGGTCGGGCAAGGGCTCGGAGTCGTCCTCGCCCCCCTCGTCGGTCGCCAGCAGCAGGCTCAGTTCGGTCCGGGCGAAGTGGGGTTTTAGCCTGTTAGCATGTAGGACCCGGAGGGGGTTCCGGGGGGACTCCAGATCGACCAGGTAGGTGACGGGACTTTTCTTCTCCACCACCTTGAAGGGCCCGGTCCATTTGTCCTGGAGGGCGCCGGGTTCGACCGGGGCCATGACCCATACTTTCTGACCTGGCTCGAATTCTATAGTAGAGGTGTTGCGATCGTACCACCGCTTCATGTCCTCCTGGCTGGCCTCGAGGTTGGCTTCGGCCATGGCTCGGAACTTGCGGGTCTGGTTTCGGAGGGTCAGGAGGTATCGGTAGACGTCAGGAGGGGCGCCTCGGGGCTTCATCTCCCAGCCCTCCTTGACCAGGCTGAGCGGTCCGCGGACCGGGTGTCCATACAATAGTTCAAACGGGCTGAACCCCAGGGACTTCTGCGGGACCTCCCGATAGGCAAACAGGAGGCAGGGCAGCAGGACATCCCATTTCCGCCTGAGGGGTTCTTCCAGGCCCCGGATCATCCCTTTTAATGTTCGGTTGAACCGCTCAACCAGTCCGTTCCCCTGAGGGTGATAGGGGGTCGTGAACTTGTATGTGACCCCGCACTGTTGCCACAGGGACCGCATGTACCTGGAGATAAAGTTTGTGCCGCGGTCGCTCACCACTTCGCTAGGGAATCCCACTCGGGAGAAGATCCCCATCAAGGCCCGGCCTACCACAGGGGCCGTTATAGTTCTTAGCGGGACCGCCTCCGGGTACCTGGTGGCGTGGTCCACGAGGACCAGGATGAAGCGGTGGCCCAGGGCGGTTTGGGGGTCCAGGGGTCCCACAATATCGATTCCGACCCGTTCGAACGGGGTGCTGATGGCTGGAAAGGGCTGGAGGGGGGCCTTGACCCGACCCCCCGTCTTTCCGCTGGCCTGGCAGGTCTGGCAGGACCGGCAGTGGTTGTCCACATCTCTCCGCATCCGGGGCCAGTAGAAGTGGGTCACCAGATGACTGTACGTTTTGTCTTGCCCCAAGTGTCCGGCGAGGGGCACATCATGGGCCAGGTTGAGAAGGAACTCCCAGAAGCGGAGGGGGACCACCAACACGCGGCTGGCCCCGAGTTCTGCTACTTTCTGTTCACTGTACAACAGGCCCTCGGCCCAGTAGATCCAGTGGGTGCCGGTCTGGTCACCGTTGGCTTGCGCGGTCGCCTGTTGTCGGACCCCTTCGAGAGAGGGACAGGACTGTTGTTCTTGCTGGAACTGCTCTCGGGTGGGGCCCCCTTCGTGTCGCCATTGTGTCAGCTCTGGTAGGGCGCTCGGAGAAGCCATCTCTTCGGGGGAGGATTCGCTGGGTCCAGGGTCGGTGTCCGCCTCCTCCTCGCTGCTGGTGGGAGGGGGTGGGAGCCCCTCGGGTTGGGCGGTCCCGGAGGTCGAGGATGAGCGGGGGGCCTGGGCGGTCATGGACCGGGTGATGGCGCAGGCCCAATCAGCCAGTCCCAACATTCGGAGGTGCTCTCGTCGCTCTACTTGAGCCCAGGGGGAACTTTCCAAGTCGTTCCCCAGGAGGCAGTCGACCGGGGCGTCGTCGCGCACTGTCACCTTCAGCAGGCCCGTCACCCCTCCCCACTCGAAGGGGACCAGGGCCATCTGGCATAGGCTTTCACTGTTGTCGGCCGTCCGTACGGGGCACAGCACATTCGGTAGAATCTGTTCAGGGGTCACCAGGTGGCAGCGGACAGCGGTGATACTGGCGCCTGTGTCACGAAGGGCTTCGGCCCGTTGTCCATTGACCGTGACCTGCTGCCGGTACTTCTGGGTGTTGGTTGGGATGGGGGTGCAGGGTACCATCTCTCGGCTACCCAGGCAGACCAGGGACATGGCTGCCGGCTCCCACTCAGTGTTCTCTCGGTCGAGGGCCTCCTCTTCCTCTTCTCCTCCCCCCAAGGCGGCGGCTGTCAGCTGCCGGGGCGGGGGCCCGCCGGCCCCGTTTCTTCGGTTCAGAGGGCAGGCCGGATCGCTGGCAAAGTGTCCGGTTTGTTGGCAGCCGTAGCAGGTCACTGGGGGCCGTGGTCCGGGTCGGGCCGGGCCCACCCTTCGGGCTAGGCTCGGGGAGAGATGTGGCGGCGGTGGCCCTCGAGGGGGGCTCCTGGGGGCCCCGGCGGGAGGGTCTCGGTTCCTGTTCGGCCCTCCCCCCCCACCGCGCTGGCGGGGGGGTCCGTTGGGGTTCCTCTGGTACTCCCCCATTGAGTTCCGGGGGACCCGGGAGTTGACCCATCGATCGGCCTCGACGGCAAGTTTTCGCGGGTCGGTCATTTTGCTGTCGAGGAGGTGCTGTCTCAGTTCCACGAAGCAATTGTTGGAAAGGTGTTCCCACACGATGAGGTCGACCAGCTGCCCGTAGGTGGTTACTTTGCTCCCTTTGATCCACCCTTCTAGGGCCCGACTGAAAAAGTCCACATATTCCACCCATGTGGTACCCGGGATTTTCTTGCAGTCTCTGAACCGCTGGCGGTACATTTCCGCTGTTAGCCCGTAGCGGGTGAGCAGGGCCTCCTTCATGTGATCGTAGGAGGTCATCACCTCCTCCGGTAGCTGGAGCAGCGTGTCCCGCCCTTCACTCAGGAACCGCCCCCACAGGCCCGCGCCCCAGTCTTTTCGGGGCACCCGATGAGAGGTCATGGCCACCTCGTAGGCCTTGAACCATTGTTGGATGTCGTCATTCTTGTAATACTCCTTGACGACCTCTTTCGGGATATGTACCTTGGCCTCGGAAGGCGGTAGAGTGTCTCTAGTACCGGGGGTGTCGGTCCCTCCGTTCTTGGCCTTGATCTCGAGCTCCTTGAGACTGCGCTCGTGCTCAAGAGTTAGTTTCTTTTCCTCCAACTCCCGGTGTCGTCTCTTCTCCTCTATCTCTTCTTGAAGGCGTAGCTGCTCTAGGGCCAGTTTCTTTTCTGCCAGCTGGAGTTCGCCGTCCAGCCGCAGTCGGGCGAGCTCTAGCTCGTGGCTCCGGACCTTTTCCCGCTCTCGTATTTCTTCTTCGGAGAGGCCGGTTTCTAGGCTCTTTCTTCCTCCGGTTGCCGGAGTCAGTGCGGTTGCTGTGGTCTCAGTCAGGGGCAAGGGCCCTTCTTCCTGGGAGGGGCCTGCCCCGGCCTCCAACCATGCCCTCAGAGCTTTCTGCATCTCCTCTTTGGTACCTAGGCTGGTGGTTGCAATGCCTTTGTCTTTGCAGAACTGTTTTAATTCTTTGTGCGTATATTCTTCCAGCCGTTCGGGCTGGAACTCCATTGTCGCGTTGTTTTCCTGGCTGCTCATGATGCTGTTCGTTTGGATGGGTAGCTAGTGGGTACTGGCTGGTACGTATTGCGTTCGGCTCGGATCCCGTCGCTGGCCACCAAATGTTGGAAGGCGGACCCCGAGGAGTCGGTGAGACCACCAAGGGGGGGCCCTCTCACTGCACGAAGTAGCCGAGCGCTGCCGAGAAGTCTCCTGAGAGATCCTTCTCCTATCACGTACTAGCACAGTAACACCACCACACAGGACTCAAGGAGGTTGTCTGGTGACAAGCAATTCTTTATCAGCAATAAAAAAGGTTACGAGGTCAATATTTACACGAAGGGATCGAGGGATCCACCAAAAGTCTCAGTGTCTCTTTGGAAGGGTCGGGGTAGCGGGACAGTCTTTGGCAGGAATGCGGTACGAGGGTACCTGGGGCCCAGTTCTTATCCTCAAGCTGGAGGACCTCCGGATCTCGGAGGGGTCGAGCCGCGACGGCGTCAGCAGGGCTCTGGCGTACAGTTCGTGGAGAGCCGCGATTCAATCAGCAGGGCTCTCAAGATGGTTTCTGCTCAGCTCGAGCCGCGACGTCGTCAGCAGGGCTCCGAGGAAGGTTTCAGCGAGGTTGGGCCACGACAGCGTCAGCAGGGCTCCGATGTTCCAGGTGGTTCAGAAAGGGTTCACAAGAAGGAGCCGCGACGCAGTCAGCAGGGCTCGTGATGGTTCCGACAAGAGTTCTTCTCTGTAGGGTCAGCCGCGATTCAATCAGCAGGGCTCTCGACTCCGGGATACAACTGCCGAGCTGTGGTGGGGTCGCCCCAGATATAGGTCTGGAGCCCTTTGATGTCCGGACCTATGCGCCCGAGGGGGCGGAGTGGCCGGGTGGAGGTGGCCAGACGCCCAGCAGGAGAGGCGCCAGGCTCATGGGAGTTGCAGGGCGATCACACCTCGAGAGGGGAGGACAGTTGGGGGTCCCATCGATACTGTCCTCCGCCGGGGGCGATGAATGGTTCCTGCGGCACCCCCCTGGCTAGTTCGTGGTGCCTCGATGTCGGGGCTTCGCTGGGGTCGAGGCCGGGTTGAGCGGGGTCGCGCCGGCTGGGGCACGGTGTGACGTGGATGCCAACAAGATGGCGGAGCCACGAGGAGTATGCGACCACGTGCAGCTCCGGGTGAAGGGCCTTGGTGCAGTTCTGACGGGTGGGCCGTGGAGGCCGGGGCGGGGAATGGGCACAATCCAGGGGGTTAAGGACCACGCCACGAGGCAGGGTCCAACAAAGTCTCAGTCCCCCACAGTTTCGTCACCGCCCCCCCCTGGCAGAAATATACGCACTGTACAGTGCCCAAAAGTTCTTAGGTCTACTACGGGGAGGTAGGAGCTCACTGAAATTTTCCGTTTGGGTGCAACAATACAGCATATCTGATGTCCATTGGGCCTTTGTAGGGAGCGGCCCTTTTGACCAACAAATCGCCACTCTGCGTTTGGCTATTAGCAACCCCATGTCCACTAACCTGCGCATCTCTGCAGGTAAAGGTTTAGAGAAGCCTAGCAACGCCAGGGCTGGCTCTGGCTCATGCACACTTCCTGTAATCTCAGACATCACCAAAAACACACTCTCCCAAAATGTTGCTACTACCGGACAGAACCATGCCAGATGCATGAAGTCCGCCACCTGCTCACTGCAACGCTCGCACTTAGATTCTTCCCTCAAGCCATACCTACAAAGTCTCTCCGGAGTGTAATAGACTCTATTGAGATATTTAAAATGTATCAATCGATGTCTACCGTTGAGGGATACTTTTTTCATGTTAGTGCAACAGTATGACCACATAGCGTCGTCTATATCTTGGTTCAAGACTCTTTGCCATGCCAAACGAGCCTTTGTATAATAGTTCTCCTTGTAGCCCATAGTGTGATTATAAATTTTGGAGACCAGTCTAGCAGGTATTTTTGTTTCTTTTACTAGTGAAAGTGCCGTCAGTTCTGGCGGTTTCGCCAAATCAGTCTCCAATAGTTGAGTCAGAGCATGCCGGGCCCTATGGATTTGAAACTTGGTTAGGAGTGTGGGCTCGTCCGCCCCCAAAGCTAGGGTGTCCCAAGTTTTAGCTGTACCGTCCTCAAATAAGTCTCCTACCGTATGGATCTTAAGGGATGCAAGCGCACAATCCACAGCTTTTTATTGTGTGTTTGTGATTAAATTGCCACCCATTCAGTTTTTTCACACATGCATTTTAACCTTTCCATGCCACTCATTGTCAACCGTTCTAGGCCTATTTCAATGAATGCGCACATTTGAATACAACATTGTACTGATAGTTTTTTTACTCCAAGTGTGGTTCCGATTTTTCAATACTGTGACTTGTTCACATCTAACTGATGAAATTTTTTGTTGTGGGTTTATATTTCAATATATTTACTGTTTTCTTTTACACACATAAAAAAGGATGTAAGATTATATATACTTTCCCTCTAATATTCAAATTTACAGTGTAGGCATGGAATGTAGATTCCCCAAGTCTGTGAAGAGAGAATCTGGATTTCATTAAAGACACGGAGGCTAGCATTATGCATAAATACTTTTATTGCACTACTCCTTGCAGCACTTTAAAGTAATACATCACATAACCCAAAAACTCTAGAACATAGAACATCCAACATTATATAATCCAATACACAGCAGCCATCTTCCTCTTTTTCAAGCTGCTCCTGAAGCAAAATCCAAAACAGACTCCTGTTGCAGAACTCCAATTTTTCTCGATCTACTGAATCTCTAAAATAAATTCTGAAATAAATTCATGAAAAAACCAACCTCAAATAAACATTTCTTTACAAGAAATATAACCCAAAAAATACTCAATACTCCTCAAAACCCCCCTAAACTGGGAGGGAGGGAGGGATAATGCTAGCCTCCGTGTCTTTAATGAAATCCAGATTCTCTCTTCACAGACTTGGAGAATCTACATTTCATGGCAAGACTGGAGGCTAGCATTATGCATGTTCAAAGCTGTGATAAAACCACAGACGAAACATGACCCAAAGGTTTCAAATAAAACTTTGCAAAAACATCCGCACTTGACCAATCTGCAGCACGCAAAATCTCCTCCAAACATCCACCAGACATAAAAACCTTACTCGCCATCGCACCCCTCACAGAATGCGCACCAAATTCTTTCAAATCCACACCAGCTTCAGACATGCAAAACCTCACCCACCTCGCAATGGTGGCTGAAGTAACCGGTCTAAATGGACGAACAAAAGAGATCAAAAGTTGATCATCACCATGCCTTCTGAATTCACTCATTCGTCCCTCATACTCCCTCAAGCACCTTACCACACATAATTTAGGATGTTCATCAAATTTCGGATAAAAAATTGACCTTGACATACATTTTGTCCTTTTAGTTATGTTAAAAATTACTCCATCCGGCGATAAACATCGTCCACTAATGTCTAAAGCCCTTACATCTGACACTCTTCTAAACAAGATTAGACACAAAAGACTCACCAACTTGCCCGACAGCTGCTTCAGACTCAGAAACTTATTAGCTGGCCACCCTTCAAATAACTTAAGGATCTTTCCAACATCTCATAAACCATTATACCTAGGTCTTGGACGTCTCCTCAACTTGATCCCTTTCAAAACTCTACATATCAACGGCTCCCTACCTACAGAACAACCTCCAACCAAACTATGTCCTGCTGCAACCGCAGACCTATAACAATTAATAGTCCTATAACTCAATCCTTTCTCAAACAAATCAGATAAAAAATGTGCCAATTCTATGGCAGATGCCTCCAAGGGATCCAAACCCCTTTCCAAGCACCAACAAGACCACTTCTTCCAAGCTCCAAAATACCTCTTTTTAGTACCGGGGGCCCAAGACTCTCTGAGCAACTCCTGAGCCTGGTCCGAAAGTTCCTTGAACTGCTCTCCTCCCCTGAAATCCTCCATACAAGAAGGCTCCAAGTCCCCTCAAGAACTAAAGGATGAAACACTTCTCCCTCTCCTAGAAGGACGTCTTCTGATTCTGGAATCAATAAAGGCTCCTCCATAGCCAATTCCAACAGACCTGGGAACCAAGCCTGAGATGCCCAAAAAGGTGTTACTAACACCACCTGACACTTCTGTCGTCTCACCATCAACAACACCCTCTGAATTAATGCAAATGGGGGAAACGCATAACTCTGTATCATCCTCCAATCCTGCTGAAATGCATCCACCTCCTCCGCCAAAGGATCCGGCCTCCAACTGTAATAACGATCCAGCTGATAAGTCAGCCTCGACGCAAACAGGTCAACTTCCAATGGACCCCAAATTCGATATATTCTCCTGAAAATTTGAACATTCAATTTCCAGTCGCTGTAATCCCTCAGATACCTTGAGTTCCAATCTGCTACCACATTGCACTGACCTGGAAAATATTCTGTCTGCAAACCAATTCTCTCTTCTAAACAAAAACTCCATATCTCCTTCGCCAACTGTGACAGGCTCCTCGATCTGCTTCCACCTAAACGATTTATGTATCGCACCGCAGACACACTGTCCATCTTCAACAAAATATTGAAACTCCTTAACTTCTTTCCAAAACTCTTCAACCCATAAAGGCCTGCCATCATCTCCAATCCATTTATGTGTACTGTGCTCTCCTCCATGGACCATCTTCTACCTGTCTCCTGACCCTCCAGAAATGCTCCCCAACCATAAAGGCTTGCATCCGTCTCTAACACAAAATCCGGACGAATCCCAAAAATCGCACGACCATTCCATGCCTCCAGATTTTCTAACCACCAAACCAACTCCTCTTGAGCCTCCTCTGAAATTAATACCTGATCTCCATACCATAAACCTTTCCTGAGAGCATCTGCCTTCAAACGTTGCAAAGCTCTGTAATGAAGCCTGAATTGAGGAAGAAAATAAACCAATCAACCTTGCCAAAGATCTCAAAACCACTCTCTCCCTCTTTAACAAACCTTTCACTTCCGACTTTATCTTCTTCACCTTCCTTTCCGGTAAACTTTACGACTTCTCCACAGTGTCGACTTCGAAACCTAAAAACTCCACTCGTTGAGTTGGTTCCATAACAGACTTCTCCTTGCTCACTATGAATCCCAAACTCTCCAAAAGATCCACCGTCAAAACTAACTGATCCTTCACTAAATCCTGACCCTGAGACATTATCAGAAAATCATCTAGATACATAATCAAACGTACTCCTCTCTCCCTGAGAAATTTCGCCACTGGCCTCAGCACCTTGGTGAAACACCATGGAGCTGACGCCAGACCAAACGGAAGAGAAGTAAATTGGTACAACTGATCCATCCAACTGAATTGCAAATACTTTCGACTTCCTACGTCTATCAGAATTGTGAAATAAGCGTCCTTCAAATCCAGCTTTACCATCCAATCGTTCTCCTGCAAAATATCTCTCAACAGATGGATACCCTCCATCTTGAAATGCCTGTAAACCACATAATGGTTTAAACCTCTCAAATGTATTACTGGTCTCCAACCCTTTCCTTTCTTTTCCACTAGAAAAATAGTACTCACAAAACCCTTCTGATCCTCTGAAACCTTCTCTATTGCACCCTTTTTCAACATCTCTAAAACCTCTGATTCTACAACTTTCTGAAACTCTCTTTTGAATACCAACTGATTTGGTTCTTTCGACTGAACTGGGAATTCCACTAGTTCCAATGCAAAACCCTTTACAGTATCTAAAACCCATCTGTCTCCTGTAATCATTTGCCAATTTTCCACGAAAAACCTCAATCTTCCCCCTTCCCCTTCTGGGGAAGAACCATAAAAAATCCTCATACTTACCATTTGATCCTTGAGCAAACTGCGCTCGCCCTCTTGGATGGCGACCTCTGCCAGCCGCTCTCCCTCTTTGGGGAAAAAATCCCTTTGCGGATTGAAATCCCCTGAATGCGGCTCTACCGCCTGATTGATATTGCACCCTTGATGAACCACGGCCAGGGAAACGGGCTCTTGCCCCACCCCTCTCAAAAACACCTCTCTCAAAGACTCGTCTAAGGGAAGATTGTGCTTTATCTAAGCTGGTGAAGATATTTACGTATTTGCCAACCCCCTTCACCATACTCTCACCAAAGAGATAACCTTTTGGATCGTCCGTAGGCTCTTTCTTAGAGAAGTCCCCCAGCTTAGGACTAATCCTCATTAATACTAATTTACGCCTTTCAGACGTTATGGCTGCGTTAGCATTGCCCAACATACAAATTGCCCTCTGCGACCATCCTCTCAATAAGTTCCACATTAACCTTTTTCATTTTGGCTTCTTCCGTCATGTCAACAATTCTTGCCACAGGCTCCAAAACATTGAGTAACCTGTCTTGGCACTGTTTAAAAGCCTTCTCAAGACCCTTCCGCGGGTCCCGACCCATTTTAAATAAAAAACGTATTAAGTCTGGGTCCAGTTCAGGTGTTAAACAACACTTTCCCTCTATCTCTGGGCAAGAACACTCTGCCTTCAGCGCCACCCTTGCTTCCTTTTCCAGAGGCCTCCTAATCCAAAATTTTATAAACTCAGCAACGTGTGGCAAAGGCCACCAATCTGCACTTCTAGGATGCCTTATAAGGTCGGGACTAAACATATCCTCTCCCTGAGGATCTTTCACCAAATCTTTCTCTTTCCTCTCTTTCTCTACTTTGTCTTTATCCTTGTCCCATCCATCATCAAAATAGTCATCCAGGACGAACTCGTCCTCCTCATCCTCACTTCCTTTGTCCGAGCTGTCATCAAATGTTATATTTACATCTTTTGTGCCGCTAAGGACATTTTTTTAAGCGCTGCGTCTAAAATTAAATATCCATTCGAAAAACATTATTGATACCTACCTCCGTAAATACAACCATTTTCACCCATAAATTGGGTTTATAAAAAAAATGCTCATACACTCTAAAATGTTTTCCTTCCTTATCCAAATGTCAATCAGCCATCAACACTCACCCATACATCGTTTTAGCTACAAAAAACGATCTTTTAAACTTAAATAATTCACCAACTGTCACCCTGCTCACACACAGTATACTTATCTGCAAGGAGCAGCGAATAAAAGAGGAAGATGGCTGCTGTGTATTGGATTATATAATGTTGGACGTTCTATGTTCTAGAGTTTTTGGGTTTTGTGATGTATTACTTTGAAGTGGTGCAAGGAGTAGTGCAATAAAAGTATTTATGCATAATGCTAGCCTCCGGTCTTGCCATGAAATCCAAACTCTTTCCACTAAACAGAAGTGAATTGGACACAAGGCTCCTGAGGCTTGAGCCGAGAGTGCGCACAAGTGTTTACTGGTAGTCTCGCTCTTTTAAAATATATAATTTTCACGATTTCTTAGCGCATCGTTATTTTTTTTAAATAAAACTTACTTGCCCTCTGCATCTTTGGGTATTGCGGGAGGAATTGTGCTGCAGTGGGTGGTGGGCGAGGCACGTGGCTGTCGCTCTCCCGGGGCGGCTGGAGTGTTTCCGCCATCTTGGAGGGAGTAAAGGTTAGCAGGACAGTTGTTGTGGCCGGATTACCTTAAATGCAGGCACAGCTGCGATCACGCAGCGGAAGCGCGCTGCGGGCGCACCGCTGGCGTGCCAAAGTTGCACCTAAAGCAAGCCCGTCTGCACCCGTCTGTCGCTAGGTGCCAGGACCCCTGCATATCGCGCCGCGGATTCAATCAGGTACTCGCGGGAGGAGATCCTGGCCTTGGCTTCCAATTGCCCTTCTCCACCTTGGTCCTTTCAGGATCAATCCTTCCATTGTGACTTCTGTACACTCAGACTGGCCTCAGCAGAGAGGGTCCCATGTTCATCAGGCCATAAGGAGTACAAGTTCCTCAGCCTGAACTGCCGCTCACTGGCGAAACATCATGCAGAGGTGTTTGACCTCTTAGCTGACGAGTCCCCTGATGCCCTATTCCTAACGGAGACTTGGCTTACCCAAGACTCTGTGGCAGAGCCTTGGTTGGCAATCCCTCCAAGCTTTGTGTTGGAGATCATAAATAGAGAGGGGGGAAAGGAGGCAGCATTGCAGTAGTTGTTAAGGAAGCTTATTTCCTCAGCCTGTGTAAGGAGAACATAGTGGACTGCGAAAATGCTTCATTTAAAATCAGGTTAATCCACAATTTTACGGTATCTGGCCTTTTAATCTATAGGCCCCCTGGGCCCGCGAGGGGTTTTAGGTAAGACCTACTGAGTAAAGTGGGACTTTGCGCCAGTAAGGCGGCAAAATTCACTATTTTAGGGGACCTTAATCTCCACCTCGAACGGTGCGAAAGCCGAGATTGTCAGCTTCTTGGCCGATTTAGAGGCCTTCCAGCTGATGCAACACGTTCTCGAGGGTACTCACGTGGCCGGCCATTTGTTGGACCCTATTTTTTCTAATCTTAACCCTATCAAAATCTACCCGCCGGTCCCGCAGGCTTGGACGGACCACTTTCTGGTTTCATTCTCTCTGCAGTTGCAGGGCAAGGCTGATATGATTTGCGCAGCCCAAGTTCTCAAACGCCCATGGCACAAGTTAGACCTGAAGCTCTTCTCTGCCTGGCTATCTGGGCATAGGCCTCAGCTACCACCAGACGTCGACGCGGCAAATTCGTGCTTCCATGAATGGCTGACGGCCGGCCTGGATAGCTGTATCCCGGCCAAATGGAGAGGAAAGGGGCGTGGGCCATCGAATCCATGGTTCAATGATTCTTTAACCCTAGCTAAGAAGGGCTGCAAGCAGCTGGAGCGTGCTTGTAGACGCTCTTACGATGTGGTAGCAAAGTTAGAATACCGGGCGGCTATTAAGCAGTACCACAAGTGCATTCGGAGAGCACAAGCGGAGTTTGTGGCCAGTAAAATCTTGGTCAGCACTAATCCCGCTAAGACTATCTTCTCCCTGCTTAATGGCATGAAGAGCGCAGGTGTCACTAGGGCTTCCTCTATCGCCTCCAACCTTCAGTGCGACGAGCTGGCTCAGTACTTTGTTAACAAAGTAAAGCAGATTTATCTGGCTCTTCCAAAGGCGGCTTTCTCTTTGGAGGGGGAGGCGCCAGGCGGGGGAGATATTTCGGGGGGCAACAGCTTGGCATCATTCCCTCCCTTAACGCCCTTGGAAATCGAGGCCTTGTGCTTAAAAATTAAATCTGGCTCCCCGGCCGACCCTGTGACTCCCGCCCACTTTTGCCAGTGTCATCCACTGATCTCCGATGTGAGCTTAGATCTGGCAAATTTGTCTTTGATGTCAGCTTCTGTACCACGGGCGTGGAAACACGCGAAAGTTATCCCATTGTTAAAAAAGCCCTCCTTGGACCCGGCCGAACCTAGCAACTATCGGCCCATTTCCCAGATGCCTTTCTTGGCTAAGCTGGTGGAATCACATGTGAACTCCATTCTGTCTAAATTCATCAAGCGGTATGCCATCCTTAATCCATCACAACATGTCTTTCATCCTCGGCATAGTACCGAGTCTGCGTTATTGGTAGTGTCGGAAGCCAATAGGGGAAGTTTGGATATCGGGGACTCTGCAGCCTTGGTCCTTTCGGACTTAAGTGCCGCGTTTGATACCGTGTCCCATAAGATACTTCTTAAACGCCTACAGGATATCGGGATCAGGGAATCGGCCTTGTATTGGATTCGGTCTTTTCTAGAGGAGAGGTCCTTTCAGGTCTTAGTACCTCCTTTTTCCTCTCAGGAATTTGCGTTGCATCAGGGGGTGCCACAGGGCTCCATACTAAGCCCACTTTTGTTCAATCTATATGTTAGCCCCCTGGCGGAGGTGGCAAAGGGTAGGGGGCTGTCCTTGGTGTCGTATGCTGACGACACCCAATTGGTGATCGCTTTTTCGAAGAAATGCAATACCAACCTGGATAAGTTTATGGAAGATCTTCTGGCTATCTCCGATTGGATGGCGGCAAACTGTTTACAGCTAAATGCCAGTAAATCGGAGATTCTGCTGTTTGGGAAGGACCGGGAGCTATGGTCTGAGCAGTGTTGGCCAGACCGCCTCAAACCCGCCCCACTCCCTGAGGAGACTGTAAAAAACCTGGGTGTGTGGTTTGATAATGGCTTGACTTTCGATAAACAAACGAAAGCCGTTGCGGGGGTCTGCTTCGGGCTCCTGCGTGGCCTAAAACCTTTGCTCGGTTTCTTCCCTCCCAAGGTGCGCCAGACCATTGTCCAGGCGTCTGTTTTGTCAAGATTGGACTACGTAAATTCCCTCTACTTGGGCACTAACAAGGCTAGCATTAAGTGCCTGCAGAGGGTTCAGAACGCTTCAGCACGGATTCTGGTTGCACTGCCTAGATCCTGTTCAGTGGCGCACGTACTCCCCAAACTCCACTGGCTGCCGGTTGACAAGCTTATTCAGTTGAGGGCGCTGTGCGTTTCACATAAGATCTTGTCACGCCAGGCTCCATCGGGGCTATCCCATTTGATGGAGCCCTATGTGCCTAGGCGTTCGCTGCGATCCGCTGACCTTGCTCTGGTCTGCATTCCTCGAGTCTGGAGAGCGAGGGCCGGGGGCCGCTCTTTCCGCTGTATTGCGGCGAATCTCTGGAACTCGCTCCCGGCTCTTAATAGAATTATTCCGAACCACTTGGCATTTCGTAAGGCCTTGAAGACATGACTTTTTCCTACCTCTGCTGTCTAATCACCCTGTGTCTCTCCTAGGCTCTCGTCTTTGGTCCTTGGTTGCGCTGGGACACCTCGTTGCTGAGGCAGCCATGAGCATTACAAATCCGAAATAAATAAAATAAATAAATAAATTCTGTGGCATAGAATGCAACAAATCCCTCTATAAGGTAACAAACACAACAGTGCAGTTACATCACTCTTTCGTGTAACAACCACAAGCCAAAGACCATCCAGATGGTAATGCCGGCGATGCGGAACGCTTTCATTCGTCACAGAAACCTCTCGGTCTGCTGCCTCTTGCCATTCCATTCATATCGGCGGACGTAGGTGCTACATCACAATGTTTTGAATTGACGAAAATTCCCTTTTATTCGGTTGTATTTACTACAGTACCAACAGTGGTCTTCTATCATACTGCAAGTGGACTCCTGACCGAGTTGTTTGTTCCCATACACATGCCCCGCGCTTTGCTCGGCTCTCCCATAAGGAACCCCTTGGCTCCTTCCATAAAAGTTTTGCTGATTGAGCCTTCTAATCCCCCTCTGGGATTAATTTTATTGAAAGAACTGACAAGCCCGACCTTACCATTTATATGTCATCTATTCTTCCAAACCAATTGTTTTTAATGTTGGATATAGCCCGGCACAACAACTAGATGATGTTGGAAATGAAGATGTATTACTCATTTTCTATTGTATGATTTACTCTATGCGCCCTGAAGAAGGAGTGGTCATTACAAGATCTCCGAAACGCGCGTCGGCGCTTTCCCTTTGTCCTTTTCTAGTAATTGTCTTTTGTAATGTGTTGATTATTGTGTTGCTGTATTGTTTTGATTATTTCTTATTTGTGTATAAAATACTTCTTCTTATTGTGTATCTATTTGTGTCATTATGTCTTGTGCTTGATAGGATATGTCCTATTTTATCGTAGTCATTTGTGTATGTACGATGTTCTGTATTTTGATTATATATATATATATAAAAAATGAAAAAATGAAAAATGATTTAATAAATTAATCAATCATATTTTTTGTTAACTTTTGGTCTTGTGTGTCTAATCTATTATATGGACATATTGCCTACCTTAAAAATATGTATGTGTAGGAAGTCTAGGTTGTTTTATTGGGTAATTCCTTGCTCTCCTTCAAACAAACTGTAAAGTGCTGGCTACTTTTAAACATCTGGGCAGTGGGCTGCCAAATCCAACCCTGCTCTAAAACCCAACAGACATGCTATATGGCGCTAGCCCTAACATATCTCAATACACTAAGGGCCTAATTATGAGTTTAGCGGTCTGAAGACCGCCAAACTCATGGTTGTGCAGTGGTGGCGGTCCGGCCACCATTGCACCGGTGTACCACCATGGCACTACCGCAACCGCCAGGGATCAGAGATCCCTGGCAGTGGTGTGGTGGTCTGAGGCCCGTAATATGCTTGGTGGTGCTCTGCGGCACCTCCAAGCATATTACGACTTTCTTCACCGACAGCGGTCTCATGGAGGTTCTTACTCCATGAAACTGCTGGTGGTGAGGAAAGAAGGGGGGCCTACAGGGCTCCCTCTTGGCCCTGTGCATGCAGTGGGGTACATGTTGTTCTCCCCTGGGTGCATGCAACCCAGTTCCTGCACATCATGGACTGCACAGTCCATACCGTGCAGGAACTGCCTTTGACGCTCCCATTGTGGTGCCCATTTTAAGAGGCATCGCCATGGGACTGCCAAAGAAATGCCCTCCAGACACAAGAAAACTCGTAATCTGGCGGGCAGTGCTTACACAGCTTTGGCGTTGTGGCAGCATGGTAGCGGCCCTGCTCCGACACCGCCACAGTCGTAATCGGGCCCTAAGTAGGCAAAGTGTTGATGTGGAGCTTTTGACGCACAGACAAGTAATGAGGGATGAACGGAACACATTGTCAGACAGACTCAGTAGCTTTGGATAAATAGCTAGGTAGTGCTAGAAGTCTGCAGGACATAATGCATAGATTTTGAGGCATAGGGCCAGCACCGTAAGGAATTTAGGAATATGGGCAGAGTGCGAGGACCTTGAGGTTTGAAGTCCACGCACTTAGGGCACACTCACAAACAGCATGAGGAACTCGGAACATGAACAGATGACATAGAAAATAATGGCTAGGAATTTAAATTATATTGTCTTTAATATATTAGATATTTGAAAAACCACACATTTTACCTTCTCACTCGAAGTGACTGAAGATGCAAACAGCCTGGCCCTCTGTGCAGTGTCAGAATGGCGTGAGTAAAAGCGTGAGCAACCTTGCACCGTATAGCTTAACTACAAAAAAGGAGAAACAATCCAGCTATTGGTAATGATGTGTCCTAAAAACTGATTTTAAAACTTCTTGTGTACAAGCAAGCTGTTACCACCGAAATTATTTGCATACTTTGCTTCATGGGTTGCAATGCAAAAATGATGTCAGTGAGACAAAAACGTGTTAAAAGAAGTGAATTGATTCATCAAGCGACCACCAAATGGATCTTTTTGCCATAGTTAAAGCGCCAGCCCACTCCTCCCTCCAACATACTGAGAAGAGATTCTCACAATCTGCTCATTTCTTCGCAGACAAAAGTCACAGCACCAGACATGAAACTTTCATCTCCACTTGACTTCCGCATTAGTGATCTGTCTCGAAAATACAAATAAGCTATGCGTGACTTCTGCCCCCTGTCTCTGGCTGTCCTGATGCAAGCGGTTTATATTCTGAGACCATGCAGTTGCCTCTCTGACTCCATTCCTGTCCCCATTATTGGGGCATCATTCGAAAGCATAATCTCTTTCTAGAAGACAATTTTTAACTAGATGAATTACCAGTCTGAAGATATGTCAAATGACTCCCTTTTTTCTCAAATATTATTTAACATTTTTATTTATTTATTATTTTACACTTTTATATAGCACCCCTCCACCTGGGGATGTCAGTGCAGTATATAATATCAAATAAACACTGACAAAGTAGTCTTGAATTACATAGAAACGGTATTAGGAAATCAGAGCTAACACTATGTACAGAATTAATAATTACTAATATACAAGTATAGAAGGTCAAAAGAAGGAGAGTTGGTGAGAGATGAGGAAGTCGACCTGGGTGGAGTAGTTAGGTAGATAGAAAGAGGTACAGAGTTGTGTGAATAAATATTAGAGAGTAGATAAGAGTGGGGACTGTGTGAAGCAGAGATCAATATGCAGGACAGATGATTTCAGTTTCAGGGTGCCAGTCAGTTCAGATAGACGTTAAATATTGAGGTTTCTAGTTCCTTGTGAAAAGTTAAAAAGTCTCCATGGCATTTAATTTTTGTAGTAAGAAAGTTCAAGAAGGATGGTAAGGAGGCGAGCCAGACTTTTTAAAACACTTTTTATTAAGCATATTGACATGTGATGTCTTAGATGTACCACATACATATATCAGAGCCTTTATGCATTTATTTGTCATAAATATGGATATTCCCCATGCCACTAGTTGGTTTTATAATTTTCCCTATCTTACTGTTCTGTTAATTATATCTGCAGTGGCCATCCACAGTGGAAGTTAGGTATGTCTATACTCAGTGCGCCACCTTGGATAATATAACTTAACTTGATTGTTATATAGTGTTTAACTGGTATTCTACATAAGAGTAAAACACTGCAAATTAATACCATAACAAAAAAAGAGTACTGCTGGGTTAAGCGCTGCGCTCAGCAGTCAAATAACATATTTCTGGCTTTCTGGACCAAGATATCATAGGCTACAGTGACTACTAGAGCAACAGTCCTGGGAGATCATTTTTAACTAAGTATGCAATGTTTCTAGTAGCCAACCCTTCACCTATAGTAGCCTTTCAGCAGCCGCGGCCCATGCAGGTAAGAGCGGTGAGGCCGAGTGGAGGGATTTCGGCAGACGACCACGAGGGAAAATTATTTATTTATTTTTAATTTTCCTTCGTGGTCATCATTCGAATCCCCCCTCCAACCCAGCACCACTGCCCCACAGCTCTTCTGCTGCGTGGGCTGCTGCTGCTTTTCAGCCATCCATCGCATTTTAATACTTGTCGCGGGGGGGCAATATCCGACCATTGCATCCATAAGTGGCAGATCAGTCAACAGAGCACTCTATGCCCATCAATCTCCAGTCAACGGATCCCTTTTCCCGCGTCCCTCTTTAGGGTACCTTACTCACATTCTGCCCCATTTTTGAATTATCGCCACCATTTCTGAATATCTGGACCCTTGGGGTTCTTCCAAGTCACAGAAATTTGACATCTAGCCTATAACAATGCTGGGTCCAGAATCTACTTGTCACTCTGTTGGCCCAGTCCTGGTGAATAAACCCAGCATATATGGTATAGTCCAGCGGTATCAGAGATATTACATTTTGCAGTCCCGCCAACCACCTGTAGTACCTCCCTTCCAGTACGTGCGCAGCTCTTAGTAGCTTCTTACCATATGATAAAAGTTATTCACTAATTCTGTGTATTTGGGCCCTCCAACAACTGCCGTAGGGAACATGCAATTTATATATTTGGGTTGTTATATATACCTTGTGTTTTTAGTAATATTGTATGATGTTAAACCGCACATTGTGAGAAACTTTAGAAGCTTTATGAAATATATTAGCCTAATCGCCCTTACTCACCGGGGTCTCCATGTCCTCCATCCATTTATCTCACAGTCCAGTCAGCTCTACTTTGAATTTCAATAACAATGCTTTGTAAAGCATGGTCACTGCTTCATGTCTGCCATCTATGGTGCATATAATATGCAAAGTATAGTGGACTAATGGTTCTACAGCCCCAATGTTCATCCAGTTATCTCTGGCCCTAAGCATGTCCCTGCGTGCCAGGAAATGACAATCCGGTACTGCATAATCTCTGCAATGGTCCAACTGTAGTGTCTCCCACATAAATGTCTCCAACTTCTGTGAGTTCCTTCTCTTCCCGTATCCCAAAGGCCTGCCGGTTACTACTGCGAGGTAGTATACTCAGTGAGAACAGGGGGAATGCCCGTTCATATGGGCATAGAGGATATGTTATAAGCAGTGCTTGCTAGGAGCCAGAGACAGATTGTGAATATACAGAATGAATTTACCGGTTTATGGATTCTAGTCTCAGAGGGCCACATTTATGAAAAGTGTTGCATCACTGTGTGAAAACAGCAATGCAACACTTTTCAGTGCGCCGTCCTTGCGACACCATGGATGCGCCGTACTTACTGTACAGCTCTCCATGTCTCAGGGATTTACAGATACGTCAGTATTCCTGATGTATCTGTAGGCGCAAAAGTGGTGCATTTGTTGGGGTGTGTCTGAAACAGACACAACTCCAGCAATGAGTCCTTTCTCATGGGGCAACCCCCATGCGAAACGGCCTGCTTCAGTCTTACGCCTGCTTCAAGCAGGCGTAAGTATTTGACGCAGTGATGTCCTAGAAGTGGCACAGTGAAATCTCATAGATTTCGCTGCGTCATTTCTATGTGGCTTTGCTGTGACGGAATGCCCACCCTGCATACATTATACCTGTCGCGGGTATAATGTAGCACAGGGGTTTACAAAGTGACGCATCTGCCTAGATGCATTACTTTTGAAATATAGCGCAGTGTGACGCATTTTTTACACCGCTGCAGCGTCACAAAAAGTGATGCAATGGTGGCGTAAGGGCCTCATAAATAAGGCCCTATGAGATTTCACTGCGGTGTAAAAAATGCGCCAAACTGCGCCATATTTAAAAAGTGGCGCATCTAGGCAGATGCGTCACATTGTAAACCCCTGCGCTACATTATACCTATGAGAGGTATAATGTATGCATTGTGAGCGTTCCGTCGCAGCAAAGCCACATTGAAAAGACGCAGCGGAATCTGTGATTTCACTGTGCCACTTTTAGGACGCCACTGCGCCAAATCCTTACGCCTGCTTGAAGCAGGCATAAGGAATGACGCAGGCCTTTTCACATGGGGCTTACCCCATGTGAAAGACACATTGCTTGAGTTGCGTCTATTTTCAGACACACTCTAGCAAAACGCCAATTTTGCGCCTCCAAATATATAAGGAATAGTGATGTATCTGCAAATCCTTGCGACATGGAGCGCCGTACAGTAAATATGGCGCATCCATGGTGTCGTAAGGATGGCGCTATGAAAAGTGTTGCATGTTGCATTCACATAATTAGTTCCGGAGCATACCAGGGCCTGAACAAGGCAAAACAGTCTTGCACTCCTTACAGAGTGAGTGGTGCATTTTTCAAAATATCTTGTTAGAACAGTGCCTCGCTGGTAGGTTTTATATTCATTCATACAGTTGTAAGGCTCGCCACATCCATTGATTCTACGTAGTCCCACGTACGCTTCCCATAACAACCCCTCCTGCGTTCCCAAGGATTGGGCAGTGGCAGTGACCCGCTGTTGCATCTCCTGACAAGGGTCGACGGTTTCTATGGAGTCTGTCCACAGAAATGAATTAACTCAAAGACAGATGAATGATACCCCTCGCATGTACATTGTTTTCCGACTTGGAGTACATTTACCATTTCCCAAGAAAATCAGCATTCAGATAGGGGGTGCACCCGCGGGCGAGAGCTCTTTGATGCGGAAGGAGACAGCTATAAGCAAAACGGATTTGAGACTGTTCTAATGACATATTTTGGATCTCCTTTTAACATTACAAGTCCCTTCAACATCCCTAATTTTGTAGTCTGAATTATCCAATTCACACAGGTATTACGTCATCTGATCTCTACTTATTCAAACCATCCACTCCTGCATAGCAATGCTCGACAGTAGCTTAACATCAACCCCCACAGAGGTCCAGTGTTGTCAGAAACAGGATGAGGACAGATTCACACGAACGCACCGGAAGTACTCTCAAGCAAGAGCAGTTCAATTGCAGTTAAGTAAAACTAGTGGTGTCATCGCTTCAGTCACAGTCCCTCAAAGGATTGCATCGTAAAACCGATTCACAGGCCGCGCGGCTCCTTAAGATCTTACTGAAATGTCTCTCAGTCTTAGACATTAAACACTAGAAGCCCTTCGCGCCTCTATGCAACATTCATGGCCTGGTCTTTTTATTGTCCCTAGAGCCCAGCCCATGCCAAACAAATAGAGGTGTTATTGTTTCACGCATCAGGCGTGAAGTACGTATCGACACAAGTAGCAGCATGTACTCTAAAAACACATTTTTCACAATTACACACGAAGGTCTCGCTTCTATTATAATTTCGTTTCATTTCTAAAATATAGTGCCCATCGGATTTCAAAAATGTCCGTTAACGGTTGATAGTTGCACCCGGAAGCGCACTGCTGGTTATTGTTTTAGTGCGTCATGGGGCTGCTTTGACACGTGAAGAGGCAGTCAGTCAGCTATTAGCTTGACCCGGGCCTGTTACTGGCTATCTCTGTAATCGTGTTATCATCAGCAGCAGTCTTTGTTTCCCGAATGTAATAATCATGTTTCTGGATCCTGTCTTGCTGCTGTCCCTTTTCATAATCTAATAATCCAATTGCCTAGCTGCAGCTGGTGACCCGAGAAGCACCTGCAGACCTGGGCGGCCTGCTGTATCTCTATACGTCTTAACATCATGGACTCTTTCCATCCTATTCAAAGCACATATCCTCTATTTTGCCTTTTTGAGGTAATGTGTTCATGTTAATCGATATTGTTGTAGATAAACTGTGTATGTCAAAAATATTTGAAGAAGGTAGTCAGAGGTGATTCCATCCACAGTATGTTCGTTCCTTACAGGGGGTGGAAGGATTTTTTTCAGGGCCCCTCCCCCTGCAGCAAAATGTATAGGTTTCAAAACAAATTTGCCATGTTTATTCATGCAGCGAATATGCCTCGAACCATTAGGTGGCACTAGATATAGTCCTCGCAGGATTTCTTTTTGCCCCAGGTCCACAGGTTCATAAATACCATATTCTCTAACATCCTGAACCAGTATCATGTGGTATACTTGGACGATATTCTAAGCTTCTTTGCGTTCGTCCCTCCTGGAACATCAAGCCCATGCTTGTTCAGTTCTTTTCCGTCTCAGGGAAAGCCATCTATAATGTATGGCAGAGACGTGTGAATCTGAGGCAATAGAAGTGCAGTTTCTGTGATATTGCCTCTCAGAGGGTCGATTATCTATGAACCTTTTTAAAATCTCTGTCAGTTTGGACTGGGCATCTCTCAACTTCTTTCAAGGAGACTAAAGAGTTTTTTTTGTGACTGGCTAACTTTTATAGACCGTTTACTATAAACTTTGCTGAAATGTCCAGTCCTCCGATTTGAGAACTAAGTCCAAGGTGGAGCTCTTGTGGAAATTGGACCTTCACCAAAAGTTCTCTTTTCAGACATGGGACTCCATTTGGGCTAAAATTCATACTTCATCTCGCTCAGCAAGCATAACACAACCTTTATATTTTTTTTACAATAGGCTATTCCTGACCCCTACGGACTTTCACAGATTTAAGCTGACCAATAATACAAAATGCTGGTCTTGCCCTCATGATAAGAGTGATTTTCTACACATGCTTTTCCTTTGCCCTTTGATTAAGAAGTTTTGGCTGCTCATATTTCCTTTAGTGCTTGGTGCAATCTATTATGGCATCATCATAGTTTGGACCAGGCACATGCTTCCTCTATTCCTTTATTAATTAAAAAAGATTTATCATGGTCACCACTTACGTCCTTCTTATCCAGGCAATCTGTTCAATCTACATCCATTGTTATCAGTTATGAACCACCATACATTTTGGAAAAAACTTTAATAGGTTAAAAACCATTTTTATACAATGCTGCTGTTACTGCTTGTTATATGCACTCCCTCTTTCCCCCTCCCGTCCCCTTTCTTCGCTTTTTCTGTCTATCCTTCTTCTTTTCACAAAAATTTGGAAAAAGCATTTAGTTTGGTAAAGTGTTTATCTTTTTCAATTCAAGCTCTCTGGTTTTTTTAATTTACCAGTTTATGCAATATTAAATTTTGGTGGTTTTTCTCTTTGATACTTGTGCTTTTCTTGTTTATAGAACTGACGAGTGTTCTTATTTAATTTTTCTCATTCATTTTGCTTGGATTGAATTGTTTGACTATTATGTTTAATTGTTGTATCTATATAATCTTAATAAAGCATTCTAAACTAAAAGATAAAAAAAAGGAGAACCTACCGAAAGTTTTTACTTGGACTCCATTGGCCCATAAGGCCTTTATCAAGTTCCAGAAGGCCTTCACCCAGGACTCTTTTCTAAGGCACTCCAATTCATCCAAGAAATGTATTGTGTTAACTGATGCCTCTAACTTTCAATGGGAGCAGTTCTGCTTCGGCTCCATTAAGACGACTGGTTCCAAACTTTAAGGTGAGGACAAAATGGAGCATGCCACCTTTTATTTCCCTCATGTCTTGAACAAAGGTATTCCGTTCTTGAATGCAACTCTTGGCCCTTATACATGCCTGACTTGAATGGGGGCATATTTTAATGGCAACAGTTGAATCTTTTAAGGCTTGGGCAGGCTATTGAAATCACCAATTTCAGCAGAGCATGCATGCAAAGTATGCCATGCAGAAATAGACAAACTAGCTGAGCCTATTTCGATTTACAAAATATGACTTTTTTGGTAACTCATATCTCCAGCACCCATGACATTCATGTTGATGCCTGGTCTAGACAGGACATTGTGGTTGAGGATTCTAGGACACCTGTCCATTTGATCCCTAACAAAGTTATCTGTCTGACAAGATCCTTCTTACAGCATGGGAGGGCTGCTCATCTCTCTGGAAGACTTTGATGGTCTGAACAGTCAAGTGCCCTTGGCCTACCACCAGTTTTAAAACCAACTTTCTGGAACTGTGACATGACTCAGCAGTAGCAGGGCATAGTGGAGTTAAATCAGCCTTAAGATTTGTCTTGAGTTCCTTCTGGTGGCCTTCTGTCTGTCAGGATGTAGTGCTCTATGTTAAGTCCTGCCCTATCTGCGAACAGATCAAGGCAGTCCATGATAAACCCTTTGCTTTTCTTCAGCCTTTGCCCGTCCTCATGCATGGAGCACAATTTTCACTGACTTTATTGTGGACTTACCCCCATGCAGTGAAAACCAAGTGAGTATGTGTAATATCCTCAGTTCTTGTTAATATGTTCCCTTTCAGTCTGTACCTAGCTGCTCGGCCAGTGTGAGTGTTCTGCGTATAATATTAGTGTGAGTGGAATGCTTGGGTGCCTGTGTGTGTGTGAGACAGTTGGGAAGATGGGCTGAGCAGCTAGGAGGCTGCTCCTGGTGGGGCTTGTTCTGGCTTGCTGTAACTTCTGCTTATGGACTTAATAAACTACATAAAATAAAAAAAATATAAAAAAACATAAATAATGTAGTATTTAAGTCCACACACGGTAGATGATGTTCAAGATGTTTATTTGAAGATATGTAGATCAAGTGGAACAACAAGCTAGAACAAGCCCCACCAGGAGCAGCCTCCTAGCTGCTCAGCCCATCTTCCCAACTGTCTCACACACACACAGGCACCCAAGCATTCCACTCACACTAACATTCTACGCAGAACACTCACACTGGCTGAGCAGCTAGGTACAGAATGAAATTGAACATATTAACAAGAACTGAGGATATTACACATCCTCTCCCTTTACACTGAAAATTAATACGACCTAAGCTAAAATCAAACTAAAATAAAAACAACTGTACACAGAATTGTACAAAAGACGTAAAGAGTCCATAAACCCATGGATGCATGATGAAATACATCACGAGAGGGAAAACAGACACACTAAGAAGGAAGGAAAGATGAAAGGATAGATAAACACACTAACACCATCCTCCTCCTTTAATACTGAACAAAGAACATTTAAGAAGTGAAATAAGAGCTCACATAAAACAAGTGAGCATGACACACGTGACAGAAGAAAAGGATAAACTTGACCTAGACAAAAATACAATGGGTAGAACGAAACCCAAGGAAGTACTTCTCACGTGAGAAGACTTTGGCGAAACCCAATACGCCACCCCTCATGTGAGGAACACTATGGGACTTAAACCCAAGTGAAAAACAAACATAGTTTGGGACTGACACCCAAATGTACCAAATACATCACATGGGACTAACACCCAAAGACTTGTGCTGCATGAAAAACAGAATGCAGCACAGTGTGGCATCAAAAGATGACAACCCACACACACGACAACGAACATAGAAGTGTTCGCATCCCATCCTCGTCGCCATAAATAATGTAGTATTTAAGTCCACACACGGTAGATGATGTTCAAGATGTTTATTTGAAGATATGTAGATCAAGGGGAACAACAAGCTAGAACAAGCCCCACCAGGAGCAGCCTCCTAGCTGCTCAGCTTATCTTCCCAACTGTCTCACACACACACAGGCACCCAAGCATTCCACTCACACTAACATTCTACGCGGAACACTCACACTGGCTGAGCAGCTAGGTACAGAATGAAAGGGAACATATTAACAAGAACTGAGGATATTACAGTATGGTCACTGTAGACCATTTTTACAAGATAGCTAATTTTTCCCTATTTCAGAGGCTTCTGACTGCTGGCATGATGGCTAGAAAATTCTTGACAGATATTTTCACCTGCATGGGCTCCCTGAAACCTTCATCTCTGACAGGGGCTCTCAATATATTTCTAGGTTCTGGTGCTCAATCTGCCCTACCCTGGGTATCCATCAGGCTCTGTCCTCAGGTTTCCATCGACAGTCAAATGATCAAACGGAAAAGGTCAATCAGAGCCTAGAGCATTATCTGAGGTTCTTCTATAACTCTACTCATAACAGCTGAGAAAAATACCTGTCTTTAGCAGAGGTCTTGCATAACAACTCTGTTCACTGTACTAAAATCTCCCCATTCTATTGTATCCAGGGCTTTCCTCCTAGGACCTTTCCCTCTTCTCCACTGTGTATACCTCTTGTGTCTACTGCTAGTGATTTCTACAGAAACCTTACTCTGAAAAGACAGTGATTGCTCAGAATCTTTAGGATTCTAAAATGGCTATGTAGTTCAAGACATATACATTAAGACGACTGGTTCCAAACTTTGAGGTGAGAAATAATGTTTGCTTGTTTTCCAGATTCTTGCTGACTCGAAAGTTGTCATTCCAGCGTCCTCCTTGATTCTCTGAACCCTTTGTTATAACCAAAAAAATCAATCCATTCTCCTTTATGCTACGTCTTCCTCACTCTTAGAAGATTCACACTACCTTTCATGTGTCCCAGTTAAAGCCTTTTGTACCTTATCCCTTTTATCGGATGTTTACCCCATTCCTGCCATGGAGAAACTGCAATTTTCTTAAGTAGGCTGCAGTTCTTCATTCGCTGGAAAGGCTATCCTGCCAATGAGTGTTATTGGGTTTTTACTACTTCAGTCCATGAACCAAGACTGGTATGTTAATTTTCTCTGGCCTTTCCTAACTATCCTGGGGCCACCTGGGCATCAAAGAGCTGTGGTACTTTGCTGGATCCCACGGTTCTCAGGTCTCAGAGGAAGCTGTTGAAGCCCGCAACTGTGGGCTGGGAGAATCTTTCACCTAGTCTTGTTTCTTTCTGTGCTCCAGGCTTCTGGCTCCTGCTCCTTCTCTTTTCAACTCCAAAATGTCTCTCTCTTCAACTCCAAATTGGCAATCACCAGCCTGAGTGTTTCCAGATGCATTTTAAAGCAACTCCCCAGCTAGTCCAATTCAGATTTTTGTTATCTTTTCTTTTCCCGTTCCATCATAGCTGTTCTTCCCTTGGTTTCTGCTTGACTGTCCCAATCTATCTTGTTTCCTGTCATGTGGTGTTAGAGGGCAACATCATTACAACGCAGGCATTACAACGCAATGCCTTTACAACGCAGGCAATACAACGCAAGTTCAATTGCAATGCATGCTATTACAACGCATGCCATTACAACGCTGACCAGCACCTTCCCTGAGGCAAGCACCCAGCGGTGCTAGAATAGTAAATTATGTTGTAATGGCTTGTGTTGTAATAGTATGCGTTGTAATGGAAGTTGCATTGTAAAGAACGCGTTCCAAAAGTATGCTTTGTAATAGTTTGCGTTGTAACGTCATACATCCGGTGTTAGATATCATATCAATTTTCTTTTCATTTAGTATTTAAAGACGTCACACTAGTTGGAGGGTCTTTCACAAGACATCCACCTTCCTTCGCTTGTTTCCTTGCTCCTGCCACTTGCTGATCCCGGCTCATTGCTCCTGAAGAATTAAACTATTGGAGTCTGGATTCCTGGTTTTCTTCAGTCTTTTGAAGTCTTCATTCAGCAAGGAGGAGTTCTACTCCTTTGTCTTTTTCCTCCTGAAGAGGTGGCAGCTTCTTGAGGGCACTTGATTATCATATATTCCATTAGATGGTGACATAATTGCTTCCAAAAACTGTCATCCATCTATTAGGCAGTGGAAGACCTGGACCGGATTATAGGTAAACCGCCAGACCTGAACTATCCCTTACAGAGTGGACTCTTGACTGGCACTACCCAAGGAAGATACTGGGATGTGACATTAAGGAAAGATTTTAAAGCAAATACTCTGGATAATGAAGGAGATGAGGCAGAGAAACCGTTCCATTACCTCATATACAGCATGAAATAAAATAATTGATATTGGGAGAAAATAGATGAGCTGGTTTGGGATACAAATTAAGATTAATTTAATATTGGATGGACACCAAAGTACCCATACCTGAGACAAACCACAGGGCTTACTCTTGGAGATATTCACAAGGGTACAGAGAGCAAATAAAATGGTTCTGCTAGCATCAATCAAGAACTGGGTGCTATTCACAAATCAAATATAGGACACCGGTATCAGATCAATTAGCTGATATTGAGACATTTGTGGAGGGAAAATCAAAGTGCTGATAATGGACCTATTGAACTTACTGTTAGTATGGCAAATTAATTCGATGATACTGTGACAAAAAAATGGGACTGCTTTTTTTCGACTCTGGGAGTGCACTTAGACCTACTATCCAGACCTCAGTGGCAGTGTTCTACCGTATACAAAATTATGTTAAATTGGATACACCCAATTGGCAAGTACTACATTACTTACAAGTCCCTTGTATATGGTACCACTGGTTCCCAAGTCATGTAAGGCAGAGTATCCACACAGGGCTGCAGCACTGTTTGTGCCACCCTGCTTGGGACAGAGAGAAAATGGACCGTGGCCTGCCACTGCAGACTGACAGGGCAGTGTGTTACACTGCTAGTTCGACTTTGCCATTACATCTAATGACAAAGCCACCACTTCCCTAAAGGATATATATGTAAGTCTGCCCTAAGAAAGGCCAATGGAACATTATGAAAGGGAGCTATATATTAATAATTAAGACATGATTTTCAAAATGTCTTAGCAGCAACACTTTCAAATTGTCATTTTGTTGAGGAAAAGTTAGTAGCTACATTGGCTAACTCAGGGTTACCGGCTGGCATCCCAGCCTTGATAATTTCTGAATGGGACTACCTGACAAGGTCAAGGAAAGTATCAAATTAATAGTGGCATTAAATCTGACCTGATGCCCGGGTCAGATTTAAAGTCACTATTAAAGTTAAGCAACATTTATAAAGTTGCTACTCTGCACTCCAGCTAGTACAGTGGCCTCACAAAGGCACTGACACAGATGGATTTCTGGCCGGAGATGCCGCACAGGCCACAAACACAGATGAGGCACTCGGTGCCGGGAGTCTGGAAGCGCTGATCACTTGGCCCTACCTGGAAGTCCTACATCCTCCTAGGCCTTCCAAATGCACCCACTTTTCCACTTAAATCCCATCTGGGCAGACAAATTGGTATGATATTGGGCGCTGCCTTGCAAAATATCCTGTCACACTGGGGCACCGGGTATATTCCAACGCATCAGGGATGGTTACACCGCTAGTAGTACACACGGGGGATGGAGCAAATAACGCTCACATTGTCAAATCAAGGTATCACGTTCTCCAAGCTATGGAGTCAATTTTTAGGTCTCGGCTGCGAAGGCTGCGCTTGCGCAGTCTCGCTCCGAGATTTAATGACTTGGAGAAGAGGGGCTTGAACCCGCCCCTCTTCTCCCCTGTTCTCCATTGGCTGGCCTCTTGAATGCTGGCCAGCCATTGGAGAAGAGGTCAGTCATTCCTATTAGGCCCCGTCCTTTTCGGATCGGGGGGCGTGTTTTTTGCGAGAAGTCTCAGGGAGGAGACAACAGCAAAACACGCCCCCGAATCCGAAAAGGACGCTGCGTTTTTCCGAGGCATTTCTGCTCTGCCTCGGAGAAAGGCGGTGGTGTCTTCCGGTGCCCTCTTTACTTGTTTTTCACTCCAGGAGTGCTGCCTTGCCTAAACAAACAGTTTTTTCCCCTGATCTTTCGATGGTGTGTACCTGTTCGATCTAGTTTGCTGGTTTTGATTTTGCGAACTTCACTTTTTGGCGCGTAATTTCACCCACCATTAGTCCTGGGCTGGTCACAGCTATGCCTATTACGTTTTAGTGAGATTAATGGCTTTCTTTGTAGAAAATGAGCAATACGCGGTTAAATTGTAAAAACTTCCCTTTTGCCCAAGCGACTTTATTTAATAGCGACAGCAGCAAAAATGTTCGGAAACGGCATTGTTTTGATAGTGAAGCGTTGGAGAAAATGAAAACTGGCTATAAGTGTGCATGGACTGAAGAAATGATTTCTGTCGGACAAGAGTGCGCGTGTGCTTTAGTGCGGGGGCCACCTCTACTGAATTGTAATTGGATGTATTATACAGCGCTTACTACCCCTGGCGAGGCGTCGTAGCGCTTTACTGCGAGTATTTGCCGATATCACTAATCCACGACTGTTATTGATTATTGCTTCCCAGTTTGGAAGCAGCAGATATGTGAGCAGCCAGAAATGGGCAGCTGTATTGTCGTGCTGATCGTCGATGTATGTGTATTTTGTTGTGGATATCCTGACTTTTTTCCGTGCAAAGCCTCCATTGGGGCTCACCAGGGCTGTCATTGGTCAGGGAATCCTACGTTAAAGCTAGACCATGATTGGTGCAAGGAACGTCTATCTGTCTGCACTTGCTGCTTGCAGGGCTGTGTCTGACCTGAGTGGTTGTAGGCGGGGCTTAGTGCCTATTGGCTAATGTTTCCTGCCCTGCAGCAGCCTGTGCTGTAATTGGACAAGGCTTGCTGGCCGGTGGTATTCTTTAGACCCCCTTCTCTCCCAGTCTCGGTTGTCAGCTTTTAGCGCCTCCGCCGCAGTCGGTTTTCCTCTGCCTCCGTGTCCTCCACCCTCCAGCACCATGTCGCGGCCTCTGACTGACCAAGAGAAGCGCAAGCAAATCAGCGTGCGCGGCCTGGCAGGTGTGGAGAACGTGACAGACCTGAAGAAGAACTTCAATCGGCACCTGCATTTCACCTTGGTGAAGGACCGCAATGTAGCCACCCCCCGCGACTATTACTTCGCCCTAGCCCACACTGTGCGCGATCACCTGGTAGGGAGGTGGATCCGCACCCAGCAGTACTACTATGAGAAAGACCCCAAGGTAAGAACCTTGAGAAGTGCAAGGTTAAGAGACCTGCTTTTGTAGACCGCAACGCGTCTTAGCACATACCTTAACATAGAGCGGTGCTGGTGCAAGAAGGTCCACTAGGTAAGGCGCAATGGCAACTATTAAAGAGTCTGGCTAAAGCCCAGTAGCCGTCATCCCACTTCGTTCAAGGAAGACCATACAACAGTTACCCGCAGTAAAGTATTGCATGCCCCCCCCCCTCTTCAAACTATACACCCCTGTTTTCAAGTGGTGGCTATAGGGCTTCTTACTCATCCTAGAGACGAATTACTACTCTGATCTCTAGGGTTGAGCCACCAGAGTACTCAACTCTTCTGGTTAAACCATTCATTCTTTCTCTACCCACTGGAGAAGCTTGAGACAGGGGCCTCCAACCCTAAAAGCCCGTTCCCATCCCCCTCCCCCCCCCCCCCCCCCCCCCCTTGAGCCCAAGAAATATCCGTAAGATATGGGAGACTCGGAAGGGTCTTTACGTTTTTGCAGAGGGAGTCATCTTTTTATTTTACATCACAGGCTTGGGGGCTACTTGGCGTATCCCCCGCTTGGAAATGGGCTTCAGGGCCGGCCAAGTAGTACCATTGCGATACAAGATTCACAGAAGAAGGAAATGAAGGGGGCATCCTTCAAGAGCAGGTAGAGCTAAATCACCGAAGCAGGCAGTTTGGATACAGCACCTACATGGTGGTGGTGGTGGTGTTTTTTTTTTAATAGATCGCAGTCCGATTTTACTAACCTCCCAGTACCACACTCACGCGAGCCTGAGTGTGCATCTGTTTTGCTTGTCAAAGATCAACTCGAGCACGTTGTAAACAACCATTTACAATGCAATGGTCACGGCATTGTTAAAGTTAGAGCTATTGGCATTGCTCATGACATTATTTTTCTTTAAAACATCTCTCTCTCTCTCTCTCACAAAAATAAGACTTATTTTTGTGAGAGAGAGACAGAGATGTTTTAAAAACAAAAATAATGTCATGAGCAATGCCAATAGCTCTAACTTTAACAATGCCGAGACCATTGCATAGTAAATGCTTGTTTAAATTACTAATGTCAGAATTCCACTAACTTACCTGCCCCAAGTATTTGCGACTCCTCTGCCTATCCGAGGCCCTTCCAGACACTTAAGAGAGTCTCATTCGTGGTCTGACTAGGCTGACGACAGGGTTATTTCATTATTTTTGTCTCTGTCCCATCCTGTCCAGGGTTGGGGAGGCGAGGAGGGTGTTGTGGGAAAATCCTCTGATGCCTGGCGGTGACAGGCCTTGCTTTGCTTGTATTTTCCAGTTTGAACTAATAAAGAAATCTAAACCATAAACAGTTTGATGGATTCATATTGAAGGCACACCAGAAGCTAAAAGTGGGGTAAATCAGCTGATATTGGGATAAAACCAAATAACAGAACCATGAGATAACCAAATAATCTAATACTGGATGTATACCAAGAACTGGTGCTGTGTAAATTATTAAATCACTGATAAACATGGTAAATCAAACAGATGATAAGGGGGATAGCAATAAAGCAATACTAAAGCTAAATCAATCAATAAGATTGTATTGCGGTATCCAAAACAACGAAACCTGAAGCAGCTGCTGGATTGATGGTCTCTGCTTAAAATGGGTCTCCTGTCCAGTACCCCAGAGCCCTGCTGTACTGGGGAACGCTGTCCACCTCCTGTGATGTTCTTGATAGCCATGGTTAACTTTGAGCCTAGCTCAGCTACATATTTCTTTGGACATCAAATCCCACTTTACATTGTTAACGTTTCTGCTCAAATTTAGCTCTTCAGCACTGTTCTTCCTTATTTCTTGTTATTTGTGACTGAACAACTGACTTGGATGTACCTTTCAGAATCAGTGGTGTTCCTAGATGCAGTTTATTGTAAATAACTGCAGAAAATATTGCCACTTTCTACAGGACTTCATTTCATTTGGAAGGAGAAGTTATTCCTAGCATGATTATGTTGAGGCTGTTCTAAGTCAATACACACACTATTATACTTCTTTTGTTCTTCCTTTTTCCATTTTCCAGGAGTTTGTGTGTTCTCTTTCTTCCATAAAAGACATTGCCTTTCCTTTTGGTATTTACTGTTTTTTTCTATTTTTAGATACTAGCCTTAAATGGTGGTCATCACATAGGCTGCTTTCAGGCAACATGCCTTGACACTTGCACTGCCTAGGTGAGATGGGGGAAAAGGATGGCTAGCATCTCTTAACTTGTATGTATTCTGTGTGTGAACAAGGTTTGAATTGCAATGAAAAAGCACTATTTGGCCACAAAACCTCCAATGAATGGCTGATTGGCTAATAATACAAACACTTTTGGTATTTTATTGGTTCGTACACTGCTTCCTTCACTGTAGCATCATTTACTTTTGCTCATTTCAATACAGCTTGCAAGAGACAGATATTTCGCTGTCTACAGCTCATATTTAATGCATCTTTTTGCACAGAAAACGAATCAGAGTCTTCGACGCAATGCACCATTGTTGCCATTTGTCCTTTATCGTTGTCTCGATAGCCAGCATGCCCTCTGGGCCATGTAGTCAAGCTCTGACAAAAATAAATATTTCTGCAGTATTTAATTTATGCCGGTGTTTGCATCTGCACTCATTGTGGTGCAAAACTTATATTTCATCATCCGACATTGCCATGAGCAAGAGAGAGAAAGTTATGAATGGGAGAAATAAGCAGTGCTTAATTTGTAAAATAAGAAGTGCCATGGCCCTGACCAGGAGGCCACTGCAGCTTGCACCACTCATTGCTCCGTCATTGTTGCCAATGACGGTACCAAATCAACTACTAACCGGCCGTTTACACGAATAACCATAACCACGAAAAGCCTTTACCACACATACCTTTACTACGTATCTCGTATGTGTGCTAAAGGTAATATTAAACAAGCATTGGCATAGCCAATAGGTCTCCCCTTTGGGACCTTATAAGTGTTTAGCCATGCAACAGTTGCGTAACTAAATACTTATAAGGTCCCAAAAGCGAGACCTATTGGCTATGCAAAGCGATCACGAAAAAACATCAAAGCGGCCGTGCAGCCGCAAAACCGAAAGTAATGGCGGTAAAGCGCGGCGCGAACGCCCGCGCACATGCACTGTGGCTCTAGGCTGGCCTGGTAGCACTTTTTGGAGCCCTCTCAATAAGTCTCGCCAGACCAGCGCATGCGCTAGGTCAGGCGAGACCTAAAAAGGGTGCTTGGGGGGGGTCTCCCCCACCCCCCCCAAAAAAAGCATGCAAAACAAAAAGAGGGCTCGGGGGGGGGGGTCTCCCCCCCCAAAAAAACACACCTGATTCCGACGCGGTGTGGAGGCAACCGGCGTCGTTAGAGGAAACGGAAAGACACTTCCGCTTCCTCTTTACAACGTGCGACGCAGATTGGAAGAGCTTACAGAGAAGAGAGGACGTAGAGAGGTAAGGGGGAATTTAGTTTAAGAAAATAATGAGGGGATGTGTAGCGAAGGGGTAAATTTAAGGGTTTGTGGGTGGGGGAATCGCACAGGGAAAACATTTTAATGTTAAGGGCAAGGGAATTTATTAGAAGGAATGGGGACGGGGGGTCACACAGGGGTAAAGGGAAGGGGTATTATAAAAAAAAAAGAACATTTACCACGAAAATGCCTTTACCGATATGCGTGGTAAAGGCATTTTCATGGTAAATGTTATTCGTGGTAATGGCATTCGCGTTGTAACGCATGCGTGGTAAAGGCATGCGTTGCAACGGAATGCGTTGTAACGACATACAACCCTACTAACCAGCTCTCTCACCTGCAAGTGCGACAGTTAGATTATTCCAGGGCCCCAAAGCTAAAGGAATGGATGGGGAGGAAGGTATTCGTTGTTTTTAATGTATATTATATTCATATACAACCGTTGTTTTGTTCATCTCTAAATTAGATGAGCAGCGCCACCATGTGGCAGACTGTCCTAAGTGTGGTAATGACAATTAAGTGCCGGTGCCGAGCATGGAAAACTAATTAAGGGCCTGTGCTGAGCACCAGAAACCACGGCTCAAATTAAACACTGGAAATAAGGCAGAAGAAAAGTATAGGAAAACAATGACTAAGGAGATATGAGGAATGAAAAAGAACCTACTAGACTTAGAAAAAGAGACAAGGAGTGTAGGACAGTGGAAGAAAGAGGAATGATGTAGAATGAAACCAAGGAAGCTGTGGTACTTGGCAAACCCTACATTCGGCAGTGCTTACGACCAGTGATGTCTGGCAAGTACGCCGATTGGAGGGATGGACAAATGGGTGCAGGAATGAAATAAATACAAAACATAAATACATCAAATAAATAAAAAGAAACACTTACCTGCTTGCACAGACATGTCCTCCTTGCTCCAGTCCTTCTTTTCCAACATCACGTCCAGAGTCTTAGCTAACGTACTTAACCCATACCGGCGCTGCTCTCAGCATGTGAGAAGTGCACAGTTTGGAGGGAGCGGTGTCTCTCGGTGTTCCCGAGGACAGTAGAGGCCTGTTCAGGCTCTCAACCCAGCTGTCTAAGACAGCTCGATTGACAGGTTTATAGTGCGCATGTTAGACTGGCAGTCACAAGACGGCTGGCCAAAGAGATATGCGCACTATAATCTAGTGCACTGACAGTCCACCACTCCTGTCACTCAGCAGGTCCTGCCCCTTCCTGAATCAGGACGGGTTACCGAAAAATAAAATGGTAATGAATTAATTTCATTACCATTTTATTTTTCGTCTCTGGGGCTTTTCTGGGCGCATTTAAGTGGGTCGCGCTCCTCCGCTCCAATGGGGGAACCGCCTCTGCACTTTTCACAAATTAAGCACTGGATATATGTGTAAGAATTCACCGTCCATTGTCTTAAACCCGGTCAATCACCCCCTCCATTTTGTAGGCTCTCCTCTGATAGGCTCGTTCATCAAGTAGCGTGCAGTAATGAACTTTTAACTGTTAACTCCCTTTGGTGGTGAGTCCACAGTGCCAGTTGTTCTTACCTGTTGTCTCAAATTCTATTTTTAAGCCATATTTCCATTACAATACTGTCATTTTTTTGTGGTAAAAATATTTTTGCGTACCTATTCTGTAAATAGAAGCTGGATGTCGAAATGATGAATAGTGGAAAGCTTTTACTTAGTTTGTTAATGAAATATCTTTCTGAAATATAAATCTAGTGAAGTAAAAAACCAGTAGAATCTGCCAGACTCCGTTTTCAGTAATTGACAAATGGGCCTATAAAATAGTTCATAAAATAGACAAAATGGCGAGTATCGGAGCCAATTTTAAATAGGTCATAATGCTGCAATATATCTGGCAAAGGCTGAAGATGCAGACAAATCCCTAAAGCATTTTTTTTATCTCAGAATAACTTCGACAGAATACTCCACCTTTTTGGCTTTTGGCCAGGTTCTTGGTTCCTGCTACTGTTTAATATAAAACAGTAGCAAGACTAGCATGACCCGGGGAAGCTCACAAGGAGGACAAAAAAAAAGCATTGGCAAAGCCAATAGGTCTGGAGTTGACCACAAGCATTTTGGCAATTTTTTTTTTGTCATGGTTTTTCGCAGAATGATGTTGCTAGGGAAGATGCCGGGCTAAACAAAAACATTGGCTAAAGTAAAAAAAAATGTGTTTTGGTCTCAAAAAGCACACCTTGCCATAGTAGTCTCTCGCACTGATAGAAACTACTTTGTGTGTTGTTGTGCTCCTTGTGAAAAGGCAGAAAGCCTTAACTCATAGTGAGGTCAACCAATGGCTGAAGTGGGTTGACACATTGCCTGTTGATGCATGCTGGAGTGGGTGGAAGAAAAATATGAATAGAAGACTAATGGATGAAGTCTGGCTGAAAAACCTTACAGGTATCTATAATATGCACATACTTTTAGTAAAATCAAAAGGCCTTTTGCCTTTGGAAAAGAATAGATAGGAGAAAGAAAGCAACAAACAAACAAACAAAGAGGAGGGCAAGAAAGAAAGAGGAAGGCAAGAAAGAAAGAGAGAATGAAAGCATAAAAGAAAGAAGCCGAGAAAGGAAAAAGTAGAAGGCTGCAGTGGGTTCCTTTTATGAGAATAAGTACTTCATTTTGGAACTATCAAACTGCCTGGACTACACTCAATTCAATAAGATTCACTACACTTTAGGGGCTTACTGCTGGATGCGTGCTGTATTAGATCATGTTGAGCAGTACACAGCATTCTACAACGGGTGTAACTCCTTCTGAATTATTTCGCAAAAGAAAACTTTGTATGATGATTTGTCCACAATGGGTGAATTTACGATTGAGTCCTTCAAATGCATTGGGAGAAGAAAGTGCTGGTTGTGTGAGGTTAAAAGAAGAAGAGTACAACTTAAATGGAAATATTATTTTGATAAAAGCAAAAGAGTGAAAGACATATTTGTCAGAGTTGTAGTCCGTGTTTGTGTAAAGTTGCCAAGGAAAAGTAAAGAAAGTATGGAAGCAAATTTAGTGTTTCTCAAGAAGTTGTAAACGTTAATCGAGGTTCTGTCAAGTTTGGAATTTCAACAATACAGTGGTTGAAAGATCATAGTCAGAGAAATCAGTGACTTCTTATTGTTCTCTTTATATATTTTTATTATAAAATACTGCGTTAATATTTATCTGCTTATTGTTTTTTAATTGTTTTTTGTTTAGCTAGGTTTGTATTGGGTTTTGTGCTGTTTGGGAAGGAGATGTCTGTATTGAGGCTTAAATGTGGCTTGTATCTTTAAGCTCATTCTCCTCTTCAGGTTCCATTTAGAATGTATATGTTTGACTTGAAGAGGAGTTAGAGCAAGACTGTGTTGGTATGGGGGATTTGTGCAGTGGGTTCTTTTTATGAGGCTACCAGTGGCGGCTCCTCCACTAAGGCGGAGGAACGTCGCCCCACTGCTCGAAAGGAAAAATAAAATGATAATAACGTATTGTTATCATCATTATATTTTCCCTCTTGCAGTCAGTGGTGGGGCGGAGCTGGCCAGAGCAGGGAAGGAGTGGTGGGCACTCCCAAAGTGAGCATCAACTGTTTGGCTGGCCCTCTTGGGCCGACCAAACAGTTCATGCACACTTCGCATGTTACAACCAGGCTGCATTACACAGCCTGGTCAGGAACATGCACAGGCTTCCCGTTCCAGTCTGAGCGCCGATCCATGGCAGCTGCTACTGGAGAATACATACTTAATTTTGGAACTATCAAGCTGTCTGAACTACCTTCAATTCAAGAACAAAGAGAAACAAAGAATCAAAGAAAGAAAGGCAAAAAAGAAAAAGAGGAAGGCAAAAAAGAAAAAAGAGGAAGGCAAGAAAGAAAGAAAGAAAGAGGAAAGAAAATAGAAACAAAGAATGTAAGAAAGGCAAAGAAAGAAAGGGAGGAAGGACAGAAAGAAAAAGAAAGTAAGAAAGAGTGGAGGAAATAAAGAAAAAAGAGCAAAGAATGAAAGAACGAAAAAAGAATAAACAAGGAAACAAAAAAACAAACATACAAAGAAAGAACAGCAACAAAAAAGAGCAAGGCAAGAAAGAAAAAGGAAAGAAGGAAGAAAAGAGGAAAGAAAGAAGGAAATAATGAATAAAGAAGGGAAGAAGGAAGGAAAAAAGAAGAAAGTGAGAAAGAAAGGGCAAGAGAAGAAAGACAGAGGGAAAAGGAAAGCGGTAGAGAAAGACGCAAAAAAGGAGTGAAAGATAGAAAGAAACAAGCAAACAAAGAAAAAAGAAAGGAAGAAGGAAAGGACAAACAAAGAGGAAAGAAGTAAAGAAAGAAAGAAAGAAAGAAAGAAAGAAAAAGAAAGACAGACGAGGGTTGTAAAGATAAAGTAGCCTCATGAGCTTATGTTCAGAGTTTCTGTGAGCTGCTGGTATGAAAAAGCAGCAGGCAATTTCTAAGGAAAGTTACAACAGTATTGACAGGAGATAGGAAATGGTAAAGCTGGAATGTGCCCTGTGCTCTCATCTGGTAGAAAGTGTCCTACTATCACATCAGGCTCTGCAAATGAAGGCAACACCAAAGTAGTAAAATAAAAATAAAAAAACACTGGCAGTGGAGGGAACTAGCTTAAGTCTGGATATGATACTTGAGAAAGGGCTAAATGCAGTCACTCAAAGTGAGGTTCGCCAGTGTGTGAAGTAGGTAGACCTATTGCCCCATGCTTCATGCTGCATTGAGCAGAATCAAAATGTGACAGACAAAAGAACAAACCAATAGATAAAAAGAGGTTGCTGCAGGCCCCTTTATGTAAGTACATTGTAAAGCAGCCGAAGGGCTGTAAGATGGCCTACAGCCCAACAAATTTCTGTAGCTAACGCTTGTATTGGGCAGACGTAGAATTGCCATCACCTGGATGGGCCAGCGAACACCTGAACTCGAACATTGATATAGGGACATACAGGAGTGGTAGCTAGTTGAGGAGATGCACATGAAAATGAGTTGACGGGACAAAAAAGTGGAGGAGGATCTCCAGGACTAGCGGGACTTATGTAATAAATTTCATGATCTGCATGCAGACACCAACTCCACTGATAGTGACACCACAGGTGGGAGCATGAGTGATGACTCGAATTTAGGGAGGGATGGGCAAAGTCTTAACAGAACTAAGGTGATGTGTCCGCAAGCTTGGAGTGATGGATCATGCCATAGGGTGCACCTGACAAGTCACCTGAGAGTTCGATGGTAGAAAGAATGCATTCTCCTGTACGTCATGTCATGTATTGTACACCATGCTCCGCAAACTGCTGTATTACGTATTCTAATACTGAAGAATAAAGGTTTTAAAAAAAATGAAGTATATAGATTTCATTTTGGTAAAATCAAAAAGTCTTGACTAATTCCAGACCTAAAAAGAGGCGCTGGTCTTGGTGATATGTAGGGTAGAGGCTAAGGGAAGCATTTACTAAAGCTCTGCCCGCATTTAATCAATTCCCATAATTGTTGCCCTTATAATTGTGGTGTAGCACATAAGTTGGGTGATGCAAATAAGTACAACAATTACCAATCAATGTGGTTGTTAAATGTCATTTATAGCCCTGATTGTACGCATATGTCTACCACCAACAGTTGTAATATGGGCAGCGTTATCAAATAGTTTTTTATCTAAAATATGTAGACTTGCTGCACTGAAACATTAAATTATCTATTTGTCTCAATTCGTTTTTTGTTTCTGCATTTCGTCAATTTATTTAATTATTTATTAGCCCATTTTATAGAGCTTTCTTTCAAACAAGCTTTACAAAAACACCTAAAATGTCACATAGAAGTGAATTTATGTTTGCTAATGGGAGAAATCATAACATTGTTTAAACGCAGTGTAAAGGTTAAGGTGAAATTTTATACTTGTAGAAGTAGCTTGATAAATCTATTTGTAAAGAACAAAAGAATTTCATATTTCAGAATCTTTGTTTTTTTTCTTACTACATCACCAACAAAGAGAAAAATTGATCAACAGCCATTCTTAGTAGGTGGCGTTGTCAATGTATTTCCTTGACTTTTACATTGGAAGGGTTAGCCATTCCTGGGAACCCTCAAGACCGATATAGTAGTGGAATAGTACGTCATTGGCTGATGCAAATTATATTTAAGGCTCCCAGTGTTCCGATTTTACAGATTTTTACAGATAAACACAGACATAAAACCATCTATTTTCCTGTCTGTATTTATTTTTAAATGCAGATAAATATGGAAAATAGGTTTTCTTTTTGCCCATACCCGCTACTGTCAATCATGATTGGTCAGTCAATAGCTGTTCAGGTGACAGGGAGGAAATTAAAAAAAATAAACAGATTCCTAATGAAGCCTAATTAACTGCAGCAGTACAGCTGTTTACGTTGTTCTACAATGCAGATGGCTTCAAATGACTGGAGTGTACTGTGATTGGCTAAAATCCATTGGACATTCAAACATGAGCAAACATTTGTTGCTAAATAAATGTGGAGATATACCAATTGCAGCTACATTTATTACACTAAGCACAAAATAAATATGGATACATGCTGATAAAATCATCAAAAAATAAATATGGATAAATATAAACAGAATGTGAGAAAAATAAATACCATAAAACCGGGAGCCTTAATTATATTCCATTGGAAAAAATGTAGACCTGGCACATAGTCAAATGGTAATATTTTTTCAATTAGATGTCAGTAACAGTTACAACATTGTTCTTAGTTCTGGTGTTCTGAAATCTATCTATAATGGAACTATGAGGATAAATACGCTATAAAAGTTTGGATTATCAGATATATTTAGCATGTGTTTTTTGGTGTTGGCAGTGAGCATGGTAAATCCTCACATGGTTAGGACTGTAATGGGGAAGATGGACGAAGGAGTACTGTTTCTATTACTTACTGGTCCACTTCATTAACCTACTACTAGTCTTCCCCATCACAGTCCTCGTGCCTCCCTGTCTTATTTTTCCTGGCACCTGTAGTTTTATGTGAGACTTTAATACAGGAAACAGGGGAGGATCTAGGAAAGAGGGGGGCATAGTGATAGGAAAGAAATATGTATGCAAAAAAGTTATCTAAAAACTCCTCATATGTCTGTCTTAGGGAGTTGGCCACTTCCCATGTTGAGGAGTGTGATGGGAAGAGTAGGACTCAGGGTAATGAAGATTATCGGTAACTAATAGAAACACTCTCCTTAGACTTTAGGAATTAAACAGTCTGGTGTGGCTAACCCTTGAGTGACTGGCTCTAAACCCCTAGTCCATAGGGACACTCGGGTCCCTTGAATGGGAGCATGACAATCCTTGCACTAACCATTTTAGGTTTGCGATAAAGGTGGTTTTATGAGAATTGTACTGCAATAGTATTAAAATGAAATGTCATATATTTTATTCCTAATTAATTGCAAGGTAGGATCTTATGAAATCACGATGTGGATCTGTCATGTTATTTGGCATGCGGGGCTGGCTGGGATGTGGCCTGTGGGTTTTTATTTATTAATGTATATATTGAAAATGTTCAACAAAAATATTTAAATTAAAAAAAAAAGAATTAAACAGTCTGGTGTGGCTAACAATTCAACTTCCTTTAATGTACACATTCTGAAGCTCCACCAAGCAGCACAGTGGCTTGCCTCAGCTAGTTTTTTACAGACGTGAAGAGCAGCCCTAGTATTGCGGAACCCAAGAAATGGCAGTAGATACAAGGCCTGCCAGGTATAGCAAAATTGTATATGTGTTTTTACAAATAGCTTTCAAAGGCTTCACTATTGCATAAGCATACCTTGGATTTTCTATACCATGCATTATTACATATTGTCTGAACCATCTCCCCTGCCCCCATTTTTTTTTCTCTTGTACTAAGAATAATTAGTACAAAACATTCCTTTCTTTCTGTTTCATGCTTCCTGCATTAGTCGTTAATATTTTAATGTTTGGGCCCAGTGTAGGTCATGGGCACCGGCGTTCAAATTTGGGGATTGAGGCTTATTTTTCACCATCAAACTTTGACCCAGAGCAACAGAGAGAAAGTCAGTCCTGCCATAAAGATGAAGGCAGGGGATGATTAGGGAAATCAGTGACAAAGAGAGAAATAAGGGAAGAAAAAGAACCGGCAAGAGTGAGATAAAGAAGCAGAAAATGCAGGGTGGTGGAAGAAAGAGGCATGAGGTGTCATTAGGATTGGTCATCCTTGCAACTCAGCAACCCTGTCATTTGGCAGATCTGGTGACGTGCTTCTAGGAAAATCTTTGGAACCCTGTCCAAAATACGAAATCTTTATGTTAATATAAATGGATTCACAATAGGTTGTGAAAGGTTATAAATACGGTCTTGTAACACCAGCATTGTAAGATGTAATATTAAATAAAATATTGTTACAAATAGTTTTTTAAATATTTCATTAGTCTTCTGAGTTGCTTATGAATTCTAAGAAGGTGTACCAATTTTAACATATTCTTCTGCTGCTACCAAAATACAAATGTTATGTTTTCTAATGGCAGAAATCATAGCATTGTTTATATTGGTTGGCCTTAATTTTATTTGCAGGCTAGGACTGCCTGTGGATATTCTGTATTTATATAGCATGGTTTTAATAAGAGAAGTGTTTCTTAACTTGAATTTGAAATTAACTTTCTTAGTCCATAGCAACCGATTTCTGGACCTCATTGTGTATCCAAATGGGCATCACTGTTAATTGAATTTGATTGATGTCAATGTTAACTCCCATCACCTCTCAGTTGGAGAATGAAGGTCTATTGGAGGACCAGTGGTAAGCAAGTGGGCCTAGAAATGTGTGAATCAAATCTGGTTGCACGTTGAATGGTTGTCCACTGACATGAGGAATTTAGGTTGTCCGATCTAGAAATTGTCCAAGCACAGTCCAAACAGCAAAAAGCCCATGGCTCGGTCGAAGGATTGATGGAGTTGCACTGGTTCGGATATGACTGGTAGCAGTGGAGGAGTGTGGGTGTGGGTGTTCATAGAGTTGGCATTGCAATTACTTATGCTTAGATTGTGGTATTGTGAAGTGATTGTGTGGTGTTCTGCAGAGATGATATAAGTTGGTGTGTGAATGGGGCGCCTAATGCAGGGAAGTTGAAGTGATTATAGGGTATGTCATGGCCTGGGATAAAAGACATAAAGTTTCAGTGCAGAAGACACTGGGGGCTTGATTATGACTCTGGCAGTCCACAGGCCACCATCGCATTCTGGCAGTTCAACTGCCATATTTCAATGCAGGTTGTGAGACCACCTCATGACGCACTCCAGGTCACCTCCAAGATAAAATCTCCCACGATGGCGGCTGTGTGGATGGCTGTGGTGTGGACAGCGGCGGTCCATGGTGGTGGTGCTGGCATGGGCACCGCTGTGGGTATTATGACCTGACTTTCCGCCGACCTTTTCATGGCGTGGACCCCACCATGAAGAGGTTGGCAGAAAGGCAGGTAGAGGACCACAAAACGGGCCCCAGGGCGATTTAGCACATGGGGATTGTGACTGGGGGCACATGTTGTGCCTCCCTATGCCTTCACTGTTTTGCGTGCACTGTATGCCATGCATGACATGGTGCATGGCAACAGGGCCCGACTTGCTGGTGGCGCAGCAGTGTGGCTGGTATTGCCTTCAGGCAACCTCAGAGCCGAAGAATGCTAGTACCGTGGCAGCGCAGCCAACACATCGCCAGCCCCGCAGTATACTTGTGATGCGACGGTCGGCATGCCACCGGATTGGGGACTTTCTCTCACACCCGTGGGTTACCAATTTGCCCGACAATCTCGTAATCGGGCACTGGATGTAGTTGTCTGCTCTGTTGTGATGCTGGTCATGAGACGTCGTCAACAGCATTTTTGGATATAGGGGCTATTTGTGTGATTGTGAGATGTGGTTGGTATAGTTGATCTCAGTGCACAGGGAGAAACTTTATCAATCTGAGTGAGATCCCGCTGGTTGAGGTTTCACTTGAAGTGAATATCAGAATATGTCAGAAAGGGTTGTTCCGAACTGTCTCTTGTGTGTCTGAATAATCTTTCATTTCTTCAGAGGAGCAGACAAGGTTAGTTGTTGAAATTGCTTGCAATGTTGTGCGTAAATTTCATAACAAGTCAGAGTGTGCCACTCTGGCATAGGTCGGTTGGCGTAGACCCCTGCTGGTATTGGTTGAATACATCATACAGAGCTGCACTGGGATTGGTTGTGGTCACTGAAGACAGAATTGTGGGTGAAAATAATTTGATGGCTTGAACAAAGAGTAATTTCTGAATATTGCATATTGTTGATGAAACTGAAATTCGTTAAAGCATTACAAAGCATTGTGAAGGGAGATGTGACTGTGCCTGTTAGAAAGGGGGAAGAGGCACCACCCGAAGGTGCACCATGTCATACTATGGTGATAGACATATGTCTTCACACATGTATTTGTTTTGCACAATGGCATTAGCTCGCTGATAAAGATGGTGCATTAACATTTTCTCGTTATGATACATTAAATTTGAGAATTATTCAGCATTTATGGTCATTGTATGAAATGAAACCGCCTCCTAGGCCTACATAATATAAAGCATTTGACGCCTGGGAACATAAGCTCATCTTAGAAAAAGAGAGAGATTTCAAGGACGGGTCAAGAAAGCCATACCACTTGTGTGGAAGCTAGATGAGATGCAGAACAGAAATCCTGCAGAACTGACATGATTGAGGGAGCTAGAATAGATCCTGCACTAAAAAGAGAAGAAGGGAATTGTAAACACAAGGATAAAAAATAGAAGAAATAGACAGATGACACAGAGAACATAGCTGAGAACAGTGATAGCGAATTAAATGACAATTTTATAACTGAATTGTTCTTAAAGTGTCCACCTCCATAAAATGAAACCCAGACTGGTGGAGCGAGCATTGTACCTATGAATGAGCACTTGATGTGCCTAAGGCTCCAGTAAATATGAATCCTAATCCGATGGCAGAGAATTCAGGAATGACAGCCCCTTCGATTTCATATGCTCTAAATACCCTAGATGCATTGACCGTTCCTGTCACAATTGGTCCTGTCGTTCCTTTGTATGAGCCTGGAATAGCAGAAAATACTACACATAATTTGGCAGTTCCTACTACAATGAATGGTATAGGTAGCAATTCAGTGAGCTCGACAACAAGACCCATTCCTCGGACTCCTATGTTTCTGACCCAGGGGAATACCCCTGTGCAGCAAGTGCTGACCCTACATTAAATAAGACAGGGTTTGACCTTACAGGGAGATTTCCTCGGAGATCACCACCCTTTTTCATTACCAACACAAATATACCTCTGAATGTGAACTACAGTACTCCTAGGGCAGAAGTGCCAATGGGAACGCCAACTTCTGACTCTTGAACTCACTACCTGGAATAAGTAGTGGTACATATAGCAGAGAAATAATCCTTCATATCCCAGCAGAACAACCAGGTTTTACTGCCTGAGAACTTGAGTAGTTCAACGGTATAGGCACCCTGACAAGTAGTTGAAATTTGGGAATGAGTGGAATCAATGCTCAGGTTCCAGAGAGACAAAGGGCAATGAATGTGGCTAGATTGAAAGTAGAATTAGAGGAAATGATAATTGGAGCTCTTGATTTGGCACAATTGAATGCCTATCAGGACGATTAATTAGTGTTCCTGTGTAAAGATATTACTAGACGTGCTGAACAGGCTCATAAAGATTATCTTTATTGGCTCAAAGACTTGAAATTGATTTGCCGAATTCCAAATCCAAACAAAGAAGTTACAGGTTGAGCTTTAGTGACAGAGATCTCGCAAACATGTGACTGCCAGGAATGAAATTACAGATCAAGGAATTAATTGCATACGTTCGAAGCAGAGTGAATTAGATAAGTGGGAAGGTAGACTGTCGAAGAAAAAGCAACTGAAGAAAGTCAGGGTGCAAATGCCTCTGTCTGGAACAGAGGAGGAAGATGAGGATATACACATGCTTCCTATGAGAGAAGTGCCGGGTGGCGGGTATGTCCATATACCATGGAGCAGGATTGATTTTGCATCATTCACAAATGATTTTCTGAAATTGAGATTGTATCCAGTGGAATTGTACAAACAGATTGATATATTTGTAAAAATATCTAAAGTTTTATAGAAAGAGTTGAAGCTTTCCGAGTAGGAGAAATGATAGTCTCACGTTGGCCAAGTTGTTGTTGAGGGAGTTGATAACGCATTTCGGTTTCCCAACTTTTTTAGAGTCAGACTGAGGAGCTAATTTTAATAATGAGGTCCTGAAGATTTTATATGCAGCATTACAAGTTGAACAGAGGCTCCACTGCAGTTACTGACCAGAGGTATCTGGAATTATGGAGCAAGTCAATGGCACTATAAAATCCAAATTGGCCAAAGTGTGTGCTTCGATATCCCTGAAGTGGCCTGATGCCTTGCCTCTTGTACTGATGAGTCTATGTGTACTCCAGATAGGAGGACAGGATTGTTATCCCATAAAATCATCATGAGGAGGGCCATGAGACTGCCAACTGTGCCTGCGAATGTGCTTGTGATCATTACAGATGATATGATTCTTGATGACTGCAGGACTTGCTGATGTGGTGAGTTCTGTGTCTCATCAGGTTGGAGAGACTACAGCCCCACCTCAACAGGAGCAAAGCCATAACCTTGGTCCCGGCAACTGGGTTATGGTGAAGAAGCACATGCGCAAGTCGTGCTTGGAACCTCGTGGAGTAGGCCGTACCAAGTGATGTTGGTCACCACAACTGCTGGAAAGTGTGAAGGTCTCCCCAACTTGACACACGCCGCCCATACTCGCAGCGTCCCTTGTCCCCTTCATGATATATTAGCACCAGTTCCTGATGTGCCGGTGGTTACAGTGAGACAGAGGGAGCAGGTTAATCAAGATGTTGGGGATCAGCAAGAAGCCGGGACAGCACTTGTTCGGCCTGAGGGGGGTGTGAGAGAGTCTACAGTTGAAGTTGGTATAGAAAGGTCTCATCCTGTAGCGTTGACTGCACCAGATTCAGACCCTGGTGAAGGGACTAGTGCAGTAGTAACGTGAGTCGCACCTAGAGACTGGTGGTCAAGAAGACAGGAGAGAGGAAGACTCCGTCTGTCTAAAGTACATGTCCCACAAACTATCTGAGAAGATACTGATGGACTTGGCCTAAGTAACAGTGATGAAGAAGGGCCAACTGTAAGGCTAGAGCTAGAGTACCCTGTCGAAGGTACTTTTCACCTGAATGTACTGACCTAGCAGTCAAAGACTGGGAGAGAGCATTTTTCACCTTTTGCTATAACAATTCACATCAAATTGAGCCTCCTTGAACTGAGTTTTGTGGCTGACCTGAGTTCTGAAATTGCCTTGCCACTAAACAGACTGAGTCAATTTATTCTGAAAATGATCATTAGTGAGTTTGAACTGCACATTTATTATAGACAGAATTTAATAGATTTACCCATACGACAAGAAGAGTACCAAGGCCCAGATTGGTGATGGAGTGTAACGTTGTTCCTTAGAAGAACACAGAGTAGGGCTAAGGAAGTCTCACTAAGATCATTGTACATATTTTACTAGAAAATACATTTGAACTTTGTTTTGCTGTTTGTGCAAGTTGAAACGAAGTGAAACGACTGTGCTGCAATCTTCTTGTTAAACGGTCTGTAAACAGAAACCTCATGGAGCCTAACCCAAACACTAATAGACATAAATGCATATGTGTAAGAGTATTTGTTGTTCTGGCTTTAGTTCTAATTGCTTTACTGGTAATTTTGAGTTTACCCCATCCTTCACAGGTAGAAGAGCTTGATCTTCATGTGCCCCTCAAACGCCACTTCATACTGACAACAGTTTACCCGCAATAAATGAGAAGGAATTACATGTGGATGCTTCTAGAGGAGATTACTCATTGAATGTTAATTCAAAATTGCTTTATGAATATTTTGACAGTATGGATGCTGGGATCACTATTGCTGTATGCAATTATCTACATATGTTGCTGAGGGGATTACATATAATCACCTCTCCTTGCCATATGGAGTTACCTGTAGATTATTGCTGAGCTTAGTTTTCAATATTATCACTCAAGTCATGACTTGGTCCTTTCAGAAGTTCCTGTGCGAAGCACTTGAAACAACAGCCTGTTGCTTATGCACATAGACATAACTTAACTTATTCCTTAACAGGGGTAGACAATAAATTAATAGATTCAGTTGAAGACAGAAGACTAGACAGCTTGGGTAAAGCAACAAATCATTCAAAAGTGCCACAGTGGGCTAAAGACGAAAGTGAGCATAGATCAGTGGGAAACATGGCAGCATACGCTTTAGATTGGCAACATAAAGGGAAGTTATGCATATTCATTAGGAAATCCACAACTGTCACAAATTTCGTAGGGACTAGTGAATGTGTTCATACTTTTGAAAATGGCGATTATAATTAGATGGAGCAGATCCTATTTTTCCTGGAATCTATTACATTTATGGGAAAAATGCATTTTACAGGTTACCCAAGAGATGGTATGGAACATGGCTTTTAGTTATACATACTAAAACGGTTGCAATCAGATCCATGGTATTGCAGAATCTACTTGCATTAGAAGTCCTTCTCGCGAAAAAGGGAAGAGTTTGCTGGATGTTAAAAGTTCAACAATGTTGGACTTGAAGAAACACATGAACAACATTATTGATTTAAAGAAAGATTTGAAAGGGTGGACAGCAACGGGGGCTTAGGAAGCAACATGAAATTGATTTTCTGCTATAGGCAGATTGTTTGGAAGTCTAGGTAGTGGAATTGTGGGAAGCATTTTGAAACCTAAATGATAATCACTGTTTGTTCTATAGCCTATTCTCTGACCCACAGAACGCTCTTGACCAAGCTTCTGAAAGGCTGGCACCTTCCCTGCTTATATTTTACCTTGTTTGTTTTAATTTCCTTTATGCAAATTTCTGATCTGAGACTCTTAGATTTTTAGAACCATTCCTTTAGCTGAAGCTCTACAATAGGTGATTTAGATTCATTCATGGATAAGCAACAAAATCTGCGACTATTTTCTGAGCACCAAATATTAAACGCCCCCTTTCTGACTCCACATGATACTCCTAAAATAGAGATTGCTATTAGCGAGGATAATTGGGTGAAACACTATTCAATTATGTATAAATCCAGACTTTAAAATACAGGAGCAGATGATATACAAATGGACAAGAGCACAATTGCCCCACCCAATTTGCCCATAGACCTTCATTTTACTTTAGAAGAGGTCGATTGAGCAATTGAAGCTAGTAAGGGAGGGAAAGTGCCTAGTTCCGACGGTTTACCAGTAGATCTTTTCAAAGTTAATCTTCCTTTATGGGTCCTCTTCTGACACAAGTCATATCAGCTTGTTGCACCTCAGGTTTTATTGCCACCTGGTCAAAATCATTATTGGTGTCGATCTTTAAGAAAGGTGATCGTTAGAACCCCGCCTGCTACCAGCCAATATCATTGCTTGATTCCTTGGTCAAGGTGGTGGGGCGCATTGTAGCAAACAGACTCCAGGATTGGGCTGATGTTAATGAAGTCTTATCCGAGATGCAATTTGGCTTTCAACCAGGCCTAGGTACAGTTGAGCAAGGATTAAATTTGAATCTATTAATGGGGAAATACACCCTGGACAAGCGCAGTGTAGATTATTCCTGGCATTTGTAGGTCTAACTGCAGCTTTTGTTTGTGTAGAACATGACAAATATTGGATCATTATGGCCAAATTGGGTGCAGAAGAAGTGCTCCTACATTTTCTGAGGCAACTTTATTTTGGCTGAAAAGCAAGGGTTCGTTATGAGTCCAAGGGCGAGTGCACTGCATCATTCAGCGTGGAGAGGGGGGTAAGACAGGGTTGTGTTTTGGCACCCTTTTTACTTATGCTTTATATCAACGGCTTGGGGCAGACACTGTCGGATCAGTGTCGGGACTTACCACAAATTTGTAAGCACCAAATAGCCGCCCTCTTCTACGCTGATGATGCAGTGTAAATGGCACGCGGACAGTTGGGGCTACAACACGTACTGACAAGCTTAACTTCAGATATGCAGAACCTAGGACGTCAAGTTAACATATCGAAGACCTTCATTACTAAATGTGGAAAAGGGAGCTGAAAGTGTAGAGATATCTCTGTAGACAATAAGAAGATAGAAGTTAATAAGAAATTTCCTTACTTGGGTATCCTTTTTGATCAGAAGGGTTCATGGTCTCAGGCAGTTAAAGCTAGAAAGCTATTGTTCTTGAAAGCCACGGCAGCCTTAGCTAACTTTTCAAGAAAGCTGAGCAAAAGACTGCCCTAAGAGCTACTAAGCATATACAAGGCAAAATGCTTCACTACTGCTATATATGGTGCAGGTGTGTGGGGTTATAGCGACCCTCAGCCCCTACAACTGGTCGAGAACGCCTTCCTAAGATTCCTCTTAACTGTTCCAGGTAGTTGCTCCACTTATGTATGCCATTCAGAGCTAGGGTTACCTTATATAACGGACCTAATTAAAATTCAACCAATCCTCTTGTGGCATAGGATCTGGGCCTTGGAGAAAACCACCCTTAATAGGGATAATATAAGAGATTGTGTTAAATTACAATGGGTGATTAACATACCTTGGCTGAAATATATTAAAGATTTTATGAACACCCAGAATATAATGATGAACCGGGATCTATAGTATCTGTTACCAGAATAGATCTTAAAAGAGAATGCATGACACTTCTGGAGTCAAATAGATTTCTATGGAAATAAGGAGGCCGACTGTACAGATTAATCAAATGATTTTGACCACTTATGATATACAGCCCTACCTGCAAAACATGGAGGGCATGCACGATAGATTTGTTTTAACTCGTTTTAGGGTTGGTATTTTCCATCGATTAACAAGTTTTCCTGTAACTAATTATTGGTCAACCTTGCTCTGTAAATGTCCATGTGTTGACATGTTGCAGCAAACAACAATCCATGTCATGCTTTTTTTGTAAATTCTATGAAGTGCAGAGAAAGCTGTGGATTCTACCAATTGTAAAGCTGCTTGGTCTCGGGTAATGTTGCCCAGCATTTTTATCACTCCAGCTTTTAGATAATTCATATTTTATGTGGTGAGCTGAGCTCCTACAGGCCCCTGGCTCTATTAAACATGGATTATAAAATCCTAGTGAAAATCCTAGCAGATCACCTAGCACCATTAGTCCAACCGCTGGTGCACGAGGACCAGAATGGCTTTGTCCCAATGTGAAACACCTCTCTGAACCTCTGACGATTTTTTAGAGTCGCTTAGTCTGCACTGGACCGATGGCCTCGCACAGGCTGTCTAATCCTGGATTTAGAGAAGACATTCGACACACTGGAATGGGATTTTCTCTTTGTTGTATTGCCACTTTACGGGCTCGGTGATATGCTAATTAAAATGGTTCGGCTTCTATCTAAAGATCCGGTGATGAGGGCTCAGACAGGTCCATACATCTCCTCTCCAGTCAAAGTGCGGTGGGGCACCCGGCAGGGTTGTCCTTTATCCCCATTGCTGTTCTCGTTCGCTGTGGAGCCGCTTGCGTCAATGTTTCAAGTGAAAGGCACAGAATGGAGAATTCCTCTGGGAGATGGCATGCACATCATCTCCCTATATGCGGACGATCTCCTCCTATACCATAAAGATGTCCATTCAATCCCAGATGAGGTGAAACGCATTCTGGGGGAGTTTGCCGCCCTGTCCGGATCGGTAATAAATGCAACAAAGTCCTATCTTTACCCATTTGTGGACACTTGCCACGATCCACATTATGTGCTCAACAGCACTCTCATTAAGTGGCAGGCACACACTTTCCGATATTTGTGGATTCGTATGTACCACCGACTGGACGACCTTTTCGAAGGTAATCTAGGCAGGGCAGTGGCCTCGATCCGCTTACAAATCACGTTCTGGAGTGCACTTCCTCTAACAATTATGGGTGCATAGCCCTGGTTAAAATGGTGGTCCTACCGCAATGCTTATATTTCTTTGCCAATCTCCCTCGGTACATCCCACCAGCTTTCTTCAGAACCCTGGAGGGAATGGTGAGAGGACTCAAAACACAAAACCATACGCCCCCGCACTCCCTATACTAGGCACACCAAGGGGTCACACGCCAATCACAGTCCGCAAAATACAACACCTAACAGAGGGTGGAATTCAGGACGTTGGAGATTTATACTACGAAGGCAGCTTGATGTCGTTTGCCTTTATGGCAGATAATAACGGGGCAATTCCTCATACACCGAACGATCATAGCCACATTATATAAACACTGTGGTGACTTGTCAAGAGAGCCCCCAATGCATTTAACTGTCCAATATTCATACGTCATGGGACGAGAACAACACCTGATTAAGTGGTTCACCGCAGCGGCCATGCTACTTCCCCTACAAACCCTTTGGGAGAAAGATATGCAGCGTCCCTTTACAGACGCTGAATGGAGCAGAGTACTGGAGGGGCACAATAACATTCCATGAAATATGAGTTGTCGCCTAATACAATACTTTATCACCCAAAGGACATACCTTACCCCAGCGAAGATCAATAAATTCTATAAAAACACAATTGTTACCTGCCCATGCTGTTGCACTACCGGAGCGGACTTACTACATATGGTGTGGAGCTACCCATGTCTGAAAGAGTTTGGGGTATCAGTGGTGTCCTCACTAGGCTGCTGTACAGAACGTTTGATACCCCAGAGTTGGGAAACCTATATACTGCACCTCTACTCTAATACCAAAAAACAAAGAGTATCCATCCGGTTTATTGCATTGGGGTTAATCTTTGCAAAGCGACTGATTACTAAAAGATGGCACTCCTCTGAACCCCCAGCCATACTCGCCTGGAAACGCTCATTGCAAGTGTGGGCCAAGGCAGAAAGTATAGCGGTGCATAGGGAAAACATGCTGGGACTGCGCAAAATCCCAATAGCAAAGCATTGGTACACAATTTTACAAGAATCTAGAAAGAGACGAGGCTCCTGGGACCGAAACTGAGATAATGATAGACACATCCTAATATCGAACATGAGCACACACCAAGATGACCTCTCACACACACTACATCTAAACAGCTGTACCCAGATGAATAGTCACTGAGCATGCAATAAACAGAGCCTGCACGTGATAGAGATCAGGGTGTGTACAATATTCCCACTACCACGGATAAGGTAATCTCACAGTTACACGCACATGCATACATCATACGCTAGGGCCCATTTCACTAACATACGCTCAAATACTCTACCAGCAATAAACCTGTGGAAGGAAAACTCCTAAACACCCTGCATCTATACCGAGGTCGATAAGACCTGGTTTTTGTGACTGTCCCTAAGCATAATCTATACAATATATACAACAATAATCAATAATGCAAACCCAATAATTGACAAGAAAGAATATCCAACACCATGTTTAAAATTATATTGCTTTATCTTAAATTAGTCAAAGAAAATCAATCAGAGTAAATCATTTCTCATAGTTACCTATTCTAGCTAAATGTCAGAACGGGTCAGGACAAGTCTCTCGGTAAATGTCTCTCAAGACGAAGTCCCTTCAGCATCAATCCTCAGCAACGCAGATTCGGTACGTGGCAAAGGCAAAATGGCAAGTGGCAAAGACCCTCTCTAGGCTAACATCTCTTATAGTTTCTAAACAATAGAAAGATACATTGGGAACATAGAAAAACTATAATGTCCGCCGGACTTGCTGAGCAGAGCGAGAAGGAAAGGATGTAACATCGCTACATTTGAGAATCTCCGCTCAGGAAAAGTACACATAATGAAGACTACGGAACAGGAACCAAGAAAATAAAACATGTATCATATTAATCCTGCTTCTCCTCGGCTATCGAGCCACAGTTCAGAGCTTCTCTCTAAGGCTCCTTTGTTTCCCAAGGCTGCCAAGGACACTTTCATTTCTTTTGGAGACTTCCCAAAAAACTGCTGCTGTCCTCATGGAAAGTTTTTCAAGCAAGGACCATGGTCAGTTAACTTCAGGACCATTTCCAGCAGGGGTCTCCCTCGTCACAGTTTTCATATTATAAATCACAGCCAGGCTCACAAGTCGGCCATCTTTTCTTAGGCCAACATAGGCCTCAATAGACCATCTTAATTAAAAGAGACAAAACAACGTTACCACAGCATAGTGATTAAACAGTGTTAACCCCACTAATACCCTTATGTGTATGCATTTATCTAGCACTTGCAACATAGAAAAGCATTAATTCAGAAAGCGTTTTGTGCTCAAAAATAAACAGCACATAGCAACGTTTAAACATGAAAACACGCACGTTATTTTTTAAACAGCACATTTATGCACACCCACGTGTAACTCTCTCTTGTTAGGACAAACGGATTGATTAATATAAACGCACTTGCACAAGACAAATAATTAATTATTAATTATTAATAAATTAGTACAACGAATAGACATGCCAGAGCTTCAAAAGCCCCAGAATTTTCAAACTGAAAACTCTGCTCCAGCACACGCTGCAAAGTAGCCGTATATCCACGCCAACCGTGACCAAGGTTCAGGGAATATTACTTTAATCAGCTATAGGTGCCATGCCAAGTTTACCCCGCCCTAGTTATAAATTAGTTGTCCACAAATTTTACCTCCCGCCCCCAAAGTAAACAACCCTAGAGATGGTACGCACGCAGCCCACCAACAAGCAAACATTCCACCCGAGACTGATAACACACAAACGTCAGATTTCACTGATGGATGAGACACGAGTCTCTTCATCACTCACGGTATTTAAGCTACTTAGGCTGTAACATTCAACCTTGTGTCGCACGTGTAATAACTGTAATCAAGAGACATGATGCACTGTACCATACAATGTACCACCTGTTTGTTCAGTGTTGAAAAGATGAAAAACAACAACACAGATTAAAAATTAAAAAATGAATATTTTATGCGATCTGTGGCAACCTTTTTAAAGAATGTAATCAGATGTAGAAAAACTATTATATTATGACATTTTGGCAACGTAAATACGATTGTATGTTAGGATCAATTCTTAATCAGTTGTTCCTGAAATTTGTTTACCTTTTAAAGATAATTGTATACTTAACTGTGTTAATACATGATTTTCTTAGTCTTGTAAATATTATTTGTTTGTTTGTATCTGCTTTTGTGATTTCCTCTGTAGAAATCGAATAAAGCTTATTGAATTGAATTGAGCACCATATATTAATTTTAATCTTTTGTTGTTGCTTGTCTGCCTTACATTGGTTCACCTTAATTTCTTCCGAAGGCTAGGACTGCCTGCGACTTTTCTGTATTTCTATAGCATGGTTTTAAGAGTTGTGTATCTAAACTTGATTTTGAATTAGCATTAAACCTTCTTAACCCACAGCTACCGATTCCTGGTCATCATTGTGTAGCCAAATGGGCTGCCAGTTAATTGAATTTGATTGCTGTCAATGTTAACTCCCATCACCTCTCAGTTGCAGAAGAAAGATCCGTCGAAGGACCAATGGTAAGCAAGAGGGCTCAGAAAACACTCTCTTATGAGCTGCAAACAAAGCTGTGTGCGTGTGTCCGAACTGGAGCAGTATATTGTGGCAAGACTGACCTACTAAAGGTGTGCCTGAAAAAACTTTTGTACCAGAATCGAGTCAATGTTGTTTTGGCTGAACTTAGATAGTAGCATATTTATGAAAGAGTTATGTCGCCCTGGCGCCATGCCATCGGGCGCAAGAGTCGCGCAACTCTTCGCAATGCCACCTTGCGTGGCTTGTTAAATGTAGATTAACACACAGCACAAATCGCTGTGTTGCGTTACTCTGCCCAGGGAGGCGTTAAATGGGTGGAGCGTGGGTGTTCCCACGCACCCTCACATGGATTTCGGTGTATTCCCAGATTTACCATCAGTGGTAGACCTGGAAATGTGTCAAAATGCTACACCTTCCTAGGTGAGGCATTTCGAGGAGAAATATCTTTATACTTTATTCGATCAAAAAAATATGATCATTCACATCTTAAAAAACAGTACATCGGTATAAAAACAATTAAAATTACATACAAAAAGTTCAAATATTCAGTAGGATAAAACAGGCTCATGATTCATCCAATATAAAAACACAATGCTCTAGATCATACCATAAGGCCAAATTAAAGTTAAATTAACAAGTCTAGGGTTCGGAGACAAGTTTACACATTTTTGACCTCTTCCACCAGGCAAGCAGTAGAAATCTTGAACTAGCAAACACTAGCCAACTTGTGGTATCTGATCTAAAAATACGTGTGGCTTCCGAGGGACAATTAAAAGATAAAATGCGACAAACAGGAGCTATACAGGTTTTCCTGAGGTCAGCATAGAAGGGGCAACAAAAGAGGAAGTGCTCAGGGGTCTCAGGAAAGGTGTGGCATAAGGGGCACAATGGATTAACGGACACATTTCCCCAGGTACTTCTTTTTGCGTTTAGAGGAAGAGCTCCGTATCTAAATTGAACGCACAGAGCTCGTGCCTGGGGTGGTTCGACATCATCCAGAAACATTTCAAAGCCAAAACCTCCTTTAAAATTTAAAAACCTCGCAGTTAAAGTTCCATGTGCAGTACGTCTATGCTTTCCAAATCCATTAGTTCCCAAAACCTTTTTTTAACGAGGGGGACCATAGATTTAGTAATGGACCCAGGTACCTCCCAGAGCTGCCCCAGCCCAATTTTTGAAAACCAGGCCTTGATCTTGCTAAATCACTTAATGTGTTCTGTTTGCTTGTGCAGGGCGATCAGCTCGACCATGGCCTCCTTCGACAGGACCTGTGTGTTGCTTGTCCATACCCTTATCCAGAACAGGAGCGACCTGAGAATAGCAAAGTTGTCTATAGGTTTTAGACTAAGGTCAAGTCTTAACGGCAGGAGGGGTGTATTCACTGGCAGGTTCATAATGGCTCTGATGAATTTGTTTTCGGCGAGGGTTAGGTCCATTAGATTTTCCAGCCCCCATAACTCAGCCCCATATAGGGCCGCTCCTAGACCTTTTGCGCTATGTAGTTCTAAAATAGGGGAAAATGGCCGTTAGGGGGACGCCCTAACCCTGTGTGCTATGGCGCAATCAACATGTTGAAGGGTCAATGTACTCTTTTCTAGCTGCGGAGTCCATACCAGCCTATCGCTGATACGGACACCCAAATAATCAAGGGACTTAACCTGCTCCAAAATTTGCGTACCCAGCACGAGTTTGCCCTTGTTAGATTTGTAGGGATTAAAGATCATGTATTTGATTTTGGAGCAGTTTATTTCTAAGCCCTTTTCTTTGCAGACTTTGGCAAATTTGTTCAAGAGATTTTGGATTCCTTGAGGTGTTCTGGCAATAAGCAGTGTATCGTCTGCGAAAAGCACTACACTGCCAGCCTGTTTCGGGGGATGGCCACCACAATTATAGAGTTCTCCTATTAGACCATTAATGTAGAGGGTAAATAATGTAGGGGCAAGGACGTAACCTTGGTGAACGCCTTTCTGGACTGCTATGTCATTGGTCAGACTGCCATCGGTATTCCACCTAACCTTGGCATAGGTGTCATGATGTAGCCGAATCAGGATTCTAAGTAGAAAAGGTGGTAATCCTAATTCATTCAGTGCTAGCCAAAGTTGAGACCGATCAGTAGTCAAAGGCCGTCTTTAAGTCCACAAATACTACATACAAATGGCCTCCTCTGATGGTAACTGCTTTCCATATTAACAAGAGGAATCTAAAAACTTGGTCAGTAGTACTTGTGTAGGCCCTAAATCCTGCCTGTCAATTGGACAAAACATTATTTTCCACTATCCAATTTTGGATTCTGATCAAAATGATTTTACAAAAAAATTTGGGGGAGAAATCTATAAGGCTGATGGGCCTATAATTCCCAGGAGACCCTTTGTCACCCTTTTCGTGGATGGGAATAATTTCGGCGCCCCGCCAAGTTTCTGGGATTGCTCCCCCAGACAAGATGGTGTTATAAACTTTTTGGAGCAGAGGACCCCATATGATGGGTTCGGCTTTAAACAACTCTCCCGGATGCTTGTCGAGGCTCTGTGCTTTCCCACTCTGCAACGAGTTTATGGCCAAAATAGTTTCATCTAGTGTGATGTTATCTTCATCAGATGTTATTAGGTCTGGAAAATTCATATATGTGTCTGAATCAGATGGGAGCCCCTGGCCTGCAAATAGTTGCCCGAAATATTCCTCCCACATGTGGGGCTGTATATGGAAATCTGTTTCCATTTCCAGATTAGGTGACCCCTTTGACAAAAGATGCCCAAAAAGTTGGCTATTCTTTTGTTTTGCAGCTTCTCAAAACATACTCCACTTTTCAGACTCCCAATCCCTTTTTGCCTTATTTTGTGCCAGTTTATATAACTTCCTGCTGTTTTTTACATCTATGGGAGATTTCAGTTTCACTGCATCAATTAAGTCATCCCTGGCTTTTTTACAGGCATCTGTGAACCAGGGGGCTGTTTTCCTCTTCGGTCGATTACATTGTTTATAAAAGAGAGGTCTTATGTTTGTGGTAAATTTCAGAAAAATAGTCATGATCTCCTCTGTCCCAGTGGTAGAAATACTCAGATCTATGAGAGTCTGCTCTACCTCAGAATATATTTTAGGGAGTGCAGTTGGATCGGCTAAAATCAAGGGCCATTTGACTTTTCTATTATTATTATTAGTAGTAATGACCGAGGTAGTCTCATACCTGGGGTGCCTATACAATGAAGCTAAACCAGTCAGCGTGATAGCCAGAGTGTTTTGATCACTATCTTCCCGGGTTATTATAGCCATATCCTTGACACTGGGCCAAAGATCAAGATCGACAAGAATGTAGTTGATCCGGCCCTTAGATGCCCCCCTCTTAAATGTGTGACATGCTCCTTTGTCTGAGTCTGTTCGGCCATTACAGGCTCTGACCCAAATGCAATAGTGAATGATAAAACCTGTTGCCCCACCCTGGTGCATTTCTTGATGGGTGGTATCTGGAGTTTTGCAATTCCCCTGGCTTTATACCCATCTGAGATAAGATCCTGTATAAAGTCAACCGGTTCAAAGGTTGTATTAAAATCTCCAGCACTTATCAGTCGGTGATTCCCCATGGCTGAATCAAGATAATTAGTCAACGTTGTTATTGTCCCTGAGTCTCTATGGGGGCTATTAAACCGGTTATAGATATTGAATAATCTGACCTGCGCATTCCCCTTGCCAAAAGATAGTTCCAACCCAAGTATTTCCTCTCAGCCGAGGTGTAAAACCTTGATTTTGCAAGCTAGTGAATTTTTAACCCATATTAAGAGTCCACCTGCTGGGCGGCCAAGTGGTGGCTGTTTGGCTTCAATACTATAAGTAGTGTAACCTACCCTGTGCACATGCCCTACTGCCCAGGTTTCCTGAAGCAGGCAAAAGTGAAAAGCGTCCACTAGTTTACACCAGTCGGGGTCAATTATCTTAGACTTAATACCAGCTACGTTCCAGGATAGAATTTTCAAATCTTGGAGATCAAGTAGGGATTCCTGTAAATATCCTATGGTGTTGGTGTCTCCCTCAGGTTCATGGGTGGCGAGAAGACGCATACTATAAATTGCTGGATCACCTAAAACAGGATCACTGCTAGTGTAAGGCTTAGGTATGGCATCAGGCTGCATAACAAATGTATCTTCAGGGGATGCTAATAATGATGAGGATACTCTGGATAGTCAGTCCTGGGAATCTAGATTGCTCAGGGGAAGATACCTATTTCTCAATTCCAGAGGGGGGGACTTCAAATGTATGGGGGGCATTATACTAGCCAGTTTGGTGGACTGATTGTTCCTCCCTCTGATTTCAAAATGCCTGTAGAAAAACCCAACTAGTAAGATGGCGATCGCTTTGCCCAGCCTCTGATTTATTGAGTATGTCCCCCAGCCCAACAGCCGACTAGCAATATTTGGGGATCTGCAGTTTATAACAATGCAATCGCCAGTTAGGGACTTGCATAACGGGCCAACCCAGCTAACTCGTCTCACAAATAGAATATCATGAAAGTCTGAATTTAAAAAATGTGTGTTCTGTAAAAGCCAATGACAGGCTTTATTCTTTAACTGTGGTTAAGTTTGATTTCCCTGCAAGGGGGGAACATTGGTGAGAAGGGCTACATAGGGACAGCACTCTGGTGGAAGATGTAAGGTCACCTTGTCATCTTGATTAGATGGGCAATTTTTGTGGGGCAGTGGTGGAGATGTTTGTTGGTTTGTGCATACATTATTCCCAGTAGTGGCTACGGAAGGAGGGCCTGACCTAATTTTGCTCAGGGGCATACCTGTGTTTGCCAGATGTCTAGTGCATGCAGGCCCTTGATGTTTCTGTGCAACTACACTAGCAAACTTTCTAGTAGCACCATTACTCACAGGGCAGGGTAATTGGTCATTACGTGTGGCAGGTGACCTCTCATCTTGGTTTAGGGTCCCACTTTGATCAAAGCCCACATCCAACGATTTGGGTTTTGCCCAGGCCCCTGAGATTAAGTCCCTAACCGTTGAGTGCATTATTGCCACAGTAGACTCCAGTTTGCCAAGTCTGACTAAGATTGGAAGAAAGTTCTTAGTAAAAGTCTCTTCTAGAAGGGACGTCAATGCCTCAGTCAATTGCTGGGGTATAACCTCAATTTGGGTTGGTGAAGACAAATTGGAGCAGTTCATATTTGCTGATCCTTGTGAGGGTTCTGGTGGGGCTTCTCGGCTTGTAGCCTGAAGTTTTTTCCTTGATCTGGTCCATGTGCACCTAACAGGCTCCATATGTTTTACTTTTTTCCTCCTTTTCCCAACGATATTGTGGTAAATAATTTAATTACCGGGACTTAATTTGATGCGGAAAATCTATAATAATAGCTCAGTAAAATAAGAGGCAGAATCCGTGGTATTAGAGGTTCGGAACGGGCTTTATTCCAAAATCAATTCGAATTGAGGACTCCATATTCCATCACCACGAAGGTTCAGGAAGTGAAGGACCCCACTTTATTGACAAGTAATCATTTATATACAATAGGCATTACAGTGAAACAGATGCCGGAGGCGTAACAGTTGATAACAAAGATAAGAACATACATGCGTAACTAAAGTGGGTGTAACTAAAGAACGTCATCAGGTATGATGTCCTAAATGGGTGGTTCCATGAAAGAATTTTGCAATGTCAGCAGAAATACTTGGCAGAGATGCGCGTGCAGCAGCATGACGTGTGATTGACGTGCAACTAGGGGGTGAAGGGGACTTGACATTTAGCTCTACATGTGGAGACAGAAGTCTGGGGTTATGTCAACCTAATCCCAAATCATATCTAATATCCTATGTTTAAAGAAATGTGTTATCCAGAAGGAAAGGTCTCTTAGGATAGAATCTTATTCTATACTGACTATACTGTCCGTTAGTGCGTGTACAAGCGTCTAAGTGTCTACACTAGATGCGAGGGCAGAAATCTTCCATAGTAATAGGGCTATTAATTACTTGCATGAAGACAGAGAAGCCGGGCCCTTTGCTCGGTAGCTGGGAGAATGTTTACTTAAACTACTAGACAGGAATGTATTGGATAGGGAGCGGAGCAAAGCAGATAATCTTGAAGGTGAAATACAGTTTTTGGCAGGCAACAGGCTGGAGTCAGGCACCGTTAGCCGCGCAGGGAGTAGGACAAAGTTCATGGGTACAGATGCGAGCTCAGACTGGAGCTTTCAGAGGCAGAAGGCAGAAAAGACTTGATGGCAGAATCAGGGCCTACTCGTCTGAACTGTAAAATGGGATAAGTGAACCATATAAAGCCGGTGGCCTTTCATACTTAGGAATAGAATATCCGGCCCATTCATGGCGGATCTGAAAGAGGACATGTTGACGGTGGACGCACATGTGTTTGCGTCTTCATAACTGGAACTGGAGGAAACATACATGTACTTATGGTTTATACATGAAACCGTTGGGGTCCAAGATAGGGGACATAACTGACCATAAAAATCCATATTTCCACATTCCCTCCTTGTCCCCTACTTGCCCTTAAGAGATATCAATCTTCATCAATCCGTTGATCTGTTCATATAGCATCATTTGTTCTTCTTTCTTTTTCCGGAATCTTGAATGAAAACTGGGATGTGGGATACACGAGGTGGCACACAGACCACAAATCGCTGGTCCACATTGTAGGCATAAACAGCAACTGAATAGTATGAGAAAGCCAATACCTAGGAAGGATAGGACCCTCCATCCAAAGGTAGATAATACACTCCAAAACCAACTGGACCAAGTCCAGGTGCCTGGATTCTGGTGTATCTGGCTTACAATCTTATGAAGGCGAGTTATGGCTTTATATACAGATGGCGAATTTTCTGGTATGAAAATGCAACAGCTTGATCCGATGACCCTACAAGCTCCGCCCCTATCGGCCAGGATGACGTCAAGGACAAGACGATTTTGAAGCACAACAATCCGCATAGCAGACTGCTCTTCTGTTAAATTGCCTAAGGCGGAAATAGTTTCGTTCACTACTGCTTCAAGGGTTCTGGTTAATCTACGTATCAGCTTACTATTGGTAACTGTACCTATATAGGGAAAGAGACCTTTATTGAAATCTGTGTATTTTTCCCATGCTGTCTCAGTGTAATCGACTATTGGGAGATCTCTCCGTTCTCTATTGTGTACTAAATGAGTATTTCTATGATAATCAGGAGGAGCTAGGAAAACAGGTGGCAAAAGGAATCCGATGTAGCAGGTACCATCCCAATCTAGAGGCAAACGTATATATGCAGTCTGACCACATACAAAGTAGGAATGGCGAGAAGCTCTAAATGTAGACTTGCCTTGATCACTGAATTCTATTACAGTGGTGCATTTACTGTGGCCCATGTGTATAGAGCCATTCTTTCTTATACATAATTCACCTTTAACTGGAAATACTGACATAGCGGGCAAAATTGGTGCAGGTTCGGATTCGACATTCAGGATCATGAGATTAAGCGTGAAATTACCTAATCCATATACTTCATTTTCTAGATCAGTTCCTGTTCTTTTGGGAAGTCCCTTCTTGTCAGGGTAGCAGACTTTAAGTAAAACTAAGTGCAGGTTTCCCCATACCCAGTTGTCTTGATAAACTGCGGAATTCGAATCTTGGGAATTAATTAGACTAAACCATGCTCCACAGGAGCCATTGTGTGTGAACGGGTATGGGAAGAGAGGCAGAATTCCTTTATAGTTCTGATAGGGAGGGAGTCGGCCACATATCCAACAATTTGTAGCATTGCTAACCTGATGGGAATGATGTAACATACTAATAAAAGTGTTGTTGCGCAGCGCAAATCTATATGACAACTCATGCGGGGGAAGTTCACTAAAAGAATGTTCAGCAGTAACATTATGAACATGTTTAGAAATAGGATAATATATGTGCAACAATATACTTGCAGCTATTATTAAAAGACATAAGAAAAACAAAATTAATAACGTCACTGTGCAATGACTACGCAGTGATTTATAGTACGCATGTTGTTTCATTCGCTTCCTTCGGTGTCTTTCTCTATTCAGGTCTAGGGCATTCATGTCAGGGACAAATTCGACCGATTCACCTTGGAGAGGACTTAAACAATCAAATTGTCTGACTTGGTAGACCTTAATTTTAGTCTGTATTGTTCTTTGTCATTCAGTTCAACCAAAGGAAGCTTTGAGTCAATCGGTGAAGACACGCAAGGTGTGTCATTTACATCGGACGGTAGTCCATGAAATTTCTTGATATGACTTGAATGTATCCAGCCTTTTCGACCTTCGATCTTCACGGCTGTCCTCGTTGTTAACAGTACGAGTTGAGGCGATCTCCACCTAGGATCCAGCTGGGACTTCCGGTCAAAATTCCTCACTAACACCAAATCCCCTGGAATTACGTCATGGGGTTTCACCTCGGTGTTGTCGGGAAAGGCTGCAGCTACCTGTGAACGACAAGATTGTAGTGCAGACATCAAGGAAGCCAAGTAATCTGTCAGCATGTTACAGTCAACATCAGTTATTTTTCGTGGTATAGGCGTCCCCCACATATTTGGTGGTCTACCAAAGACCACCTCATAAGGGGATAGCCCTGTTCGAGAGTGCGCTACCATTCTCATGTAAAAGAGTGCAACTGGTAAGGCTACTACCCAGTCGACACCTTTCTCTCTACATATTTTGGACAATCTAATTTTCAGAGTTTGATTATGTCGTTCCACGAGACCTGCTGCCTCGGGGTGTCGGACACAGTGAAATCTCCACTGATAGCCTAACAAAAGTGAAACGTGTTTCATTAGTTCGGAGGAGAACGGCTGGCCGTTATCTGAGTAGACAACACGTGGTAAACCGTATCGTGGGAAGAATTCTCGAACCAACTGTTTGGCAGTAGTCGGGGCAGTGTAATCTGAAACCGGGTATGCCTCTGTCCAACGGGAAAGAGCACAGACAACTACGAGAACATATTTGAATCCTCGACATCGTTCCATCTGGATATAATCCATCTGGAGGACTTCAAAAGAGTGATCAGGAGGCTGAAATCCACCCTGTTCTACGGGAATGCTTTTACCTGGGTTAAACTGACAACAGATCATACAGGTACGGACTTTTTGTTTAGCTGCTGCTCGTAAATGTTTGTTGAACCAAATGTGTTGAATGCTGTCTAGCATAGCTTTTTCTCCTAGGTGCGCTGGACTATGTACAGTGTTAATGATAACTTGGACCATTGAATCAGGAAGGAACCACACAGATTTTTCCTTCGTCATCCATCCTTGATCCGTTTGGGTCCCTCCTAATTCAGTCCATTTCTTTATTTCATCTGGTGTAGCATGTGTCTGTATGTCAATTACGTCAAGAGCGGGATCCTTAACCGTCATGCAATGTGTTGGTGTCGGAACTATTGTCTTTGTCATGTCAGACGTGTGGGTTTGAGCAGTCTGTTTAGCTGTTCTGTCAGCTAAATCATTGCCTTGGGAAATGATATCAGTAACTTTCGTATGAGCTTTACATTTCATAATTGATATTGCAGTGGGTAGATGTATTGCATCTAATAAGGCATGAATAAGGGGTCCGTGCTGAATGTGGGTACCGTGAGAAGTCAAATAACCTCTCTCTCGCCACAGCACGCCGAAGTCATGTACAACTCCGAATGCATAACGTGAATCAGTATATATGTTGACTTTTTTATTCGTAGCTTGAATACAGGCTTGTGTCAGAGCGACGAGCTCTGCTACTTGAGCGGACAAGGTATTTATGCGATTTGTTTCAATAACTTCAGTATCTGTTGTAACTGCATACGCGGCCACTAACTCTCCTGTACTTGTTCTCATACATGACCCATCTACATACAACGTCAGGTCTGGATCTGACAATGGGACGTCTGTCAAGTCTTGTCTAGGTTTCGTCGTGATAGTGATAACTTCAATACAATCATGTGCAAGTGGGTCTGTTCCGTTTACTGGTAACAGTGTGGCAGGATTCAATGTACTACAACGTCTGATTTCTATATGTGGCTGAAACAATGTTAATTCGTAACCAGTGAGTCGTGCTATAGTCAAGTGTTGTGTCTGTGTGCGGTTCAAGAGAACCTCTATTGCATGTGGTACTTGTACTGTCAATTGGTGTCCTAACACTATGGCATCGCTTTGTCTAATTGCTAAAGCTGTTGCTGCCACTGATTTCAGGCACGCAGGCAGAGCCTGAGCTACGGGATCTAATGTACTAGAAAAATAAGCACACGGTTTGTGTGATCCTGCTTGTTCCTGAGTGAGTACTGACAAAGCAGTACCTTCGCGTTCTGTAACAAAGAGTGTAAAATGTTTGTAGTAACATGGTGTTGCTAAAACGGGTGCTTGACATAAAGCTTCCTTTAGGTTTTCAAAAGCTTGTGTATGTTCCTGTGTCCAAGGGAGGACAGTCGATGTGGCTGCCTCCTGTGTTGTCAACTGAATGAGTGGTTTTGCTAGAAATGCATACTGAGGGATCCACTGCCTACAATATGAAGTGAGGCCTATAAAAGCCCGCACCTCCTTTTGTGTCTTGGGTATTGGCATGTTAGCAATTAACTGGACAGCGAGTGACCAAGGTAAACAACTCGCTGGACACAGAATTGCAGCTTAGAAGGGGACACCTTGTGCACCTTTTCGGCCAAAAAATGTAAAACCGTCAGTGAGGCTTTTTCACATTCAGGTTCGCTTCTAGCGGTGATCAGCAGATCATCGACATATTGAAGCAGGGCAGTGTTGACTGGCATGTGTATACTGTCAAGTTCTCGTTTCAGTGCTTGGCTATAGATGCTGGGGCTTTCTGTGAATCCTTGGGGTGCGCGTGTGAATTTAAAGCTTCGTCCATTTAAACTAAATCCGAACAAGTATTGGCTTTCCGGATCTATTGGGACGCTGAAAAAGGCATTCTTGAGATCAATTACAGTAAAGAATGTTGCTTCGGAATCAATAGCTGTCAGTAATGAAGAAATGTCTGGAACTACAGGGTATTGTGGTACAATACATTTATTTAATTCGCGCAGATCAATGACCAATCGATATACTGGCGGGGCCTTTGGATCAGTTCGTTTAAGAATCGGAATTATCGGTGAATTACATACATTGGAGTCTGTTTCCACAACCACTCCTTGGGTAATAAGTTCGTCAATGATTTGCAGTAAAGCCACTACAGCATCTGGTGGTAACTTGTATTGTCGCATTCGTGGTAGTACCACTCCTGCCTTTAGTGTGACTCGATATGGTGTAATGTTCATGCAACCAACATCTGTAGGGCCTTGTGCCCATAAATGTGTGGGTAAAGTCTGCAGTCGGTGATCCATGTCTCGGGACACATAGTGCCCTTTGAAATCACGTAAAAACAATCTTACTCCTTCCGGAGAACAACATATTATAGCTCCTAGAGCTTTCAAAGTTTTTATACCTAACAAGTTTTCTGGGCATGATTTAGTAAGCAATAAATCTGTAGTTCGTGTCAAAGGACCAATCGTAAGGGGAAGAGGCTGTGATACTTCGTTAACGATAGGTTTTCCTGAAAAGCCAAGGGAAATATTCTGTGAGCCTGAGAGGGGTGCCCCTGGAACTTCACTACGTTTTATTGTTGTTCTGCTTGCCCCTGTATCAAGTAAAAATTTTCTATCTTGGCCTAATAGTTCACTGTGTACATAAGGTCCTTCTTGATCTACAGGGACCTCGATAAGGGGTAAGCCAACTTCCCTCTCTAGGCTGTTTCATGAGTATCGTTGATAATCAGGATAGTCATACTGTGCGGTCTGGTACATCTGTCGTGTCGTTGTTTGTGTGGCAGCAATAGGCTGCGATGGTGGAGCCGGCAGAGACTGTTGCGGAGCTGGCATGGACTGTGCATGCTGCGGGGCTCCTTGTTGGTTCTGATCCTGTCTAGGTGGCCGTGGTCTTTCTTTTGTATTACCTATGGCGATATTATGTTTTAAAACTGGACAATCGTGTACATAATGACCTGGCTGTTTACAATAGTTGCATGTCCCTTTTACAGGACCTTTTGAAACACTGGACTGTGTCATACCCTTTTTATGACCGTCAGCTGGAACTGTCTGGGAAACTAGCATTTTCATTTTCGTGTCTTTCATGCGTCTTTGTTCATGTTCTTGTTCCTCTCTAATTCTATTGTGATGGTACTGTAGCATTTGTAACATTTGTGACGGAGTGTTACCTTGCCAGGTACTCTCGAATTTCAATACTCTATTCTTAACTTGGGGCAAAGAATTTTCAACTAACTTTGTCACAAACAGATGTGGATACGACTCGCTACTTGCTTTTATTCCACTATTTATACCAAAACATTTTTCGAATCGGGCGTAGAAATCACTAGTGTCCTCGTCTGGTTTTTGTTTACAGGCTGAGATTGCACCCCAGTCTTCCTTTTTCGTAGTTAATAAACGTGGCAGTACCTGTACTAGTAAACCTGGTAGTGTTTTGGTCTTCTCCCCAAGCCCTGCACCTGGACCTCGAGCTTTTTCTTCGTTTTCTAATGCTGTCCAATCTATCTTTTGGTCTCCCACCTCCCAATCCTTTTCCTTGAGTTTTTCATAAATGCCCGCAGGCATTAATACCTTCAATATTGTCATAATGTCGGGGTAGGTATACTCTCCCATGAGCAACATGTCTTTAATTTCTCGGTGGAAACCCGCTGGGTCTTTGTCATGACTGGGTACCACCTTCTTCATTTCCAATAGTTCTATTTTAGATATGGGTGTGTATACAAACACACGTTTAAACTGATTGTCATCACCTTTTATCGGGTGTACTTCGCGTAAGGGGTTCTGTCTATCCATATAGTACGTCGTTCTTTCCTTGATGGGCAGTGAAACATGTTCGGGACATACAAAAAGAATGTACTGCTTTCTGGATTCTAGTATTTCTCTAATTAGCTCAGTACCTGAACCTCTCCATTTATTCGTGAGTAATTTAGTCAATATATCAGGTAAGGGACCAGGGTCGGAGTGTTGGCTTTTATATAATATAAGGAGTTGTTGAATCATATAGATACCAGCTAAACGCTGTTCATCTGGGGCGAGGTTCAAAAACGTGTGTGCTAATGTATCATCACTATATTTTCCGGGACTATCAACCCAATGAACGGCTGACCTGGCTAATTCTTGTTCGTCCATAGAATCGAGTATATGATAACCCCTTCGTTCTCGGAGTAGGTTGTCAGCGGCTTGGAACGAATGTTCGGGGGAACTTATATTTATTATAGGAGTTTGGAAATTTCTGCTATTATCTGGACGTACCGGACGTATCGGATCAGTGAAGCATCTAGTATTATTGCAAGATCTTCCTCTACCTACATAGGCCATGGTTTCTAACTGTCCTGTGGGCAGTTCTACTTCTTCCTCGTCTTCGGTTTGTTCAGGTTCGTCTACTGCTAATCTTTCTTCGTGTATTCGTTCTATTTCTTTGCGGATCTTTCGGCACATAGCTACTATACATGATCGTTTATCATGTCTCCCCTCTGATATATTCTGACTCCATGTGGTAAGAATTTGCATTTCTTTCGGATTTACCCCTGGTTGGTCTTGATTTCTGATCACACAATTTATGAGGAAACGTAACAGTTCCCCCTGTATTTCCACTTTTTGGTACTCCATGGCTCTGTTAATACTCTCAGAATCTCGCCCTGACTGGACAAAGTGATATATATTTTCTAAGTGTGTAGTCATTCCTGGTAGCTTCCCTAAATATATAGCAGCTCGTCGGATACGTAATGATGCTAGCATCATTTCGTCCCCTTTTCCGGGCACAGGGTCATATCTACAATCTATTAGAAGTTCTTTGAGCGTGTTGGGAGTTACTAGTTTGGGCGTACGTTGGTGGGCTAATTCTTGAAAGGAAAGTTTATTTACTCTGGGTGGCGTGGAAAAAATGTTTGATGTACCTCCGGTAGCCCCACCTGGGGTGCTGGATGTGAAAGGATTCGTCGAACGTGATATAGCAACTATAGGTGTGGATACAGATGTCGAAGCAGATGTGCTTGCCTGAACTTGTGTCGGAGTTTGCTGTTGCGGAGGTACAGATGGAAGAGGATCTTGGCGTTGAACCCCCTCTGCAGGCGGTCTATGTGGCGCAGCATTAGCATACTCGGGAGCTGCGTCGTCTAAATAAGAGGAAAGAAAAACATCTTCTGCGGTTCTGGGATGCCCTTTGGGATGTACCTTTATCGGAAACAATGGGGGTGGCAAGTCTTTTGGTATCTCCGGAGTAGCCTTAGGTAATCCTTCGGCCAGGAGAGGATACATACCATTCATAAGGGCATTTCGTTGTCTGTCTACTTGTTCTGATTTTACTCGAGTACCTTCTTCAATTAATATATTTTCTCGAACTTTATTTAAATTCTCCTTACTCTTCTCTTCCTGTCTACGTGCTTTTTCTGTACGTCTATACGATTCTTTACGCCATAATTCAATGGCGTCTTTCTGTGATTGTCTAGCTTTCTTTTTCCATAATTCTTCCTCTACTTTCACGATGCAATCTGCATCCCAGGTCCCAGCTGCGGGCCACCTCTGACTTTCTGGTAATTCCTTGGTGTAGTCTACCCATAAATCAAGAAATAATATGGCGTCTAGGCCATGTTTATGATACATAAAGTACCCTGGAGTGTCCCTAGGAGGAATGGGAACAGCTTCTTCGAGTACCCCTTTTCTAGTTTTGATCTGTCTTAATTTCGAAAAGAGCGGCATTTTGAGAACTGATCTGATCTGATACCTAATTTTGAACACGTTTAATACAACGAAACACAATAATGAACAGTCATTCACACCACAATATGCAGAACGTATTTAAAACATTTAACATTTAATATTTAATGAACAACAATGATGGCCGTTCACTAAGCATAATACTCGATACTAACTAGATAATTCTGACTTCATATACTAGACATACTTGATATACTGCTAAACAGTACAGATACACTGCTGAAACAGTGCAGACCGGATTTGTGTACCCAAACCCGTCTTGACCGGCACAACCTATGTGCACGTCAGAACGCCTCCCCGACAATGGTACTCACCGGGTAGCTCGGAACGGAAGGCCTCGGAACTGAACTGAACTGGACTCGGACCGGACTGGACTCGACTCGATACTTCGGAACTTCGGAACTGGTGGGCCTCTGTATACCTCGGATCTTGCTCTCTCAGCTAGGCTCTGGTCGGGATACTTCGCACTTCTCACCGCCTCGTCTGGGTGTTGATCGCAGCCTCAGTTACCCCCGCTCGGCAGGAGGGAGATACAGGAAATCCTGTGGGTACGCGTTGTTGTCCGTCCAGCTGTGACAGGAGACCGGGCCTGCAACGCACCTCCGGCGCGTGAGATGAGAAAGTGTCCCTATTCGGGCGCCATAATTGTGGTAAATAATTTAATTACCGGGACTTAATTTGATGCGGAAAATCTATAATAATAGCTCAGTAAAATAAGAGGCAGAATCCGTGGTATTAGAGGTTCGGAACGGGCTTTATTCCAAAATCAATTCGAATTGAGGACTCCATATTCCATCACCACGAAGGTTCAGGAAGTGAAGGACCCCACTTTATTGACAAGTAATCATTTATATACAATAGGCATTACAGTGAAACAGATGCCGGAGGCGTAACAGTTGATAACAAAGATAAGAACATACATGCGTAACTAAAGTGGGTGTAACTAAAGAACGTCATCAGGTATGATGTCCTAAATGGGTGGTTCCATGAAAGAATTTCGCAATGTCAGTAGAAATACTTGGCAGAGATGCGCGTGCAGCAGCATGACGTGTGATTGACGTGCAACTAGGGGGTGAAGGGGACTTGACATTTAGCTCTACATGTGGAGACAGAAGTCTGGGGTTATGTCAACCTAATCCCAAATCATATCTAATATCCTATGTTTAAAGAACTGTGTTATCCAGAAGGAAAGGTCTCTTAGGATAGAATCTTATTCTATACTGACTATACTGTCCGTTAGTGCGTGTACAAGCGTCTAAGTGTCTACACTAGATGCGAGGGCAGAAATCTTCCATAGTAATAGGGCTATTAATTACTTGCATGAAGACAGAGAAGCCGGGCCCTTTGCTCGGTAGCTGGGAGAATGTTTACTTAAACTACTAGACAGGAATGTATTGGATAGGGAGCGGAGCAAAGCAGATAATCTTGAAGGTGAAATACAGTTTTTGGCAGGCAACAGGCTGGAGTCAGGCACCGTTAGCCGCGCAGGGAGTAGGACAAAGTTCATGGGTACAGATGCGAGCTCAGACTGGAGCTTTCAGAGGCAGAAGGCAGAAAAGACTTGATGGCAGAATCAGGGCCTACTCGTCTGAACTGTAAAATGGGATAAGTGAACCATATAAAGCCGGTGGCCTTTCATACTTAGGAATAGAATATCCGGCCCATTCATGGCGGATCTGAAAGAGGACATGTTGACGGTGGACGCACATGTGTTTGCGTCTTCATAACTGGAACTGGAGGAAACATACATGTACTTATGGTTTATACATGAAACCGTTGGGGTCCAAGATAGGGGACATAACTGACCATAAAAATCCATATTTCCATTTGTTGGTTTGTGCATACATTATTCCCAGTAGTGGCTACGGAAGGAGGGCCTGACCTAATTTTGCTCAGGGGCATACCTGTGTTTGCCAGATGTCTAGTGCATGCAGGCCCTTGATCTTTCTGTGCAACTACACTAGCAAACTTTCTAGTAGCACCATTACTCACAGGGCAGGGTAATTGGTCATTACGTGTGGCAGGTGACCTCTCATCTTGGTTTAGGGTCCCACTTTGATCAAAGCCCACATCCAACGATTTGGGTTTTGCCCAGGCCCCTGAGATTAAGTCCCTAACCGTTGAGTGCATTATTGCCACAGTAGACTCCAGTTTGCCAAGTCTGACTAAGATTGGAAGAAAGTTCTTAGTAAAAGTCTCTTCTAGAAGGGACGTCAATGCCTCAGTCAATTGCTGGGGTATAACCTCAATTTGGGTTGGTGAAGACAAATTGGAGCAGTTCATATTTGCTGATCCTTGTGAGGGTTCTGGTGGGGCTTCTCGGCTTGTAGCCTGAAGTTTTTTCCTTGATCTGGTCCATGTGCACCTAACAGGCTCCATATGTTTTACTTTTTTCCTCCTTTTCCCAACGATATCACGCACTGGTGAAGTTAAAGGTGTTGAACAGGGTTGTTGAGCAGGTGAAGGAGCCACAGAGCTACTGTTTTGGCCAGTATCAGTCATTTGTGCTGCCTGGTTGTCCGCCACAGCCAGTGTGTCGATGGTGGGGCCTGCCGAGCCTCCTCCCACTGATAGCCGCCGTTCGGCAACTTCGATCTCTTTGTCAATGGCCTTAGCAGCTCGCAGTAGGAAGCAGTCAAGTGTGGAATTGGACATGGATTTTGGTGTGGCCACCTTCCCTCCCAGTGATTTCAAGTTAGCCGCCATACCAATTTAATTATTTATATAATAGGAACATGCTTACTTGTACAGAAACAGACCAGTAGGGTAAACAGGCAGATATCCGAAATCCAAGGACCAAGAGACCTGGCCCCGCCTGCCTCTTCCTGCTGCTGACTGCAGACAAGCCCGCCCTTGGACCGGACTTCGCCCGAGCGTGGCCCGGGCACGCCCGCGCTGCGGGAGCCCGCTTTAGAATTTAAACAAGTGCCTCCTGGCGCTTGACGATGACGGTGGGTGCGCGCTGAATCAGGGGCGCAAGGCACACTGGGGCTGTAAGTCCAAGCCCCATCCGGTCCCAGGAGCAAAAGATGACGGGTGTCCCGCGCTGCAGGAGCCCGCTTTAGATTTTAAACAAGCGCCTCCTGGCGCCTGACGATGACGGTGGGTGCACACTAAATCAGGGGTGCGAGGCACACTGGGGCAGTAAGTCCATGCCCCGTCAGGTCCCAGGAGCAGAAGATTTATTTAGTTATTTATTTATTTATTTTAAGGTTTTATATAGCGCTAGCTCCACCCGAGGGTATCAGAGCGCTTTACATCAGCAAAGTACATACTCAAGAATACAATCATAGCATTTGAACGAAACAGGTTATGCAGGTGGTCGAACAAAGTAAAGGGAACAATTAAGGGGACATCGTGGGCAGAGGTACATGTAGGATAAACAAAAAAACAAATTAAAAGAACCAGAATGTTCTTGAAAATACAGGTTTCACAGTTTGCCAAGGTGGACTCATTGGACATAGTAGGGAGTGGGGGGGGAGGGGGTAAAATGTGGGGATGGAGGTGAGGAGGGTGTCAGGAGGGGGTGGGTGAGTGTGGGGGGGTAGGAGGAGTTGCCTAAGGAAGGAGGGGGGGGGAAGTAGTCAGAAAGGAGTACCGGGATTTACTATCCCCAAAATGAATTTTAAGGGCTTTTTTGAAGCTGGAATAGGAGGGGTTGCATCGAAGGTCTTTGGGGAGGGCGTTCCAAATGGTTGGGGCCTTGCCAGAGAAGGAGCAGGATTTCGAGGCGTTTTTTTTTAGTAGGGGGGTACAAGGAGAAGAGTGCTTGTGCTTCTCAGTGTTCGGGCACAGACAGATTTTTTAAGTTTAGTTGCAAGGTAGGTTGGAGACTTCTGATGAAGGGCTTTGTGATTAATACAGGCAATTTTATTGGAGGTTCTGCCTTCAATGGGGAGCCACTTGAGGGTTTTGAGGGCAGGGGTGATGTGGTCAAAACGTTTACAGTTTGTTGTTAGTCTGACAGCGAGGTTGAGGACGGATTTGATGGGGGCAAGGTGGATTTTGGGAGTACCAGAGAGAAGGGCATTTCAATAGTCGATTTTGGATAGGACAAGAGACTGGATAATTAATTTGAAGTCTTCAGCTGGAATAAAAGGTTTGATTTTTTTTGAAATGCCGGAGTGTGAAGAGTGCACTTCTAGCTGAGTTCTTTACATGGGAATTTAGTGTGAGTTTATTGTTGATGGGGATGCTGAGAGATTTAACAGAGTCGGCGAGGGAGAGAGAGTAATTTAGCGCGTTAAGGTCAGCGATCCATGTTTGAATGGGGAGAGGGTTGTTTTTGGGAGAGAAGAGGATGATTTCCGTTTTGTTAGGGTTGAGTTTAAGATGGTTGTTGTGGAACCAGGTTTGGATCTTGGTTAGTGCAGTGTTAAGGTGCAGGATATCAGCATGGGATTTTATTTTATAGTACAGTTGGGTGTCGTCAGCGTACCGGTGATAGTTGATTTTCACTTGTTTATGGGTAAGGGGTTCCATAAAGAGGTTGAAAAGGGCAGGGGAGAGGATGGATCCTTGAGGGACACCTAAGGAGACAGGAGTTGGGCTAGAGAGGCAGTTTTTAATTTTAATTTGTTGGGTTCTATGTTGGAAGTAGGAGGTGAACCAGTTAAGGACAGTGCCATTGAGGCCGAAGCGATTTTTGAGTGTATTGAGTAAAGTAGGTTGGTAAACTGTGTAAAATGCCGCGGAGAGGTCAAGAAGGATGAGTAGGTAGGTCTTGCCCTTGTCCAGGGCTAAGTGAATATCATCGACTATGTTGAGCAGTGCGGTTTCAGTGCTGCAACCTTTGCGGAAGCCAGATTGAAGAGGGTCTAGAAGGTTTCACGTGTCAATGTGTTTGTCCAGTTGGAATAGGGCACACTTTTCGAGGGCTTTGGAGAGGAGTGGGAGGTTGGAGATAGGGCGGAGATTGTTAGGGTCATTGGGGTCAGCCTTGGGATTTTTGGGGATGGGAGTGATTTGTCCGAGTTGAAGGGAGATGGGAACATTCCCTGTTAGGAGGGAGACGTTAATGATGTTGGTCCAGTGGGGGACAATGACGTGTTTGAGATCTTGGACAAGTGCGGAGGGGAGAGGGTCTTGGGTGTGGGAGGAAGGTTTGAGTTTGGCTAGGATATTAAAGACTTCCCGTTCAGAGACGGAGTGGAAATTGTGCCATGAGGCGTTGTTTTTAGCGGTAGGGTAGTGGGGAGGGTTCAGGAGGGGTATGTGATGGGAGGGGGCGCGAGGGAGTCAGGGGAGTGTTCAAGGGGAGGGATGGATGAGGTGTGGTATCAAGGGAAAGTTGAGGGGTGAGCGAGGGTTGGGTGTAGTAAGATGATGGGCGTCCCGCGCTGTGGGAAGCCGCTTTATATTTTAAACAAGCGCCTCCTGGCGCTTGACAATAATGGTGGGTGTGCGCTGAATCAGGGGCATGAGGCACACTGGGGCAGTAAGTCCAAGCCCCGTCCGGTCCCAGGAGCAAAAGATGACGGGCGTCTATCTTTAACCCCTTCAGTGCCCGCCCCTTTCCCCGCCCAGTGCCGGCCGTTGCATTAGCGGGCGGGGTCTATGACGAGCTGGACTCGTCATGGGCACAGCGCCACCGCGGCCCATGACGAGTCCAGCTCGTCATGGGCACTGAAGGGGTTAATTCTAGTTGTTACTTACCTCTTTCTATGTGTGCTGCATTCTGTGGCACACATAGAAAGAGGAAAATGCCTCAGGGGATCGTTTTTATGCAGGAAGGTGTCCCTTCCTGCACTAAAACAATCCTGCTTACAACCCAGGCATCCTTGTGCTATAGTGCAACCGTGCCTTTGTTGGAGCTTTGCAGCACATTGTGCGCCAGCATGGGAAATGAGAGGAATGCGACATATATTGTTAAGTACCGTGTATTCCTGCCCTTTCCCCATCACGCAGCGAACCGCAGTAAGGTGACATGCTGCGCCACTTCATGATTATTTGTTAAATATGCCCCCAAAAGGTGTGCAAGAACTAAGGCAGAATATAGCGTGAGACATACAAGTGCTTCCTATCTGAGAATAGGTGTGTGAGTACAGTGTGTGGAAATACAGGTTTTTGTACTATTCAACAGTGAGGCCATGAAAGAGCAAAATATCGAAAGGTAAGTGCGCAGAGAAATTATAGATTTACTATTCCAAAATCCACATCTACGTACCATGATTGTATATATATATATATATATATATATATATCAGTAGTGGCTCCTGGAGGTAGTGCTGCCGGGCTGGCCAAATGCGATGCAGCACGCGTAATGAAATTAGTTTTTTTTATTTATTTGTATACTTACCTCCGTTTGGCCATAATCCAGAGTTTTCTACCCCCCACCCTGCCCCTACCCCGCCCTGCATCACTGCCCAGCAGCACTCCCTCCAGGAGCCGCTACTGATATATATTATCTACTGGCGGTCGCCAGTAGATAGTTATAGTTAGGACCGTGTTTCCATAGGAAATCCGCAACATTCTATTTGGAATAACTTTGGCGCCGGTCGACGAATCCTCGCGAAATTTTCAAAACTAATGGAGCGCTACGCTCCGCTCCTACCCTGAAAGTCTCGGGGGGATTCGTCAAGCGGGGGCTGAGAAAAAAGGGGGGTCCCAAAACGCGTTTTCCCCATGCATTTTTCCATAGGACCTTTAGACACAGCTACAGCCCGAACGGCTGAACAGAATTACTTGAAATTTGGCAGAGAGGTAGTCCTCAGGTCAAGGAAGTGCCTTTTGTAGGTCTGGTGTAAATCTGTTCAGTAGGTCCTGAGAAAATAGCATTTAAATCAATATATATATCTGTAAGCGCGCTCCGTGCGCTTACCGTAAGCTTACCGTACGCGTACGGTGCCGTGCGCGAGCTCAATTCTGATTGGTGGTTACATGACTGTAAACATTCGAATCAGTTGAAATCAGGAAGTGTCGGCCGCCATTTTCTGTCTCTCGCACTGAGAAACAAAGGTGGGGAACGTGAAACGGGGGCAACGAAGAGAGTTGCAGACCCCCTAGTGTTTGTCAGGGGGTCCAAGAAGGACCCAAAAGTACGAAAAATAAATTTAATAATTTTTTTAAAAAAATGCGGGGTACGCGTACGGTAAGCTTACCGTACGCGCACGGCAAAAAAAATAAAAAAAAATAAATAAAGAAGTAACAATCACATTTATTAAATAAATTAAAGGACCCACAAGGGAGAAAAAAACAAATGTTACTGCGTAAAAAAAGGCGAGGCGCGCACGGCATCGACTGCGCAACGTGGGCGCTCGGTGCGCAAAGTGCACCGAGCGTCCACAGCGCCGCGCAGGGTGTGCGCATAGTGAAAAACGAGAAAAAAAAATAAAAAATAAATACATAACTTAGCATTTAAAAAACCGTACAAATTCACTGAAAAAACCATAGGTTTCACACACGTTATAGTTAGGAATTATCATTTACAAAACCTTGCAAATTCACTTAAAAAAACCATAGGTTTCACACATGTTATAGTTAGCTGTACATTTCACTCGTAAAAAACCAATGAAATTCCACGTTATAGTTAGATCAGGTAACTATAACTTGCGCGACCGCAATCCACAATGTGTCATTTGAGATGTCATCATTGATGTGATGAGTGATGTCACTGACCATGTCATGAGTGATGTAATATGTGACGTCATCAGCAGTGGATTGCGGTCGCGCAAGTTATAGTTACCTGACCTAACTATAACGTGGAATTTCATTGGTTTTTTACGAGTGAAATGTACAGCTAACTATAACATGTGTGAAACCTATGGTTTTTTAAGTGAATATATATATATATATATTTTTTTTTTTTATATATATATATATATATTACCTACTGGCGGTCGCCAGTAGGTAGTTATAGTAAGGACCTATTTTCCATAGGAAATCCGCAACATTCTATTCCCAATAACTTTGGCGCCGGTTGACGAATCTTCGCGAAATGTTCAAAAGTTTTGGCCAGCTCCGGTCCGCTCCTATCCTGAAAGTCTCAGGATGATTCGTCAAGCGGGGGCCGAGAAAAAAGGGGGTCCCAAAACGTGTTTTCCCCATGCAATTTTCCATAGGAACCTTTAGTCGCAGCTACAGCCTGAACTGCTGAACGGAATTACACCAAATTTGGCAAAAAGGTAGCCCTTGGTTCAGAGTCATGCCTTTTGGTTAAATGGTGTAAATCCGTTCAGTAGTTCCAGAGAAAATCAAAAATATAATCACATATATATCTATGGGCGCGGTGGATCCACGCACCCTGAGCGCACCCAGTGCGCACCCCCCCCAATCACGAGCTGCATGTCAATTGGCTGTTAACTTGCTGTCAACACTCCAAACCAGGAAGTGTTGGCAGCCATTTTGTGCCTCAAGAAATCCTTGAAAAAAGTGTGCAAAACGCAAAAAGGGGGCAGGGTAGAAACACCCTGACCTCCTAGACCTGCATAGGGGGTCCCCCAATTTCTTTTTTTTTTAAACGGGAAGATGCACGCAGGGTGCGCGGATCCTGCCGATTAAAAAAAAAAAAAAAAGAAACGAAGCACGGGCTCCCGTGTTTCGTTGGTAATTAGCCCCAGGGTGGGCCAAGTCCCGTGGGCAATATTATTATGTGAATGGGGGGCCCAGAGGGGCCCCCCAGCCCCGGGGACCGCCACCCCCGGGGCTTTATATAATTATGTATGGGGGGCTCAAAGGCCTCCCCAAGCCCCGGGGACCACCACCCCCGGGGCTTCTTTAGAATATATACGGGGGCTCACGGGCCCCCCGCAGCCCCAGGGACCACCACCCCCGGGGCTTTTCACGCGCAAGAGCGTCACGTAAAGTAATACGTCTGTGTCGTGTAAGCGCCTGGAGTCGCGTACCGGTCGCATAGCGATCGCGCAGGAAAATACGCACCCATCGCACATCCTATGCGGATCCTACACAATAATCCTAAAATGGCAGCTAGGTTCCGCGCAGTGATCGAGAAAGGTATGCTTTGGGTGCGCGACTCCCCAAAAAAATTTGAAAAAAAAAATAACAATAGAGAAAATTATATAAATATATTTTAAAAAAATATAAAACAAAAAAATTAAAACATTCTTTTTTCCATTTATATTAAAAATATATAATGTAATTTAAAAAATAAAATATGTAAAAATAAATAGTTAAAAAAATGTAGAAAATCAGTATCAAAAAAATAAATATAACTATTATTACATTTAAAAATTGTCATTTAAGAAATCTTTGAAATTTACTGAAAAAATCATAGGTTTCAGACATGTTATAGTTAGCAATTAGCATTGGAAAAACCTTTGAAATTCACTGAAAAAACCATAGGTTTCAGACATGTTATAGTTAGGAATTAGCATTTAAAAAACCTTAGAAATTCACTGAAAAAAACCATAGGTTTCAGGGGTGTTATAGTTAGCTGTATATTTCACTCGTACAAAACCATTGAAATTCCTTCGTTATAGTTAGTTCTACTAACTATAACTCGCACGCCCGCAATCCACTGCTGATGATGTCACATATTACATCATTCATGACATGGTCAGTGACATCACTGATGACATCACTGATGACATCTCAAATGACATCACTGATTACATCATACACATGACAATCTGATACATCTCATCATACACTAGTATAACCTTTCATCACTCATTATAAAATATGGAGTAGCATATTTGAAATCATTGACACACCAATATAAGTTTCTAAAAACCCACTCAGTGATTCCTAGATCTACACACACATCTAAACACTTACCTATAGATTCACTCATACATGCTGACCAAGATCAATAGAACACTATCAAATATACTTATACACCTACATCAACATTACACACCAGCATACATCCTATTCACTTATGCAGTCGTCCTACTCACTTATGCAAACAATTGATCATACTTATATTTACTCAGCTACACACTTATACAAACACCAATTCATGTATTCATATAGATAGTAACTCATACTCAGTGTGTTATAAAATCACTATTACAAGTCTACAGTTATCCATACAGTCACTCATAGAATCACTGAGTCTTCTGTATACTTATTTATATACAACAACTGTCACATACACTTCCTTTTACATTTCTACTTTGTTGGACATGTATCATTGAGAAATATATTTACTCATCACTACACCCATAAAGACATTCACTCACCCAAACAACTGTTTCCATGCAGTCTTAACCTCATATACCTACTAAATCAACTATTTACACATATTTGGACAGTCACACATCTCCAACCCAACCACACACACATTCACTCTCCCAGAAAACTATTCACTTAACTAATCAATAACTAATATAGACTTTCACATAGCTAGTAACCAACTTATGCAGTAGTTTACACAACAAGAGACAGAGCGATACAGATATTCACACAGTTTAATCACTATCCCATATATTTAGTGAGACACTTTAAATTAGTCACTTAAACAGTCAATCACACTGCTAGTAAACCCTCCAATGCAGACACTTATACTTCCACTCATTCTTCAATGCAGATTGCTATATATATAATACATATTTAAATATCGAACCAAACCACATTTATTCGATGATGTCATCAGTGATGTCATCAGTGATGTCACTGACCATGTCATGAATGATGTAATATGTGACATCATCAGCAGTGGATTGCGGGCGCGCGAGTTATAGTTAGTAATACTAACTATAACAAAGGAATTTCAATGGTTTTGTACGGGTGAAATGTCCAGCTAACTGTAACACCCCTGAAACCTATGGTTTTTCAGTGAATATATATATATATTCAAGGTACATATATGCGGAGTTAGGTACAGCAAATCTATACTTTTCTTTGAATATTTTAGATTCAATATTTTACCTCGATATTTGCCGCTCTCGGTATTCTAGCTTCAATACTCATGGTGCACAGCACATACGTATGCCAAAACTGGGTCAGCATCGGTGTGGCAGAATGGAGGTGTATCGGGCCAGAGCAGAGGCCCTGCTGCTATGTCAGAAGAGATGTTTTTAGGCGTTCCCGAAGGGAGATGCTACACGTGTGTCAGAAATAGGGCAGGACAGGTGTGCCAGAATCGAGGTAGTGCAGATGTATCAGAAGGGGACAGTATTGGGACCCAGAGATGAGCTGTGTTGCTGGGTTCGAAAAGATGCATATGAAGGATTAATCAGGGCTTTAACTGGGATGAAAAAACGGGGTGGTCTCTCTTATAGGGGCGTGGCCGATGTAATTAAAGGCGTGGCTTGAAACATTTTAGCTAAAAATCTGTACTTTGCATAGTGTGCCTCCCGACTGATGTTTTGCTGCTTCTGTCCATACATATATATATAATATAACAAGTAGCATTACACCTACAAGGACTTATGGCTTTGTCATTGGTTGAAAGTTGCATAAGAGAAATAAACAGCAACTATGACTTCGTTGTATCGAATATTGAAAATGCCTCAATTCTCGTGGGCAAGTTTGGTGCGTATGGCTGGAGCTACCGACTCTTCTAGCAAAGAAAGCAAGTTCGTGCCTGACATCAGCTCACCATCCTGCGATTCAAAAAACGAATATGTCCTTGTTTTAATGTAACTCGTGTAAAGCGCTCCAATGCCTTCGGCCGAGTTTAAGCTGTATAAAACTGAAAAAAAGCCTCTTTAAAGTTACATCAAAAGCACTGAAGGTAGGTACAATTGTGGAGTTAAACATTTTTACCACCTTGAGGGTGAAGGCAAAAATGGAGAGCTTGATATGGACCCGTCTCAGCACCCGCTTTTAAGAACTGCCAGTGCTGAGCACCGGCAGGACCCGGCCCACTTAAAGCCCTGGGTTTAATACAGAAGAGGAGTAGAGGGGGGAGATTTGAGAGGAGTTCTGGCAGGTGTCAAGCATACAGGGAGTGAAAACGTATCAGAATGGAGGCAACACTGAGGGAGCAAAATATAGGTGGTGTAGGTGTGACGAAAATGTGACAGTACATCTATAGCAGAACAGAGGCCTTGTAAGTGTATCCTAACTGGCGGCATTCAAGAGTGTCAAAACAGAGGCATTGTAGGTGTGGCACAGTCTCAACATTGTAGTTGTGCCAGAGTGCATTTTAATGAAACACATCATTGTGACCTTTGTAGAATCAGCAAAACAACACTGACCAATAACAGTACCTTTCTATACTACGGAATGCAATGTATAAGTTAAAATAAAATTGAGGAACAATCCAGTGCAAAAAGAAGCCAGTGTGCAGACTATTTTAGAATTTGAAATAGATTTTTAATAAATTGCATGTCTTTTTAAGTGGCTACGTGGCTGTTCGCCTAACACGCTGTAATACTTAAATGATTTGTTTTCATGTTCATGCTCATCCCTTCTGGGATCCTTAGCTGAGTGAGTTCACAGGTGCAGAGTACAGATTTGGCACACTATGCAAACTTTATGTTTTGATTTATTGGTTGGTTTCATTAGCTTTGACTCCAGCTTCTATATGTAGCTCTCAAAAGTGAGAAGGAATGTAGCGCTGGTCATTTTAAGAATGGGGTTGCTTCTTTTCTACATAATTAGCAGGCAACGTAGGTTCCTTTTAATCATACGTGAAGCAGAAAAGCAACGTACTGCCTTGTATTACGATTTCAGAGATATTTGTGAGTATCGAGTCATTAAATATAAGGAAAGTGGTGGTTCACAAATATTGGTGTATATGCTGGAATGTGGAGCATTTTGTGGAAATTGCGGAAATCCCAAATTTTCCATCAACATTTTAAGGACTATCCCATTGCGAGCTTTGTAGGATTTGCAAAAGTGCCTTAAACTTGATCTGCTGTTATACCAGAAGCCAGGGAGGCTGAGCCCCAAGAGGTGACCTCAATCCCACCTCCTGGCATTCTCTGACAGTCTTATGGAGCATCAGGACCTAGGTAAATCTCAGATATAGGGCATTACTTGCTGGTGCAATGGGAAAAATACAGTAATGGATGTGCAACTGGAAATGGCACGATTTCACTGTAGAGCTCATTAGTGGAACAAACATGAAAGTGTGATCAAGACGAACGCCTAGATTATCTTGTCACCGGGGATGGTCGAGGGCGTGTCCATAGTTTTTCTCGCGAGCAGTCCGAGATCTAGACATCTTTTTTTTAACCAAAAATAAAGACTAGTTATTAGCATTCAACTTTCAGACATTTTAGTTCCTCCAGTTTGCTGAACCCTCGACACAGGTGTGATCTAATTCTGCTGTATTTCGCCAGGACTGATCATTGAAGAAGTACCTGCCTGCTGTCACCATAGAATGCATCTGAGATTTGATGAGGAATTAGGTTTGGTCCAAGGGCTTACATAAACACACTCATCTATCTTTACCTATGTCTCTCCCTGCATCTATACCCGACAATCTCTTTCTTTACCTAGTCCCAGATGCCCCTACCTCTACCTCTCCCCAGCCAGTGCTTAATTTGAGCAGGTGGTTTCCAGTGCTCAGCACCAGCAGTTAATTATCAACACTGACCATTATGACAGCGTGATTGCGGAGAGTTATCCGCAATAAAAAATTAAATGTTTTGAGACTATATCGTGTGTATATTATTTTGAATGTGCATATTATTGACAATCAAAGATGTTTTAATTTAGCAAGGTTTTTGCAATCATAGCTGTGCGGGTAGGGCAAGTGCGTGTTTACACTTGCAATGCACATATAGTTCTACACGAGGCTGGCCACCTCTTTCCCACCGAGCACGCTACAATTTTATATATTGATTACAACAGAGTAACCAGGATACACGTAAACAGGAGTGCGCGGCACACCCCCACAATTCACTTATGACAGTGTGCCACAAGGTGTCCCTGTTTGTCCAATTTACAAATAAGCAGAACAACAGTTGTGTATAAATTTAATATACATAAAAATGGCTAATACTTGCAGCTCAAGCAATTGTTATAGCTTTGGGGGTTAGAATAGTCTGAAATGTCCCATTTGTAGGACTGTGATGGTTACTAGTTGTGTTAGTAGGTGTTCAGACAAAATATCGAAACAGAAATATCGTCCTACCAAAATATCTTGTACAAAATATCGTGATATGGAAATATCGTCTGCAAGAATATAGTTGCGAAAAATATCGATTTTAAGGTAAGTATTATCGATTTTGATACTATCGAAGTCAGTAAATTAATTATAAGTAATTTAATATTTTGTTTTTAAATAATAATAATGATTTTTTTCCCAAACATTTTTATTGTCATTTAGGTCAATAAATTTCACATATGACAGATTATAACTTTACATTTGGTACAAGTTATAACAATATTACACTATGTATTACACCACATTTGCACAGTATATGTTCCATCATATTCTCCCCCTTTTCAAGTATTATCGTTGTATGTGAGAGGTCAGTTGCAGTGGTAATCCCACTTAGCTTTATTCGGTGAGGTTTTGTGTACCAGGGTGTACAGAAATGTAATGTCCAATAAGCTATCTATCAATATATGCAGTCCATCTTGAGGAAGGGAGTTGCTGGATGTCTGTGTCCTAAAAGATATAATTAAGTAAAATATTATGAATTTGAACATAGACCATTAACTATGCAGTGTGGTGCGCTATAATAATTTTCCGTCCAGGACAGGGAATCGGAAAAAAGTGGGGGGGGGGGGTGGGGGGGTGGGGGGGTGGGGGGGGGGGGGGCAGAGGCCAAAGGAAGTCCGGGCGGCCGGCAGCTCCTCTGCTCTTCGGCCACATATAGTGGTCTGTTGCCTAGTGTAGAAGCCAAGTACTCACAGGTGTGAACAGTACGGGGATGGTTGTGTTATAACGAGTGGGGGGGCCTAGACCTTAGGGGGGTCCTGCTATCTCACTACTCAGGTTAATTGTTCATGATCACTTTTTGATCCTGAGCCTGGTGCAGCTTCGCCCTTTTTGTATTGGTGCCCCTCGGGATGTTCCCAAATTTCCAGTACCTCTTTCCAGAGGTCTACAAGGGGATGTCTTTGAATACCCCCTGCGTCTTCTGTGGCCAGTGCTCTCTCCTTCCCCCGCCGAGTGTGTCAGGTCCCGTTTCCAGTCCTCTACTGTGGGGACCTTTGCCAGTTTCCAGGTTAATGCTATTCTCCTCTTGGCCAGAAGTAAGGCTAGGTCCACAAACATTGTGCCCACTTTCCGTTTGGGCTGCCTAAGGAAAATACTAAATATACAGGTTTCCATTGTGACAGGCCTTAAAGCATAAAATCAAAAATGTGGGCCACCAGATACCACAGAAATCACAACAGAAGACCAGACCTTCTGTGCCAAAACAAATCCTGCTCACCCCTATAATCTAAGGGTATCTGTAACTATATGAGAAAAACATGGTGGAAAGGTTTTCCTGCCCTCCCCGACTGCACCTCTTCTGTTTTTTCCTAGTAACCCACGTCAATGGCAGCAGAAATACAAATATATAGTGAATTCATTTTAAAAAGAATATGGGAAAGGGGGCATTGGACAATTACGAAGCAAGCAACACTCGTCAGGCTACTTGTCCAAAAAGGATGCCAAGCACGGGACACAATCAGTGTTTGTTGGTATGACACAAGGGTTTAATGCCGGAAACTCCTCTGGTGGTCTTAAAGTGGCCTATGCCACCGATTAAAGATAGAAGCACTTGGTCACTGATAAATGGCTGGATGAACATTGTGATTATCCAACTGCACAGACCAACACCAAAAGAGTCTCAGAATCTCTCTAGAACAAAATGTTGTTCATGGGCTACACGCTTGTCTGGACTCAGTACTTAAAGTAGGTAAGCAAGATAGATATGGATGATTCTGGTTCAAAATCTGTTTGTCTTGTGATAGGACGTGTGGTCTGTAATCTCCTGCAAAAAGGACGTGTGGTCTGTAATCTCCTGCAACAAGCCCAGGTCTTTTTTTCTGCTACTTCAATCATGAAGGTGTTGGTGTGATAATAGATGCACATGCTGCCCCCGCCCCCCCCCCCCCACCCTTCACCTCCCCCCCTGTCACTACCGGCACATTAAACGATAACAAAAATGGTTTTAAACCAGTTCATTTACTGTTTTATTTTAATCTGCAACAAGAGATAGCTTTGCACACTTGTAAAAATTTAATTCTCAATAGCCCACAATAGGGTACAATTATAGTGTAGTTGTATGCTTATATAAGGAAACAACGTTATTCAGTTGAAGTTGATTTTTCATCTTTATTCATTATGCAACCGTCAACGCGTTTTGTCCACACATGCAAATCGAATCGGATGGACGTTTTGGGGACGGAAGAACACTGTGACCAACTTACTACTTTGCCCTAATGGAAACATAAGATGGACGATGACCGGACAATTTCTTTCACAAACAGATTGTGTTAAACATGTTGACCATGAACATCTGATAATAGAGAAAAATTATTGTTGAGCCCTGAAGAAGTCCATGTGTGGACGAAACGCGTTGGCGGTTGCATAATGAATAAAGATGAAAAATCAACTTCAACTGAATAACGTTGTTTCCTTATATAAGCATACAACTACACTATAATTGTACCCTATTGTGGGCTATTGAGAATTAAATTTTTACAAGTGTGCAGAGCTATCTCTTGTTGCATGTATCTAGTGAAACCAGTTGACTTCCTCCTGGTTTTCCCTAGCTTGGGGACATAGGGGATTGTGTCCCAGGCTCTTTTGCACCTTGTTTGTTGTTTAAAAATTGCTGAGACGTTCTAGATTGGTGCGGGTCTTTGTACTTTTATCCCCCCTCTTTTCCGTGACGTTTTATTTTAATCTGCCTGGATCCGCCCACAGGACTCTGCCGAGTCCCGGGGGCGGGTCCAGGGGTGTGACACTGTGGTGGGGAAGTGATAGTGCACTCCCCTGTCCCTTCACTGCGGATGAGGTGCCCGGCCGGGCTTCTTACTGGCCAAACACCTCATGCGCAGCTAAGCTCTCTCCAGCCAGAATAATAATAATGATTTGATTGATAATTAAGTGAATTGTGCAGTTACATTTTTTTTACTTATATTTAAGGTGTGGGTTGTGGATTTTGTAGGGGTATAGGGTGGTAGGTAAATTGATTTAAATTAGATAATAATTCATTTTTAATTGATATTAATTATTGATTTGGTAATTAATTATTTTAATTGTGTAATTCATTTTTTGTTAATTTTAAGTTTTAGGAGCGTGTTGTGTGTTTTGTAGGTGTATATTGTGGGAAGTAAATTAATTATACTACAGTAATAATTAATGTTAATTAGTAAATTGATATATATATTTGTTAATAGTGTAAAACATTTCTTTTTAATGTTTAGTTTTAGGTGCTGGTTGTGAGTTTTGGAGGGGTGTAGGGTGGGAAATAACTACATTAGTATAATTAAATAACTATATTTTGGGTAATTAATAATTTCAGAATATTATTTATTTAAATGAAAAATATTGGTGTAAATTGTGTAATATATTAAATGTTTTTTGTTTGGGATGTGTGTTGTAGAGTCTGTATATGTAAAGGGTGTATAGGAAATTATTTATACTAAATAATAAATAAAGTGAATTTATAATAATTATAGAAATAAAAACTATTTCTGTAAAATATGTGTATAAAATATTTTTTCTTTTATATATGTGTGAGTTGTAGAAGTTGTAGGAGTAAATGGTGGGAAGATGATTAAATATTAAGTTATTATTATTAAATAGTTAATAATAAATGTTTCATTAACATTTAGGGCGTCATCACGATGGCGGTGGAACCGTCACCGTCAGGCCGTCAATGGCGGTCCCACCGCCATCGGACCCTGCATGACCGCCCGCCGCATTATGATGGTGGGTGGGCTTGGAAGATGAAGTCCACTTTAGTCCCAAGGCCCTCAAGATGCAAGGGGACCTCATCGCCCTACCAGCAGTGCGCCGAGAGGCTCGCTTGCAGAGTGGTGGAAAAAAGGGCATGGTCTCTGACCACCTCTCAGCAATCCCACTATGTGGGGCTTACTGGAGGTAACAGGTGGGCTAGTTGGCCCCTAAGGGCCTTCACCAGCGAAGGGGACTTCATCCCCCAACCAAGAGCGTGCCAGGCGGTGCATTTGCAGAGTAGTGGAGAAAGGGGACGGGGCCTCCGGGGAGTTGCGGCTTCATTTTTTTTTATTTTAGGAAGGAGGACTCTGTGGCCCCCTTCCCTTTATCCTTTTGGGCCTCAGGGGCCTGGCCCATTTTAATTATTTTATTAAAATAAGAAAGGGAGGGGGGCTGCGCGGCCCATCCTCCTGTGGATGATTTTCGTCCCGGGGACCCCATCCCCCGAGGCTAGGTCTTTGTTTTTGTTTGATTATTAAAGTGGACCCAGGCCGATTTTTGACCCAAAGGACCCCATCCCTCGGGGTCCGGCCAATTTTTTTTCCCAAGGAAGTGGGGCCCACTTGCACCCCTCCTGGGCCATTTTTAGCACCGGGGACACCATCTCCGGGGCAAAGCCATTTTTTTTTCTTGTAAGGGAGGGGGTCCACGCAACTCCTTCCCCAGGCTGATTTCGGCACCGGGGAAGGGAGGGGGCCATCTCCTTGGGGACTGCAGGGGTGCCTGAAGGCCCCCGCAGTCCCAGCCAGCTCCTGCCTTCTGCAAGAGCAGGCATTGCTTTTTACCCGCAGGGAGCTGCTAAGATGCAGCTTCCTGGGAGTAAAAAGCAAAGTGCTCCACTTTGAGCAAGCAAGAGCAAGATGCTCTCGCTTGTTCAAACCGGAGCACTTGTTTGTTATTGGATGGCGGGGTCTGTGCAATGTCCCGGAGGTGGGCCGCTTGGCCGCCTTCGCCCATTTTTAAAATAGCCCCAGGGAGGTGGCGGTCGCCAGGGCTGCGGGGGGGCACATGGTCCCCCAGCATTTCACACTATAAGCCCCGAGGAGGTGGTGGTCCATGGGCGTGCGTGGGGTCTGGAGCCCCTACGCATTGTAATTAAAAATAAACCTGGGGAGGTGGCAGTCTCCGGGGCTGCTGGGGAGCCCGCGCGAGCCCCCGCATCTTTATGTCTAATTGCTCCCGTGACCTGGCCCACCCGGGGGGCCTAAAGTAAATTTAATTTAAAAAAAAAATTGCCCAAATTTGTGGATCCACCACAAATCCTACCAAACATCTTTTAACAAAAAGCTTTTTTTTTACCGTGAGGGTCCCTGTGGAATTCCCTGAACAGGCCTTGGGGGTCAGGGTGTTTCTACCCTGCCCCCGTTTCTTGTTTTTTAACCTTTTTTCTTGTGATTCGGTTCAACCGAGTCACAAGAATTCCTGGTTTGAAGTATTGTCAGCCAATCAGATCTCAGGCACGAGATCGGGAGGGTTTGCAGATCCACCGCAGTCACAGTTGTATATCTAAGAAATCCTTAAATTTCTCAGGAACTACTGAAGGATTTTTACCATTTAACAAAAAGAGTGCTCTCTGGACCAGGAGCTACCTTTATGCCAAATTTTGGGTAATTCATCAGTTTGTGCTGTAGCTGCGGCAACATTTTGGTATGGAAATCCACAAGGAGAAAAGGCGTTTTGGGACCACCCCCTTTTTTCAGCCCCCGCTTGATGGATCACTCAGAAAATTTGAAGACAGCAGTCGACGTGACCAGCCCATAAGTTTGGAAAATTTCGCAAAGATTCATCAAATGGCGCCAAAGTTATTGACAAATCAAAAACCCACTTTTCCTATGGAAACAAGGTCCTCACTATAACTACCTACTGGCGACCGTCAGTAGGTAATATATATCTAGATAGATAGATAGATAGATAGATAGATAGATAGATATTCACTGCAAAAAACAAAGGTTATAGGGACGTTATAGTTAGGCTCATATTTCACTTGTGCAAAAACAGTGAAATTCAGCAGATAACTATAACGTATGCCGCCACAATGCACAGCTTATGGCCTCACATATTACATCACTCAGGAAAGGATCCGTGACATCACTGATGACATCTAAAATGACATCACTGATAATGTATGTATGGCAATGTATATAGGGACACAACGGTCAATCCTCAACTTGTGATTCCTCCCACTGGATTGATGCAGACACGAAATATTGCTCATAGTCTTATATATTTGCTAGTGGCAAAAGTACACCGTAAAGCGTTTCGGCCACCACTGATGGTCTTGATCACACAACATATGCACCCCAGTCTTGTCAGTTTTATACAATATGGCATCATGGAAAAAGAAGAAACACAGCATATTACCGTACTCTGCGTGGCACTTCGCTTAATTGAAACGTGATCAATATTTGTAGTTAATCTATGTACAAATTAAGCATGAATTTAAATTATTCATTACATATGATCACATATTGAGCACAATTGAGCCCTAATGGGCCGATATTAAAGAGAAATCACCTATCACCCTGTGTTTCGTGGCACTCCTCTACAGTAATGCGGGACGAGTGACATGATATATCTTATGCACAAATTAAGCATTTCAAAGATAATTATAGCTCATGAATTAAACACATTGCTTTCATATAATCAAAGTTGTTCTTCACAATTGACCCCAAGTGGCCAAATTCATTATTGCTCTATTCACTGACACTGAATGAATTATGTCATGCATGTCCGACTAATATATACCCGAATGGACCATGATTAATACACTATACGTTTCCATGATTACTCATTGGTGTATTAAAACAAGTTCATAGGAGTCTCAGCACTAAGGGCCTCATTAGGATGTTGGTGGTACCGCCACTGACAGCCTGCATAGCGGTCCGACCACCACATTACGATGGACCAACCAAAGCTTCTGATGGGCTCAAGGAGCCCGTCAGAGTGTCGGTGGGATTGTATTCCCAAAAATAGGGGCGTGCCTGTGCAGGCACTACCATAGGGATTACAGTGTCCCTTTCCGACAGCCTTTCCATGGTGGACTGACTGCCATGGAAAGGTTGCCGCAAAGTGACTTTGGGAGACCCTAGCAGGGCCCCCGTTCCCGGGAGGCCTCCGCTATGACACCCCAGGGGTACCTGTGGTGCCCGCCAAACATTCATGCACCGTGTGCCAGGCACCACATGGTGCCTGCAACACGTTGCATGGATGTTTGCAAATCTACCCTTTTCTAAAGCAGCCTGAGCTACAGCCTTTCTCCAGGCCACAGCACAAGCCAGAATAGAAAAGGGCTTGTTTATGACTGCCTATAGGGCGGTCACATCGTAATATTTCGGATGGAACCACCGACTACTAGTACGGCGGTTACCATCCTGCAATGATCACCATTGTAATCAGCCCCTAAGTTACAATCTAAAATATATTCTACTCAAAAGGTGAGACTACAACATCTTTGTCAAGCATTGCTGATGTGAAAAACCACAAAATCAGGGATCAGACTCAACAGGAAAAGCCGTGAAATGATCATGATGAGCTGATTGGGTAGGATCTGCTCAAATGAGCCTAAGTCATGTATTACAAACAAGCATAAAGCTTCTCATCAGTATAAGCCCATTTGGGAACTTCAAATCGATATTAAGGATACATTTGGTCTCAAGCTGCCTTAGTGTTTTAACATGATCTCCCCTCCCCCATGTCTGTTCCTAGGGTTAGCATTGCTGTCAAAATATTGTATCTGCATCACATTGCTGTCATGGAATTCTGCAAAGTGTCTTACCACTGGGTATGTCTGATCAACATACAGTATTTGCTTGTGGACCTGCAGCACTGTGCTTCCTACATACCACAGATTGCAGCTGCAATAGTTTGTGAATAGCAATTGTCTTACTCCTATTTGAGTGTGTTTGGTAATAGCATATTCCTTCCTAAACCCTTTCTTAAATTACCCCCCCCCCCATTTTTTGTAATTATCCCCCATTTTTCCACCACGATTCCGTGGCCCTCCCACTTTTACTATTAAATTCTATACTTGCGTGTGTGGAGACCTCTTCCACCAGGGTGGAGATTGCTCTACAGAAAAGACAGGAGAGGCGTAGGTGGAGATCTCTGGCCATACATTTGTGAAAATCATTGTGTATTATGTGAATTAGTACCACTGGAGTGCTATTTTAAGTACTCCATAAAGCTTTTTGTGAATCGGGTTCATCTTGTTATGGAGTCTCATTGTAGCTTTTCTCTTATTTGACCAATCATTGCCAAACATGGTGGAAAGTCTACATTTTGGATGATGTTTTCTAAAATTCATTCCAAATTGGCCAAGTGCAAAATTTTTATAGGCACACAAGGGAACGTTTCCACCTTAACTATATTAAGTGTTTGCCTTAACTACATTACCTACTTTAACTACATGATTTACCAATATTTGTGAATGGCTAAAGCACTACTTTTTGCGTTTAATTTCAAGCTGTGCAAAAGCAGTATGCTAACACTCACAGAGAGATAAGCCAATGGTTGAAGTGCGCTGACCCTGTGCCCCATGATATATGCTGTGGTAGACGAAGCAAAAATGTGAATCACACACTGACAGACCAATGAATGAAGAGAGCTGGCTGAAATCCATTATAAGTAACAGGGTTGGATTGGGATCAAAATTCGGCCCGGGCACATCAAAAAAATAGGCCCACATTTGCATATTGCCTTTTTGCAAAACACTGCTTTGACGAAGTTTTATGAAAAGAAAGGGGGGGGGGCATATTTTATTAACTTCACTTAGATTTAAAAAAAATTGCACAGATTAGTTCACACTGCTGAGCCACACATGAATGCAAGTGAGGCCATTTCTGCTCAGGCCCCCTGCCCCCGCTCAATCAGCATTATTGGGCCGGCCCAGCAAGAGAAAGGGAGTGATACCTCCACCCATCTGCCTCTAGAAAGGCCACTCAGGAGGAGGAGCCTAGCGCGCATCCAAGATGGTCGCGTGAGCACAGGGCTCCCCGGACCCTTGCTGCTCCTCGGAATTTATCCTGAGAATATCTTGATGTGGTTTATGGAATCTGGCAGATGAAGACCGGCTGAGCACGTATCTCCTTTCAGAACTCGAATCGGACCTGGGAATCCTGAGTTGTCGTTGTTCGAACTTTTGGGACCCACCCGACGGAGGTGCCCGGGGCGAAGGTGAACCGTGGAGCCGTGTCGTAATTGAACAACAGCGGCTGCAGTGCGGTGCCAGTGGCCGCTCTACCACTTTCGGTTTCACTTTCGGACTTCAGGGGGCTGGCCTGCGAACGCACTTGATGTGGCGGGGTGTTTCCTTGGCCTCTGCACGAGGCCTTGTCTCCACCTGCCACTAGTGTGCCCATCGCCTTGGGTCCCCCCGCACCGCTATATTGTGGTCCCTGGTGAGGCGCTGGTCCGCGGTGCCGGTGCCCCTACGACTCTTGATCGGCGGTCCCCTTCGGTGTCCGTGACCACATGGGGGGCAAGGGGGGCCCCGAGGGGCGTAAGACTAAGGCCTCCCTCCGCGGGGGACCGGTCCAGGCCAACAACATGGACCGCTACACTCAGGGCAGAGGGTCCCCTGGAGCGACCGGCCCCCCCCCGGATGCCGCCGGCGGTGGCACGACCGTCTCTCCGGAGCTTTCCCTGCAGGACATCATGGGCGCCATTGATGGCATCAGGGAAACCATCGCCACGCAATACGAGGCCCTGGCCCGTAAAATCGACACGGTGGCAATCGATGTCACCTTAATTCGGGCAGATCTCTCTAAAACGAACGAGAGGGTTCAGGCTCTCGATGCGCGGACCTCCACCCTTGGTGCGGATGTGTCGGACCTGCAGGCCGCGCTTGGTGACATTAAGGCGGTCAACGATCAGATGGCTCGGCGGCTGGAGGACTTCGAGGGACGGGCCCGACGCAACAACATCCGTGTCATAGGCGTACCGGAGTCCTCCGACAACCGCCCGGTTGACCTCCTGGTCAAGGAACTCATCCTCCAACAGTTGGCCCCTGCAGGCCTAAGTAAGTTCTTTGCCGTGGAGCGGGCCCATCGAGTTCCGGCCGGTCGGCCACGGCCGGGGGCCCCCCCGAGGCCTATCGTGGCCAAACTGTTCCACTATAGAGACCGAGATGCGATTCTGCAGGCCTCACGGGTCCACGGCCCGGTTCGTCATGAGAACTCATCCATTAACTTTTATCCGGACTTTACCCAACTTGTCCAGAAACAGCGGATGGGATTCCAGGGGGTGAAGCGTCGTCTCCGTGAACTGGGCCTAAAGTACTCTATGCTCTACCCTGCAAAACTCCGAGTGGAACATGAGGATCGGACTGCTTTTTTTGACTCTCCAGTGGCCGTGAGTGACTGGCTGGACTCGCTGCCGGACAGAGGTGGCCGTCCCGGGCCCTCTGCAGGCGCAGGAGGTGACGGGTCCCCTTTGGAGTGACTTTTGGTCCTTGATTTTGCCATTTTGCACTGCTCAGCTGGGTTTTACTTCTTTTGTTCATTTTGTCTCACTAGGACCTGTGTGGGGGGCGGGCGGGGACGGGTCCCTTTCCTCCTCCGGGGTCTTTTCGTAGAATGGGGTTAGTAGGGCGACAGGCACACTGCAAGTTGGGGGGGTTTTCTGGCCCGCAGGGGTGCAGGGTGGGGGGAGTTGGATTTGGGGGGGGGTTGGGGGGAGGGAGGGGTTGTTTTGCTGTGTGTTTTTTGTTTGCAGGGCGAGGTACTGATTTTTGTCCATATTCGGGAACTGTGCTGCTGACTGGGGGGCCTTTGATCTATTGGAGGGGATGGGGGGGGACGGGTTGAGGCTGGTGTCATGGAACGTCAATGGGTTGGGGGACCGTATCAAACGGGGTGTAGTACTGCAGTATTTGCGTCGTTTGACTCCTGATGTGGTGTTTATCCAGGAGACGCATCTGGTTGGTAATGTTTGTCATGCAATGAACAGGGGGGGATACCGCCTCGTGGCCCATTCTGGTTTCACAACTGGTTCCAGGGGGGTGGGCATTCTCCTGCGATCCTCACTTCCGTTGGATATCACTAGGGTAATCTCGGATGACAGAGGGCGCTATGTGTGTCTGGTTGGGAGGTGGGAGGGGCAGCCCCTTTCCCTGGTCTCAGTTTACGTCCCCCCGGGCCTCCAGAACTCCACCTTCGCGGACTTGGGTCGAATGCTGCTTGAGCTTCCGGATAGTCTTTTGCTTATGGGCGGGGACTTTAATTCGGTGGTTTCGGGTGACCTGGATCGTCACCCACCCAGGGCCCTCCCCGCTGCCCAGGCATGGCTTGGTGGACTGCTGGAGACCTTCGGTCTGGTAGATAGTTGGAGATTAATGCATCCGACCCAATGTCAGTACACCTTTCACTCTGGGGCGCATGGGAGTCTTTCTAGGTTAGACTATTTCCTTATGCCCGCGGCACAGACTGGTCGGATACGAGAGGTTAGGCACCTGGCGCGGGGTATCTCCGATCATTCCCCGCTGTGGCTGCTCTTTGACACCGAGTCGCGGTCTGCAGGGCGGATCGCTCCCATCAACCCGTGGTACCTGCGAGACCCTACGACTCGCGACAGCCTGGTTAAGGCTATGGACCAATACTTCCTTGAAAACGAGGGGTCGGTGTCGTCCGCAATGTCCCTGTGGGAAGCCTTTAAAACCGTAATCCGCGGACACACCCTCTCCCAGATAGTGGTGGCTAAGAAGCTCAAGAGTGAGGCAGTGGTGAAGCTGGAGACTGACATCTCGGGGCTGGAGTCGGCCTTGGAGACGGGTGTCACTCCGGACGGGCTCCATGCCCTCAGCCTGAAACAGTTTGAATACAGGTCTCTTGTCACTGACGCTGCCAAAACGATGTATAGGGAGCGGCAGGGTCGATTGTATGATGCCGGGGACAAGGCGGGAAAGTTGATTGCGTGGCTGGATAAGAAGGAGAGAGTGAATCGTGTGGTCCCGGAGCTGCGTGTCTCGGATGGAGTGTGTGTGACTGAGCCTGGTGAGATTGTGGAATGTTTCGCTGACCACCTCCGGGCCGTTTACTCCCCGGTGACTGATAGGGATGAGGAAGACTCTTGCCTTCTGCTGAGGGATATTGCTTTGCCCTGCCTGTCCGTCGAAGACCGTGAGCAGCTGGACGCTCCCTTGTCGGTAGATGAAATTGCAACTGCGATTCGGTCCCTTCGTTCGGGCAAGGCGATGGGTCCCAACGGTCTGCCTATTGAATTATATAAGTTGCGCCCGGATAAACTCGCGCCCTTCCTCCGTCGTATGTTTCAGGAGTCCCTTGCTGCAGGCTCCCTTCCGGACGACCAGCGTCTGGCTACGATAGTCGTGATTCCCAAGGACGGTAAGCCACGAGACCACTGTGCCTCCTATAGGCCTATTTCACTGCTAAACGCAGAGCCTAAAATCCTGGCTAAAGTCCTTGCCAATCGTTTGTTGAGCGTCATCTGCGAACTGATTCATCCTGATCAATGCGGCTTCATCCCTCACCGTAACACCGCTCTCAACTTGCGGCGTCTTCACGGCGCCCTCGCCAGGGCGGAGTACCTCTCCGAACCAGCCGTGCTGGTTTCTTTAGACGCCACGATGGCCTTTGACACCATCGAATGGCCATTCCTCTGGGCTGTCTTGACCAAATTCGGCTTTGGGGACGGATTTCTTGGCTGGGTGAAGCTTCTTTACACGGGACCCATGGCTCAGGTGGTGGTTAATGGGCGGGCCTCTCGGCCCTTCGCTCTCGGTAGGGGTACGAGGCAGGGGTGCCCGTTGTCCCCTCTGCTCTTTGCTCTTGCCCTGGAGCCGCTCGCTGCTTGGCTCCGCTGGGAGCCCTCGATCAGAGGGATCCGGTGGGCCCCGGGCTTCGAGGACCGGGTCTCGTTGTATGCGGACGATATTCTCCTGTATCTCACCTCGCCGCGGCAGTCGCTTAATGTTCTCTTTGATGTTCTGACTTCCTTTGGGAGAAATTCGGGTCTAACGATCAACTGGTCTAAATCCTGTGTCTATCCTATCTCCGGCGACCCTCCTCTCTTGCCGCCTCGGCTTCCGATCCAATTATCTCTGTCCGGCTTTAAATACCTGGGAATATACGTCTCGATGGACCCGGTGGCTCGCTATGAGCAGAATCTCCTGCTTCCACTTCGGCGTTTGAGGGAGGACACGGCTCGGTGGTGTAAGCTGCCCTTGTCCCCGCTGGGTCGGGCAGCACTGTTTAAAATGATGTCCCTTCCCAGATTCCTCTATGCACTTCAGAACTCCTTCGATGTCATTCCTGTGTCCTACTTTCGGGAGGTGGAGAGCCTGCAGAGGAGACTGGTGTGGGACGGACGGGCGCGTATCGCTCTGGCAAAGCTTACTCTCCCCTGGTACGACGGGGGCATAGCGCTTCCCGACATTCGCAGGTATTATTGGGCCTCACAGCTATCGGCCATTAACCATGCCACGTATGCGCCTGGCTTGAATCCGGCGTATGAGATGGATAAATTCCTGCTTCCCGGCGGAAACTATAATAGGGCACTTTACTCCAGCTCGGCTGGACGGACCCTTACGGGCCCTACTAAGATTGCGGTACGGATCTGGAAGGCGGCCAATGTAGCCATGGGCTGGAGTGAGCGATTAACATGTGCTACTCCCCTGTTTGCCTCCGACCGACTGGGAAGCCTCTGGACAACGAAGGGGTTTGAACGTTGGGACACGATTGGTATTAGTAGAGTGGGAGACTTATGGATTAAGGGTGCGGTTAAAACATTTGCGGCGCTCCAGAGCGAATACGAACTTACGGAAAGGGAGTTCTTCCGTTACGCCCAGGTTCGGCATGCCCTGCTCTCTGTTTTTGGGGAGGGGACCAAGATCCCGGCTTCTTCGCCCCTCGAGGACCGCATACTCGATGGTCATGTCCCCGACAGTACTATCTCTTTAATTTATAAAAAACGTATCAATAATCGGGCTGACCTCTTGGTGCGCCTCCGGGAGGCGTGGACGGGGGATGGGGTGGAACTGGACGACGAGGACTGGCAGTCCGCACTGTCGTCCCCCAAGGAAGTCGCCATTCCAGCCCGTCTCCGCCTGGTCCAGCTTAAGATTCTCCACCGGGTGTATGTGACGGGTCCCCGTTTGGTCTCGATGGGATTTTCTGAAGACGGGCTCTGTAAGCGGGGATGTGGGCTCAGTGCCACCTTTCTCCATATCCTTTGGGAGTGCCGCGAGGTGGCTGAATACTGGCACCGGGTTCATGTGGTCATGGGACAAGTCACCGGGGTTGCGCTGTTGCCGGAGGTGCGTCGCTGCGTCCTGAATGTGTGGGAGCCCAATGATTATAACGCGGCTCAGACTCGGTGGGCGGCCCTGGGGAACATGATTGCCAAGAGAGATATAGCGCAGCTTTGGGGTTCCCAGCGGCCTCCCACCGTGTCCGTATGGAAGGAGAACATGGACTGGTGCATGTTCAGGGAGAAGACTGTGTATGTGGCTCGTGGTAAACCGGGGGCATGGGGTAGAATCTGGGGGCAATGGAACGCGTATCGTGGGGGTATCTGTACTCCCCCCCTAGTGGACACCGATATTGCTTTGTCCCCCTGACCCTTGATGGTTCCTTGCGACTTTTGGAATAACCGAATATAGACGTTCCTCTCCCGTGACCCCCCCCCCGACCTATCAGTACTCCTTCCTCTTGATAGCTATTTGAAGGTCTGAAGTAGAGTCCCCCGGAGGTAGCCGGACCCACACTTATTGCCCTTATGCCTCGCCTTCTGTTTTTATTTGTTATTTATGTTAAACCTATGTATCCTGCTTCCCTAGGACTATCCGGAGCCATGTACGGGGCTGGGCCCCGGGAGTCGACTACTGCCTTAATAACTGTATGATCCTTTCTGAGTCTAGCGGCCGGCCCCGGTGGTTGTAGGCCCATGCTTGTAATTGATTTATTGTTCAATAAAATTTTCAAAAAAAAAAAAAAAAGGCCACTCAGGCACCCACTGGGCCGCTGGTGGCATCCTAACAGCACAGACAGCCCCCAGGCTGCCCACAGATGGAACTCGGCTACTGGCCCTTCGGCCATTTCCCGAGTGCCCGCGTTACCAGTAGATATATATATATAATTTTATTAAAACCTAAAGGTCATGGCAAATGCCAGACCTAAAAAGGACAAAGGTGTTTTAAAAGGGAAAAGAACTGTCTCTGAATACATCCTCCCATTAGTTATTAGTTAGGACTGTAGTTTCAAAGAGCATAGCTCGAGTAATGAAACTTACTGGTAAATGATTGCGATAGCAATGACTTGCCGAAACAAGTGGAGCAAAATAGCAGACTGTGAATATAAAAAAGTTTCCTCAAGGGCACTTTGGTCCAAATCAGCAACATTGGATCATTGTACATAAATCCACACCTTATTCTCTCACTTATTAATGATTTGCTATTTTGTATCAGTCGATATTCTTTCATTTTATTAACATGATCTAAGACATGGCGACGGTAACTTGTTTTTACAGTTGCATCTTTAAATGCACTGCAGACATTGATTTTCCTCTCACAAGGCGTCCACAAACAAACCATTGTTTCCTCCCTTCTTTTATTCTGCCCTGATGCATTTTGTCCTCTCTCTGCGCACGGGTCATTCTGTGCACAGCTGCACAAAGAAAGGCTTGGCGTGCAGTTTTTCAGTATGCTCTGCCTTTCCTGCAAGGCCGAACGTCTTATGAAAAGACTTGACAGAATGTTGAAAGTAATGTAAGTGCCAGCGTCTTAAAAAGAATACGGTAAGCTTTATGTCTGAAATGGTAATGTAGCCTGAATGTAGACGTTTTTGAAGATCCAGTGAGATAAATATAAATACATTACAAAATGAAGGTCTCTGACATGAGGTTGGCTAAACATTGGCCTTCATGAATTATCGCACCATTAAGTAAAAATAATCATGAACTATAAGACATAATGAAAATCTTACCAGTAATTCTGTCACGGCAGCCACCCAGCTTCCAAACACTGGGGGGTCATTCTGAGCCTCTGGGATATATCTTCAGCAGAAGGTAAAATGCCAGGTACTCGGGTTAACGCAGCATTATAAGCGTTTCTGGTCATTTCTAGGAGGCTTGCCGGAAATAACAACCCTTGATTTCAATAAATGTCTCTGGTATCTCCAGCAGCCTTCTGCTTCTGCGGCATTAACTTGTAGGTTCCACAAGGTATTACACCTAGGGTCTGATGCACTAAGACTTTTTGAGGTTACTAAGTGTCGAATTTGCAGACTGAAAATGGCTTTTTTTGTATATCCCAAATTCAAGTTGCGATTCAGTAAGACGTTAGCGGTTCACGGGCTCCATGTACGAAGAGTGCATTCCGAAAAAAGGGGTCGCTATTTGTGCACCGAATATCACCAAATTCATTCTTATTTTGCGAACCAACCTATATCCTGATAGGTCAGTTCACAGATACAGAATCCTAGTGAATAGCAATTCGACCCGCCTCATAAGTTTTCTATTTAAATTGCAACCCTCTGTCCTTGGCTACAATCACAGACAGGCATGATGGCCTGTTGTGGTCCGCAGACCACTATGTCTACGATTGTTTTTAAATAAAGAAATATTTTTGTTTTCAAATCAGCACATTTCCTAAAAGGAAAATGAAAATGAGATGTGTTTGAAAAAAAACTTTTTACAATCTTTTTTTAAGATCCTCTTAACAAATGTTTCTTCACCATTCATAAAGGGGAATGGTACATTTGGGACCCCTTCCTGTTGTTGCATGACTCACCACCTGTTTTATTTTGAAGGTAATATATTAATGTTTTGTGACCACATGCCTTAAGGAATCGGTATTGGAAAGGAATGCCCTTAAACACTCATTCCAAATACTGATTCCTTTTTGTTTCTTAAACCCATTAAAAAAAATTGGAAAACTCTTTCCGAATTGTTAAATGGGTTTAGTACATTTAAAAAAGGGTTGGAGTGGTCCAACCGCTCAGATTTACTGAATCTGAGGATTTGCGACAGTTAAAAAACTTTGTGCATGAAGCCAAGCAATTTGCTTTTGCCACTACATACTCTCTTCAGTATTTGGGCATGTTTAGGGTGCCCCTTCCTAATAGCTATTGGGAATTGCATAAACTCATGTTTTGCAACAAATCCTTTAAGGAAAACTGCATTTAAAAAAAATGTTTGCTTTATTTAAAAGCAATGGCGACTATGGTGGTCAGCTGCCCCCAGAATGCCACCATCCCTGTGATGGCAGCAATCATAGTGGGTCTCAATTTTTAACCAACCTCATTAAAATTCATAAGGTAGGTCAAATATATGACACCCTATGTTTGGGCATTTTGCCGACCGACCTATTAGTACACAGGTAATTTCGCTAAATACCACACTGGATGCCAAGGTACAGCTCGCAAGTAGCAACTAATATTTTGTGTGTAGTGTATAGGACATCTGGCCCCAAATCTTTACAAGTAGCAAAAGGGTGCTGATCATGGCAGAGACATTTACAAAAATCACCAGATGTTCCTGAAAGCCATCAGATATGTAAAAAAAAAATATATGGCAATTGTACTAAACTACCAAGTCTGCCATGTCTGTAATATTATATGCTTCATCAACGTCTCTGGGAAAAGCAAAAATCTCCTCCTGGTTTTCAAGCCCATCAATGAGCAACAGCGAGTGACTTCAGCAAACACTTTTTGTTAGGGGACTGGAGGGAGCATTTTAAACACTAATAATACGTCCTCACCTGCTGCTACACAACCTCTCCTTTGCAAGGCAAATGTCAGCAATTATTTTAAAAACATTGGATCCAGCTGCCGCACTTACCCGATCAGATGCACGCTGGGAACTGTAGGCGCACATTTGACTGCAGGATCCTTTTGAAGCAGGGTCAGCTGATCTTCCACCAATGAGCGGGCCAGAGGAACTACAAAGGAGGGAGGAGGTGATGGTGTGGTAACAGCGGCGTCTGAAAAAGGCTGACACGCCGAAATGCATTATGCCAAGCTGTACCAGTGAATAAAAGTGTCTCCCGATATGTTCCCCGCTGTGTCCTTGTGACTTGCTTTCCAGTAAAGTGGTCTTTCCTTTGAGATATATATATATATATATATATACATATATATATATATATGCAACACCATACACTTCTCCTCCAGGAAGTATACACGGACACCAAGGATATTTGCAGTTATCAAAATTGGTTTAATGGACTGCACAAACAACGCGTTTCAGCTTTCGCCTTGTTCACGTTACAATGACTTTTTTTTGTGTAAAGTTAAATACAGTTCATGAGCACAAAATAAACAAAATAGACAACAGACTCTTAGCACCAGAGAATGTGTAGAATGGCAAATTGGTAAACTTGGCGGCCATCTTAGCCTAGTGCAGAAGAACAATCAAAGGGTATCAATTCCCCAGTAGCATTTCAAAAATTACACTTCGTGCATATAAGTTAGTACCAAAATTGTATGAATATACAAACTAAATGAACATATCCACTGCCGAATTGCATTAGAATAGCGGTTGAAAACGCATTGTCATGTTAAAAGTATAACATACAGACGTGTATTCAGCCCTAGTGGGCGTACTTCCATAAATGTTTTCTAATGAAATAATAAGCATTCACAAAATTGTGTAACTTAGTAAAGGATATGCCAACAATCACGCCCCAGTGGGCATACTGAAAGAGTAAATTGAAGCTCGAGATATACAACGAAGTTCTGCAGTACCACAGCATAATTCAATACCATTCTCTGAAAACGAAATAAAATAAAATTTAGTACAGTACAAAAAGGAGAACCACAGTAAACACATGATCGCAACTCCATATGCTATTTGTGTAAGTGTACAGAAAGTTCTTCGCTAGAATTCAATCCTCTAGGGAACATTGTATCGAAATCTACGATGTATCTAGATTCCAATTGTCTCAGATGGAGCAATCTATTGCCCCCGCGTACAGTGTCAGTCACAGCATAAATATATATATATATATATATTCACTGAAAAAACCATAGGTTTCAGGGGTGTTATAGTTAGCTGGACTTTTCACTTGTACAAAACCATTGAAATTCCCCCGTTATAGTTAGTTCAGCTAACTATAACTCGCGCGCCCGCAATGCACTGCTGATGACGTCACATATTACATCACTCATGACATGGTCAGTGACATCACTCATGACATCACTGATGACATCTCAAATGACATCACTGATGACATCACTGATGACATCATCCAGTGAATGTGTGTTTTTCTGAAAATTAAATATGTTTTATATATGTATATCTCAAGGTCGATGGAAGAATAAATGGGTATATAAGTGTCTAAATGGATGATTTGTTTTTGAAAAATTGATTGTGTAACTGACTGATTAAGTGTATCATAGTGAATACATGGCTTAGTGAGTAATGTTTAAATATGTAAATATCTGTATCAGTCTCTCACTTTGTGTATAAGTGGCTGCATGGGTTGGTGAGTAGCTACATGGGTGTCTATATAGGTTATTAGTTGGTTTTTTGAGTATCAGTCTGAGTGTCTGCATGGTTCGGTGGGGGGTATTACGTAGTGCATAGGTGCATGAATGAGTGACTCACTGTTTGTATGGGTTGAACACAGCATGTGTGCAGGACTGTATGGGTGGATGAGTGTGTGTATGGGTGTGTTAGTGAGTGAATGACTGTCTCAATAGTGTCTTTATGAGTAACTACATATGTTTTAAACTAGTATATGTGACTATTGGTGTATATATGTGAGTATATGTGAGAGTGAGAGATTGAAAGAGTTCCTGTATGAATAAGTATGTGTTTCTATAAGTGATTGTTTAAAAGACTAAGTATGTGTAAGTTTCCGTAGAAGTAAGTATGGTGGTGTGTGTATAACTGTATATGCAAGTAAATGTATGTTTGATTCTTTATTAGCATGAGTGACTATGTGTGTGAGTAACTCTATGGATGAGTGGCATTGTGTAACAGGATGTATAGGTGTATGAGTACATATGATGAGTGAGTACATGTATGAGTGACTGTATAGGACTGTTGGTGAATGAGTGGATGTGTATGTGGATCTTAGAATTACTGAAGAGGTTGTTGTAACTAGTATTGGTATGTCCATTGTTTTGAAAATTTTAGTCTCTATTTTTGAATGTGTGTATCAAAGGTTATATTAGGGTGAGAGGAGGTCTGCCACTCTATCACAAGGATGATGTAATCAGTGATGTCATCAGTGATGTCATTTGAGATGTCATCAGTGATGTCATGAGTGATGTCACTGACCATGTCATGAGTGATGTAATATGTGACGTCATCAGCAGTGCATTGCGGGCGCGCGAGTTATAGTTAGCTGAACTAACTATAACGGGGGAATTTCAATGGTTTTGTACAAGTGGAAAGTCCAGCTAACTATAACACCCCTGAAACCTATGGTTTTTTCAGTGAATTTCAAAGGTTTTTTAAATGCTAATTTCTAACTATGCCTACAGAGATAGGACATGTGAAGAAAGAAGAAAAAATGCACAGAAAGAAACAAAAGAAGTGCAGAAAGAAGCAACAGAAGTCCTCAAATACGAAGATAAGTGCAGGAAGAAGGATAACGTGCAGAAAGAACAAAAAGAAGAGCAGAAAGAAGCCTTGTTGCAAAATCATCCTGTACCCTCAACTTTTTCAGACGGATACTGGTGGTAACTGAGTCTGACTAACCAGTCCTAGAGCCAGTGCTATGTTAAAAGACACTTAGAATACAGTGAAAACACCTACATACACTAGGGAACATTATGCGTTGGGGTCCCCCTGTGATTAGCATGACCTCCTCTGTAAGCCCCTAGTATATAATAGGGCATGGGGATTAAAACTACCTCTTAAAACAGGCCACAGGGCGTTTTTGCACACGTTAACTCAGGCCCCGTCCCCTCCATTCACCACTGTGTAAACACGCCCTGTGTCCATTTTTAGTTGGGAGATTAAGTTCATTTGAATCCTGAGGGTCCCTAGGGTCCAACTAGCCCACTAGGTACCTCCAGTAAGTGCCACAGAGCTGCGTTGCAGAGAGGTGTAAAAAGTGGCACGGCCTGGACCACCTCTCTCCAAAATTACTTTAATTTTTAATTGTATTCCCCTCCATTTTGAGATTATGCTGCATACTTGTTCATATTTTAAGTAGTTCGCACAGACACAATGTTTTAAAAACAATAAAGTTCCTAATACCCGCCTTCTCTGAACAGTTAGCTTGCTGCCCCATCCCCTTCCTCCCTATCCTCTGTTGTGTGAATCCATGGACTAGCCTCCTCCCTCCTGCCATACATGGTCTGATGTGCTGCCACTGCCCTCAATTTAGTATGATGTACCAGTCCACTCCTCCTGCCCTCCATTGCCCAATTCTATGCCCCATCATTGACCTCCTGCTTAAACTCTGTGCTTAGCTTGCTGCCCCTATTCTCCTTCCCCCTGCCCTCCGATGTCTTTGTGCATGCCCCTGCTCCATCCTTTTTGCCCACCATGTCCCATGGACCTGCCACTCCTATCTACTCTGAGTGTTCTGTTGAGCTGCCACTCCCCTCCCACCTGCCTAGCATTGTCAGATGACTGTAACCTGTCCCTGCCACCTCCACCCTGCCTGTCCACATGCCATGCCCCTATCCTCTTCCTCCTGTCCTACATGGTCCATTGTACTGCCACACCCTTCTGCCCTCCCTGGTCTGTTGTGCTGCAACTGCTCCTCCTGCCTGCCCCGTGTGGTCTGTTGTGAGGTCCCTTCCCCTGAACTTTCTTGTCTGTGCACAGGTCCTGACCCTCCCTTCTATCCTCCATCGTCCTTTGTGCATGCCCCTCCACCCTCCTTCTTGCCCATCATAGCCATTGTGCTGCCACTAACCCTCCCACTTGCCATGCATGGTCTTCTGTGCTGCCATGGCCCCTCCCACCTTCCCTGTGTGGTCAGTTAGCTGCCCCTGACCCCCTCCCACCTTCCCTCCATGGTCTGTGTGTATGCCATCACAGTCTCACTGTTGCTCTTCATGGTGTGTCTTGCTTCTAGTGCCCATCGTGCCTGACCTCCATGGCTATCTTGCTGCTCCTGCCCTGCCCCCTTGCCCCCAGCCCTACTCCCTCCCTCCTGGCTTGTCTGTTCCATTGTAATGCCCCTGATCCGTCCCTCCTGCCCTTTATGGTCTGTTATGCTGCAGCTTTCTCTCCTGTCTGTCCATTATGGTCAGCTAGCTACCATTGCCTCTTGCCCCTCTGTTCTCTGTTGTCCATGTGCATGGACCTGTCCCCTCCCTCTTGCTTTCTATGGATTGTTGTGCTGCACTCCCGTCCTGCATGCCCTGTGTGGTGTATTGTGCTGCTGCAAACCCTGATGCCTGCCCTGCAGGGTCAGTTTGGTGCACCTCTCCATGTCCCTCCTGTCCTCTGTTATCCAAGTCCATGTCCCTATCCCATTTCCTTCCATGATCCAATGTACCATACTTGCGAACATTTTGAACTTGGTAAGAGGGAGATTTTGAAAAAAAAACTGGGGTATTGATTTTCCCCTTTGAGTTACATTGAAAAAGAGGATATTGTAGACAGGAGACAGATCAAATAAAGCCCATTTGAGCTTAAAAACATTGGACGTTTCCTGGCTGAATCGGGTCTGTTGGCATGTATGGTTGTACTACCATTGCCTCTTCCTTCTGCCCACAATGGTCTATTACATTGCCACAGCCTTGAAGGAGGGTAGATTTTGTATCACAGGGGGCCCCTGGCCCGTTCTGTCCACACCTGAAGTATGAGACCCTTGTCCTTGCCCTGCCAGCTGCATTTGTAGGCCGTATTAAATTGACCAGCGGGTCCTGTGTTGCTATATAATTATCCTGAGACATCCTTACCACTCAGCCAGCATAAAACCCCTGTGTAGGCCCTTCTGTTCAATATGTAGGCCTCTTTGTTAAATTGACCATAGCTCTGCAATTTTAGTGTATAGCAGTCTGAAGGCCTTCTGATCCAAACTAGTAGCCCCCACCCTACCCGAGTGCTCCGTGCTCGGTATCAAAGTTTAACATCCCCCTGAAGCTGTCGACATACAGTAGGCTGCATCCTGGACTGGTACTTGCTTCCTGGGCAGGTTTCCCGCTTTTAAGGAAGTGGCAACCGCAGAGCGTCAAGTTAGGAGAACTGAGGAGATTTTATACATGAATATATTGAATTCCCGTACAATACCCATTATTTTCTGCTTGCTCTATGGAACTTACGATAAGCGATTGGCCTGAGAGACTGACCTTTTCACCCAGTCCATTGTCAGCATTAAGTGGGTAAATGACGAAATGTCTGGTAAAATCTGCAGACAAAGCTTTTGGGTAGCATACGTAGGTAGATGTAGCGTGCAAAGGAGCCCACAAAATGATATAAAAAGGGAGCACCCACAGATATTGACGGACTACCTCGCCGTCTGTATGTAGGTTAACAGGCAGTGCAGGTTTTCCCCAAGAGCTGGGAGCTCTTGTCTTCCTTTGCTTAAAATGTCTTGCTCTGCTTTGCTTGAAGTATCTTATTCTATTTTACCTATATGAAATGTCATGTTATGTTTAACCATTGTTCTCTTTACTTTTGCATTTAAAAGATTTTGTATTGTAATTGCAGGAATGCTTGCTCTAAGAGTAAATGTGAGTGTTCCTAGGTAACATTTTCCTTGGTGTAACTTGTTTCTCATGATGCATTTATAGATGTGTTTTCTCTCTCTCTCTGTCAGTACATTAATTGAGATACAGAGAATATTATGACAGCTGTATGATTATCTGGATTCTGTATTTTGTACTTTATGTCTCTATTCTGCGGTTTCTTTGAAGTTGCATCTTCTCATTAAACTGCCATTGTATTCTGCCTCCAATTCCATGTCTCATATGTCTGTTTTCTTCATTTTTGGAGCAAGCGTTCCTAGGCACCCCGGCTCAAATTAAGGTGCCCCTTTTGTCCCTGACTCACTCTCCTGCTCAGTTCTGTGGTGGCTCCCGGGGATCTGGGGACCGCCCCTAGCTTCCTTGACCCGTAATAGATCTTCCCTCCAACAGCCTCTCTTGCAAGTCCTGTATTGTTGGTTTGTTGCCACTGCCCCCCTTTCCACTGCCCTCCATAGTCTGTTGTGCTTCCACGGCCCTTCCTGCCTGCTCAGTGTGGTTAAATTGTTGCCTTTGCACCCTCCTACCTGCCTTCAATTTTCAGAGTCCGTGCCCCTGGCCTCTGCCTCTCAACAGTATCCTAATGAACAACTAGATTGCTAACATTCTATATTTATTACAAAAGTGTGGAACGCCTGACATCATCTTGATGTAATCAAAACTGTAATACCTAGAGCATTTCCTTTAGAAATTACATATATGAGAGGGTCTTATTGGCATCAAAATTATGGTTAGTGCTCTAAAAGACTAAAATAAGGACATATTTTCTGAGTTTTCAAATAGCGACAAAGCACTTTTAAATTATTTGTTATCTTTATGTTTTTTTATCCAGTTGACCACTTGATTAAATGTTGCACTTAGGGGAGAGGATGTGGTGTTACTTCCAGAACTGCAGACTTTGCAACTGGGGAACCAGGTTGCAGTTTCTGCTTCAGCTCGACATTCTGTGATTCTGGTCAAATCACTTAGTCTCCCCATGTCTACAACCAAAATGAATTTGTTCTTGTGTGATGTAACCAATGCTCATGTAAAGCACTCCAATACCTGACAAGTCTGCACTATATAACACTGCAAAAACACAAAATAATAAGTGTTTTGCACACTTCTGTCATTGGGCTATATTTGGGCTACATCTGGGTGATTTTGGGCTACATTTGGGCTCTTTTGTCTCCGGTGGCCATCTTGGGAGATTTATTTGTTATGAAGTTTCCTAATTTCCTCATGTACTGCAGTCTCCTCAGTAGGAAATGCTTTCAGTTTTTTACTTTGATTCCATCATGAAGGTATTCAGATATGTCACACATTTGCCATAAATTCTGAATGTTAGCACTCTAGTTGCTCATTAGATCACTGTAGTAAAACTACTGCACCATGGAAGTCTGCTCCTGGTATTAAAAGTGCATGTTTCAGTCTGCATGTCAGAATTTTTTAATGAAATAGAAGAGGATTTGAGAAGTCACTCAAAATGTGCCCTCATTTTCTTTCTTCAGCATTAATCATAATTTCTATGGCAAAATGAACCTCCTCATTGTGTTCCTTTTTAAATTAAATGTTTTAAGTGTTACCAGTTTATTCCAATCAAGATGGCTTCAGGTGTGCCATACTTTTGTCATAATGAAGACAGTAAGCGCTCTAGTTGTTTTTAAGAACATTCTGGGACATTCTGTCATTGGGCTATACTTGGGCTACATCTGGGTGATATTTGGGCTACATTTGGGCTCTTTTGTCTCTGGTGGCCATCTTGAGAGACTTATTTGTTATGAATTTTCCTAATTTCCTCATTTACTGCAGTCTCCTCAGTAGGAAATACTTTCAGTTTTTTACTTTGATTCCATCAAGAAGGCATTCACATGTGTCACACATTTGCCATAAATTCAGAATGTTAGCACTCTTTTTGCTCATTAGATCACTGTAGTAAAGCTACTGCTCACCAGGGAAAACTGCTGCTGGTATTGAAAGTGCATGTTTCAGTCTGCATGTCAGAATTTTTTAATGAAATAGAAGAGGATTTGGGAAGTCCCTCAAAATGTGCCCTAATTTTTCTTTCTGCAGCACTAATCATACTTTTTATGGAAAAATGAACCCCCTCATTTTGTTCCTTTTTAAATTAAATGTTTTAAGAGTTACCACTTTAATCCAAGCAAGATGGCTTCAGGTGTGCCATACGTTTATCATAAGTAGGACTGTTAGCGCTCTAGTAGTTCTTTGGAACACTCTGGGAAGCTGCAGTAGAACACAAAGGAATCAACTGACAGTCTCTGCCCTTGTTGGATGTACATGTTTTACTGAGAATGTCAGACTTCATTCTCACATGACTGAGAAAGATAATGTGAATTTACAGAAAATAAGCTCTCAGTTTAGCCTATAGATCACCTTCCAAACCTCTGTGGTAAAAGCATGAGAAAATATTTTTCTCTCAATCATGATATCCCAGCAGAAGGCTTTTTCACATGGTGAAATCACCTTAGAACATACCACAATTCCTAAAATGAGTATGGTACCATCAACAAATGATTTATAATGTAACTAAAGTCTTAAAACTTTCTATTAACTGCAATGCTTTTTAATGAGGTGCTATCATGTATATTGGTCCCAAGATGGCTGCCAACACTTCTTGGATGAAGTGCTGACAGCCAATCAGATCTCAGGATGAGATGTGTGGTTAGGCTCCGCCCACATATATATATGCTTTTAAATGCTATTTTCTCAGGAAATACTGAACAGATTTACACCAGACCTGCAAAAGGCACTTCCTTGACCTTATGGCTACCTCTCTGCCAAATTTCAAGTAATTCTGTTCAGCCGTTCGGGCTGTAGCTGTGTCTAAAGGTCCTATGGAAAAATGCATGGGGAAAACGCGTTTTGGGACCCCCCTTTTTTCTCGGCCCCTGCTTGACGAATCCCCCCGAGACTTTCAGGGTAGGAGCGGAGCGTAGCGCCCCACCTATTTTGAAAATGTCGCGAGGATTCGTCGACCGGCGCCAAAGTTATTCGAAATAGAATGTTGCGGATTTCCTATGGAAACAGGGTCCTAACTATAACTACCTACTGGCGACCGCCAGTAGGTAATATATATATATATATATCACAGCAAAACAGAGCTACCCCATGTGGAAGGAGCCGCACAAAGGTAAGTATTTGTCCCACTTTATTCACGAAGGTTGCAAGCAGTATCAAACATGGACGGCATCAACAGTATCGACAAACGCGTTTCGGGTCCTCATGACCCTTAATCATTGGCAGCTAAACGCGTACTGCAGAGCTGGCAAAGAACAACTTATTCACCCAAACACCTCCCCAGTGGACGAGGCCTCTCCTGTGGCCTTCTGGTATTCGAAGTTGCCCATTAATAAAACTCAAGTGAGTCCGTCTGCAGTGCACAATATTTTTCAATTATTAAAACCACATTTGGGTGATAGCAGTCCAACTTGAAAACATTTTGCACTTTTAGTCCCTCGTGACGGATTACCTTCCTTTTTGTTGGGATATATATATATATATATATATATATTCACTGAAAAAACCATAGGTTTCACACACGTTATAGTTAGGAATTAGCATTTAAAAAACCTTGCAAATTCACTCAAAAAACCATAGGTTTCACACGTTATAGTTAGGTGGATATTTCACTTGTAAAAAACCAATGAAATTCCCCCGTTATAGTTAGTTCAGATAACTATAACTCGCACGCCCGCAATCCTGCTCATGACGTCACATATTACATCACTCATGACATGGTCAGTGGCATCACTCATGACATCACTGATGACATCATCCTTGTGATAGAGTGGCGGTCACGCGAGTTATAGTTATCTGAACTAACTATAACGGGGGAATTTCATTGGTTTTTTACGAGTGAAATATCCACCTAACTATAACATGTGTGAAACCTATGGTTTTTTAAGTGAATTTGCAAGGTTTTTTAAATGCTAATTCCTAACTATAACGTGTGTGAAACCTATGGTTTTTTCAGTGAATTTGTACGTTTTTTTAAATGCTAAGTCATGTATGTATTATTTTTTTTAATATATTTATTTTACAATAAACTACGTATTAAATTTAAAAAAAACTTTTTATGGTTTTTCACCGTGCGTGCACCCCCGCGATTTTTAAAAAAAAAAATGTTAATGTTTTTTTCTGCCTTCGGGGTCCTTCAGGGACCCCCTGACAAAGGCTAGGGGGTCAGGAACTCTCTACCCTGCCCCCTTTTCACGTTCACCACCTTCCTTTTTCACTCTCGCACTGAAAACAAACAAAATGGCGGCCGACACTTCCTGATTTCGACCGATTCGAATGTTGACTGACATGTAACCACCAATCAGAATTACGCTCGCGCACGTTAGGGTGCGCGCACGGTGCGCGCACTGTGCGCGGCTATAGATATGTATGTGCTTTTAACTGCAATTTTCTCAGGAACTACTGAACAGATTGACACCATATATCCAAAAGGCACATGCCTGACCTGAGGACTACCTCTCTGCCAAATTTCAAGTAATTCTGTTCAGCTGTTCGGGCTGTACCTTCGACTAAAGGTCCTATGGGAAAATGCACGGGGTAAACGCGTTTTGGGACCCCCCTTTTTTCTCGGCCCCCACTTAACGAATCCCCCCGAGACTTTCAGAGTAGGAGCTGAGCGGAGCGCCCCATTAGTTTTGAAAATTTCGCGAAGATTCGTCAACCGGCGCCAAAGTTATTCAAAATAGAATTTTTAGATTTCCTATGGAAACACGGTCCTAAATATAACTATCTACTGGCGACCGCAATCGTGAACAAGGTATCAGTGATACCGAAACGCGTAGATCAGTACGCTTTTGACCTGTAAAAAATTAAATAACGGAAGCTGTGCTAACTTCAGGAGTGCGTCCCGTTTTTTCTTTGCAAAAGGAATATGGTGAAATATTGAAGCGGCGTGGTTCTGCCGCAGGGAGCTGCACCCATGGTGAGCGCTGTGGAATCCTGGTGAAACGGAACCGACGTGGGGAAATGTGTATATATATATCAAAACCACACTCCCTTGCTGAAGAAAGCAGAGCACACATGGGTTACCAGGTAAGCTGCCCTTTAATGAATTCATCGGCAATCGGCATGACGCGTTTCGTTTGTGAAAACTTCCTCAGATGCCGCCAAAGTTACAATTGATTTTCCAGTTCACTTTTAAAGGAGAATACCTCTCTACGATTGGTTGAGGCATCTCCGACACAGTCTCACAGGGAGTGGCCAGAACTCAGCAGTCCAAGTCCGTGCAGAGCAGACATCTTGGCGTAAGTACTATCCCCAGTGGGTGGTGTCTGCTCTTTTCCCAGTGCGTGCCTTGATCTTATTTGTGAGCATTAAGCAGTTCTTCTGGTTCCTCACCCCACCGCTGGAAAACCTGATGACAGCCTGTGATCACCGCTTAAGTAAGTAATAATCTTGCAGCAAAGTCGCGCTCCGTTAAATAACAGCCAGGCAAGGTTTTCAAACATGCGGTGTTTTCAGCGTTTCCAAAATGTTTTTAGACTAACCACAGGTTGCCACAAAGTCCGCCGAATCACTTTGGGGTGGGTACTCCTTAAGGCGCTTGTGACCGCACCCTTAAACATCAAAACCACACTCCCTTGCTGAAGAAAGCGGAGCACACACGGGTTACCAGGTAAGCTGCCCTTTAATGAATTCATCGGCAATCGGCATGACGCGTTTCGCTTGTGAAAACTTCCTCAGATGCCGCCAAAGTTACAATTGATTTTCCAGTTCACTTTTAAAGGAGAATACCTCTCTACGATTGGTTGAGGCATCTCTGACACAGTCTCACAGGGAGTGGCCAGAACTCAGCAGTCCAAGTCCGTGCAGAGCAGACATCTTGGCGTAAGTACTATCCCCAGTCGGTGGTGTCTGCTCTTTTCCCAGTGCGTGCCTTGATCTTATTTGTGAGCATTAAGCAGTTCTTCTGGTTCCTCACCCCACCGCTGGAAAACCTGATGACAGCCTGTGATCACCGCTTAAGTAAGTAATAATCTTGCAGCAAAGTCGCGCTCCGTTAAATAACAGCCAGGCAAGGTTTTCAAACATGCGGTGTTTTCAGCGTTTCCAAAATGTTTTTAGACTAACCACAGGTTGCCACAAAGTCCGCCGAATCACTTTGGGGTGGGTACTCCTTAAGGCACTTGTGACCGCACCCTTAAACATCAAAACCACACTCCCTTGCTGAAGAAAGCGGAGCACACACGGGTTACCAGGTAAGCTGCCCTTTAATGAATTCATCGGCAATCGGCATGACGCGTTTCGTTTGTGAAAACTTCCTCAGATGCCGCCAAAGTTACAATTGATTTACCAGTTCACTTTTAAAGGAGAATACCTCTCTACGATTGGTTGAGGCATCTCTGACACAGTCTCACAGGGAGTGGCCAGAACTCAGCAGTCCAAGTCCGTGCAGAGCAGACATCTTGGCGTAAGTACTATCCCCAGTGGGTGGTGTCTGCTCTTTTCCCAGTGCGTGCCTTGATCTTATTTGTGAGCATATATATATATATCCCAAAAATTGCCCAGCAATTGAGGCCGCACAATACTGCGAAAAAGGAAACATCCTTATATATGGGAAACAGGCAGCTTCCGATTCCGTAATACATCCTGTGGCCTGATGCGTTTCGATGGACTTTCACCATCTCTTCAGAGGCCTCGTGAGCAGGAAAAAGTTACGTGCATGACTCGCCGCCCCTCGCATTCTTAAGTACACAGTACCTTAATTGGCCTCCGGTGTGCCGATATTGTTGCATTCTGGGCAGCGTAGTCTATTTAAGCGTCTTCCCCCTGTAAACGGTACTGCGATTTGTAATTTTAAACAGGCATAGTCCGATTCGGGAAGCCTAATGGAGGGCTCTAAAAACATTTATCCTGCAAGCAATCGTGGGCATGTAACCCACTGGAGGGGATAAATGGTGCTTAAATAGACTACGCTGCCCAGAATGCAACAATATTGGCACACCGGAGGCCAATTAAGGTACTGTGTACTTAAGAATGCGAGGGGCGGCGAGTCATGCACGTAACTTTTTCCTGCTCACGAGGCCTCTGAAGAGATGGTGAAAGTCCATCGAAACGCGTCAGGCCACAGGATGTATTACAGAATCGGAAGCTGCCTGTTTCCCATATATAAGGATGTTTCCTTTTTCGCAGTATTGTGCGGCCTTAATTGCTGGGCAATTTTTGGGATATATATATATATATATATATATATATATATATATATATATATATATATATATATATATATATATATATATATATATATATATATATATATATATATATATATACCTTCCTTTTTGTTGGGATATATATATATATATATATATGTATATATTCAGCTCCTTGGGGATTTGTCCATCAAATAAGCCTCACTCGAGTCACAGGTAAGCATTTCCCCATGAGCTGAATATAGCGTTGGGCTATATCAGGTGCGGTGAATTGTGAATGCGTGACTGCCCATACCAATAAAAGCAAATGGGGAAACGCTTACCTGTGACTCGAGTGAGGCTTATTTAATGGACAAATCCCCAAGGAGCTGAATATATGTATATATATATATATACATATATCAAGAGAGAGCACAGTCGACCGGGGGTACCAGAGCGCTTTAAATGAACACTAGTTGTGTTACAGATGGACACATTCATTTTTGGTAGTCACAGGGAGATTAAGTGATTTGCCCAGAATCACAGAATGTTGAACATCTCTGCCGAGGCTCGAACCCGGCTCCCCAGCTTTCGAGGTCAACTGCTCTAGCCATTAGGCCACATGCTTTCCCTCTCCTTCTCCTTCTCCAATACACTGTCACTTAGAGGGAGGAGACTAGGGTCCTGAGGCTCATGCAGAAACATTACTCTGGAGGAAACCACTTCCTGCAGTAGAGGATGAAGTAGTAGTAGTCAATGGGTGGTCACTTTAAAACAGGTCAGTGCAGGGAGACATCAGAGATTCAACCTCCCCTAGAAGGAGAAAACAAATGTACATAGTGTGCCTTTAGATAACTAAAAACTAGCCGGTACAAAACAAACATCACAAAGTCTTTTATTCAATTGCCTCCTGGATATTCGTACAATATAGTACAAACCGTATATACCTCCATGCCGTGCCACCTTAGATTTGCACTTACAAGCACAACAGCATACTTCAAGCCAAGCACTAGGGGTATTATTCATGCGCATCTAATTTACCTTCTCGTTATTTTGTTCCTAATATTTTTGACACAACATTCTGTCCACACTGTATTTTTACAATCGATATTCTATCAATCAACCAGATGACTCTGAGAATTATATCTATAAGAGTTGAACTTTTCATGCCACCTTTCCTAAAATGCCACTTTTCTAAAAGGAGAGGCAAAGTGTTAGATGTTTTATTCAAAAGAGGCAGTAAAGGGGCATGCTTCTACAGTTCGGCTCCTCCATTATACTGTCAGGACTTTGATGATGTAGAGCAGGAATCATTGTAAAGAGCATTGCCTTTAAGAAATAAGTGCATTACAAGTGTTTACATTCTCTCTGAAAACTCTAACTAAACATACTTCACATTGTAGAATCAGTTTCGAAATTTGAACACTACACGTTTCATTTTTATTCACAGACGTATTCTTGGAAAACTACCCTAAGTATGGCCATTGCGTCTAAAATGTGGGATAAGGCAGAACCCTCAGTGCAAATGTCAGTGGTGCAAAATAATACCAAAATACCTGAAGAATGCTTTAATCCTATGTATGGGGAACATATCAAAGGGAAAAACATATTGCCTGGAGTGGTAAAAATCCTTGCTCCATTCCTGTGCTTAACCTGTAAAGCAGCATGCAATGGCACATGCATTCTGAATTAGAAAGGCACTTGGGCGTACTGCTCAAATTGTAAGCACAATGTGCTTTTTAGGTCTGACCTGGAGAAAGCTTCACCTTTATAGTCAGCCATAAAAAAATATGAATAAATAGCATATTCATATATACATAAGTAATGGGTCTTTGATTTGGCCCTATACATCCATTGGCTTGTTCAACTGACGTTCACATTTAGCTTCAACCCACCAAGTGATATAGCATGGGGCAATGGGTTAGCGCTCTTCAGCCATTGGTTCTCTTGTGCTGTGAGTGGTTGAATTGTACCGGATCACAATTGCACATCCACATAAAAAAAGTGCACTTCATTGCTAGGGCTCCAGGGCCAATAAATTTAATTTGCCAATGTTTTTTTTTTCTTTCTGTTACTGTTCGGTTTTTTATTGTTTTAGTTATCCTTTTATAGTTAAACTATGTCTTCAAGTTACAGTACTTCATAATATATTTTCCTCGTACCAAAATAATTTCCATTGATGCGTATTAAAACTCAAATGAATTCTACGCCTGTTGTAAGCAAACCTGATTGGTAGGAGTGACCCGAACTTTAAAATAACACGCATTTTTTTTTTCAACTTAAAGTTTTATTGCAAGCATACCGCATCCACAGTGAGGTGTTTTCTTATTTACTATTTTTGCTTTTGGGCTTGCAGTGGAAAATAATAGATAAACGAACCATCGTACGGGATTGCCGTGGCCAGTTTTAGCTTTTGCCAATGCTTATTTAGAAAAAAATATATAGTGAATCCAATGGTGCTTGTCGCCATGGCAAATACTGGCAACCATGTCCTAAGTTACTACATTAGAATGTTGGCAGGACCAGCTGTCGTCGTCTATATTTAGTTTACCGCAGAAATTGACAGACATTAGTAGCTCCTGTCAATGCATGGTTCTCACTAACGCAGCGGATGAATACGGTAAAAAAAAAAAATCCATTTGTGAGCGAGAGCAGCCAATGGTCGCTCTCAGAGGCATAGTTACATCGAACTTTGGCCAAACATTTCCTACCCTTAAAACACGTCTCATTCAGTGTATTTCTCTGGGAAAAACGGAATGGCTGGGACAGATGCCTCTTTGTATCAGACCCACAGCTCGAGATGGGGAGTGTGGGCGGAATATGGGCCTCAGACTCCCCCCACCTCCCAAAAACAGAGAGCCGTCCAACTTGATTCCTAGTAGGCAGCGTTCAGAGCGGATAGCTGCTTGGCTGCATTTTAAGTTGCTTTGGCTCGACAACTGTCTGTGAAATCCTGGCCCCAAAGCTGGGTTTCCCTCCCAAATGTTCTTTTAGCAGATTTAAGGGGTTGCCCGGCGCATAATGCACATACTTTTTCCCACACTGCCTCGGGATAGCATTAGCAAGCTACTTACTTGCTGACTGCGCTCAATGGAAAAATAATGAAGAATATGCTGCTTACCACCAGTTCTCACCTTCAACTCTTCAGAAACAATACTTACATTCCTGCCAACTTGAAGAACAATCTCACAGTGTAAGGAGGGGGCGGAGTCTTGAGGGGGCGGGGCCTCGTGCTGAGAAGTACCTAGGAGACACCTTCGAACCCCACCCTGCCTCCAAGCCCACTCCTCTCCCCCCCCCCCCCCAAAAAAACAAGCATTGGCATAGCCAATAGGTCTCGCTTTTGGGACCTTATAAGTATTTAGTTATGCAGCATAATATCCTTAGTGCAACAACACCAACTGTTGCATGGCTAAACACTTATAAGGTCCCAAAGGCGAGACCTATTGGCTATGCCAATGCCTGTTTGAAACAATCAACAATATTCATAGTAGGAGGCTGTCTATGGTCTTTCTTTCCTTTCATTAAAACATGCAAAGTAATGTAGTCTCTTTTCAGTTGCTGCAGCTTGTCGACCATTCACTGTGCTACACAATGGAGAGACAAACAAAACAAAAAAAGATTTGATAAATGCAAAATTTATGTCATTGTCCCATATTCACAGAAGAGACTGCAGTAAAGCCACAGTCACGTATGGTAAATATAGACTATTTTAAGTACGTTGCAGAAGACACAAAGGATGTCTGGTTATTGTTTATATCGTATGTGCTTAACAACATTTCAAGCTAAACAGAACATAACAGTGTTGATTTTAACTGGATCCATTCTTGTGAGAATTTTAGACTCGATTAAACCATTACTATGCATATAAGTGAATATATTATATAATATACACATACAATAAAAGTAATAAATTGATGTCCTCTATGATTTTTTTATTGCAAACGTGTTGCAGCAAACCGTATAAACATAGGTTTTAAGTGTCGTGGATAACGTGGCTTACACCGTGGAATATATCGAATATTAAAGATGAGGTAGGGATTATAATACAGCCACAACTGGTGAGTAAAATGCATCTACTATTAGTGTATTGGGGCGTGTGTATACATATCCACACACAAACATATTGTTTGGAAGGCTTAATACTACCTAGCCTAATTCTGCAATGGAACAAATCACCATGAACACTAAAGAATCGAGGGTTATATTATTGTTATTAGTGTAATCACTTTACTATTTTTGTGGCGTTACTATTATATTTTCAGCCTGCTAAAGGGAGTTTTACGCCCTGTGACAAAACCTTTAATGTGATCTTCTTACATACATATATGGCTGGCATTGTGTAGTTGTGACCGGTAGAATTTTGAGATTCTACAGCTGCAGTGTTTTCCACATAGTTCTAGATCTGCTGCATTTGCCACATAATCCACAACCTGGTGCATAAACTGCAGGTTTTCTAGCTCAAACAACTCAAACGTTATTAAAAAAAAAACATGATTCCATGCAATGGCAGATCGCTTGCAGCCCTTGATAACCGTTCAGATGCCCATCGCTGGCTTCAGGTGTTAAACTGGTACTAATGAAGGAAAATGTTGCCCTCAGCATTAATAGTACGGTGTACGGAAGGCGGTGCTTCGTTATGCTGCATTCTTTGCCTTTTCTTGGCATGATTTTGTGAACCCTGCTGCATTATTTGGCCCTTCACTTCTGCATAATTGCAGGAGCCCTGGATGTACTACAAAGTATTAAAAGTCACCAGAAAATCTTGGGAGGTTAGTACTGTTATCACAAAAAAATAAAACAATGGCAAATCCAAGAGAATGTAGTGCAAATAAGGCATGCACTCGCCATAAAAACACCAGCTTTGCCAAAGCTTTGTTGCATGCACTGGGCAACAAACACCGACATAAGCATTTGAATAGGAAGGCTTCCAAAACAAGCATAAGCCAAGCCAATAAGTCTTACCTTTGGACCTATTGGGTTTGCAAATGGTTTTTTAGCCACACTGTTTAGCATCCCTGATGCTGTGCAGCATAACTAAAGAAAACAAAAAAAAAGTGGCATGGAGAAACCGCCGTGTCACTTTGTAAGCATGTGCACCAGGCATCCACACCTACAAATGAAAGGAATCGTTTTCTTTTCATTTACCAACTTGGATCAATAAAATTAAATGAGTAGCGCAAAAGCTTTTTGTTTTTTTGAAGTGCAGGTCGAGGGGAGCAACACGGAAGGTGCAGATTGGAGTAAGCCTCACACAGGATGTGGGGGATGGGGAGGGAGCGTTACAAAGTATGTGGGCAGAGGAACAACACAGAAGGCGTAGGTCGCAGTAAACAACACAGAGGGCACAGGTGACGGTCAGCAACACCGAGGGTGGGGGTGTCGGGAAGCAACATGGAGGGCACGGTGGTGGGAAGCAACACAGAGGGCAGGGGAACAGGAACAACATGAGAGGCGGAGGGAGTTGTGTGCGTGCGACTCTAAACTTAAAGTGAACCAGCAGTTCAGTGACACAGCATAATAAAGAATCATACTTAGTTCACACCCAAAACATGAGTCATTTACGTTTTAAGAAGACTACATGAAGGAAGTGCCTGCAAAAAGTATTTAAGCAATTACTGATACGTGCTCCGATAATGTACTAAGGTAAGATGCGGAAGTTGTACAAGAATGTTCCAGCGATAATGAATCAGGGAATTAGGACGTGGCAAGCCCGGCTTTGAAAGTGGTGCGCGTGCGAGCGAAAGTGAAAGCAGCGCGTTTGCACATATGTTTACAATTAACGCGAGACGTGATGGGGAGGGCCGGAGGAGCGTTGAAAGAGCAAGCGAGAGGAAAGCCAGATGGCGCCTGATTGGGCGCTGAAAGCTTGCGGCTGCACACGCGCGTAACCGCAAGCGCTAGGCCAGCAAAAGCATGTGGTAGCACTTTTAAAAGCCCACTACTAAATGTCTCTCAGAGCAGCGCATGCACTGGCTCAGGCGAGACCTAAAAAGCTAAGGAAGCTAGTGCCGATGCCCTGGGGTGTTTTCACACCTCTTAATGGAGGCCAGTCAGTTCAAAGCCTCTCGAAAATGAGATGGAATACCACTATTTACAGTGTTTTTCAGCTCGTTTTCCCTGCCACAGTGTGATATCGGCTCTTCACCGGGTGGTGTGATCATCGTGTGTCACACTGTGGCCCCGTGTGAGTTGGCAGATATGTACTCATTTTGTTCCTGGTCTATTCGCCCTGTGGTCAGCCCCAACTGCGTCACAGTGTTTTAGCTAGAAAACAATGCATGGCAAAACACTGCTGAAGCTCATAGAAATGATTACTTCAGTAAAGCAAGCCTGCGAGTCATCATTCTTAAGTGAAAATATAAAATGACGGTGCAGGCGGATTGAAAAGTGTTAGCAATACAAGTGGGTGAGCCTGAGAATTTATATCAAGCAGGAGCCAAGCAAGAAGAGCCGAACCAGGGCCCTGCCCGTCTGGGGGCTCTGGTCAAAATGCGAGCCAATTCATCAAAATATGATCATGTCGACCTAATTTAATTTAATATACGTCATGGATTCCTTTTAGGCATGTTACCTCTCTTATGACGCAGACTGTTGGAGATTGGAAGAAATTCTGATTGTAAATAGTGGGGTTGGTTTACCCTATTACACAAAAATGAATCCAAATGGCAAACAGCTGAAAATGCAGTTAAAGTTGTGTGTTTACTGGTAAGTCAATAAAAGACTTCAATGGCGGATTCATTTGGGGATTTAATCCTCAGCACAAGATTGCAACGTGCAACTAAAAATAACAAAATGAACGTGTCCCTCTGTAATGCAACTTGTGCTCAAGTAAAGTGCTCTGATACCTTTGGGTCGAGTTCGCGCTATATAAAACCGCAAATTAAAAAAAGAAATAGGTAAGAATTGTCGCTCATGACGAGGAGAGGTGTAGCGCAGTAGCCAGGGTGGCTGACTCCGGAGCGTGGGGCTCATGGCACGTTTCCCAGCGCCAGAGGCAGATCAGCTCAGCATCATGTGACTCTGGGCAATAGCTCACTTAATCTCCTCGACGGCCCCCAGCGCCTTGAGACCCTTACGGGTGATTAGTTTGCGCTTTACCAATACTGTGTGTGTCTTCATGACTGTATCCAATTGGATGCTGTGGCTCATTGGCCATTGGACTTCGTCGTAAGGCCTAGCACAGCCCTTAACAGGTTGCAATCCCCCCTGATGTGAATAAGAGGTTAATTTTCAGCAACAATTATCCCATCTCTTTCTTATCCTTAGGCATCGGGTAAGGTGACAGGCAAGAGGAACCCAGCTGAGTCAAGGTGCTCAAGGTGTGCTGAGGACTCACACGCTGCAACGCTACTCTGCAGGCTGTGTCTATTGCTTTTAAAAACCCGTTTTGTATCTTTGTTATTATTATTTTTTTTATCCCCTGTTTTTATCGTGGGTCTTTCCTGCCCCTTACCTGCACCATAATAGCTGAAGCACCGCTGCTTAGCGGGTCCGGGATCTGTGGGTTCCTAGTTTGTTTGTTTTCGCCGCCATCTTAGGTGTGGTTTTGCCGCTTTAGAGGCGCCATACCGAGCGGTCTAGTGGTGCGGCTGTCTCCCGGCCGCCCTATTTAAGACCGGTCCTCTAGAGGGTCAGCCTGGACAAGGTGCCCGAGCACCAGTGTGCTGAGGACTCACACGCTGCAACGCTACTCTGCAGGCTGTGTCTATTGCTTTAAAAAACCCGTTTTGTATCTTTGTTATTATAATTTTTTTTATCCCCTGTTTTTATCGTGGGTCTTTCCTGCCCCTTACCTGCACTATAATAGCTGAAGCACTGCTGCTTAGCGGGTCCGGGTTCTGTGGGTTCCTAGTTTGTTTGTTTTCGCCACCATCTTAGGTGTGGTTTTGCCGCTTTGGAGGCGCCATACCGAGCGGTCTAGTGGTGCGGCTGTCTCCCGCCCGCCCTATTTAAGACCGGTCCTCTAGAGGGTCAGCCTGGACAAGGTGCCCGAGCACCAGTGTGCTGAGGACTCACACGCTGCAACGCTACTCTGCAGGCTATGTCTATTGCTTTTAAAAACCCGTTTTGTATCTTTGTTATTATTATTTTTTTTATCCCCTGTTTTTATCGTGGGTCTTTCCTGCCCCTTACCTGCACTATAATAGCTGAAGCACCGCTGCTTAGCGGGTCCGGGTTCTGTGGGTTCCAAGTTTGTTTGTTTTCGCCGCCATCTTAGGTGTGGTTTTGCTGCTTTGGAGGTGCAATACCGAGCGGTCTAGTGGTGCGGCTGTCTCCCGCCCGCCCTATTTAAATCTACCCTCTAACGCGCAGCGGTGACGCGCAGTGGCTGCACCTTCACTGCGCCTGAGTCGTGCCAGAGTCCTGCTCGTCTGCGCTCGTCAGCGCTGAGTCAGGGCTAAGGCAGGGCTCTATAGCTCTTTTCCCTCCGTGTTGTCTCTGAACCCTTTTGCACAAATGTATTCTAGAACCGAGCTGCTTAGTCTTCGCGATTCTTCACCCTGCACTCATACATCGCTACACCCTCTTTCCGGCCCTTTTCAGTGCCCCGAGTGCGTTTTTAGACTCTCATCTCCCGCTTCCACCTCTGCTTATGGGATAGCCCCCCTAGGATGCCTAGACAGTATTGTTCCACCGCTGGTAAAATCTCAGGTCTCTTATTACTTTAAGGTTTGCCATCTCAATGTGAGGTCGTTGGTTAAACACCATTTGGACGTCCATAATCTACTTACGGAGGAAGCTCCTGACATTCTTTTTATGTCAGAGACATGGCTGCATGAGGAAGCTCTGGCAGCGGTTAATTTGGCTCTTCCTTCTGAGTATGCGATTTTTACCCACAATCGTAATTCGAGAGGCGGTGGCATTGCGGCTGCTGTTAAATCTTGCTACTCATGTGTATGGAAGGCTATGGACATAGCAGGCTGCGAAAGTGCCCATTTTTGTATTTCCGTTAGTCATCATTTTACTTTCTCTGGGCTACTTATTTATCGGCCTCCGGGTCCGGACACTGCCTTTAGGTCAGCTCTCCCTGAAGCTGTCAGCTCACTAGCCTTAAGGGCTGCCAACTTTAGTATTGTGGGCGATTTAAATCTTCATTTTGATACTCCCCTTTCTCCTGTGGCCAGTAGCACTCTTGCCGACTTGGAGGCTCTCCAGCTATCTCAGCTGGTTAATCATCACACTCATGTTGGTGGGCACATTTTGGACCCTATTTTTACCAATCTAACTTCGGCTAAAGTGCTGCCTCCCAGGCCTATGGCCTGGACTGATCACCATCTTATAGAGCTGCACCTCACGATTGAGGATTCTCCTCACAGAGCAATTGCGCCTGTGTCTTTTAGACACCCTTGGAAAAAACTGAAGCTAGCCGATTTTCATCGGCTTCTTGGTCTATATCCTCCGGGCCCCTTTGCTGACGCCGAGTCGGGCTATGATCTTTTCTGTAGCTGGCTGACTGGAGCCTTAGACTGCCTGATCCCAATTGCTGAGAGTAAACGCCGACGCTCCGAATCCAGTCCCTGGTATGATGACTCACTTCGGCTCCTAAGAAAATCTTGCAAACAAGCTGAAAGAGCCTTGCGTAAGTCATATCTGCCTGACAGGAAAACGCTTTACCTTGTCAGGATTACGAAATATCATAGAGTGGTCTGTAAAGCTCGGGCCGCTTACTTTTCTCGTGAATTTAACATCAGCACCAATCCTACTAACTTAATATTTAAGGTGCTTAAGGATCTTACAGCCAGTAGAGCCCCAGTCGCTGAGGTCTGCTCTGCCTCGCATTGTGAGGGCCTGGCCGCCTTTTTTGTGGAAAAGGTGGAGGTCATCTACCGTTCTTTTCCTGGCTCATCTACATCTTCGGAGAAGCTGGAATCTGGCCCGAAGTCAACCATGTCTTTGCGCTCTCTCCCAGAGCTCTCGATGGAGGAATTTAATAAAATTGTGGTGAAAGTCAAATCAGGTTCACCAATAGATCCTCTACGACCTGCCCAATTCAGAGAATCTGCTTCACTCTGTTTCCCTCCTTTATGCGACCTTGTCAATTTATCCCTGACGTCAGGCTCTGTCCCTGGTTGCTGGAAACAAGCCCAGGTGATGCCCATTTTAAAAAAACCTGCCCTGGACCCATCAAAATTGGAGAACTATCGTCCCATATCCCTTCTTACGTGGGTGGCAAAACTGACCGAGGCCCACGTCAATGCTATTTTATCCAACCATCTCCATTCTGCCAATATCTTAGACCCTTCGCAGAATGGCTTTCGACCTGGCCACAGCACTGAGACTGCGCTGCTCTCAATGGCCGATCACCTGCGAACTTTGGTTGATTCTGGTCAAACGGCAGCACTGGTGCTTCTTGACCTCAGTGCCGTGTTCGACACCGTCTCCCACGCTGTTTTATTACAGCGTTTGGGTGAGGCAGGTGTCGACAACGTGGCACTTGAATGGTCGTTTCTATCCGGTCGCACATTCAGGGTTGTCACTCCTCCCTTCCAATCTAAACCCTATCCTATTGCACAGGGTGTTCCGCAGGGGTCGGCTCTTAGCCCCACACTTTTCAATCTCTATGTGCAGCCGCTGGCTGCTGTCGCCAAGCATTGGAACCTGACTATGGTGTCCTACGCTGACGACACGCAGCTGGCGGTTGCAATAAGTGGGGTCTCCGACCTTGAGGCTGCTAAGTTCCGTGAGGGAATTAGCTCAGTGGCCCGTTGGATGACAGACAATTGCCTGCAATTGAACGCCAAAAAAACCGAGGTGCTCATTGTTGGCAGGCAGAGTCATCTCTGGGGTGATCATTGGTGGCCATCTGAGCTCGGCCCAACCCCTTTCCCTGCCACCGAGGTTAAAAACCTAGGGATCTGGTTGGATTCTAAACTTAGTTTTGTCTCTCACACTATGAAAACCGCTGCCACGTGCTTCGGGACTCTTCGTAGGCTCAGACCCATTTTTAAATTCTTTGATGCCCCAACCAGACAGCTTATTGTACAAGCTACGACTTTGTCTAGGTTGGACTACGCGAGTTCCCTTCTGCTGGGAGCTAATCTGGCCGAACTTTCCAGACTTCAACGCGTTCAAAACTCTGCCGCCAGGGCTCTGGTAGGCTTGCCAAGATTCTGTTCGGCCAAAAAAATCATCTATAAACTCCATTGGCTCCCTGTTGCTCAGAGGATTAAGTTTAAGTCTCTTTGCCTTTCGTTTAAAATTCTGAAGCACTCCTCTCCTCAGATCTTGGAGCATTTTATCTTGCCGTATGTACCCCCGCGGTCTCTAAGATCTTCAGGGCTCCATCTGGTCACAGTCCCGCGCTTCAAGAGGGCTAGGGCCGGTGGCCGCTCTTTCAGAGTGCTTGCTGCTAGGCTATGGAACTCTCTTCCTGTCCATATCCGCGCTATTGACGAACTTCTGGTCTTTAGGAAGGCCGTTAAAACCTTCCTTTTTCCTCTGGATTCCTAGAGTTGTTATGGTTGTGTCTTTGGCACTGCTTGTGTCTGGCTTTTTGTCCATTATAGCGCCGGGACGCCCCTTTGCTGGGGCAGCTGCGCGCTCTACAAATCCGGTTAATATAACATAACATAACAGTCTGTCTGGCTGAGCTCACGACTTTGGACTGACATGTTCCAGGCGCCCCACTGTGCCTGAGGTGCTGAACTGCGGCCTTGGCCTCTGTTTACTTTTCATCGGGCAAGTTTAACTTATTAAGCTCGCAAGGGATTAATTTTCTTTAGTTCGATCAGAGCTGCTTGGGAATATTAAAATTGTCTCTACTTGATGCCAAAACAGCCCAGTTCTTTTAAGCACACTCACTACCTCACAGCAGGGATCTACGGTGGGCCATAGGTTTGAATGCTGGCGAAGCGGTTTATGTATCTTAAAAATGACCACAACACTCCGGGGACTGATAAAGAAATGTGCTGGAGCAGAGCACAAAGTGCTATATTTAGAAAACTGTGATTGGTTAACCTGCTCTGCCAGGTGTTCCCAGCTCGGCGAGGCCGGTGTGAATGCTGATGGCGCTACAAACACCTGAGTCCGCCTGTGTCCAAAGGAAAATAAGCGTGCCAATTTATTACACTTTATTTCTTTTGTGATCTGAAAGAAGAATAAGAAGTTTTCATTTGCTGTTGTTCACTGGGCATTAGATTTGTTATACATTGTGCAATGCGTCGTAGGTGGGTGCAGTGTTTAGTCAATTGAAAAAAAAACACCTGTCATGAGAGATGAAGTCATATTCCACTCCCTCTGGAAAAGATGATTGGGTAGAAGAAAAGGTGCTGAATTCCCTCCTCTCCCACTAGGGTGTACTCAAAACGCTAAAAACCCATGGGGAAGGCTTGCCCCTCATCTGCAATACCTAGGGGGCGGGACGTGAGAATGATGCTAGAGTGATGCAGGAGGCAGACATTACCAATAAGCGGGCTCATTTGGGCGCGACGTTCCAAGAGGACCTCGAGCTGAGCCAGAGCCAGGCTCGAGCTTTCAGTGGCTCGTCCACCTTTAGTTTGCAATATCTTGTTATTTGGCGCTTTACACCGCTCTCCAGGATTTTCTAAGCGCTATACATTACTATTACTCAGTGTTGCTTACTAAGGGATCGAAAGTATGAGCTTCATGTCATTACAGATGTCCTAGACGATTATGAACTCATTGAGCTATTTCACAAGGTCGTTAGCGCAAAGGCCTCCGAATTCTACTTTTTAGCCTACATTACTATGAAACACGTGAAATAGTCAGAAAGGGTAAGTACTACTTTTGGGCCATTTTAGACAGGCTTGTGGCCTCTAGAAATATATTTTCAATGCATAATGTTTTTACAGTGATCACTAACAGGCTGGATTGCTTCTTCTAACGAGAGAAATGGACAATGGTGTGCACATACACATACATATTTTAATAGACATTGTCTTTTAGTTACCTTAAGTACCAGGCTTGTATTAAATTAATTGATTAATGAGGCATGAGGTGGATTCCAAGCTATGCAGACTTGGTATTCGGTGCGCTGACGTGTAATTGATCTAGCCACAGGCTTCTGAGCATAAAAAAAGAAAAGAAAACCACTTACCTTGCGCTCACCGCATCGCCAACTCGGCGATGCAGTGAGCGCAAGGGAAGTAGTTTTCTTTTTTATAGATCGAGCCTAACAGCAGCACGCATGCGTGTCTCGCTCTGCTAGGCATGCTGTATTAGGGTATGCACTAGAAGCCCTGCCCACTCTCTGCCCATATTTTTAATTGGCTTGTGCCATTGTCCTTCGTAAACGCTGGCTTCCGATTCATTATGAGGCTTGTTAGTCCCTCCTTGGTACCGCCTTGTCTCCATTTGTTACCACTCATAAGGACTGGACCTTTTACTGGTGTTGTTACATGCTCTGCTTTATAAGCTGGTGAGCGATATTTTCCTCAATGCTCTTCCCCCATTCCACACACAACATCGCAGCACGCCCCATGCTTACTACTGTATTTATTTAAATTACACTTTAACTATAGTGGCTGCACTTATTCAATTATTTTATTTACGGCGCGGTCAGCTTTCAGTTTAGCGGCTGCGCTTATTTAATTATTTATTTTACAGGCGGCCGCTTTTACATTATCGGCCGCGCTTATTTATATTATTAATTAATAGCGCGGGCCACTTTCAATTCAGCGGCCGTGCGGAATGTTTCTTAATTATTTTATTTGTACTTTGTGGGAAAGCGCGCCATATGCGCTTTCACTTTAATATTGTCCATGCCCCTTTGTTTAGATGCTGCTCACTGTAACCTGAATACCGTGAGCAGCGTCTAAATAAAGGGGTGCGGCCAACATTAAAGTACTCTCGCATTTGCGAGACTTTGAGCTATTGGCATTAAAAATAACAATGCCTTTTATATATGTGTTGGATTTAAAACACATAAATAAAAGGCATTGTCATTTACAATGCCAATCGCTTAAACGCTCGCAAAAGCAAAACCTAATGTGTGAAAATGCTTGTTTATTTTACCTCATCGTCATCAGACAACACCCCCCCCCCCCACCCCTCTTACATGTACAGGGCGCTCCTTACAAAATCCTCTCCTGAGGCACATTTGTAAACATTCCACTCAATGTATGTGTGCTGTACAGCGTAGCACACACGCAATGTGTGGAATGATTGGAAATAAACATTTCTCCTTGTTAACACCCGCATCAAGGAGGTGTAATTTTTTGATACAAATCTCAGTCAGGTTATTTAAGTAGAAAGGGTTTTGCATCAAAACCTATGGGGGCCGGGGTGATCTGCCCAAGCTACACTCAAGTGACACACCTTGACGCAAAGTACTACAAAACGGCACAAAGCAGTGCAAAGCACTATTGAAACTGAGAAACGGGCACATTTCCAGCACAAAACACCATTCGCGCTTGAAAGTACATACCCTTGCATGTGTTTGAGCTACTTTGTGACCCTTTGCATGACTTTGCCTTTGCAAACCCTTAGGAAATGTAACTCTTTGTCCCTTACTGCTTTGATGGACCCTTCTATACAAATTACAACAACCTATTCGTTGAATAGTCATGTGAGTGCAAAATTCAGTATGTTTCATTTGGTGCATGTTCAAACATCTTGAGACAACACTCTTCCCCACAAAAATTGAATGAAGAAGTAGATCTAGTCAGAGATTAAAGGGAAAGAAATCAGAGACATACATCAGGATAGGGGCCCATCAACAGCAGCAGCCAGTGGGCCTGACACTAGAAAAAGTGAACACCTTGCAGAAAAAAGAGGTAAGCAGTGATGATTGAAGGGGCTAGTGACTGTACATGGCTGAAGCACATCGAAATACTGGACAGCTCCTGGCACAAGGAATAAAAAGGGACAGTGCTAAAGAGCTTAAAAGACAGTAGAACCCAGGGAGAAACAACCATAACAACACAGTCATTACAACGCACTACCTTTACGATGCAGACATTACAACGGAACATCCTTTACATTACATGCCATTACAACGCAGCCATTACAACGCACAACACTACAATGCATGCCATTACAACGCATTATAAGGTAAGTAATGGGAAATAGTAATTTTTACCCCTACACTATCCAACACTTACCCTACTGTTGCACTCACTGGAGTGGCAATAGTCATTTTTACCCCTACCCTATCCAACACTTACACTACTGTTGCAAAAAAAAGTAATATGCGTTGTAATGGTATGCGTTGTAATGGAATGCATTGTAAGTATAATTTCTAAAAATGCGTTGTGATGGCATGCGTTGTAAAATCATGCTTTGTAATTGATGTTGCGATGTAAAAACCGCATTGTAAAGACATGCGTTGTAAAAGTTTGCGTTGTAATGTGTCCTATTCGGACCCAGGTGAAGGCTGATCCAAGCCATTTGAGAACTGCTCTGGGATGCCACTCCAGAAGGATGTGGTGTGGTTGACTGGTGCAGCGGGGGGTGCCTTGGGAGGGCCCTGGAGCACACGCTGCTGAGATAGCTGCGGACAACTTATCCGAGTTCCACCTCACATGGATGATCCCCTAAACTGGGCACAATATGCAGAAACCCAAGTCCAATAAACAAACTGCAGCTTTGCCGTTGGAGAAAGATGGATGTCCAAACTCGTGGAGTTCTCTTGGCAAAGTGAGAGCCTGGAACCCCAGGAATGCACCACAGCCTGCATCCATACTGGTGGAGGTGTGGGACACCTGAGTCCAAAATGGAGACAGTAGCACTTGTTTTAAACTATTGAGACTATACCAGAGAAACATGGTGGATTGGTTATCCTAGGCAGAAACCACACTGACAGCAGAAGGACCATCAGGGTTTAATTTGTGCCAGTGTTTGCTCGTGCTCGACATCCACAGTTATTTTTTAACAATGGCACATATTTATGACAGTCTACCACATAGTGGTGCATTCTATTTTTAAACAGTGCATATCTGTAGGATATTTAAAAAATCAATATATATATATTTTTTAAGTAATAATACCTGCATGCCCAGGCAATTCATAGAGCTTTGAATGACCTGAAATAGTCCAAATTGTCACATTTGCAGGAGTGTGATTGTTAAAAGCTAGCATTGGTACTGCCATTTGGCAGCACTGGCAAGCACAATGGCTCAGTAATATCTTGGGCCCAGGCACTAATTTCTTTGCAAATTAAGCACTACAGCACTAATTACAGAACTGAAGAAGTGATAAGAGGACATGCAAAAATGAATACAATTTCTAGAATATTGCACTCACATCTCAGAAGGATCCCAGAGGAGGATAATCTGTCTTGTGGGACTCCCAATCTGAATTGAATGGTCAAATGCAGTGCTTAATTGAGTCGGGTGTTGCCGGTGGTGCATACAAGCACTCCTTTTTGGGTATCGTACTTTATTTTTCTTCTTCGTACATTACCCTGGAGCAAGAGAGGGGAAAAAAACAAAGGGGAAAGAAGGAGAAATAGAAAGAGGGAAAACCATCACAAAACGAGAAAGCAGCAACATGCAAGAGAGAGACAAATGGATAGAGAGTATCTGGTAGTTAATTAAAGAGGCATGAGATGTATTCCAGGCTATGCAGTTTTGGAATTCGGTGCACTGATGTGTAATGGATCCAGCTGCAGGCTTCTGAGCAGAGCTTCAAGCACCGGCACTCATTGTTTTACAAATTAAGCACTGATACATTCTTAGAAATATGACTCAGGAAGAGGCAGCACCACAAAAGCAAACAAAGTTCTTCATGATGGAAAGGGTGCTCGAGGCCTTGGCACCTCCCTCTGCACTAGGGGTGCCACCCAGATACGTCACAGCAAAGCAGTTGCACTACAGAGACAGAAACAGCATCCTACAATGCTGCAGCAAGTATGGTGCATTCATGGTGGAAATTGAAGGACCCTTCTAGTCAAAGAACACAATACAGCGCTGAGACATCAGAGAGAAACTTTTCTGGAGTAAGAAAGAAACTCAGAGAAATGCAGCTAATCTCCAGGTGGTCTGGGACAGCAAATCGAATTTCTTCACTGTTGTTATAGTGGAATGGAAGAGGTTAGAGACACTACAGGCTAATACAAAAGCACAGACCCAAAACCAGCCAACTGGCCACAAGAGAAGACCTTGATAGGGGAACCGGATTCGCAAATTTAGCAGACCGACAGACACTCAACAATTAGCAGATAAGAGTGGCTAAATTGGCAGCGCTTGAGAATGCTGGAACCTCTCCACAGAGCCGCGTCACATACCCATGACTAGATTTGGTGGGTGCTCTTTCTCCTATCATGCTCCCCACCACTGGAACAGACTGCCTTTTCACCTTTGGTCCTTCTCTGATTTCAACAATTAAAAAGAAAACAGCTCAAGACTTGGCTCTTTTACCTCTGTCTTCTTGTTCATGCGCCAAAGTGCCGAGAGACCCCTTTGGGGTGATCCGTTATGCACTCCACAAATTTCACTCACAGAACATAACACAAGACAGCAACTATAAGAATGAGAAAACGTCACCTGACAGTGGCACAGATGATCTGGACATCCTAACCTGACGGGGCCGCTGGTCTCCCCATGACCTCTGACCTTGTAATGTAACCTATAAGAGATAAGACATTGAAGGCTAATGCCATGATTCTGTTGAAACAATGTCTGCCACTGACACCGACCTGCAAAACAACCTAGTGTTTGGATTAGAACAATGAGTTTATATGGCAATTTTGGGGGCTGAACTTGTAATGTGTTGAAATAGGAGTGATGGGGGAGATAAGGTAACTATTCAATAGTGTGGTTTAGTGATAACATAAGCCTGTTGATCCTTCCCTGTACCTGTCCGAATATTCCCAGGGCAGGTGGGACTGTAACTATTGTTGAGTTTATTGAACGTCTAGAGAACACCACTGAATACTTTATAAAGCCTGGGGTGGTATACACCTGTTGAGTGGGGACAGTGGGAGGACATCTGAAAAAACATACCTTGTGTTATTTTTTGAGTAGTGATAACTGCCTGAATTGGAAATATACTGATAACATGTAATCTACAAATGTAATTCCATATTATGGAATTTAAGAGTTATGGCCAGGCTAACGAAGCGACATAGAGAGTTTTAATTAGATGTAGGGCTTACATGAGAAAGACCATCACTGCGGCACTCGTCACCAGCCGCCTCAACTACTGCAACACCCTCTACGCCGGCATCTCCACCCAGCTCCTCAGAAGACTCCAGACCATACAGAAAGCTGCAGCCAGACTCATCCTGGACCTCCCCAAATGAACCCACATCGCCCCCGCCCCCACCTTAGAGACCTCCACTGGCTCCCCATCCAAAAGAAATGCCAGTTCAAGATCCTCACGAATGCCTACAAAGCCACCCATGACATAGGACCTGCCTACATCAATTATCGACGTAACTTCCACCAGCCCTCTAGACACCTGCGCTCCTCTTCATTCACCCTCACACACACACACCCACATCTGTCGCACTGCAGTGGTGGCCGCTCCTTCTCCTAGATCGCAGCCAAGACCTGGAATGACCTTCCCCTCCAGCTTCATACAGCCATCTCGCTGGCAGACTTCAGAAAAATACTCGAGACCTGGCTCTTCGACTGAGAGACAGGGCCCAGATACCAATAGGGGTGGCAGTGCTGCGGTGTACAAATGATTGATTGATTGATTTTGATGTCCTGCATGAAACCTACTTGACAGAAATTAAGTGCAGAGTTTGCAGAAGATATAGAAAGAACAGGTGCACAGACTGCCTATTTAGCATATGCAAGAGAGTCACTGATCTTGGTTAAACGAGGGATGCCATTTGAGAGTGATAGTTTCCAGTTTGACAAGGATGGTAGATATGTAACAGTCAAAAGGATACCTGATGGTGAATCATTGCAACTAGTACTCATATACTCTCCAAATGTGTCCCACGCCCTGTTCTTGGACAAACCACAGGCCACGCCCCTTACGTGAGGCCACGCCCCCTGACTCCAGTACTTAAGCACGCTGATTGCAAGCGCCACTTAAACATACTGAAGCTCCTGAGGCGGAAGCCGGGAGGAAAACTGCTAGAGCATTGTTTTAATTATTGAGTGTCACAATTGTATTGCTTTTATCCTACCTGCACTCCGTGTTGTGGACTCTATCACGCTCCAGCTACACTCGCGCTACGTACATTAGCGCTGCCGCAGGACAAACCCCAAAGTCCTTTGCCGCCATTCCCGGCGAGACCACAGGCCACGCCCCTTACGTGAGGCCACGCCCACACCGACCCTCTCCCTCTCTGCATAACTATGTGCATTTTCCGGAAGCGCAGCGGACGAGCGCAGCGGGAGCGCCGTTTGCGCGCCGAAGGCGCGCCAAAGGAAAGCCCGTCTGCACCCGTCCGCGCCAGGCCGGGCCCAGAACACCTGGAAGAGACTCCACTATAATTACCAACTATACGCCCGAGCTGTTACACCTACTACGACCTCCAGTGAAACATAACTGTGTAATCTTATCCCACGATAGGAACACCTGTACGGCATGCTCCGCATGCAACTTTTGATTTGACGTTCCGCAGCTCTGTCGGCCCGGATCCAATGGCCGTAAATCGGCAAACACATGGCGTCTCGGTAGCCTGAACTGCAGGTCGCTCAGCAAACATAAAAGAGACATATTCGACCTCCTGTCCGACAACTCATTCGACGCCCTTTTCCTTACGGAGACATGGCTTCATGCCAGCTCTGGCCCAGATATTGCTAAAGCCCTTCCACCGAATTATGCCATCATTAGAAAAGACCGAACCACCGGCATTGGAGGTGGGATAGCAGTCATTTTTAAAAAAACGCTGCAATGTACGTTGGAACATATTCCCTTAACTGCCTGTGAGATGGCCCTTTTTAAACTTCAACTTCACCCTAATTTCACCATTACAGGTCTCTTGATTTATCGTCCACCTGGCCCTATACAACCTTGGGCCTCCCAACTAGTGGATTGGCTCGCTTCAATAAGGATAAATTACAACAACTTATCTATCATAGGCGACCTGAACGTTCACTTTGACGACCAAACTAACAAACCAGGAAATAATTTAGTTCAGGATCTGGCCGCCATGAACCTTACCTTACGGAACTCGGGCCCAACACACAAGGGGGGCCACCTCCTGGACCCTATTTTTTCCTGCCTTCCCCTGCTATACTGCCAGTCTGCTCTGCCCCTTGATTGGTCAGACCATTTCCTTATAAATTTCAGCGTGGATAATCATACGACTTCTAGCCTTCCGAGCGGGACTAGCAAGTCCTTTTCTAGAATTTGGAAAAAACTGGACATAAACCATCTCACGTCCGTCTTACTTGCTGTCCCTCTGGATGAAATATTTAACACCGAAGACATAGAGATCGTAGCCACTAAAATTAACAATTGGCTTCTAAATGCTCTAGACATTTGTCTGCCCCAAGCTCACCAAAAATCCACCCCTCATAACTCCCCTGCCCTATGGTATAATGAACAACTGAAGGCTATAAAATCCAAATGCAAACGCCTAGAACGCCTATGGAGGAAAGACTACTCCCCGGTCGACAGCTCGAACTACAGAAACGAGCTTAAGATTTATCATAAAGCCTGCAAAACGGCAAGAGCCAACTATGTAGCCAAATCTATCTCTGAAGCTACTAACAAATCTAGGACTCTTTTTAACCTTGTAAAAGAGTTAGCAGGCGCAAACACATCAGCCAAACCTCTTCCCCTGAACAGTTCCCAGTGTGAAGAACTAGCGAAACATTTTACAACGAAGATCGAGACGATCTACCAAGAGATACTTAAACAACACCTGGCTCATGCTAAAAGGGCACAAGTCCCCGGCTCTAACGAAGTGGACTTTTCCCCCCAACCTCATCTGTCCTATGAGCATCTTACAACGTGGCCCCGGATCGATGTCCAGACTCTGCAAAACATCTTAGGGAAAGTAAAATCTGGTTCGCCTGTCGACCCCCTCCCGATCTCAATACTCAGACTCCTGGACACTCCACTACTTGCCAGGATATGTCATACACTGAACTTGTCCCTTTCCACGGCTAAGGTCCCATCACTTTGGAAACATGCCATGGTTTCACCCCTACTCAAAAAACCTTCGGATGACCCAAAGATCTTGGCAAACTTCCGTCCAATTTCCCTCCTGCCCGTTTTCTCCAAAATCTTGGAAAAACATGTCCATGAACACCTCGCAAGGTTTGTGGAGGCTAACAACATCCTGCACTCCTCCCAATCGGGTTTTCGTCCCGGTTTTTCGACGGAGACAACACTACTCGGAGTGATAGAAAATCTCCGCCTTCTGGTCGACAAAGGAGACTCAGCTGCGCTGATTCTACTCGATCTCAGCGCAGCATTCGATACCATCTCTCACAGCATACTGCTTGCCTTACTTTCCAATATGGGCATTAAAGGTAAAGCACTAGACTGGATCGCATCTTTCCTGACTTTCAGGACATTTCAAATCTCCTCCAGCAGTGCGACATCTAATGTCCATCTTTTCCCCCTATGGAGTGCCACAGGGATCGGTGTTGAGTCCCCTGCTTTTTAACCTTTATGTAACACCGCTCGCCCAGATCGCTGAAGCAGCCGGTCTCAAAATGTTCACATACGCCGATGACTCACAAATTATATTTTCCCTATCTAATTGTGACAATGATTCCCCCTCCCTCCTGCAGACAGGCCTTAGGAACATCGCCACCTGGATGAGCACTAATATGCTTAAACTCAACGGCAGCAAAACAGAGGTTCTAATAGTGGGTCCTAACCAAAACCTCTGGAACTCCAGACACTGGCCATCTGAAATGGGCCCACTACCAACCCCGTCGCGACAAGTCCGTAATCTTGGAATTACCATTGACAATGGCCTCACTATGGAGCCACAAGTTAACAATCTCACAGCCACCTGTTTTACAATTCTGAGATGGCTTAGAAAAATCATTTGGATGCTCCCAGACGACACACAAAAGTCTGTGGTTAACGCCCTCATCACCTCCCGCTTAGACTACGGCAATGTTCTTTACCTGGGGGTAACACAGGCAGTCATGCGACGTCTCCAGCTGGTTCAAAATGCTGCAGCCAGACTGCTATGCAAATGCAGTAGGAGGGAACACATGTCCGGTCACCTTAAGGCGCTTCATTGGCTAAAAGTTATAAATAGGGTCAAATTCAAAGCTCTCAGCCTCATGCATAGAATAAGATGGGGCAATGCCCCTCACACTTACATGCCTGCTCGCTGCCTGAGGTCTTCCCCTCAAGGCCTTTTCTGTGTTCCCAAAACTCTCCAAGTAAGGATGGGAGGAAGATCTTTCTCCCTTTTAGGTCCTAAGCTTTGGAACTCCCTCCCACAATCTCTCCGTTTGGAAACCCGCTACATCCATTTCCGCAAAGCCATTAAGACCTGGCTTTTCAACCAGTAACATGTTCCGGTCTCTTTCTTATGACCTTCTCCTGCCTTCATTCTTTTGCTTCAGTGTTCTATAGCGCTGGGAAACCCTTTTTGGGTAGCTGTCGCGCTCAATAAGCCCAATAAATAAATAAATAAATAAAACCAGTTTGTGTCCTCCTGCTGGAGCCTGCCTTGCAGACACTTTGGGGAGCTTTAAATGCATAGAGGACAACGACTTGGGCAGATCATACCCACCTGTAGTCAGTACATCCAATAGGAAAAGTGGCTGAGGTGACCAAATGGATAACTAGCTAGGGACTGTACCATGTCTGGCATCAGATGTTTCCAAATAAGCTTGAATACTTCTAATATTTCTCAGTGTATAAACTAGATACTCACTTAAATAAATTAATAACACAGAAACAACTTGTGGTGGCATCTACCAGCATGTATGTATGTAGGATGGTGTCCAACCATTCTCTTTTACTATGACACTGGTAAGGTGCAGGCACAGGTGCTACAGGCTGGAGCCATCCAGGAAGAGATTTGGGACACCAAACTGGATTACTACATTGAAATGAGGGGTAAGTAGGGAATAAGAGAACATAATGGAAGGCATTCAAAGTAGTCCTCGGGGGAGGGATGTATTAGAACAACTGTAGGGTTCTAAGGTTGCTGATTGCAGACGAGACTAAACCTGAACAAGCCACACAGCATCTGTAGCGAATGGTAGTGGATGTCCCCAACCCTAAAGACAAATTCCTTGAATGTATACAAAAGTATGGGGAGGCTGTGCAGTGATTAAACTAATTAGATTACCATGAGTTTGCGTTTAGACAGCACATCAAGGGTAAAAAACGTAGAAGTCTGCTGGCGTGACTCCTGACCACGGAGACCCCATGTCTACCAAGGACAACCCTGTAGGGAAAGGACAAGAAACTCCACCCAGAAAGAAAGAAATTTAAAATTTGCTGACTACTAAACCACATTATACACAGCACCAAATGGCAAACACAACAAATGACTGCAACACTATATTGGAACAGTCAATGTCTCTAGATTAAGTGTAGATGAGAAGCAAGGCCTTGAAGGACCTATCACTGTGCAGTAGATTCAACATATTATGAATCCTAACTTTACTACTACTAAATGCCTTCTGTGAATACCAAAAGTAGTAAGTTTAGGATTTTATCTCAGTTTAGAAGTAGTAAAGTTAGGAGTCCTAATTTTACTACTACTAAATGCCTTCTGTGAATACCAAAAGCAGTACGTTTAGGATTTTATCTCAGATCAGTTCTGTGAATCGGCCCCTATGAGATTAAATTGACAGATGAAAAATGGGTCAGAGCAAAGGATATGCCTTGATAGTGTCACATAACACTAGATTCAGACTTATCCAATTTGTTGTCTTTCATCAGACTTATCTGACTCCAAGGCGATTGCACAAGATGAACAACAATACCTCAGATGAATACCCAAGGAACAAGTGACCAGATTCTAACTTTTCTGTATGTTTTGAGCTGCCCAATCTTAAGTCCTTTCTGAGAGGCAGTGGCAGACACAATCATAAAGCTGACAAACAAGACTGTGAACTGTGCTCCGAGGGTATGGTTGTTGAGCCTGAAGACCAGACCGTAGAAAGCATAATATGAGTGTAAATTTGCAGACCAGGCTCTAATACATTGTTTTTTCCTGGGAATCTGTTGACGCACCAGAGAAGAAAGTATGACTGAGGGAAAGAATATAGTATAGTGAGAACATCAATAGCTCAGGAGTAAAAAGGAGAGATACTGGCAATATAAGATACATTGTAACTGGAGTTAGGAAGGCTCGCAGAATGGAGGCAACTCTGAAAGACTATAGAACCTAGGGATGATATATAGAACCCGTAGGGATTTGGCGTAACCAAACACATACCTACTAATGACCCCTAAGGCATGAGCGTAACCAAACACATACCTACCTATGACCCCCAGGGCATGAGCATAACTAAACACATACCTGCCAAGACTCACCAATGGGAGGAGTGAGCCACCTCCCCCACTAGTGGACCATGATAAGGTCGCCCCACCCACTCTCATCGCCTTCCCCAATAAGAGCAAAGGGTGGAATACCAATCTATATAACTTGATGAACTGGCCCCCGGTCAGCTGCTGGGTTTCCTTTTTAGGTCGAGCCTGGGCAGCACATGCACTGCTCTGCAAGGCATGCTGTATCCGAGTATCAACTTGAAGCACCGCCCACTCTCCACCCATATTTGTCATTGGCTTGTGTCACTGTCCTTTGTAAATGCTGGCTTCTGATTAGTTAATAGGCTTGTTAGTCCCCCCCTTAGTGCCGCCTTGTCTTCATTTGTAAACTCCCATGAGGACTGGCCCTTTTACTTCTGTTGTTATGCGGTATGTCTTAGTCTGTAAGCACTATTTTCTTTAATGAGTTTCTCCACCTGCAGGCACAACATGCAACATTCAGCACTAGGTGCAATATGAGACACTGAGACCTGTAGAAATATGAATCATCCTCGCTGTGCAATGTAAACATTGTGCCGTATCTTGCTTACAAAAGCCAATAAAATAGATTATAAAGAAACATATCAGTCTGGGTATTCCTAGAGGGCTTAGTTACGGCAACGATCTAGAGACTAACATTCCTGCCTATGTTTTTCAACGACCGGGTGTTTGAGGGATTTAGTTGCACCTATTAATTATGGCTGCTGTAAGCACACACATGTAATGAAAGGACTGCAAATAAGCGTTAGGGCAGACACAGACAAACGAATCAGCACCTATCCTTTAGGAAAGACAGCAATAAAAGTGGTGTTTATTACAATTACGGTGGTACCCCGCATTTAAGTCTAGTTTCGAGAACCATCGGGCGCCGTTCAGATCGGAGACAATGTCGTCCATGGTCGGTGTGATGAGTCTCTCCCTTGTGATGGCCTTGTTTGGGAGGCGCATGTCGATGCATAGCCGGATCTTCCCGGGTTGTCGTGGCTTCTCAGCTATCACCATCGGTGACACCCATGGTGTGGGTCCCGTGACCTTCTCTATGACGCCCTGTTCCTCCAGTCGTCGGAGCTCCTCCTCTACTAACGGGCGTAAGTGAAATGGGATGCGCCTGTGCCGGAGGGCTGTCGGTTGCACAGCGGGATCTATGTGAAGTCGTACGGGCGGCCTTTTGATCTTCCCTAGTCCTGAGAACAGGCCTTGAAATGCTTCCAACAGGTCTTCGACTTGCCGGTCTTGGACCACTCTGAGGAATGTGATCAGTCCTAGATCCTCTGCCGCGTGGCCGCTGAGTAGTGTGTCTACTTCCTGGTTGATGACATGGACGTCGATGACGATTTCCGCCTTCTCTGACTGTACTGCCACCGTCATCTTTCCCTTCAGCGGAAGCGGCGTGTTGCTTCCATAAGCGAAGATCTTGGCCTTCGACGGTCGGAGCTCCGGCCTTGGTCTGAGGCGGTTGTACCTTTGCACACCCATCACCCTCACCGATGCACCGGTGTCTATCACAGCGTTCACCTCCGATCCAGCTATCAATATGTCACAGCGTGGCTGAGGTCGCCGGGTGCTTTTGAGGGCTCTGGTGAACGACACAAGGTACGTTTCTTCCTCATCGTCGGACTCAGTGTCTGAGTCTGGGTACTCCCTGGATTGGTCTCTCCTGGGCCGTTGCTGCGACGATAATGACGTATGTGACAGTTGCCGTACCAGCTTCCTCACTGGCTTGTCTCGCTTGTGGCTGCTCCGTTGCGTCTTCCTGCGACAGACTGACGCGAAATGGTTGTCGATGCCACAGTTGGTGCATGTTTTCCCTCGAGCCGGGCATGCCTTGAGGGGGTGTTCGTCGTATCCACAGTACCCACATTGCTTGGCTTGATCGGGGGCCCGCCGGTCGCGGGGCTTTGGCGGCCGTTCTTCTCTCCGGACTGCGTCCGCTTTCTCCACTTTCACCTCCACGGTACTGGCAGCTCCTTTCACTAGGGCCAGATCCATTTCCTCTGCGCGTGCCGCTGACAGGTCGTGAGTCCTGGCCAGGACGAGGATGTCGTTCATCTCGATGTTGGGCTTGCGAAGTATCGTGCCTCGTAGCGTTTTACTCCTGATCCCCAAGATCAGCTGCGCCCTGATTTCCTCTTTAGCCCGGTCTCCGACCAGGTGCGTGTCTGCGAGAACCCTCAGCCTCGCGTGGAACGCGTCAACCGACTCTCCTTCGCGCTGTTTCGCTTGGCGAAGTTTGAAGTGCTCGTAATCAGGGTTGACTTGGGGGTCAAAGTGTGCGTTCAAGGCCGCAACCGCCGCTGCATAGTCCGTCGGGGGACCCGTGTCGGGCAGGTGCTTGAATAGAAGGTAAATCTCTTCTCCCGCGTAGTGAAGTAGTAGGGAGAGTTTCACTGCTCCGTCCGTCTCTCTGGACCCAACGAAGTAGTTTTCCAGCCTCCCCAGCCATGTCTGCCACCGCGGAGCCGCGGTCTTGGGGTCTGCAGCTTCGCTAAAAGGAGGCAGCACTCCTGAAGCGGGGTGATGGGGCAGCGCCCCCGCGTCTCATCATCGCCCATGTGGTGTCGAAACCACCGACGTGTGAGCAGGGGTCGTCGTACACTCACTTGATCAGTCGGTCGCCGCACGTGGGCAGGTGCCACGCGCTGCACCGTCAGGCGAGGCCTCCTTGGCTGTGCAGCCGGCAGCAGGAGTTCCTGGGGTTCAGTAGTCACCCCTCGTCGCCAGTGTGGTGTTTCACTCCCTGACCTCTGTCTAGGAAGGGTAGGGCCCTGGGTCAGCACCCTCGTGGTCTGGGGAGTCAGTGGGGGCCGAGCGTGTGCGCAGCGCAATGAATACACTACACTCCGTTATTCAGTTGGGCGCAAACTAACTGGCTCGCCCGCCCGTTTATTATTTATATACGCGCTCACGTACCTGACGTGAGCGCAACCTACGCGTGTCCTGCAGCGCTCTAGCTGAAACGCTAGAGCGCTAACTGTAACAGTCTGCAATACCTAGGGGGCGGGACGTGAGAATGATGCTAGAGTGATGCAGGAGGCAGACATTACCAATAAGCGGGCTCATTTGGGCTCGACGTTCCAAGAGGACCTCGAGCTGAGCCAGAGCCAGGCTCGAGCTTTCAGTGGCTCGTCCACCTCTAGTTTGCAATATCTTGTTATTTGGCGCTTTACACCGCTCTCCAGGATTTTGAAAGCGCTATACATTACTATTACTCAGTGTTGCTTACTAAGGGATCGAAAGCATGAGCTTCATGTCGTTACAGATGTCCTAGACGATTATGAACTCATTGAGCTATATCACAAGGTCGTTAGCGTAAAGGCCTCCGAATTCTACTTTTTAGCCTACATTACTATGAAACACTTGAAATAGTCAGAAAGGGTAAGTACTACTTTTGGGCTATTTTAGACAGGCTTGTGGCCTCTAGAAATATATTTTCAATGCATAATGTTTTTACATTGATCACTAACAGGCTGGATTGCTTCTTCTAACGAGAGAAATGGACAATGGTGTGCACATACACATACATATTTTAATAGACATTGTCTTTTAGTTACCTTAAGTACCAGGCTTGTATTAAATTAATTGATTAATGAGGCATGAGGTGGATTCCAAGCTATGCAGACTTGGTATTCGGTGCGCTGACGTGTAATTGATCTAGCCACAGGCTTCTGAGCATAAAAAAAGAAAAGAAAACCACTTACCTTGCGCTCACCGCATCGCCAACTCGGCGATGCAGTGAGCGCAAGGGAAGTAGTTTTCTTTTTTATAGATCGAGCCTAACAGCAGCACGCATGCGTGTCTCGCTCTGCTAGGCATGCTGTATTAGGGTATGCACTAGAAGCCCCACCCACTCTCTGCCCATATTTTTAATTGGCTTGTGCCATTGTCCTTCGTAAACGCTGGCTTCCGATTCATTATGAGGCTTGTTAGTCCCTCCTTGGTACCGCCTTGTCTCCATTTGTTACCACTCATAAGGACTGGACCTTTTACTGGTGTTGTTACATGCTCTGCTTTATAAGCTAGTGAGCGATATTTTCCTCAATGCTCTTCCCCTATTCCACACACAACATCGCAGCACGCCCCATGCTTACTACTGTATTTATTTAAATTACTACGCGGTCCACTTTAACTATAGTGGCTGCACTTATTCAATTATTTTATTTACGGCGCGGTCAGCTTTCAGTTTAGCGGCTGCGCTTATTTAATTATTTATTTTACAGGCGGCCGCTTTTACATTATCGGCCGCGCTTATTTATTTTATTAATTAATAGCGTGGGCCACTTTCACTTCAGCGGCCGTGCGGAACGTTTCTTAATTATTTTATTTGTACTTTGTGGGAAAGCGCGCCAAATGCGCTTTCACTTTAATATTGTCCATGCCCCTTTGTTTAGATGCTGCTCACTGTAACCTGAATACCGTGAGCGCGGCCAACATTAAAGTGCTCTCGCATTTGCGAGAGTTTGAGCTATTGGCATTAAAAATAACAATGCCTTTTATATATGTGTTGGATTTAAAACACATAAATAAAAGGCATTGTCATTTACAATGCCAATCGCTTAAACGCCCGCAAAAGCAAAACCTAATGTGTGAAAATGCTTGTTTATTTTACCTCATCGTCATCTGACAACACCCCCCCACCCCTCTTACCTGTACAGGGCGCTCCTTACAAAATCCTCTGCTGAGGCACATTTGTAAACATTCCACTCAATGTATGTGTGCTGTACAGCGTAGCACATACGCAATGTGTGGAATGATTGGAAATAAAAAACATTTCTCCTTGTTAACACCCGCATCAAGGAGGTGTAATTTTTTGATACAAAGCTCAGTCAGGTTATTTAAGTAGAAAGGGTTTTGCATCAAAACCTATGGGGGCCGGGGTGATCTGCCCAAGCTACACTCAAGTGACACACCTTGACGCAAAGTACTACAGAACGGCATAAACGGGCACATTTCCAGCACAAAACATCATTTGCGCTTGAAAGTAAATACCCTTGCATGTGTTTGAGCTACTTTGTGACCCTTTGCATGACTTTGCCTCGGAGCAAACCCTTAGGAAATTTAACTCTTTGTCCCTTACTGCTTTAATGGACCCTTCTATACAAGTTACAACAACCTATTCCTTGAATAGTCATGTGAGTGCAAAATTCAGTATGTTTCATTTGGTGCATGTTCAAACATCTTGAGACAACACTCTTCCCCACAAAAATTGAATGAAGAAGTAGATCTAGTCAGAGATTAAAGGGAAAGAAATCAGAGACATACATCAGGATAGGGGCCCATCAACAGCAGCAGCCAGTGGGCCTGACACTAGAAAAAGTGAACACCTTGCAGAAAAAAGAGGCAAGCAGTGATGATTGAAGGGGCTAGTGACTGTACATGGCTGAAGCACATCGAAATACTGGACAGCTCCTGGCACAAGGAATAAAAAGGGACAGTGCTAAAGAGCTTAAAAGACAGTAGAACCCAGGGAGAAACAACCATAACAACACAGTCATTACAACGCACTACCTTTACAATGCAGACATTACAACGGAACATCCTTTACATTACATGCCATTACAACGCAGCCATTACAACGCACAACACTACAATGCATGCCATTACAACGCATTATAAGGTAAGTAATGGGAAATAGTAATTTTTACCCCTACACTATCCAACACTTACCCTACTGTTGCACTCACTGGAGTGGCAATAGTAATTTTTACCCCTACCCTATCCAACACTTACACTACTGTTGCAAAAAAAGTAATATGCGTTGTAATGGTATGCGTTGTAATGGACTGTATTGTAAGTATAATTTCTAAAAATGCGTTATGATGGCATGCGTAGTAAAATCATGCTTTGTAATGGATGTTGCAATGTAAAAACCGCATTGTAAAGGGATGCGTTGTAAAAGTTTGCGTTGTAATGTGTCCTATTCGGACCCAAGTGAAGGCTGATCCAAGCCATTTGAGAAGTACTCTGGGATGCCACTTCAGAAGGATGTGGTGTGGTTGACTGGTGCAGCGGGGGATGCCGTGGGAGGGCCCTGGAGCAAACGCTGCTGAGATAGCTGCGGACAACTTATCCGAGTTCCACCTCACGTGGATGATCCCCTAAACTGGGCACAATATGCAGAAACCCACGTCCAATAAACAAACCGCAGCTTTGCCGTTGGAGAAAGATGGATGTCCAAACTCGTGGAGGTCCCTTGGCAGAGTGAGAGCCTGGAACCCCTGGAATGCACTACAGCCTGCATCGATACTGGTGGAGGTGTGGGACACCTGAGTCCAAAATGGAGACAGTAGCACTTGTTTTACACTATTGAGACTATACCAGAGAAACATGGTGGATTGGTTGTCATAGGCAGAAAACACAATGACAGCAGAAGGACCATCAGGGTTTAATTTGTGCCAGTGTTTGCTCGTGCTCGACATCCACAGTTATTTTTTAACAATGGCACATATTATGACAGTCTACCACATAGTGGTGCGTTCTATTTTTAAACTGTGCATATCTGTAGAATATTTAAACAATCAATATATATTTTTGAAAAAAGTAATAATACCTGCATGCCCAGGCAATTCATAGAGCTTTGAATGACCTGAAATAGTCCAAATTGTCACATTTGCAGGAGTGTGATTGTTAAAAGCTAGCATTGGTACTGCCATTTGGCAGCACTGGCAAGCACAATGGCTCAGTAATATCTTGGGCCCAGGCACTAATTTCTTTGCAAATTAAGCACTGTGTACTAATTACAGAATTGAGGAAGTGATAAGAGGACATGCATAAATGAATACAATTTCTAGAATATTGCACTCACATCTCAGAAGGATCCCAGAGGAGGATAATCTGTCTTGTGGGACTCCCAAACTGAATTGAATGGTCAAATGCAGTGCTTAATTGAGTCGGGTGTTGCCGGTAGTGCATGCAAGCACTCCTTTTTGGGTATCGTACTTATTTTTCTTCTTCGTCCATTACCCTGGAGCAAGAGAGGGAAAAAAAATAAAGGGGAAATAAGGAGAAATAGAAAGAGGGAAAACCATCATAAAATGAGAAGCAGGAACCTGCAGGAGAGAGACAAATGGATAGAGAGTATCTGGTAGTTAATTAAAGAGGCATGAGATGTATTCCAGGCTATGCAGTTATGGAATTCGATGCACTGATGTGTAATAGATCCAGCTGCAGGCTTCTGAGCAGAGCTTCAAGCACCAGCACTCATTGTTTTACAAATTAAGCACTGATAAAATACAGACACATTCTTAGAAATATGGCTCAGGGAGAGGCAGCACCACAAAAGCAAACAAAGTTCTTCATGATGGAAAGGGTGCTCGAGGCCTTGGCACCTCCCTCTGCACTAGGGGTGCCACCCAGATACGTCACAGCAAAGCAGTTGCACTACAGAGACAGAAACATCATCCTACAATGCTGCAGCAAGTATGGTGCATTCATGGTGGAAATTGAAGGACCCTTCTAGTCAAAGAACACAATACAGCGCTGAGACATCAGAGAGAAACTTTTCTGGAGTAAGAAAGAAACTCAGAGAAATGCAGCTAATCTCCAGGTGGTCTGGAACAGAAAATCGAATTTCTTCACTGTTGTTATAGTGGAATGGAAGAGGTTAGAGACACTACAGGCTAATACAAAAGCACAGACCCAAAACCAGCCAACTGGCCACAAGAGAAGACCTTGATAGGGGAACCGGATTCGCAAATTTAGCAGACCGACAGACACTCAACAATTAGCAGATAAGAGTGGCTAAATTGGCAGCGCTTGAGAATGCTGGAACCTCTCCACAGAGCCGCGTCACATACCCATGACTAGATTTGGTGGTTGCTCTTTCTCCTATCATGCTCCCCACCACTGGAACAGACTGCCTTTTCACCTTTGGTCCTTCTCTGATTTCGACAATTAAAAAGAAAACAGCTCAAGACTTGGCTCTTTTACCTCTGTCTTCTTGTTCATGCGCCAAAGTGCCGAGAGACCCCTTTGGGGTGATCCGTTATGCACTCCACAAATTTCACTCACAGAACATAACACAAGACAGCAACTATAAGAATGAGAAAACGTCACCTGACAGTGGCACAGATGATCTGGACATCCTAACCTGACGGGGCCGCTGGTCTCCCCATGACCTCTGACCTTGTAATGTAACCTATAACAGATAAGACATTGAAGGCTAATGCCATGATTTAGTTGAAACAATGTCTGCCACTCACACTGACCTGCAAAACAACCTAGTGTTTGGATTAGAACAATGAGTTTATATGGCAATTTTGGTGGCTGAACTTGTAATGTGTTGAAATAGGAGTGATGGAGGAGATAAGGTAACTATTCAATAGTGTGGTTTAGTGATAACAAAGCCTGTTGATCCTTCCCTGTACCTGTCCGAATATTCCCAGGGCAGGTGGGACTGTAACTATTGTCAACTACTGCAACACCCTCTACGCCGGCATCTCCACCCAGCTCCTCAGAAGACTCCAGAGCAGCCAGACTCATCCTGGACCTCTCCAAATGAACCCACATCGCCCCCCCCCCCACCTGAGAGACCTCCACTGGCTCCCCATCCAAAAGAAATGCCAGTTTAAGATCCTCACGAATGCCTACAAAGCCAACCATGACATAGGACCTGCCTACATCAATTATCGACGTAACTTCCACCAGCCCTCTAGACACCTGCGCTCCTCTTCATTCACCCTCACACACACACACCCACATCTGTCGCACTGCAGTGGTGGCCGCTCCTTCTCCTAGATCGCAGCCAAGACCTGGAATGACCTTCCCCTCCAGCTTCATACAGCCATCTCGCTGGCAGACTTCAGAAAAATACTCAAGACCTGGCTCTTTGACTGAGAGACAGGGCCCAGATACCAATAGGGGTGGCAGTGCTGCGGTGTACAATTGATTGATTGATTGATTTTGATGTCCTGAATGAAACCTACTTGACAGAAATTAAGTGCAGAGTTTGCAGAAGATATAGAAAGAACAGGTGCACAGACTGCCTATTTAGCATATGCAAGAGCGTCACTGATCTTGGTTAAACGAGGGATGCCATTTGAGAGTGACAGTTTCCAGTTTGACAAGGAAGGTAGATATGTAACAGTCAAAAGGATACCTGATGGTGAATCATTGCAACTAGTACTCATATACTCTCCAAATGTGTCCCACGCCCTGTTCTTGGACAAACCAGTTTGTGTCCTCCTGCTGGAGCCTGCCATGCAGACACTTTGGGGAGCTTTAAATGCATAGAGGACAACGACTTGGGCAGATCATACCCACCTGTAGTCAGTACATCCAATAGGAGAAAGTGGCTGAGGTGACCAAATGGATAACTAGCTAGGGACTGTACCATGTCTGGCATCAGATGTTTCCAAATAAGCTTGAATACTTCTAATATTTCTCAGTGTATAAACTAGATACTCACTTAAATAAATTAATAACACAGAAACAACTTGTGGTGGCATCTCCCAGCATGTATGTCTGTAGGATGGTGTCCACCCATTCTCTTTTACTATGACTCTGGTAAGGTGCAGGCACAGGTGCTACATGCTGGAGCCATCCAGGAAGAGATTTGGGACACCAAACTGGACTACTACATTGAAATGAGGGGTAAGTAGGAAATAAGAGAACATAATGGGAGGCATTCAAAGTAGTCCTCGGGGGAGGGATGTATTAGAACAACTATAGGGTTCTAAGGTTGCTGATTGCAGACGAGACTAAACCTGAACAAGCCACACAGAATCTGTAGAGAATGGTAGTGGATGTCCCCAACCCTAAAGACAAATTCCTTGAATGTATACAAAAGTATGGGGAGGCTGTGCAGTGATTAAACTAATTAGATTACCATGAGTTTGCGTTTAGACAGCACATGAAGGGTAAAAAACTTAGAAGACTCCTGGCATGACTCCTGACCACGGAGACCCCATGTCTACCAAGGACAACCCTGTAGGGAAAGGACAAGAAACTCCACCCAGAAAGAAAGACATTTAAAATTTGCTGACTACTAAACCACATTATACACAGCACCAAATGGCAAACACAACAAAAGACTGCAACACTATATTGGAACAGTCAATGTTACTAGATTAAGTGTAGATGAGAAGCAAGGCCTAGAAGGACCTATAACTGTGCAGTAGATTCAACATGTTATGAATCCTAACTTTACTACTACTAAATGCCTTCTGTGAATACCAAAAGTAGTAAGTTTAGGATTTTATCTCAGTTTAGTAGTAGTAAAGTTAGGAGTCTTAACTTTACTACTGCTAAATGCCTTCGGTGAATACCAAAAGCAGTACGTTTAGGATTTTATCTCAGATCAGTTCTGTGAATCGGCCCCTATGAGATTAAATTGACAGTTGAAAAATGGGTCAGAGCAAAGAGTATGCCTTGATAGTGTCACATAACACTAGATTCAGACTTATCCAATTTGTTGTCTTTCATCAGACTTATCTGACTCCAAGACGATTGCACAAGATGAACAACAATACCTCAGATGAATACCCAAGGTACAAGTGACCAGATTCTAACTTTTTCTGTATGTTTTGAGTTGCCCAATATTAAGTCCTTTCTGAGAGGCAGTGGCAGACACAATCATAAAGCTGACAAACAAGACTGTGAACTGTTCTCGGAGGGTATGGTTGTTGAGCCTAAAGACCAGACCGTAGAAAGCATAATATGAGTGTAAATTTGCAGACCAGGCTCTAATACATTGTTTTTTCCTGGGAATCTGTTGACGCACCGGAGAAGAAAGTATGACTGAGGGAAAGAAGAAGATAGTATAGTGAGAACATCAATAGCTCAGGAGTAAAAAGGAGAGATACTGGCAATATAGGATACATTGTCACTGGAGTTAGGAAGGCTCGCAGAATGGAGGCAACCTTGAAACACTATAGAACCTAGGGATGATATATAGAACCCGTAGGGATTTGGCGTAACCAAACACATACCTGCCAATGACCCCTAAGGCATGAGCGTAACCAAACACATACCTGCCTATGACCCCCAGGGCATGAGCATAACTAAACACATACCTGCCAATACTCACCAATGGGAGGAGTGAGCCACCTCCCCCCCTCTGCAAGGCATGCTGTATCCGAGTATCAACTTGAAGCTCCGCCCACTCTCCACCCATATTTGTCATTGGCTTGTGTCACTGTCCTTTGTAAATGCTGGCTTCTGATTAGTTAATAGGCTTGTTATTCCCCCCCTTAGTGCCGCCTTGTCTTCATTTGTAACCTCCCATGAGGACTGGCCCTTTTACTTCTGTTGTTATGCAGTATGTCTTAGTCTGTAAGCACTATTTTCTTTAATGAGTTTCTCCACCTGCAGGCACAACATGCAACATTCAGCACCTGGGACAATGGCGGCAACTTCTTTGAAATGAAATTGGTCTCGCATTTACAAGAGTTTTAGCTGTAGGCAGTGTAACTGACAATGCCTTTTATTTATGTGTTAATTATCAAAACAGATAAATAAAAGGCATTGTCATTTACAATGCCAATAGCTTAAAATCTCGAAATGCGAGACCTATTGCATTGCAAATGCTTGTTCTTATCTTCCTTCTAGTGACTCTTTTGTTCTCTTGAAGCCCAACTAGGTGCAATATGAGACACTGAGACCTGTAGAAATATGAATCATCCTCGCTGAGCAATGTAAACATTGTGCCGTATCTTGCTTACAAAAGCCAATAAAATAGATTATAAAGAAAGAAATCAGTCTGGGTATTCCTAGAGGGCTTAGTTGCAGCAACGATCTAGAGACTAACATTCCTGCCTATGTTTTTCAACGACCGGGTGTTTGAGGGATTTAGTTGCACCTATTAATTATGGCTGCTGTAAGCACACACATGTAATGAAAGAAGGACTGCAAATAAGCGTTAGGGCAGACATAGACCAACGAATAAGCACCTATCCTTTAGGAAAGACAGCAATAAAAGTGTTGTTTATTACAATTACGATGGAGAACCCAAACATTAGAAGGTTACTAGAAAAAGCTAGTTAGGAAATTAGACATCCAAGATGTGCTGATTGAAACTGAAATTGTACTTATGGGGTGGCATCTTGACCATTAGGATTGGGGTATGGAGAAGCAGCAATGCAGGATATTAGAAAGCAAGCTCTTTGAAAGTCTATATCCGGTATATTTCATGAAACTCCCAAAGGTGGTTCATGGTGACTTGGAACATCTCAAAGGATTGTCACCCATGCACATTACAAATCACATACTAGATCGCTGTGGTATGCCCTCCCAGTGCTTAATTTGTAAAAGAATACGTGCTGGGCTCAGGGTTTTGCTTTGAAGCCCATGGTCGGCACTATTAAATGCCAGGGTGCCGAACACCAAGGTTTTGCTCTTTTGATTCCATCTCATGCCACTTTAATCCACCACCATACGCTCGGTGTCCCTTTATCTCACTCTTGCCGGTTCCTGCTTTCTTCCTTTGTCATAGTTTTTCATCTTTCTCTTCCTCCTTCATCCCCTCTTGTGTGTTTTTCACTCTCTCTGGGTGAAAGTCTCAAGAGGATAAATAAGTGACGGTCCACAAAAAATGAGTGGCAGTGGGCTTCACTGGCACCCACCGGCTCAAATTAAGCACTTCGCCCTCCTGCTACACCAGCATGTGTCTTTACTGGAAATGGGTGGTGGAAGCTTTGTGGATTCACGAGTTTTACAATCACACTGAACTTCCTCTTTGATCAGAGTGAAAGCTCCCCTTACACTCCAGGAATTCAAGCTATTCACCATCAGCGTTTACTAGCTGCTCTAAGTGGAACAGCTATTTCATATTTATTTACCTCTTTTCTCCCTATTGAAAGTAGGAGAGGCAATCCAAATGCCTTTCCTACTTTTCCTAGGTTGTACATCTAGTTAATGCAAGCATCATGGGGTCGTTTTCTCTAGCACTTTGATTTGCTTTTTCTGTGGTTCAGTCATTTAATGTCATTGGCTTCTTCTTGTGGTGGTTTTTATGTTGATGTCACTAATTGCCACCATGAATGATTCCCCCAGGGAGGGTTGAGTGCGGACTCCAGTGAATGGGCTGCAGCACATAGATGGGGAACTGAGATTAACCTTAGAGTGAAAATCTGTGAAACAAAAATAGATGTGCCTTTGTAACGGCTAGGGTGTAACCAAGACCCTTGGAAGACAGAGCCAAATTGGTTTCTGAAGACACACTCCCTGCCCACACACCAAAACTGATATCTCAGATGGCATTGTTGACTTGGCTTCGCGAGAAAAGTTCAGTCCCTTGATGTTCGTTATTGTGGGGTGCTGCAGATACGATGGACAATATAGTGGAGGGGGCCTGACCAAATCACACAGAGGGCTGCAGTGAGCCAGCACTTATTTTATTTTATTTTAAAAGTTTTGTATAGCGCGAACAAGACCCAAACGGGTATCAGAGCGCTTTACATATGGATTGAGGTAGACATAGGCAAATAACTGTAGATGAGAATAGGAAAAAAACAGATACAACATGATCAAGAGAAGCAATATGCAACAGGAACACCATGACCTAAATCAAATACATAGGAACAAGAAAAGCAATATGCAACAGGAACACAATGACAAATTGGAGGGAGACGCGGGTCGTAAAAGATGTCAGGGAGTAGCTAAAGTAGCTAGACCGGAGCAGAGGCAGGAGGAGAAAAAGTTCTAGATCAGCGCATTGTTCATTAGGAGGGTCTTAACTTCCCTTTTGAAGGCAAATGTTGAGGGAATCAGTCTTGTTTCCGCTGGTAAGGAATTCCAAATTCTCGGGGCAATGCCAGAGAATGTGCGATTGTAAGTCTTTAGCTTTTTAAATTTCTTTGGCTTAAGCAGCAGTGTGCTGGTGTTTCTTGCGGGCCGGTTGCCGCCGGAGAGTTCTAGCTTGTTTTTCAGGTAGAGTGGGATATTGAAGTGTAGGGCTCTATGAGTCATACAAGCAATTTTTAAGTGGATCCTTGCTTCAAATGGAAGCCAATTGAGCGATTTCAGGTCAGGAGAGATGTAATTGGATTTCTTGGAACCAGTGATGAGTCTGGTCACCACATTGGGGCGCTAGGCTGAGTTTTGGCAGTCCGCATAGAGGAGCACTGCCGTATTCTAGTCTAAAGATGACCAGTGCTTGCACCGCCGATTTGAAGTCTTCTTGTGGAAGGTAGGGTTTGAGTTTTCTTAGGACGCTCAGTTGGAAGTTCGCTCCTTTGGTAGAAGCTCTGATGTGGTCTTGCATGTTAAGGTTCTTGTCTGGCACCACTCCGAGTGATTTTGTGGAGTCAATTATGTGTGGTGTACAGTTGAGAGCGGTGAGGTTACTTAGAAATTTCAGAGCAGTGGGGGTTTGCTTAGTGGGTGAGATGAATAGGAATTCCGTTGAGGGCGTTTAGTTTGAGGTGGTTGGTGGTTAGCCAGTTGAGGGTTTTGAGCAGGGTTTCGTTGAGAGACTTGATGTCATCGGGGGAGGAAATTTTCATGTACAGTTGGGTGTCATCCGCATACATGTGGTATTGTATGTTGGATGCTTTGAGGATTACCGTTAGTGGTTCAATGAAAAGGTTAAAACGCGTGGGGGAGAGAGAGGGACACCCAGAGTGCAGGGGCTGGATTTGGATAAAGACTGGTTGGATTTGACTCTTTGCGTTCTGTTAGTGAGAAAAGAGGCAAACCATTTAAGGACCGTGCCTGGGAGCCCTACCCTGCGTTCCAGTAGGTTAAGTAGATTGTCATGTTTGACAGTGTCAAAAGCAGAAGAGAGATCAAGTAGTATTAGTAGGCATTTTTCGTTCTGGTCAAGTAGAGTTAGGGCATCATCCACAATGTGGGTGATGGCCGTTTCAGTGCTGTGGGAGGAGCGGAAGCCTGATTGGAATTGGTTGAGGAGTTGGAATTGCTCAATCTGATTGCGCGGTTATTCATGAACACATTTCTCCAGGAGTTTCGCAAGGGTAGGGATGTTTGTGATTGGTCGGAAGTTATTAAGGTCTCCAGGGTCTGCCAAGGGTTTTTTGAGAATAGCACAAGGCCCACCTTCAGGTAGTCAGGGATTTCACCTTGAAGAAGAGAGGCATTGATGATCTTGGACCAGTGATCCTAACATTTCTTTGAAGAAGTTAGGGAGAAGGGGGTCATTGAAATGATCAGAGGGTTTCAAGGTTGAGAATATGTTGAGGATGGCTGTGTCATTGAGGGGTGTGAATTGATTCCAGGAGGCATTGTTTTTGGGAGAAAGACATGGCGGTGTGGTCGGTGTCAGCAGTAAAGAGGGGTCAGGGGAGGGTGTGAGTTAAAGTAGAACAGACTTAAGATCTGATTTGATCTTGCTCGCTTTACTGAGGAAGAAGTCCGCAATCGCATCACAGTTTGGTTGCGGGCAGGAGACGTACAGAGATTGGATAGAGGTGTTATTGGATTGTGACTTAATATGCTCAAAAAGCCGTTTCGGGAGATTTTTGGCTTTGTCCAGTTGGGCTTTGAAGAAGGTTTCTTTTGCAGTTCCGATGAGTTTGTTGTATCTGCTTCTTTTTAGTCTTAGCGATTTTAGGTGAGACATGGATGGTGAGGATCTCCAAGCGCGTTCTGCTAGTCTCAGGCAGCGTCTGTCATTGAACCATGGTTTGGAGTCATTGATGGGTATTCCTTTTAGTTGGAGGGGGGCAGTTGCATTTAGGGCAGACATCATGGTGTTATTATAGTGTTCAGTGAGGTCGTGGACGTCGGTCATGTTATTAGGCCGCGGTAGGGAGATATTACATTGTGATATGAGCTCATTAATGTTTGTATTATGAAGTGACCTTTTTCACTGTTTTTTTTTTTTTATTGGTTGTGATCTTTTGGGATTCCAGCTTTCAAGGATGCGGAAGTTGATATAGTGATGGTACGACCAGTCACAGGGGTTAATAGATTCGAGGTGAATGGTGTTAGGGTTGGAGATAATTAGATCAAGGGTGGAGCCTAAATTGTGGGTGGGACTGTCACAGAATTGAATCAGAGAGAGGTCGGTTAGGAAGTTTCTAAGAGTGTTAACCGCCTGATCGTGCTGGTCAATCCAATAGAGATTGAAGTCCCCAATGAAGATCTGGGGACAGTGTCGGCCCAGGTTGGAGGAGATAATCTCCATAGTTTGTTCAATGAGATGGAGGTTGTCTCCAGGTGGATGGTAGAAGATGTGCAGGGTGCGTAGACGTCTATGTGTGATAGTTATGTCAATGCATAAATATTCACAGGATGAGAGATTAGGTGAGATGGACTGTTTTGCAGACAGGGAGTTGTGGTAGATCCAAGCTATGCCCCCGCCAATTTTCTTACCTCGACCGAGTCTAATAATGTTGTGGCTTGGGGGGACTAGAATGTCCAGGATAGGGCCTGAGGTGTCAGTAAGTCAAGTTTCAGTAAGGATAAGGAGGTCAAGTTCTTGAGCAAGGATCAATCAATCAATCAATCAATCAAGGCATTTATACAGCGCACTACTCACCCGGAGGGTCTCAAGGCGCTGGGGGGGGGGTGAGGTGCCGCTACTGCTCGAACAGCCAGGTCTTGAGCTTCTTCCTGAAGGAGAGGTGGTCTTGGGTCAGACGAAGGTCAGTCGGGAGGGTGTTCCAGGTCTTGGCGGCCAGGTAGGAGAAGGACCTTCCTCCAGTTGTTGCTCTTCGGATGCGGGGGACGGCGGCGAGGGCGTGGTTGGTCGATCGGAGGTGGCGTTTGGGAGCTTAGAAGTTGAGGCGGTTGTTGAGGTAGCTCGGGCCTTGGTCGTGTAGGGCTTTGTGTGCGTGGGTGAGGAGACGGAAGGTGATTCTCTTGTTGACGGGGAGCCAGTGCAGGTCTCTCAGATGTCCGGAGATGTGGCTGCGTCGGGGGATGTCGAGGATGAGTCTGGCTGAGGCGTTCTGGATCCGCTGGAGTCTCTTCTGGAGCGTGGCGGTGGTTCCAGCGTAGAGGGTGTTGCCGTAGTCCAGTCGGCTGGTGACGAGTGCCTGGGTGACCGTCTTCCTGGTCTCGGTGGGGATCCACCGGAAGATCTTCCGTAGCATGCGCAGGATGTTGAAACAGGACGTGGAGACGGCGTTGACTTGTCTGGTCATGGAGAGGGAGGAGTCCAGGATGAAGCCCAGGTTGCGTGCGTGGTCTGTCGGTTTCGGTGCGGTGCCCAGGGCGGGGGGCCACCAGGAGTCGTCCCAGGCGGAGGGCGAGGAGCCCAGGATGAGGACTTCCGTCTTGTCTGAGTTCAGTTTCAGGCGGCTGGTCGTCATCCACTCGGCTACGTCTTTCATCCCTTCGTGGAGGTTGGTTCTGGCGGCGGCGGGGTCGTTGGGCAGGGAGAGGATCAGCTGGGTGTCGTCGGCGTAGGAGATGAGATCTGCAAGGTCCGAGGCATGTTTCACCGCTGATCTACAGTTGAGTAGCATGCATTTCAGGTGTTCTTTGTTGTCAGAGATCAAGGACTGCATCGTGGGGATCTGCATGAGGTTATTGAGGTTTAGAGCATTGGCGTTGAGTCTGGGTGCTCTATGTGGATTAGAAGTGATGCTTTGGATGGCCCCCGAGTTCCCTTGCTTGGGATGGGCCGTGCTAGGGGCATTTAGAGGGGCGGTTAGTGAGGTTCTAGGAGGGACTGGTGTAAGTGTGGGCGGGGTGTTGTAAGCTCGGAGGAGGGAGAGAATGTCTGTTTCTGATAATTGATTTTTGGATCTGGCGGGTCTAGAAGGGGCATTCGGGTAGAGCGTGGTAATCCTGGTCTGGGCTGGAGGTTTCGGCCCGGAGGCACTCAGTAACCAAGTGGGCGGAGGTGGGGAAGTAAGGCGGAGTTGCCACATATGCCGGATCTCCTGTGAGAACTTGTTGGAGGAAAGATCAAGGGCCAGCTCCTCAGTGGAGTTAATGAGATTTTGAAGGAGAATTTTGAGATTTAGAAGTTCCTGGTTTATTTCCTTGAGCTTAGCAGCAGGGTCCGGTTGTGTATAGTGGGTCTTGAGGGGAGGAGGGGGTTATTCACTGGGGAGAGCGTGGGTGAGTTCAAGGGCAGGGAATGCAGGAAAGAGGGGCCAACAAAAGAGGTAGAGGTCCATCTCTGATGGATGAGAGAGCACGTTGAATGGGTGTTGGAGGGGGTGTTAGTGTGAGCTGAAGTCCTGGTGGAGAGTGGGCAAGTCATCTGTGGGGAGATGGAATGTGGGCTAGAGCTAGTGATTGTGGGAGTGGGAGAGGTGTGGTTGGGGAGGTCGGTTCTGGGTATAACAATTACTGTTGTCAATACATCCCTTGTCTAGCAGTGTGGCATGTCATAGCCCTGGAAATGGGCACTAGTAGAGGCATATGGGAGAAGGTGTAGATGCCATGGTGCTCTTGAATCCCTGCTGATTTGGGATGTCCACTACAAGTGATGATGGCTTGGTGAATGAAGCTGGAGAAAGGGGAGTAGGTCAGAGAAAAGGAGCCACTACAAGGGGAGTAGCTCCTTTCTGGAAATGGGGGCCTCACACACCCCTGCGGGTGTCATGCTTCATCATCGGAGTTGCTCCTCGGTCGGCGCTGCAATGCCTGACAGGCATCCTCAAGGTGGTTCTTTATCAGAGATCTTTTTCCAAAGTCATGATGTGAAGTGACAGTTAAGGGCTTTATTGACCTTAATAATTGCATTTACTTATAATTATTAATCATTGCATTTATGCACAAAATGATGGTGTTTTTAACATGTGGTTTGTTATTCCTGTAATATAGTGAACCCTTGCCAATGCCAATAGGTCTGTTTTATCTAAAGTGATGCCCCCCCCCACATAAGGTGATGAGTTGTCTGGTATAGGTGGGGGAGCACTAGGATTCTAAGGATGACCCTTTGGGGTCAAATGTGATTTGATAATGTAATCCAAGGTATCTTTGGTCTGCCTTATGTATATAGTTGTAAATTGATGCTTAATATTTGGTAATGTGTGTATAGTAAATGTACATTTCCTTTTTCTAAAGACAAAGCCCTAACTAGACTATCATTTATTGAGTGTTTTTATTGCATTCCAGTGAATGGTGATTACTAGCCCACACCACCACCCCTGAGTAGGCCTTGGACTGCTTTGACCCTTAGAGTCAAGCGCTACAATGGGGTGCTTGGTTCCCAGCAATGGGAAATTGTGGACCTAGTACTTGCACAGGCCCCACAACCTGCACAACTAATAACCCAATTTCCTTCATCTGGTCTCTAGAGACATTCAAGGAAGTGGTGGAATGATGGTTGACAGTTTTTCATTTCACTCATTTTTTCCTGCTTCTCATGGGTTATGGTAAACCTATGTGAGGCAGAAGAACACAGATCATACTTGTGAGCAGTGAACCGCCTCCTCTACTGGCAGGCATGTGTCACTTCCGACCCACGCTGAGAGGCATTGTTGTCTCTGCTCTCAAAAAGCCACTGTAAGCATGGCATGACTCTCTGCTCTCAAGGTGAAAGATGTGAGTGAGGCTTTGGGCAAGAAGATGGGACACCAGGTATTATGTTTCTCTTTAGGGTGTCCTGAGTGCACTGATGGGTCAACAGGGAGGGTGGAAGGATAGAGGATTTTTTTTCTTTTAATTATTTTATTTATTGACAAAACACAAACATACGTATAGTCTGGCTGGATACATCACAACTCCATTAGCATAGCTTTTGTTAGAGTAAAATGAAGTGACGCAGTTAACATGGCTATCGAGCAGTCAACGCAGGCGGATGACAACCAAGGCAAATACATAAACATGGAACTCTGGGTTTCCCACACATTACAAAAGATCAATTAAGGCATACACATTCCCCTTTCTGCCACCTGTAATGTAGTAGAAGCAGGTATACATTTTAATAAAACGACATTACTCTCCCCCTCTTTATCCAGTCTCTTTACCCACTAAGTACATCTGATATGAGATAGAGGAATATGTTGAACTTTTTGTGGAGGGCAGAACAGTAGTGTTGATGGAAGAACACTGGATATGTTTTTCAATATCAGGGGGGGGGGCACTTGCAGATTGGGGAGGGTGGCAGTACACCGGGATTATTAAATGTTGACAGTACAGCATGGGATGGTGCAGCTGAGGCAGAGAAGGGCTGAACAAGAGAATGCCATGTTGTGCAAGGCAGTGCACATTTGAGCAGGAGAAGATGATTGGCCACAGACAGCATCTAATGATAGATCCTTAGTTGTGAATAACCTTGTGTTTTCCACCCCTCATGGTTCCAAACGACACTGTTCACACCTCCAACGTCATCCTCATTGTGTATCTGCTATCACTTCTAACATCTCTGTGGAAATCCCCTCCGAGCTGACAGCTGCACTTCTATAGCTCTATATGTAACACTGATTGATTCACATGAATACGATCTTGAAATTGATTATATGTGTACAATTTAACTGTTGGAAGGATGAGACCACTTTGCTGTCCATTTATCCACTAAATGTAACGGCATTTTATTAAGTTGCAATAAAACTGGTTAGTTGTGAATAGAAGCCTGGTCTCTTCTGAGGACATTTACCATTAAGGCCAATGAGCTTTTCCACGGATCTTTGTGCCCCAGGTCATGCTATTGTGGTTCTCGTGAAAAGTTGGTCTGTCATCTCTTCTAGGCTAGAAATGCCATTTTTACACTTCTTTAGGCAGATTAGAAGATTTCTTCCAAAATATTTCCTTTTTGGAGAGCTTTCTGTTTATTATGCTATGTTACTTAAAATGTTTGAATAATCTAATAGCTTAACATATTTATAATATAGCCCTAAAAATCTCTCTCAAAAGAGTTATCAAGAAATGTGTCTTGCACAGATTTTGGGCAAGACACGTTCTTCCCACATTGCTTAGAGGTGGAATGCAGCTGCGACAAACACAACATGAAATAAACTATGATGATGAGAAAGACACGCAGAATAAAAGTTCTGTAGGAAACAACAAAGACAACAAGAGAGCTGGGGCTTGTTGGTGTGATGAATGGCTAGAATGTCATTTCAGTTGACAACTTTGCCTTTAGACCAACGGTGAGGAAGAGCTTGATCTGGTTCCAGGAAGATCCAGGGAGCCATATAAATTCCATATCATCCATCGGTGGCTTTCAGCTTATTGAGTCTAAGGCCTTCTCAGGGCTTTAATTTATATCTCACAATGGCCTTCTTCCCAGAGAGGTGATGAATAATGTCTGGTAGCCTTCAGTATTTGGCAGTGAAAAGCGTCCGACACACACAGCTGTCTGGTCGTGATAAACACTACTTGGCAAAGTAGACCTCCAGCGAGTGGGCCTGGATGTCTCATGAACTGTATCCACATCAATAATTTTCACAGGCAGCTCTAGTCTATTCACTTTAACAAGCAACACAGAAATTGACTTTTTTTGTTTACTGAACTATCTGGCTGCTAAGAGCAATTTCTAGTGCCAATGTCTGAAAGATAAAGTCAAATGAAGCCTTCTGATACAAACACACCGGTAGGGTTCTTGTGTTTTTTTTGCCAAAAGACAACTGACTGCTCCTGTCATTTATCGGATAATCGAGACATTGAGCGCCCCTCACTTACCTAAATCTTAGAAAATCTGCAGCTTAAAGAACATAACGTCCTTTAATGAGAACCTCATGGTCATACACAGTCTGTGACAGCACGGTATGTCTTCCTTCTCTTCTCTCTTCCCCTTCACTAACTATTCCTGCAGTATTTCTTCCAGCATGAATGTTCTGCCTCTAGGTCCACTTATTGCACTTCAAAAACCTCTAAGGCGAGCATGACAGAATTTGTTCTTAGAGAAGGATCAGATAGAATACTCAGTGTAACACGAAAGTGCATGGGGTATGGTGTGTCTTTTCGTTGAGAGTTTCTGACACCATATGTGAGTACAGTACCAACACAGCAGCTTGCCGGAAAGAATATCCAACATCCATTGGGATCACAAGAGTTTTCTATCACATTGACTTGTAAATTATGGGTCACATATATGTAGATATTTTGCGTTGGCACACAGGCTGATTCACAGAATCGGCCCGTTTGCAAGCGCAAAAAAGGCTTTTACTATGTATCAATCCCTATTTTTAGATTTGGTAACCTCTTACCAACTCGTAAAATGGGTTTACGATTCGGCATTTGGAAGGGGTGTGTTTAGGGCGTCCCTTCTAAATACCAAATTCAAGCGGTATATATGAATGTCCGTCACAAAACACTTACATTTTACCACCAAATTCAAGCTGGTGGTAGCCCATTCGCAAATGGGAAGGGGTCCCCACGGGACCCCTTCTCCCTTAGTAATGGTGAGGAAATCGTTTTTTAAGAGCAGGCAGTGGTCCCACGGACTACTGCCTGCTCTTAAAAAATGAAATGGAGAGAAAATATTTCATTTTTACTTTTGAACGTAACTTGTTTTCCTTTAAGGAAACAAGACTGCATTAAAAAAAAAACAATCATGGTGGTCTGCTGACCCTAGCAAGCCACAATCCCCATGATTTTAGCGATTCCTAGGGGGTTTCAAATTGCGATCTCCCTTCATGTTATTAATGAGGTAGGTCGCTTTGCGACCCACTAGGAATCGCTAATTGAGCTTCGTACATTTGGAACAGTGACTATCTAATTGCGATTCGCAGAAATATTTTACATTAACAGTTAAACATAGTTAGAGTGTGTTGACGATAAGTTAGCCATAGTCACTCTAAGCCTCTATTTGAAAGGCTCAATATTAAATGGAATGTTGTGTTCCTGCTTGCTATGCATAATCTTTCTCTAATTTCAGGAGCCAAGTATCAATCGCAAACTTGTTAACCTATATTGTTATCATTAAGTTCTGTGTGAAGGCATCTATAGTATCTTTTGAATGAACCGGACAGTAAATCTCAGGCCCTGCACATGAGAGTTGCGAGTGGGAAAGACATCCACCTTTAGGCAATATCTGTGACTATATCCCTGATGGCCATGCTACTGAAACCTCATTGTATGAGTCATGATGAGAGGGATGATAGCAAGTGTTTTGTAAATGTATCGTTTTGATTGGTTCCTTCTCTATGGGGACTGTGGTAGTGCATATTCTATTTTTTAAATGTATATCACTGATTTTAGATGTTTACTGATTTTCGGCTACCCTTGGAGGTGAAATTCCCTTTCCCACTCTTGAGGCCCAATGCTTATTTTATTCCTGCTTTTTAAATTAATTTTCCCAAGCAAGTTTACTTTAGCATTAAGGAGTTTCCCTTCTGGGAAACCAAATCTTTTTGCAATTTGCCTACTCAGTTTTTAAATAACTTGGCTTCACATTTGCTCTTTGACCTGTTTGTATTTTATTTCTTTTTGCCGTGATCAGGTGATAGGCTGTAATCAGGTGATGTTTGAAAATCCGATTGATTTGAGTTTGTAACTTTACCAATTTAGTAACCAAACCTTCATGGTTTGCAAATCTACTTCTTTCCATCATTACTGTGGGGCAAAATGTGCTTCACTGTCTTTGATAAGTGATTAAATTGTTGATGTTTAGCCTCAGTTCGAGACAAAGATCCTATAAAGTAATTACTTTATTAGAGTTTCATCCTGCTACTGTGTAGTGCATTGCAATTGTGTGTTGTTTTCGATAAAATAGATTAAGCTGTATGTTTCCAGCAGGTGTTGACCTTAGTTCTGCATGTATTACAATAAACGACCGCTCTGAGATATGGTCGCTGCTGTAAGTATGAGTCCACCGTTGATATGGGTTGGGTTTCAATATATCGAGTGCAACTATACCAAACTTTGCTATGACAATGATGTCAAGATAAATCCATATTTATTTTTCTTTACTCCACATCTACATACCTAGAGGCAGTCGATATAGGGGATGACAAATTTTTGTCATATAATTTGGTGACCCTCCCTCCTTTATTACAGCAGGTCATAGGCATTGTTTGTTGAAACACTTTTGTGCCTTTCAAGTGCAAGTCGATTTAATTTTTACAAATGTATATTAGAAATATCAATTGAATCATGCATTACACAGTTTGAAGAATGAAGTGTATCCACTTTGAATACAAATTTGGAGAGATGTCCTTCTTTACCAGACGACATCGAGGACTGTCCGTATCGTTTAAGTGGAGACACAATGTAGGGACCCCGCTGGGTCAGAGGATATCAACCCCACCTGAGGCCGTCTTCCTTGGCCGAAATCTTACCTCCTACAAGGAAGTAACTATGTAATTTATACGTGGCTGGCATTTCAATATATAGAAGGAATTCCCAAGTTCATTATCATGTCTGTTGATTAAAGAAATGTCTTTTTTAGATGGAGGCTTTAATTCAGAGAATGGTGGAATGTGTAATTTTAATACAGGAAGTCACAATGGAACGTGAACCATAAAGTAAGAAAGATGCAATGCCTAAGGTACTTAAGAAAGGCTCTTTGACTCTTCGGCCTGCAGACAGATCTAGAAATACCAAAACTAAGCTTGGTTATTTGGCTTTTCCTTTGCAGCCAAATTTGTTTGACTTACCTCAATCAGAAGAACACATGAGTTGGTCTATCCAAAAATGATAGGTTGATGACGTGGCGGTTGAGATTCTACGGGATAACTAATTTTTGGACTAGCTAAGACATAGGCTGTCTCATTGTCCTACATCAGTAATTCTTTTAAGATCAGTGTTTGAGCTGTTATTTGACAACTGTGAGGTTCTGTCGGAGGAAGACAATCTAACAGTTAATTACAAATAGATATTTTTGAAAATGAATGAATTTTGGAAGAGATTTTCTAGAATGAACAAGAAGCAGTTAAGCCTTTCCTGATCATGCTTACCTATTACCTTAGAGTTTTTTAGAGATTGCATCGTTTTAAATACCACCAATAAAGCAAACTAATTTTATTCAACTGTCTAAATAATGGATGTTTATACCAGAGCCCCCCTGAGCTCCTTCCACTGCAAGAGGGGAATATGCAATCCATTGCCTGCCTTCTAAATGCTCCTCACTCCAGCCCCACCCCACACAGAATCCTCTGCTCTCATTCACCACCTGGGCATTCCGTGCTGTTTTTCACCCAGTAAAAGAGGGTCCGCGCAGTTGTTCTCCATTGCATAGGGCTTAACTCGTAATTGCACTCTATTGGGAGGTATTTCTGCAGGTGACTAATAATTACAGCTGCAGAGTCTGCTCCCTGACAGCACTGCGCATCTTGTAGCTGGCTTTATGGGCACATTTATGAAAAAATCATGCAATGCAGCAAGTCACATTGATGAGCTGTGTGATAGGGAAAGGGCAGAAATGTGCTGTATCTAACACAATATGGCGCATTCCTGTCTTTTCCTTGTGCTGGCGACCTTTTGGCTGCTTAGCGCCAATGCAGACACCCTTGTGCCTGGTGCAAGGGTGCATGAATTGCAGACAGGATTGTTTTTGGGCAGGAAGGGGTACCTTCCTGCACAAAAACAATCCCTGAGGCATTTTCCTCTTTCAATGTGTGCTGCAGAAAGAGGAAAAACTAGGAGAAATAAATATATTTCTCTTCATTACACCTCGCCTGGGGAGGAGTAGCATTTTGATGCATTCTCAGGTCTAACTACAATGGTAAATCGGGGAATGTTCCAAAATCCATGGGTGGAGGCATGGACACACCCATGCTCTACCCATGGAAGACCTCCCCGGGGGAGAGTAACGCAACACAGAGATTTGCGCTATGTTGCATTACTCTAGATTTAGTAGTTGCATCGCCCTTGCGCCCCTTTGCGTGGTGCAAGGGCTATGCAACTACTTGATAAATAGGCCCCTCAGTCTCGAGCTCTGTTTTGTGCTTACACTAGGGCTTACACTATGATTAGTCACCTGCATGTGTCAATCTCATGCCTTTTCAATTCCCTCAGTACTAGAATTGAAATAAGCATTGGCAAAGTCAGTAGTAGTCAGGCTATAATGTGCTGAATCATTCAAATACAGACTTGCAAAGTGTTTTTTGCATGTGTTAACACACTACAGCAGACTTCATGGTTTGCCAGTGCTTGTTAGAGCAAGAAGGCCAAATAATAATCCAGTTCGTTGGGGAACATTCACTTGTTTTGAAACTGTATTGGGCGCTTGGGAAGAGAGAATATTTTATTTTGTAGGAGAAACAGTCATAATCCTTCTTTTATAGGAATATTTTATCTGTAAATGCAGCCCACAGTGATATATGAAACTACACGGGGAACCAGAGAACATGCGAACACATGTGCCCAGGAAGATCGTATGCCGGGACTGTCACGAATAACAGCCCCCGCCTTCTGATGGGCAAGCCAGTGTTTTTGCGTGAGGAAACCAGAGCCCAGACCGAACAATTACAGGTTTACTAAGCTGTAACTGAGACGGCACAGGAAAAAAATCTGAGCAGCAAAATGAAACAGATATGAATAGATTTGGGAGTTTAGTATTATTGTGTTGGCGTTGAGAGGCTCAGAACCAACCTGCCCCAGCCAGAATACAGGTGCAAGAACACACAAAGCATGAAAAGGTTCCCGAGAAGATCAGAGAGAAAAAAGGGGTAAATTGAGACCTAAATAAAGCAGTAGAGACGCAAAGGGTGCAGGTAGAAACAACAAAAAGAGTGAAACTAAACACGTACATAGAGTTAAAGGTGACATCATACTAAGAAATCTAATTTCTATAAACAATAAGTACGAAATACAAATAGAAAACCTCCTGGACTAGTAGAAAGTGAGGGCGGGTCTCATTCAAGTAGATGGAACTGCTGGAAAACTGTCCGCGTAAATACATCAACACCAAATAAAGGACTTGGTGATCCTACTAGGATAACAACTCCACCAGGTATTATTCTGAAAAGCTAGACAAGTTTAGCAACCAAACAGCCCCATTAATCATTGTACACAAACCAATAGCGGGCAAAAATAAGAGAATAAGAGAACATAACTAACAATATATTATTAACATATATTAGATAAAGAGCAGTCAGGCTTCCATTGGGACCTCAGACTGAAGTCTGCACAAACCAGCACGTGATCAAGCCTGGCGCGACTGCAAGCTGAGAAGCCAACATGAGTGGTTAGAGAGGTGTGTGGTTCAGAGTTCTATGGCTGTGGTATGCCTTTTTTTGGGAAGAGCTGGGTTTGGTATCTAAGGTCCTATGAAAGTTCCCTTGTTTTGAGAGGAAATGTCGCTGCGCCTACATGTACGTGTTATAAAGGTAACTAATGCCTTATTCATGAACAGCTTATAACCTTTCATATTATATCACTTATAGCATGTTAAATTAAAGCATTCATAACAAAACTCATTACATCTCAAATTAGTTCATTTATAAGAACACTGTGCATGGTACCAGGCCGAATTAAAGTTAATATAGTGTAGCTAGTGAGTTGACATCACTGTGTACGGAGGTGCACAAATTTTATTACGTTTTGAGTGGGGTTTAAACTATAACTGTAATTTATGACTATCGCTTTAGAATTTCTAGGGTTTGTGTAGCTACAGTTGGTGTTGTATACAAATAATTAATTAACTTTGCTCAACCCTCAACCTTTGTTTTTTCATTGGATTTCAATGTTTGTTTTTTAAATTAAAATGTGTTTCAAATCTAGGAGTGGAGTTTTGTCAAGTTGTGTGTCATATAGTAGAGTGGAGGAGTGTGTCACATAGTGGAGTATTGTAGAGTGCAGTGTCATAGAGTGGAGTAGAGTGGAGTGGCATAGAGTGGAGAGGATTGTTGTAGAGTGGAGTCGAGTGTCGTAGAGTGTGATAGAGTGGAGTGGCATACAGTGGAGTGGCATACAGTGGTATACATTGGAGTGGTGTAGAGTGGAGTAGTGTGTCATAGAGTAGTGTGGAGTAAAGTGGCATCGAGTGGCATAGAAGAAGTTGAGTAGAGTGGAGTAGAGTGAAGTAGAGTAGAGTGTTGTAGAGTGTTGTTGAATGGAGTGGGATGCAGTGCAGTACAATGTGGTAGAATTGAGTGGCGTAGAGTGTCCTGGAATGGTCTAGAGTGTCATACAGTGGAGTAGAGTGTAGTGGCATAGAGCAGAGTGAGAACGAGTGAGGTAGCTTAGAGTCTCCTGGCGTAGAGTGTTGTGGCATAGAGTGTTGTGCCGTAGAATGTTGTGGCATTGAGTGTTGTGGCATAAAGTGGAGTAGCGTAGAGTGGCGTCATAGAGTAGACTGGAGTAGTATAAAGTGGAGTAGCGTAGAGTGGAGTGGCATGTCATAGAGTAGACTGAAGTAGTATGAGGTGAAGTGGCATGATGTAGAGCAGAGTGGAGGGGCGTGTCAGAGAGTGGCATTTCATGGAGTGTCTTGCAGTGGAGGGGCATAGAATACAGTGGCATCTCGTAGAGTGAAGTGGTGTATCATAGAGTGGGAAGAATATAGGCAACTCCATGAAGGATCCTATATCACTCAACGACCTGCCCCAATTCTCTCTTCTTAGTGAGAAACAGGTCTGCGATGTACTACTCCAAATAAAATCAGGGTCTCCCCTCGATCCCTGCCCTCCTCGTATATACCATTTGGCCCATACAGTAATACGTGCATCTTTGGCTCCTTTGTTAAATAAGATTATTAGCTCGGTAGTTTTCCCTTCAAATTGGAAAAAGGCCTGCATCAGGCCCATTCTCAAGAAACCTTCACTTGACCCACAGGATACTAAACACTTCCGCCCTATCCCCTGTCTCCCGTTGCCATCCAAAGTATTAGAAAAAGTGATTAACCAGGAGCTAATGCAATTTATTGACACTAACAGCTCTTTGGACACACCACAACATGGATTTAGACCACGCCATTCCACCGAATCAGCCTTAATAATGGCTACGGAGGAAATCCGTAGAGTCATGAATAGTGGGGGCAAGGCTATTCTTGTCCTCCTTGATCTAACGGCGGCATTTGACACCGTTAATCATAGAGTACTACTTGAAAGACTGAATCTATTAGGCATTAAAGACTCTGCGCTAGCGCTTCTTCACTCTTTCCTTGAGTCCAGATCCCAGCAAATCCATTGGGATGGACTCCAGTCTGAAGAATTCTCTATCCCTTGTGGCGTCCCTCAGGGATCAGCGTTATCTCCCACGCTGTTCAACCTGTATGTAACACCACTAGCAAACCTAATAAAGGATCATAGGTTAAATTTGGTATCCTATGCAGACGATACCCAACTGGTGGTGTCTTTGACGCAAAGTGTCGAAGCCACTGCGGAGAGATTTAGAATCTGCCTCTCCAGTGTGATGAGATGGATGAGCACGAACTTTCTCAAACTTAATACAGAGAAGACGGAGGTGTTGGAATTCGGTCATAAACCGTCCATCTGGAACCACCTCTGGTGGCCACCAGAAGCGGGTGCCTGCCCAGTCCCCGCACACAAAGTGAGGAACCTAGGCTTCCTGGTTGACAAAGATCTTTCATTAACTTGTCAAGTCAATTAGGTTACCTCGGCCTGTTTCCTGATGATCAAGATTCTCCGGAAGATTCTACCTTTTATCCCTTTCTCTTTAAGAAAAACTGAAGTGGGGGCTTTAGTCCTGTCCCGCATAGATTATTGCAATGCATTATATGCTGGGATAGGTGAGCGACAGCTCTCTAAGCTCCAGTCCTTGCACAACGCGGCTGTCAGAGTACTGCTAGATGTCCCGAAACATCATCCTACATCATCTAACATGAGGAGACTCCACTGGCTCCCTGTGCGTAATAGGATACAATTTAAGACCTTATGCCTTGTACATAAAGCTGTACATGGAGGAGGTGCAGATGACATGAAGTCTCTATTCCCTCCCTATGTTCCGACTCGCACACTCAGATCCACTAGTATGGGCCTAGTCTGCCCATTGAAATTTAAGAGGGCCCGGTGGGGAGGCAAGGCCTTCTCTTTCCAGGCAGCAAGATCATGGAATACCTTACCGACAGAACTTCGATTAGGAACAAGTAAGATCTTGTTCAGAAAGGCCTTGAAAACCTGGCTCTTCACTAAATCTTAGACTTTCTCCGCTCACCTCCTTCTATCACAGCGCCAAGACGCCTCGGCATAAGTGCGCTTAATAAATATTTCAGTCAGTATGTGCAAAGAGTGGAGCATGTGTCGTAGAGTAGAGTGGCAGGCTGTATATTAGAGTGGAGAGGAGTATACATTGGAATAGCAATTACAGTTTTGTGGTGTAGAGATTTTATTGTTCACACATCCAAAAGTATAAGCAGTTAACAATCATGCAGTGAATGCAAGGCACAAGGTCCCACAATTTTTTCTCAAGGGACTATTTATTCTATTATACTTTCATATAGGATTTTGAACCTATTAAATAATAGATGTGGGGAGAGTAGAATGTCGTTGAGTGGAGTGTCTTTGAGTGGAATGTCGTCTAGTGGAGTATTGTGTAGTAGGGTATCGTAGAGTGGCATGGAGTGTAGTAGAGTGTCATAGATTAAAGTATCATACACTGGAGTGTTGTAAAGTGGAAGAGAGTGTCGTATAGTGCAGTGTCGTAGGTTGGGGTGTCATAGAGAGGAGTGCCGTGGAGTGGTGTAGAGTGGAGTAGCAAAGAGTGGAGTAGAGTGCTGCAGAGTGAAGTAGAGTGTGGTAGAGTGTGGTAGCATGGAGTGGCATAGAGTGTCATGGAGTGGAGTGGCATTTAGTGGTGCAGATTTGGGTGGCGTAGAGTGGAGTAGTGGAGTAGAGTGGATTAATGTGTTATAGAGTAGAGTTGAGTAAAGTGGCTTGTAGTGGCATAGAAGGAGTTGCGTAGAGTGTAGTAGAGTGTCCGAGAGTGCCATAGAGGGAAGTAGAGTCTTATAGAGTGGAGTGGCATGCAGTGCAGTAGAGTGTCATAATGTGGAGGAGCGCAGAGTGGAGCAGAGTGTTGTATAGTGGAGTAGAGCGGAGTGCATATAGTTGAGTGGCATGGAGTGGAGTGTCATAGAGTGTTGTGTCGTAGAGTGTCATGACGTAGAATGTGGAGACAGAGTTTCATGGCTTAGAGTGCCATGGCGTAGACTTTCGTGCCATAGAGTCGAGTGGCGTAGAGTGGAGTGGACTTGCATAGAGTGGAGTGAAAAAGGGTGGAGTGGAATAGAGTGCAGTGACATAGAATGTCGTGGTGTGTTGTAGAGTACACTGGATTGGTATGGAGTGGAGTGGTATGTTGTGTTGTAGAGTGGAGTAGCGTGTCATATCATGGAAGAGTGTGTCATGGAGTGCAGTGTTGTAAAATGGAGTATCATTGAGTGGAGTGTCATAGAGAGAAGTAGAGTGTGGTAGAGTGGAGTGGCATAGAGTGTCAGAGTGGAGTGACATATAGTGGCGTAGAGTGGCATAGGGGGGAAACTAGAGTAAAGTAGTGTATCATGGAGTAGAATGGAGTAAAGTGTCATAGATTAACACAGATGGAGTTTTATAGAGTGGAGTAGAGTGGAGTAGAGTAAAAGTATCACATGCATCGTATCATACAGTTTCGTGTTATGGAGTGTCGTGGCATAGAGTGTTGTTGCGTATAGAGTGTTCTAGAGTTTTCCTGCCAAATTTAATGAAAATACATTCAGCTGTTTTGCCGCTGCGCCTGTCTAAAAAGTCTATAGAAAAAAACATAGTCTGAAAAACATGTTGGGGATAACCCTTTCTTCTTTGCACCCCTTAACTAATCACTGCAAAACTTTGATCATCAGCCAGTGTAGAAAAATAAATAGGACTGCAAACTTTCCCAGGTGGGACCGGGACACCCAGAAAAATAAAAGTAACATGGACAAAAGTTAATAATAAATGAGAGGCCACAACCACTCATTTCTTATTCACTGTTCCTTCAAAGAGCACCCCATTAGGCCCTGAGAGGGCTATTTACATTCTTTTTTTGGGTGATGCTCCTATAAGTGTCAGTTGCACCACCAATTTGTTTATGTTATGGGGGGCTGCAGGGTGTTCTGCAGCCCCCCACCAGCAATAGAAAACAAGTAAGTCTCCTGGGTCATTAAAACCATGCAGGGCCTGATTCACAAAGGTAAACCGTACACTTCTGTGTACATTTACAATTGCTGTAGTAACTTTACTACTGTTTTTGTATTCACAAACTATGCGTGTAATTTTAATACTAGTAGTAAAATTACACTAGTTTGTGAAAACCAAAGCAGTAATAAAATTAATACGAAGGGTAAGCTTACTTTTGTGTATCAGGCCCACTATGTTGAAGGTACGCTGTTCTGCACATTATTTTTTATTTGTAGTAGCAATGTAAGTAACACTATTATTAAGTAGGTTAAATCCGACATTTCTGCAATTATTGACTACAAAAAAATACAACTATAATTTTCAACAGGCAGCTAGACTGAGATGCAAATTGAGAAACATATTGGCATAGAATGCAATACAATACAATGAAATCGTTCTTTTAAGTGTCTGCTAACAAAATGATGAAACTGGAAAAGTAAATACTAGCACTTCCAGGTGTAATCAAAAATTAAAAATGATAGCACATAACAAAAGAGTAGTGCCAGGAGAAAAAAACGAGATAACAGAATAATGCAACAAATTAATTATCTTAGCAATTGCTAGGCCTTTTGTCCTACAGGAGTTAATAATCACATAAAGCCTAGTTATAGGTTTTAAAACTAACCCACTCAATAATTTATAGAAGTGATTATCTGCACAACAAAAGGCAAAACAACAGAGGACAGTCCTCCTGTTGGTAATAGGTTCTTCTTTTCAAGGACCTGCGCGAGCATTGTTTTAAATACTGTGCTTCTCTTTCCAGTGGTTTACGGCATATTGTTAGGTTGTAGAGTGGCACTAATGATAGTTTAGTTGTGTGTGGTATGTTGTCTGTCATTTGCTGTGTTCACCGCACGTCATAGAAGTCTGTCATCTCGTATTGTCTCACGACTTAATGCAGCGAAGTACAGCCATTTAAACGAGAACTCCTCTGGCATCGGTGTTTCCTAAATTAAGTGCTTGCAGACAATAGTGCATTCGCCTTGTTTAAAGACATGGTCCGCGCCATCTGGAAGCGTGTGTACGTACATGTTACCTGGCACGTGGCATTTGGATAGAGCGAACCGGGCAGATAGGCAGAGGAGCTCGGCTCACGGCCAAAGACCAAGAATGATTGACAGGAGGGGTAGCTGCTTTCTGGAGTTTCCTCATAATGTGCATTTGTAGCGTCATGAGATCATGGAGGCAGTTCCATGGGCAGTTGCTAATAGCAAGGCTTGTGTGTAAACATTAAAGGTCACATGTATAAACATTTGTAATACCGATTACCCAATTGCGATTTTCTGCGATTCGCAATTAGGTAGTCACTATTATAAATATATGAAACTGATAAGAGCTTCATTTAGCAATTTCTAGGGAGTCGCAAATCAACTCACCTCATTAATATTAATTTAGTAGATAGCAATTTGCGGCCCCCTAAGAATTGCTAAAATCATGGGGATGGTGCCCTGCTGGGGTCAGCAGACCACCATGTCCGTGATTGCTTTCAAATAAAAAGCAATCTTTTTTTTAAATGCAGCGGGTTTTTCTTAAAGGAAAACGGGTTGCGTTTAAAAAAAAATGAAATGAAAAGTTTTCTTTTAATTTTTTTAAAGCAGGCAGTGGTCCATGCTCTTAAATAATGCTTTACAAACATTCACATTGTGAAAGGTGTCCCTTGGAGACCCCTTCCCATTTACTTGAAGTAGGTGATAAAATGTGAATACTTTGCGACCGCAATTCGGTCACAAAACATTCCTACATACCAATGCTATTCGGTATTAGGAAGGGACGTCCTAAACATGCCCCTTCCTAATAGCGAATCACTAACCCATTTTGCAATTCGGTAATAGGTTACTGAATCGCAAAATAGGGTTTGGTACGTTGGGAAAGCCTTTTTTCCGGTCGCAAATGGCCCGATTCTGTGAATAGGGCCGTTTGTAACTTAAAAAAAGGTACATACATGTGGCCCAGTATTTCTGCTCACATGCCCCGAGTGAGGAAAATAATAAGAAGCAACATATATAAAGAATTTAGAAGTTAATTGGTCTGGGTTTTAACAACTCAGCTGTCAAACAGACCCATGCTAACTATATACATAGCAGGGGCATTGGGGCCCCCCTTTTCAGTAATCAACTTTCTTTGACTAGCCTCTTTGAGCCATTGGTGTGAGACTTTGACTAAGACATCTTTACTTAATCCAGTGGAGCATCCATCTCTCACCTAATCCTATTATTTTGGATGTGTTCTTCCGCCTCAACTTGAGTGTTTACATGGAACTACATGGTGCGTATTTTAGAAGTATAGCCTTCTCTACTCTCCGATGAGGGCTCCCTTCTATGTGAAACACTATAATGTGCTAGTGTTGCTTGGATTAGCACATTAAACACAGACCTGTTGACTTTGCAAATGCTTGCTCATACTGTGTCCACATAGTTAGATATCATGCTCTAATGCTGCAGCCAACGAGCAAACCAAACAGGTATGCAACACTCGTATACAAGCCTTCCTGGCGTTATCACTGTAACCTGGCAGCCAGTGTGAATTAAAATACTAAGCAATAAACAAACAAAAATTCTAACAGGAAAATGTACAATAGAAGATTGCTATAGTTGAAAATAATGTTACTATGTTCATGGAAAGATATGGTCGAGCTGAGAAAATACCAGTACTGGTAGTATGTTAGAACAACTGAATAATTGCATGACCATAGAAAAAAATCTTCAAAGAGCTGAATCATGGCAAATGTAAAATACAAATGAGATATATATATATATATATATATATATATATATATATATATATATATATATATATATATATATATATATATATAGAGAGAGAGAGAGAGAGAGAGAGAGAGAGTGTTTGAACAAGGTGTTACGTCCACCAAAACGCGCCAGAGCCTTCTGTTTTCAATAAAACCTGTGATTTCACTTCAGCGTGTCGGTGCCTGCTTATTCTCTGGAGAACATGATTGCTGCATGTATATATATATATATATATATATATATATTTGAAAACTTTCAGCATAATTTCCTCAATGCTGAATAAGGAGAGCACACTGGTATCCCTTTGCAAAGTGCTTCAACCCCCCAACAGACGCGTTACGCCTTGCGGCTTCGTCAATGTTAGGTTTCTGTGCAAAACAAATGACAATTTCATATCGTGAAGCCTCATGTGATCTATGTAAACAGAGAAGACGGACTACAATACATTTCTCAAATAGAGCGGCCATCTTATAACATGTTCCATAGAATGCAAATTATTGAAATGTCGTTTGATAAAGTGCTGTGTGCAGTTAAAAATAAAACAACAACAACAAATTATAAATAAAAGGGAGAAATGGTATACATTTGTTATAAAAATTCATCAAACAGAGTCTGCTATCGTAATATCATCAATATTTGCATTCATATTGCACTTCTAACATTTGGCCGGTTAGTTTTGGCACTTGCTAATACATTCTTAATCGATAGCACACTCCTTGTATTTCTCCCGTGTTTTTCTATCAAGCCCTGAATGGGCCTACATCCTAGTATCTGGTCAAGAGCAGTGGATCAAAGATATTCTGAGTCTAATCCTTATACTTATATAGTGTCGCCCTCCTAGTGATAATACTAACAGTAGGTCTTAATTTCTTTCATTTACAATACATTCTGTCCTATTTGTTCTTTTTTCAGTTTTTCATCTTTTTCATCTGATATTATCGTTATCTGTTATATGACGGAATTCGATGTTAATTACTTGCTGTACATGTCCTTATAGGTGTTATGATCTGAAATTCAGATCTCCCAGCGACAATACTACTGGCATACAGTGACATCTTCCACACACATGCCCTAAGAGAGGAACTATTCACCCAGAGTGTCTTTTGCTTATAGGTGTACCCACAGTTCTTCGTCATTGTTCAACCCTATAGGTGCCTTTGTCTGGAGATCGATGATAAATTTGGATTCTAAAATCCTAAGTGTCTTTACTCTGTCTCCTCCCCTCTCTTTTCTGTCTACGTGATCTAGGCAATAAAAGGTTAGTAGGTCCCTATTACTTTGATGATATTGTTCAAAGTGTCGTGCAACAGGATATGTTTTATCCTTATTTGTTATTGCGCGCATATGTTCAAGTATTCGTTTTTTAGTAGGGTGAATAGTGCTACCGATGTACCTTTTCGCACATGGGCACTCTAAACAGTATACCGTAAAATCAGAATTACAGTTTAAAATTCTTTTGATTTCTCTTACTGGTCTTACATAAAAAGAAAAAAAAACATTTTTTTTATATATATATACACCGTGAACAAGACCTTTTGTGGTTGAAACGCGTTGGTGGTGGTGGAGGTTGGTGACTACTTGCACGGAAAATAAATCCTTAATCATACAACTTCCTTGGCGTGCAGTGCTTCCTTTCTGAGGAAATTGGTGTAAAATTGATTACGAGAACTGGCCCGTTCTCAACACTAGCACCCGCTATGAGATAGCGCGCTCTCCTTTTGGGCCGTTTGACGAAGAAATATATATATTTATATATATATATATTATACTTCGGACCATGTTTCTATAGAAAGGCATTTTTTGGTTTGCTAATAACTTTGGCACAGTTTGACAAATCTTCACAAAACTTTCACAAAAATGTTCTTTCACTTCAGCTCCTTTCTGGAAAGTTTTGGGGTGATCCATCAAGTGGGGGCTGAGAAAAATGGGGGATCATAGATTATATGTTCCGATCAATTCCGAAGTCAACAGGTCAAAAATCCAGGGACCATGTTAAGTCCTCACTGCTGTCCCGCGTCCCGACAGCTTTTCACCGTATCAGGTCCCTGGATTTTTGACCTGTTGATTTCGGGATTGATCGGAACATATAATCTATGATTGATGGTAATTGGATCTGTCACCACGCCCACTTCATTATATATTTGAATCTCAATGAAATGGTTTTAACAAAGACAAGTATTTCATAAAAAACGGACTGAAACGACTATATCAATGAAATAGCTAACTATTAAACAAGCCTTGAGGAAGCCATGACGGGCGAAATGCGCGTCGGCTGCTGTGTTAGTTTGGAATAAATATTGATTACCGAATTTTCAACATGGATTTGCATCACTTTGTGGAATTTCCTGTGTCATATAGAACACATATGATTGGACATAACAACTGTTAATCATTTTGCATTTCTAACGATTTAACTATTTGAGAAACTTTCACAGTGACTTTGCTTTGGTGTGCTACAGGGATGTATGATGTTACAACGCATGCTTTTACAACGCATGCTGTTACAACAAATTTTTTACAACGCAAATGCTGTGACAACGCAAGTCTTTACAACGCAAGTCTTTACATCGACTTGCAGTAGATGGCGTGCTAACATTAAAAAAGGGTAATTTACTATTCTAACTCCAGTCCACGTTGCAGTAGGGAAGGTGTTTGGATAGTAAACTACACTATTTTTAATGTTAGCACGCTATCTAGTGCAAGTCGATGTAAAGACTTGCGTTGTAATGGCATGCGTTGTCACAGCATTTGCGTTGTAACAGTTTCGTTGTAATGGCAGTGCGTTGTAAAAGTTGCGTTGTAATGGTTGTTCCCCGTGCTACAGTGCTTGTGAGGTGGATTTTGATTTGGACTACTCTGTAGATCCAAAGGTATAATACTCCAGGTGGATGAGTATTTGGCACCGTTCTAGCACCCAGTACTAAATGGATGGAGAGTAACATATTATAATTGTCATTACTTATGTACATGTGATTACATGCAAATCAAGATAGCATATCCACCTGTTCGCATTTGTATACACGTTATAAATCACTGAATTGAAGAGTAACTCTGTGTGCAGATGACAGTTGATGACAGGGCAAAGATTCTACATTGTAGATACTAAGGGTATTATTACGAGTTTGGCAGTTTGACCACGGTAGGATCGTGTCGGCCCAAGCCAGCAGCCACGGCGCTGGTGGTTCAAAGAATGTTGTATTACTAGTTGATCATGGGGCCAGCAGTGTGGAGGTGGGGATCTTGCAGCGTGGTGAGTATTTTTCACAAATATATTGATTGCAGTGTTTGCATTTCAACTGAATATAAGTCAGATGCACCCATATACATAATATATTGGAACAATACCATATACCCATTACTGGGATTCAGCACAGATGTGGGCATTCCTGGCAATGGGTCTATGGTGTGAAAAAAACACACCTGTAGATCGCCACACAAAGGGTCGTAATCCTCAAGGGAAAGATCCTGCTGTGAAGGAGGGACCTGGAGAATGGGATCCACTTTGGAATCGGTCTGAAAGAAGAAGAAAGGAGCAAGTACACACCCCAAATCATTCGTCAACTCACCTTGAAGCAGGCGGTCATACCGTCGTGGTCCGCTGATGGATCAGGCAACTTGTAAAACAGACGGCAGTGGAGCTCCTGTGTACCGCCCTATGGTGGCTGCCTTTCCCTGACTGCGAACCCGGCGGTCAGCAGTCTTAGTTGTCCAGCAGCGGTCTTCGCAAGGCAGATCCAGCCATCTCATAATATGGCGGTCGGACCGCCGAGCTCACCACGCTCGGACCACAACTGCCGATACAGTGGTACACGGGCCGCCAAACACATTATAAGGCCCTGAGTATTGTAAGCAGCTTTGAGGTATTGGACAGAATCATATCAGCATGACAATTTCTACATAACATAGAAGACTGTGTGCATCAGCTACTAACTTATGTATATGTGCTTCTTTTGCTTCAGAAGATGAGTAATCTGTAAGTTTTCACAACAGTATGAAGGCTGCAGGTAGTATGATCTTTAGCACCTTCAGACCTTGGTTATTTTAAGCAAATGGGGTCTTTTTTGACAAGTGTTGCATAGAGTGTACACTGTTCTTACTAGATAATTTTTAATTCGCAAACAGTGTGGCACAAAGCAAACTCTCTCTATAGAGTAAACACTGTTTACAGTACCCACTTTTCTACTTATATCAACTTTATTTCTCAATGTAGGTTCAGTGACTGAGAGGGGTTTGATACATATAAAAGCTGTCCATGGTAGAGCATTAATTTTGGAACAGACGTTGAGTATCTTGAGGAACTTGGTTTCCTCTGATCAGTTCTATACAAATTGAACATCATGTGCAGTAGGGGTTACCCATCCATCAGCGGTTGATTGTTAATGTGGACTCTACCCCTATATCTGCGGTTGATTGTTTATGTGGACTCGGCTACCTGGGAAGGTTATGTTATACGGTCAATGTTGCAAATAACACATGCTTGCTACACCTAAAGAAGTTGGATGTGTGATGGCATTACTGATGCTTCATACTATTCTTAGCTATTTTGTACTTCAGGCCTCTAATGCCATATTAGTTTATAGAGTAATGTGTACAAAAGAAGCGTGGATGATGTCATCAGTGATGGCATTAATGATGTCATTAGAGAATGTCATGATTGACGTAATATGTGAGTTCATAAGCAGTGCATGGCGGGGCACAAGCTATAGTTAGCAGAGGGTGGGTTACGCGATTTTTGTTTTAGTTCAAAACATTAATGTTGTCATTGACATATTCATCTAACTATAACATTACTTTAACCTTTGTTTTTTTCAGTAAATATAGATAGACAGACCCATAGATAGATAGATAGATAGATAGATAGATAGATAGATAGATAGATATTAAAAATTAAAAATAAATATAAAAAGCTAAAACCCCTTCGCTGCTAGGCCTTTTCCCCCGTGCCAAGCCTATTTTTGGCTATTTGGGGTAGTGCGCACTTAGGCCCCTGTAACTTTTGACCACATAAGGTATCCACGCCAAATTTGCGTCCTTTTCTTCCAACGTTCATGGGGATTCTAAAGATACCCAGGGTTTGTGGATTCCCCTGGAGGGGTCCCAGAAATTAGCCAAAATACAGCTACATTTTGTTTTTTTTGGGAAAAATGGGAAAAAAGGGCTGCAAATGAAAGCATCTGGGTTTTTCCCTGCAAATGGTATCAAAAAAGGGTTTGTGGGGCTGAAATCACCATTTTCCCAGCTTTTAGGGAATGACAGACGTTTGTCAGAAAACCAATTTTTTTTACACAGTTTTGGCATTTTTCTGGGACATAGCCTATTTCTGCCATTTTTTGTGCTTTCAACCTCCTTCCAGTTAATGGTAGAAATGGGTATGAAAGCAGTAATGGATCCTGTACAGCTATACATTTTAGAAAAGTAGACAAAATTCTGAATTCAGCAAGGGGTCATTTGTGTAGATCCTTCAAGGTTTCTTTATAGAAACTAACAGTTAAATATAGGAAAAATTGAAAATTAGTTGAAAAAAACAGCCTTTTGTGTCAACGTTTTCACCTGTAACTTCTTCTAATTATGATAGCTCTTTGAAAGCAATATATTGTTACATCCGCTTGACCTTTCTGGTTGTGGGGATATATAGGACTTGTAGGTTCACCAAGAACCCAACGAACCCAGAGTCAAAAACTGAGCAGCAATTTGCAATGGCTTTTTATTATGTACCGGGTATATAGCGATTATTGTGGGAAAATGTATACATGGAAAAATCGGTATGAAAGACACCTATCTATTTCTGAAATGGGAACAAATTATAGAGTTTAGAAACAGTAGATAATTGCACATTTTCAAAATTGGGAATACTCATACTAGCTTGACAATTATCGGTCATTTTTCAAAATGACTTCTTTTTTATACAATGTCTTTCATTTGGAAGGCAGAAATGAATCAAAAGTCAAAAGGTAATAACAGTTGCTTTACAAATCTGAATTACCCTAAGTCTCCCGATAAAAATGGTACCTCACTTGTGTGGGTAGGTATAGTGCCCACGACAGGAAATGGCTCAAAACACAATGTGAGCACACCACATTTTCACAATGAAAATTTACCCTTTTTTTGCAAAGTGCCTAGCTCTAGTTTTTGAACCCTAGCTCTGCCGGCACCTAGAGAAACCTAGCCAACCTATACATTTATGAAAACTAGACACCCAGGGGAATCCAGGATGGGGTGACTTGACTGCCTCCCACCAGGTTCTGTTACCCAGAATCCCTTGCAAACCTAAAAAATTGTCAAAAAAACACATTTTCCCCACATTTCTGTGGTGGAAAGTTCTGGAATCTGCGTGGATCCACAAATTTCCACACACCCCGCGTTCCCCAAAGTCTTCCAAGAAAAATGGAACCTCACTTGTGTGGGTCGGCCTAGTGCCCGCGACAGGAAACGGCGAAAAAGGCAACGTGGACACACCTCAATTTCGCAATGAAAAATGACCCTTTTTTGGCAAAGTGCCTAGCTGTCGTTTTTGAGCCCTAGCTCTGCCGGCACCTAGGGAAACCTAGCAAACCTATACATTTTTGAAAACTACACACCCAGGGGAATCCAGAATGGGGTGACTTGACTGACTCCCACCAGGTTCTGTTACCCAGATTCCCTTGCAAACCTAAAAAATTGTCAAAAAAAACAAATTTTCCCCACATTTCTGTGGTGGAAAGTTCTGGAATCTGCGTGGATCCTCAAATTTCCACACACCTCGCGTTCCCCAAAGTCTTCCAAGAAAAATGGTACCTCACTTATGTGGGTCGGCCTAGTGCCCGCAACAGGAAACGGCAAAAAAGGCAACGTGGACACACCTCAATTTCGCAATGAAAAATGACCCTTTTTTGGCAAAGTGCCTAGCTGTCGTTTTTGAGCCCTAGCTCTGCCGGCACCTAGGGAAACCTAGCAAACCTATACATTTTTGAAAACTAGACACCCAAGGGAATCCAGGATGGGGTGACTTGACTGCCTCCCAATAGGTTCTGTTACCCAGAATCCCTTGCAAACCTAAAAAAGTGTTAAAAAAAACACATTTTCCCCACATTTCTGTGGTGGAAAGTTCTGGAATCTGCGTTGATCCACAAATTTCCACCCACCCCGCATTCCCCATGGTCTTTCAAGAAAAAACCACATTTTGATAAAAATGGTACCTCACTTGTGTGGGTAGGTATAGTGCCCACGACAGGAAATGGCTCAAAACACAACGTGAGCACAACACATTTTCACAATGAAAAATTACCCTTTTTTTGCAAAGTGCCTAGCTGTCGTTTTTGAGCCCTAGCTCTGCCGGCACCTAGGGAAACCTAGCCAACCTATACATTTTTGAAAACTAGACACCCAGGGGAATCCAGGATGGGGTGACTTGACTGCCTGCCACCAGGTTCTGTTACCCAGAATCCCTTGCAAACCTAAAAATTGTCAAAAAAAACACATTTTCCCCACATTTCTGTGGTGGAAAGTTCTGTAATCCGCATGGATCCACAAATTTCCACCCACCCCGCATGCCCCAAAGTCTTCCGAGAAAAATGGTACCTCACTTGTGTGGGTCGGCCTAGTGCCCGCGACAGGAAACAGCTCAAAACGCAATGTGGACACACCTCAATTTCGCAGTGAAAAATGACCCTTTTTTGGCAAAGTGCCTAGCTGTAGTTTTTGAACCCTAGCTCTAGGGCGTCTAGTGTGCTTTTTGCCGCCCCTGGGGGACAGATTGGGGGCTACTGCCCCATATGCCCCCCGGGGGGGCAGGAAGGCTGTAATTTTTGCGGGGGAGAGGGGTGGGGGCATGGGCATGCCTGTTTTGGGCAGCCCCCACCCAAATTCAAATTTCCCCCAAATAAATCCCTGGCGACTAGTGGGCTTTTTGCCCCCCCGGGGTGCGGATTGGTGGCTTATGCCCCCATCTGCCCCCCAGGGAGGGGAAGAAAGCCTACTAGATGCCAGGGATTTTTTCCAGCAAATTTTAATTAGGGTGGGGGTTGCCAAAAACGAGCATGCCAATGCCCCCACCCTAATAAAAATTTGCCAAAAAAAATCCTTGGCATCTAGTGGGCTTTTGCCCCCCCGGGGGCAGATTGGGGACTACTGCCCCATCTGCCCTCCAGGGGGGGCAGGTAGGCTGTAATGTTTGCAGGGAGGGCAGCCCCACCCTAATTCAAATTTGCCCCCCAAAAAACCCCTGGCGTCTAGTGGGCTTTTTGACCCCCCCCAGCGGGGCAGATTGGGGGCTAATGCCCCCATCTGCCCCCTAGGGGGGGGCTAAAAGTCCACAAGACGTCAGGGAGCTTTTTGGGCAAATTTTAATTAGGGTGGGGGCTGCCCAAAACGGGCATGCCAATGACCCCACTCTAATTCAAATTTGCCCAAAATATCCCTGGCATCTACTGGGCTTTTTGCCCCCCCCCGGGGGGCAGGAAGGCTGTACATTTTGGGCAGCCCCTACCCTAATTCAGATTTGCCCCAAAATATCCCTAGCGTCTAGTGTGCTTTTTGCCCCCCGGCGGAGCACAAAGGCTGTAATGGTGGCGGGTGTAGGGGCATTGGCGTGCCCGTTTCGGACAGCCCCCACACAAAAAAATGGTGTTAAAAAAAATCCCTGGCGTTTAGTGGGCTTTCTGCCCCCCCGGGGGGCAGATTGGGGGCAGAAAGACTGAATTTAGGCCATTTTTATATGGGGGAGCGAAGGTCCTTGCCCAAGGGGCCGCTCCCCCCTCCCTGGTGTCTAGTGGGAGGATCCCTGCTTACCATTGGAAAGGGGAGATTCTCCCCTTTCCAATGATACCTCTCCCGTCTTTGTACGTGCCCGGGGGGCTGAGATAGCCCCCTGAGCACATAGAAAGTGAAACTAAAATGAGCCTAAAGGCTCATTTTAGTTTCGGTTTCTGTGCAATGAAGACAGCGCGACGTGCGCGCTGATCTTCATGGCACAGAAACCAGGAGGGGGCCTCGGGAGCTGGGGAAGCTCTTCCCCAGCTCCCAAGGTCACAGGGATTAAATAGAAATCCCTCTGCTGTCTGCAGCAGAGGGATTTCGTGCCCCTGGCCTCATGACGGAATGGTTCCGTCATGAGCACAGGGGCACCGATGCTCATGACGGAACCATTCCGTCATGAGCATCGAAGGGGTTAAAATTAACAACCATACTCACTACGCCACTGGAGTCAAGCTATCCTGGCTGATGACGGCTGATAGCCAGAAACCGGTCCTAGGATGCTTGATTCCGGTCCAGGGAAGACATGGCTTGGCAGTTCGGGCTGGACTGTTCCCATGAGGCACAGGGTCAAGACTGATTTGCATATGGCTATGTCTGAACTGGGGTGGCGTAGTGGGCAAAAGAACGATGGATTTAACCCAGATCTCTTGACTGGGGGAGAATGTCTGCAGTGTCAGCATTCCGTCCATCATTTGTTTGTTGTAACGCTTTTTGCCCTAAGTGGGATGGGTATTCCCAGACGTGGGACCCGTGCTCACTACGCCACTGGAGTCAAGCTATCCTGGCTGATGACGGCTGATAGCCAGAAACCGGTCCTAGGATGCTTGATTCCGGTCCAGGGAAGACATGGCTTGGCAGTTCGGGCTGGACTGTTCCCATGAGGCACAGGGTCAAGACTGATTTGCATATGGCCATGTCTGAACTGGGGTGGCGTAGTGGGCCAAAGAACGATGGATTTAACCCAGATCTCTTGACTGGGGGAGAATGTCTGCATTGTCAGCATTCCGTCCATCATTTGTTTGTTGTAACGCTTTTTGCCCTAAGTGGGATGGGTATTCCCAGACGGGGGACCCGTGCTCACTACGCCACTGGAGTCAAGCTATCCTGGCTGATGACGGCTGATAGCCAGAAACCAGTCCTAGGATGCTTGATTCCGGTCCAGGGAAGACATGGCTTGGCAGTTCGGGCTGGACTGTTGCCATGAGGCACAGGGTCAAGACTGATTTGCATATGGCCATGTCTGAACTGGGGTGGCGTAGTGGGCAAAAGAACGATGGATTTAACCCAGATCTTTTGACTGGGGGAGAATGTCTGCATTGTCAGCATTCCGTCCATCATTTGTTTGTTGTAACGCTTTTTGCCCTAAGTGGGATGGGTATTCCCAGACGTGGGACCCGTGCTCACTACGCCACTGGAGTCAAGCTATCCTGGCTGATGACGGCTGACAGCCAGAAACCGGTCCTAGGATGCTTGATTCCGGTCCAGGGAAGACATGGCTTGGCAGTTCGGGCTGGACTGTTCCCATGAGGCACAGGGTCAAGACTGATTTGCATATGGCCATGTCTGAACTGGGGTGGCGTAGTGGGCAAAAGAACGATGGATTTAACCCAGATCTCTTGACTGGGGGAGAATGTCTGCATTGTCAGCATTCCGTCCATCATTTGTTTGTTGTAACGCTTTTTGCCCTAAGTGGGATGGGTATTCCCAGACGTGGGACCCGTGCTCACTACGCCACTGGAGTCAAGCTATCCTGGCTGATGACGGCTGATAGCCAGAAACCGGTCCTAGGATGCTTGATTCCGGTCCAGGGAAGACATGGCTTGGCAGTTCGGGCTGGACTGTTCCCATGAGGCACAGGGTCAAGACTGATTTGCATATGGCCATGTCTGAACTGGGGTGGCGTAGTGGGCAAAAGAACGATGGATTTAACCCAGATCTCTTGACTGGGGGAGAATGTCTGCATTGTCAGCATTCCGTCCATCATTTGTTTGTTGTAACGCTTTTTGCCCTAAGTGGGATGGGTATTCCCAGACGTGGGACCCATGCTCACTACGCCACTGGAGTCAAGCTATCCTGGCTGATGACGGCTGATAGCCAGAAACCGGTCCTAGGATGCTTGATTCCGGTCCAGGGAAGACATGGCTTGGCAGTTCGTGCTGGACTGTTCCCATGAGGCACAGGGTCAAGACTGATTTGCATATGGCCATGTCTAAACTGGGGTGGCGTAGTGGGCAAAAGAACGATGGATTTAACCCAGATCTCTTGACTGGGGGAGAATGTCTGCATTGTCAGCATTCCGTCCATCATTTGTTTGTTGTAACGCTTTTTGCCCTAAGTGGGATGGGTATTCCCAGACGTGGGACCCGTGCTCACTACGCCACTGGAGTCAAGCTATCCTGGCTGATGACGGCTGATAGCCAGAAACCGGTCCTAGGATGCTTGATTCCGGTCCAGGGAAGACATGGCTTGGCAGTTCGGGCTGGACTGTTCCCATGAGGCACAGGGTCAAGACTGATTTGCATATGGCCATGTCTGAACTGGGGTGGCGTAGTGGGCAAAAGAACGATGGATTTAACCCAGATCTCTTGACTGGGGAAGAATGTCTGCATTGTCAGCATTCCGTCCATCATTTGTTTGTTGTAACGCTTTTTGCCCTAAGTGGGATGGGTATTCCCAGACGTGGGACCCGTGCTCACTACGCCACTGGAGTCAAGCTATCCTGGCTGATGACGTCTGATAGCCAGAAACCGGTCCTAGGATGCTTGATTCCGGTCCAGGGAAGACATGGCTTGGCAGTTCGGGCTGGACTGTTCCCATGAGGCACAGGGTCAAGACTGATTTGCATATGGCCATGTCTGAACTGGCGTGGCGTAGTGGGCAAAAGAACGATGGATTTAACCCAGATCTCTTGACTGGGGGAGAATGTCTGCATTGTCAGCATTCCGTCCATCATTTGTTTGTTGTAACGCTTTTTGCCCTAAGTGGGATGGGTATTCCCAGACGTGGGACCCGTGCTCACTACGCCACTGGAGTCAAGCTATCCTGGCTGATGACGGCTGATAGCCAGAAACCGGTCCTAGGATGCTTGATTCCGGTCCAGGGAAGACATGGCTTGGCAGTTCGGGCTGGACTGTTCCCATGAGGCACAGGGTCAAGACTGATTTGCATATGGCCATGTCTGAACTGGGGTGGCGTAGTGGGCAAAAGAACGATGGATTTAACCCAGATCTCTTGACTGGGGGAGAATGTCTGCATTGTCAGCATTCCGTCCATCATTTGTTTGTTGTAACGCTTTTTGCCCTAAGTGGGATGGGTATTCCCAGACGTGGGACCCATGCTCACTACGCCACTGGAGTCAAGCTATCCTGGCTGATGACGGCTGATAGCCAGAAACCGGTCCTAGGATGCTTGATTCCGGTCCAGGGAAGACATGGCTTGGCAGTTCGTGCTGGACTGTTCCCATGAGGCACAGGGTCAAGACTGATTTGCATATGGCCATGTCTAAACTGGGGTGGCGTAGTGGGCAAAAGAACGATGGATTTAACCCAGATCTCTTGACTGGGGGAGAATGTCTGCATTGTCAGCATTCCGTCCATCATTTGTTTGTTGTAACGCTTTTTGCCCTAAGTGGGATGGGTATTCCCAGACGTGGGACCCGTGCTCACTACGCCACTGGAGTCAAGCTATCCTGGCTGATGACGGCTGATAGCCAGAAACCGGTCCTAGGATGCTTGATTCCGGTCCAGGGAAGACATGGCTTGGCAGTTCGGGCTGGACTGTTCCCATGAGGCACAGGGTCAAGACTGATTTGCATATGGCCATGTCTGAACTGGGGTGGTGTAGTGGGCAAAAGAACGATGGATTTAACCCAGATCTCTTGACTGGGGGAGAATGTCTGCATTGTCAGCATTCCGTCCATCATTTGTTTGTTGTAACGCTTTTTGCCCTAAGTGGGATGGGTATTCCCAGACGTGGGACCCGTGCTCACTACGCCACTGGAGTCAAGCTATCCTGGCTGATGACGGCTGATAGCCAGAAACCGGTCCTAGGATGCTTGATTCCGGTCCAGGGAAGACATGGCTTGGCAGTTCGGGCTGGACTGTTCCCATGAGGCACAGGGTCAAGACTGATTTGCATATGGCCATGTCTGAACTGGGGTGGCGTAGTGGGCAAAAGAACGATGGATTTAACCCAGATCTCTTGACTGGGGGAGAATGTCTGCATTGTCAGCATTCCGTCCATCATTTGTTTGTTGTAACGCTTTTTGCCCTAAGTGGGATGGGTATTCCCAGACGTGGGACCCGTGCTCACTACGCCACTGGAGTCAAGCTATCCTGGCTGATGACGGCTGATAGCCAGAAACCAGTCCTAGGATGCTTGATTCCGGTCCAGGGAAGACATGGCTTGGCAGTTCGGGCTGGACTGTTGCCATGAGGCACAGGGTCAAGACTGATTTGCATATGGCCATGTCTGAACTGGGGTGGCGTAGTGGGCAAAAGAACGATGGATTTAACCCAGATCTCTTGACTGGGGGAGAATGTCTGCATTGTCAGCATTCCGTCCATCATTTGTTTGTTGTAACGCTTTTTGCCCTAAGTGGGATGGGTATTCCCAGACGTGGGACCCGTGCTCACTACGCCACTGGAGTCAAGCTATCCTGGCTGATGACGGCTGACAGCCAGAAACCGGTCCTAGGATGCTTGATTCCGGTCCAGGGAAGACATGGCTTGGCAGTTCGGGCTGGACTGTTCCCATGAGGCACAGGGTCAAGACTGATTTGCATATGGCCATGTCTGAACTGGGATGGCGTAGTGGGCAAAAGAACGATGGATTTAACCCAGATCTCTTGACTGGGGGAGAATGTCTGCATTGTCAGCATTCCGTCCATCATTTGTTTGTTGTAACGCTTTTTGCCCTAAGTGGGATGGGTATTCCCAGACGTGGGACCCGTGCTCACTACGCCACTGGAGTCAAGCTATCCTGGCTGATGACGGCTGATAGCCAGAAACCGGTCCTAGGATGCTTGATTCCGGTCCAGGGAAGACATGGCTTGGCAGTTCGGGCTGGACTGTTGCCATGAGGCACAGGGTCAAGACTGATTTGCATATGGCCATGTCTGAACTGGGGTGGCGTAGTGGGCAAAAGAACGATGGATTTAACCCAGATCTCTTGACTGGGGGAGAATGTCTGCATTGTCAGCATTCCGTCCATCATTTGTTTGTTGTAACGCTTTTTGCCCTAAGTGGGATGGGTATTCCCAGACGTGGGACCCGTGCTCACTACGCCACTGGAGTCAAGCTATCCTGGCTGATGACGGCTGACAGCCAGAAACCGGTCCTAGGATGCTTGATTCCGGTCCAGGGAAGACATGGCTTGGCAGTTCGGGCTGGACTGTTCCCATGAGGCACAGGGTCAAGACTGATTTGCATATGGCCATGTCTGAACTGGGATGGCGTAGTGGGCAAAAGAACGATGGATTTAACCCAGATCTCTTGACTGGGGGAGAATGTCTGCATTGTCAGCATTCCGTCCATCATTTGTTTGTTGTAACGCTTTTTGCCCTAAGTGGGATGGGTATTCCCAGACGTGGGACCCGTGCTCACTACGCCACTGGAGTCAAGCTATCCTGGCTGATGACGGCTGATAGCCAGAAACCGGTCCTAGGATGCTTGATTCCGGTCCAGGGAAGACATGGCTTGGCAGTTCGGGCTGGACTGTTCCCATGAGGCACAGGGTCAAGACTGATTTGCATATGGCCATGTCTGAACTGGGGTGGCGTAGTGGGCAAAAGAACGATGGATTTAACCCAGATCTCTTGACTGGGGGAGAATGTCTGCATTGTCAGCATTCCGTCCATCATTTGTTTGTTGTAACGCTTTTTGCCCTAAGTGGGATGGGTATTCCCAGACGTGGGACCCGTGCTCACTACGCCACTGGAGTCAAGCTATCCTGGCTGATGACGGCTGATAGCCAGAAACCGGTCCTAGGATGCTTGATTCCGGTCCAGGGAAGACATGGCTTGGCAGTTCGGGCTGGACTGTTCCCATGAGGCACAGGGTCAAGACTGATTTGCATATGGCCATGTCTGAACTGGGGTGGCGTAGTGGGCAAAAGAACGATGGATTTAACCCAGATCTCTTGACTGGGGGAGAATGTCTGCATTGTCAGCATTCCGTCCATCATTTGTTTGTTGTAACGCTTTTTGCCCTAAGTGGGATGGGTATTCCCAGACGTGGGACCCGTGCTCACTACGCCACTGGAGTCACGCTATCCTGGCTGATGACGGCTGATAGCCAGAAACCGGTCCTAGGATGCTTGATTCCGGTCCAGGGAAGACATGGCTTGGCAGTTCGGGCTGGACTGTTCCCATGAGGCACAGGGTCAAGACTGATTTGCATATGGCCATGTCTGAACTGGGGTGGCGTAGTGGGCAAAAGAACGATGGATTTAACCCAGATCTCTTGACTGGGGGAGAATGTCTGCATTGTCAGCATTCCGTCCATCATTTGTTTGTTGTAACGCTTTTTGCCCTAAGTGGGATGGGTATTCCCAGACGTGGGACCCGTGCTCACTACGCCACTGGAGTCAAGCTATCCTGGCTGATGACGGCTGATAGCCAGAAACCAGTCCTAGGATGCTTGATTCCGGTCCAGGGAAGACATGGCTTGGCAGTTCGGGCTGGACTGTTGCCATGAGGCACAGGGTCAAGACTGATTTGCATATGGCCATGTCTGAACTGGGGTGGCGTAGTGGGCAAAAGAACGATGGATTTAACCCAGATCTCTTGACTGGGGGAGAATGTCTGCATTGTCAGCATTCCGTCCATCATTTGTTTGTTGTAACGCTTTTTGCCCTAAGTGGGATGGGTATTCCCAGACGTGGGACCCGTGCTCACTACGCCACTGGAGTCAAGCTATCCTGGCTGATGACGGCTGACAGCCAGAAACCGGTCCTAGGATGCTTGATTCCGGTCCAGGGAAGACATGGCTTGGCAGTTCGGGCTGGACTGTTCCCATGAGGCACAGGGTCAAGACTGATTTGCATATGGCCATGTCTGAACTGGGATGGCGTAGTGGGCAAAAGAACGATGGATTTAACCCAGATCTCTTGACTGGGGGAGAATGTCTGCATTGTCAGCATTCCGTCCATCATTTGTTTGTTGTAACGCTTTTTGCCCTAAGTGGGATGGGTATTCCCAGACGTGGGACCCGTGCTCACTACGCCACTGGAGTCAAGCTATCCTGGCTGATGACGGCTGATAGCCAGAAACCGGTCCTAGGATGCTTGATTCCGGTCCAGGGAAGACATGGCTTGGCAGTTCGGGCTGGACTGTTCCCATGAGGCACAGGGTCAAGACTGATTTGCATATGGCCATGTCTGAACTGGGGTGGCGTAGTGGGCAAAAGAACGATGGATTTAACCCAGATCTCTTGACTGGGGGAGAATGTCTGCATTGTCAGCATTCCGTCCATCATTTGTTTGTTGTAACGCTTTTTGCCCTAAGTGGGATGGGTATTCCCAGACGTGGGACCCGTGCTCACTACGCCACTGGAGTCAAGCTATCCTGGCTGATGACGGCTGATAGCCAGAAACCGGTCCTAGGATGCTTGATTCCGGTCCAGGGAAGACATGGCTTGGCAGTTCGGGCTGGACTGTTCCCATGAGGCACAGGGTCAAGACTGATTTGCATATGGCCATGTCTGAACTGGCGTGGCGTAGTGGGCAAAAGAACGATGGATTTAACCCAGATCTCTTGACTGGGGGAGAATGTCTGCATTGTCAGCATTCCGTCCATCATTTGTTTGTTGTAACGCTTTTTGCCCTAAGTGGGATGGGTATTCCCAGACGTGGGACCCGTGCTCACTACGCCACTGGAGTCAAGCTATCCTGGCTGATGACGGCTGATAGCCAGAAACCGGTCCTAGGATGCTTGATTCCGGTCCAGGGAAGACATGGCTTGGCAGTTCGGGCTGGACTGTTCCCATGAGGCACAGGGTCAAGACTGATTTGCATATGGCCATGTCTGAACTGGGGTGGCGTAGTGGGCAAAAGAACGATGGATTTAACCCAGATCTCTTGACTGGGGGAGAATGTCTGCATTGTCAGCATTCCGTCCATCATTTGTTTGTTGTAACGCTTTTTGCCCTAAGTGGGATGGGTATTCCCAGACGTGGGACCCGTGCTCACTACGCCACTGGAGTCAAGCTATCCTGGCTGATGACGGCTGATAGCCAGAAACCGGTCCTAGGATGCTGGATTCCGGTCCAGGGAAGACATGGCTTGGCAGTTCGGGCTGGACTGTTCCCATGAGGCACAGGGTCAAGACTGATTTGCATATGGCCATGTCTGAACTGGGGTGGCGTAGTGGGCAAAAGAACGATGGATTTAACCCAGATCTCTTGACTGGGGGAGAATGTCTGCATTGTCAGCATTCCGTCCATCATTTGTTTGTTGTAACGCTTTTTGCCCTAAGTGGGATGGGTATTCCCAGACGTGGGACCCGTGCTCACTATGCCACTGGAGTCAAGCTATCCTGGCTGATGACGGCTGATAGCCAGAAACCGGTCCTAGGATGCTTGATTCCGGTCCAGGGAAGACATGGCTTGGCAGTTCGGGCTGGACTGTTCCCATGAGGCACAGGGTCAAGACTGATTTGCATATAGCCATGTCTGAACTGGGGTGGCGTAGTGGGCAAAAGAACGATGGATTTAACCCAGATCTCTTGACTGGGGGAGAATGTCTGCATTGTCAGCATTCCGTCCATCATTTGTTTGTTGTAACGCTTTTTGCCCTAAGTGGGATGGGTATTCCCAGACGTGGGACCCGTGCTCACTACGCCACTGGAGTCAAGCTATCCTGGCTGATGACGGCTGATAGCCAGAAACCGGTCCTAGGATGCTTGATTCCGGTCCAGGGAAGACATGGCTTGGCAGTTCGGGCTGGACTGTTCCCATGAGGCACAGGGTCAAGACTGATTTGCATATGGCCATGTCTGAACTGGGGTGGCGTAGTGGGCAAAAGAACGATGGATTTAACCCAGATCTCTTGACTGGGGGAGAATGTCTGCATTGTCAGCATTCCGTCCATCATTTGTTTGTTGTAACGCTTTTTGCCCTAAGTGGGATGGGTATTCCCAGACGTGGGACCCGTGCTCACTACGCCACTGGAGTCAAGCTATCCTGGCTGATGACGGCTGATAGCCAGAAACCGGTCCTAGGATGCTTGATTCCGGTCCAGGGAAGACATGGCTTGGCAGTTCGGGCTGGACTGTTCCCATGAGGCACAGGGTCAAGACTGATTTGCATATGGCCATGTCTGAACTGGGGTGGCGTAGTGGGCAAAAGAACGATGGATTTAACCCAGATCTCTTGACTGGGGGAGAATGTCTGCATTGTCAGCATTCCGTCCATCATTTGTTTGTTGTAACGCTTTTTGCCCTAAGTGGGATGGGTGTTCCCAGACGTGGGACCCGTGCTCACTACGCCACTGGAGTCAAGCTATCCTGGCTGATGACGGCTGATAGCCAGAAACCGGTCCTAGGATGCTTGATTCCGGTCCAGGGAAGACATGGCTTGGCAGTTCGGGCTGGACTGTTTCCATGAGGCACAGGGTCAAGACTGATTTGCATATGGCCATGTCTGAACTGGGGTGGCGTAGTGGGCAAAAGAACGATGGATTTAACCCAGATCTCTTGACTGGGGGAGAATGTCTGCATTGTCAGCATTCCGTCCATCATTTGTTTGTTGTAACGCTTTTTGCCCTAAGTGGGATGGGTATTCCCAGACGTGGGACCCGTGCTCACTACGCCACTGGAGTCAAGCTATCCTGGCTGATGACGGCTGATAGCCAGAAACCGGTCCTAAGATGCTTGATTCCGGTCCAGGGAAGACATGGCTTGGCAGTTCGGGCTGGACTGTTCCCATGAGGCACAGGGTCAAGACTGATTTGCATATGGCCATGTCTGAACTGGGGTGGCGTAGTGGGCAAAAGAACGATGGATTTAACCCAGATCTCTTGACTGGGGGAGAATGTCTGCATTGTCAGCATTCCGTCCATCATTTGTTTGTTGTAACGCTTTTCGCCCTAAGTGGGATGGGTATTCCCAGACGTGGGACCCGTGCTCACTACGCCACTGGAGTCACGCTATCCTGGCTGATGACGGCTGATAGCCAGAAACCGGTCCTAGGATGCTTGATTCCGGTCCAGGGAAGACATGGCTTGGCAGTTCGGGCTGGACTGTTCCCATGAGGCACAGGGTCAAGACCGATTTGCATATGGCCATGTCTGAACTGGGGTGGCGTAGTGGGCAAAAGAACGATGGATTTAACCCAGATCTCTTGACTGGGGGAGAATGTCTGCATTGTCAGCATTCCGTCCATCATTTGTTTGTTGTAACGCTTTTTGCCCTAAGTGGGATGGGTATTCCCAGACGTGGGACCCGTGCTCACTACGCCACTGGAGTCAAGCTATCCTGGCTGATGACGGCTGATAGCCAGAAACCAGTCCTAGGATGCTAGATTCCGGTCCAGGGAAGACATGGCTTGGCAGTTCGGGCTGGACTGTTGCCATGAGGCACAGGGTCAAGACTGATTTGCATATGGCCATGTCTGAACTGGGGTGGCGTAGTGGGCAAAAGAACGATGGATTTAACCCAGATCTCTTGACTGGGGGAGAATGTCTGCATTGTCAGCATTCCGTCCATCATTTGTTTGTTGTAACGCTTTTTGCCCTAAGTGGGATGGGTATTCCCAGACGTGGGACCCGTGCTCACTACGCCACTGGAGTCAAGCTATCCTGGCTGATGACGGCTGACAGCCAGAAACCGGTCCTAGGATGCTTGATTCCGGTCCAGGGAAGACATGGCTTGGCAGTTCGGGCTGGACTGTTCCCATGAGGCACAGGGTCAAGACTGATTTGCATATGGCCATGTCTGAACTGGGGTGGCGTAGTGGGCAAAAGAACGATGGATTTAACCCAGATCTCTTGACTGGGGGAGAATGTCTGCATTGTCAGCATTCCGTCCATCATTTGTTTGTTGTAACGCTTTTTGCCCTAAGTGGGATGGGTATTCCCAGACGTGGGACCCGTGCTCACTACGCCACTGGAGTCAAGCTATCCTGGCTGATGACGGCTGATAGCCAGAAACCGGTCCTAGGATGCTTGATTCCGGTCCAGGGAAGACATGGCTTGGCAGTTCGGGCTGGACTGTTCCCATGAGGCACAGGGTCAAGACTGATTTGCATATGGCCATGTCTGAACTGGGGTGGCGTAGTGGGCAAAAGAACGATGGATTTAACCCAGATCTCTTGACTGGGGGAGAATGTCTGCATTGTCAGCATTCCGTCCATCATTTGTTTGTTGTAACGCTTTTTGCCCTAAGTGGGATGGGTATTCCCAGACGTGGGACCCGTGCTCACTACGCCACTGGAGTCAAGCTATCCTGGCTGATGACGGCTGATAGCCAGAAACCAGTCCTAGGATGCTTGATTCCGGTCCAGGGAAGACATGGCTTGGCAGTTCGGGCTGGACTGTTGCCATGAGGCACAGGGTCAAGACTGATTTGCATATGGCCATGTCTGAACTGGGGTGGCGTAGTGGGCAAAAGAACGATGGATTTAACCCAGATCTCTTGACTGGGGGAGAATGTCTGCATTGTCAGCATTCCGTCCATCATTTGTTTGTTGTAACGCTTTTTGCCCTAAGTGGGATGGGTATTCCCAGACGTGGGACCCGTGCTCACTACGCCACTGGAGTCAAGCTATCCTGGCTGATGACGGCTGATAGCCAGAAACCAGTCCTAGGATGCTAGATTCCGGTCCAGGGAAGACATGGCTTGGCAGTTCGGGCTGGACTGTTGCCATGAGGCACAGGGTCAAGACTGATTTGCATATGGCCATGTCTGAACTGGGGTGGCGTAGTGGGCAAAAGAACGATGGATTTAACCCAGATCTCTTGACTGGGGGAGAATGTCTGCATTGTCAGCATTCCGTCCATCATTTGTTTGTTGTAACGCTTTTTGCCCTAAGTGGGATGGGTATTCCCAGACGTGGGACCCGTGCTCACTACGCCACTGGAGTCAAGCTATCCTGGCTGATGACGGCTGACAGCCAGAAACCGGTCCTAGGATGCTTGATTCCGGTCCAGGGAAGACATGGCTTGGCAGTTCGGGCTGGACTGTTCCCATGAGGCACAGGGTCAAGACTGATTTGCATATGGCCATGTCTGAACTGGGGTGGCGTAGTGGGCAAAAGAACGATGGATTTAACCCAGATCTCTTGACTGGGGGAGAATGTCTGCATTGTCAGCATTCCGTCCATCATTTGTTTGTTGTAACGCTTTTTGCCCTAAGTGGGATGGGTATTCCCAGACGTGGGACCCGTGCTCACTACGCCACTGGAGTCAAGCTATCCTGGCTGATGACGGCTGATAGCCAGAAACCGGTCCTAGGATGCTTGATTCCGGTCCAGGGAAGACATGGCTTGGCAGTTCGGGCTGGACTGTTCCCATGAGGCACAGGGTCAAGACTGATTTGCATATGGCCATGTCTGAACTGGGGTGGCGTAGTGGGCAAAAGAACGATGGATTTAACCCAGATCTCTTGACTGGGGGAGAATGTCTGCATTGTCAGCATTCCGTCCATCATTTGTTTGTTGTAACGCTTTTTGCCCTAAGTGGGATGGGTATTCCCAGACGTGGGACCCGTGCTCACTACGCCACTGGAGTCACGCTATCCTGGCTGATGACGGCTGATAGCCAGAAACCGGTCCTAGGATGCTTGATTCCGGTCCAGGGAAGACATGGCTTGGCAGTTCGGGCTGGACTGTTCCCATGAGGCACAGGGTCAAGACTGATTTGCATATGGCCATGTCTGAACTGGGGTGGCGTAGTGGGCAAAAGAACGATGGATTTAACCCAGATCTCTTGACTGGGGGAGAATGTCTGCATTGTCAGCATTCCGTCCATCATTTGTTTGTTGTAACGCTTTTTGCCCTAAGTGGGATGGGTATTCCCAGACGTGGGACCCGTGCTCACTACGCCACTGGAGTCAAGCTATCCTGGCTGATGACGGCTGATAGCCAGAAACCAGTCCTAGGATGCTTGATTCCGGTCCAGGGAAGACATGGCTTGGCAGTTCGGGCTGGACTGTTGCCATGAGGCACAGGGTCAAGACTGATTTGCATATGGCCATGTCTGAACTGGGGTGGCGTAGTGGGCAAAAGAACGATGGATTTAACCCAGATCTCTTGACTGGGGGAGAATGTCTGCATTGTCAGCATTCCGTCCATCATTTGTTTGTTGTAACGCTTTTTGCCCTAAGTGGGATGGGTATTCCCAGACGTGGGACCCGTGCTCACTACGCCACTGGAGTCAAGCTATCCTGGCTGATGACGGCTGATAGCCAGAAACCGGTCCTAGGATGCTTGATTCCGGTCCAGGGAAGACATGGCTTGGCAGTTCGGGCTGGACTGTTCCCATGAGGCACAGGGTCAAGACTGATTTGCATATGGCCATGTCTGAACTGGGGTGGCGTAGTGGGCAAAAGAACGATGGATTTAACCCAGATCTCTTGACTGGGGGAGAATGTCTGCATTGTCAGCATTCCGTCCATCATTTGTTTGTTGTAACGCTTTTTGCCCTAAGTGGGATGGGTATTCCCAGACGTGGGACCCGTGCTCACTACGCCACTGGAGTCAAGCTATCCTGGCTGATGACGGCTGATAGCCAGAAACCGGTCCTAGGATGCTGGATTCCGGTCCAGGGAAGACATGGCTTGGCAGTTCGGGCTGGACTGTTCCCATGAGGCACAGGGTCAAGACTGATTTGCATATGGCCATGTCTGAACTGGGGTGGCGTAGTGGGCAAAAGAACGATGGATTTAACCCAGATCTCTTGACTGGGGGAGAATGTCTGCATTGTCAGCATTCCGTCCATCATTTGTTTGTTGTAACGCTTTTTGCCCTAAGTGGGATGGGTATTCCCAGACGTGGGACCCGTGCTCACTATGCCACTGGAGTCAAGCTATCCTGGCTGATGACGGCTGATAGCCAGAAACCGGTCCTAGGATGCTTGATTCCGGTCCAGGGAAGACATGGCTTGGCAGTTCGGGCTGGACTGTTCCCATGAGGCACAGGGTCAAGACTGATTTGCATATAGCCATGTCTGAACTGGGGTGGCGTAGTGGGCAAAAGAACGATGGATTTAACCCAGATCTCTTGACTGGGGGAGAATGTCTGCATTGTCAGCATTCCGTCCATCATTTGTTTGTTGTAACGCTTTTTGCCCTAAGTGGGATGGGTATTCCCAGACGTGGGACCCGTGCTCACTACGCCACTGGAGTCAAGCTATCCTGGCTGATGACGGCTGATAGCCAGAAACCGGTCCTAGGATGCTTGATTCCGGTCCAGGGAAGACATGGCTTGGCAGTTCGGGCTGGACTGTTCCCATGAGGCACAGGGTCAAGACTGATTTGCATATGGCCATGTCTGAACTGGGGTGGCGTAGTGGGCAAAAGAACGATGGATTTAACCCAGATCTCTTGACTGGGGGAGAATGTCTGCATTGTCAGCATTCCGTCCATCATTTGTTTGTTGTAACGCTTTTTGCCCTAAGTGGGATGGGTATTCCCAGACGTGGGACCCGTGCTCACTACGCCACTGGAGTCAAGCTATCCTGGCTGATGACGGCTGATAGCCAGAAACCGGTCCTAGGATGCTTGATTCCGGTCCAGGGAAGACATGGCTTGGCAGTTCGGGCTGGACTGTTCCCATGAGGCACAGGGTCAAGACTGATTTGCATATGGCCATGTCTGAACTGGGGTGGCGTAGTGGGCAAAAGAACGATGGATTTAACCCAGATCTCTTGACTGGGGGAGAATGTCTGCATTGTCAGCATTCCGTCCATCATTTGTTTGTTGTAACGCTTTTTGCCCTAAGTGGGATGGGTATTCCCAGACGTGGGACCCGTGCTCACTACGCCACTGGAGTCAAGCTATCCTGGCTGATGACGGCTGATAGCCAGAAACCGGTCCTAGGATGCTTGATTCCGGTCCAGGGAAGACATGGCTTGGCAGTTCGGGCTGGACTGTTCCCATGAGGCACAGGGTCAAGACTGATTTGCATATGGCCATGTCTGAACTGGGGTGGCATAGTGGGCAAAAGAACGATGGATTTAACCCAGATCTCTTGACTGGGGGAGAATGTCTGCATTGTCAGCATTCCGTCCATCATTTGTTTGTTGTAACGCTTTTTGCCCTAAGTGGGATGGGTATTCCCAGACGTGGGACCCGTGCTCACTACGCCACTGGAGTCAAGCTATCCTGGCTGATGACGGCTGATAGCCAGAAACCGGTCCTAGGATGCTTGATTCCGGTCCAGGGAAGACATGGCTTGGCAGTTCGGGCTGGACTGTTCCCATGAGGCACAGGGTCAAGACTGATTTGCATATGGCCATGTCTGAACTGGGGTGGCGTAGTGGGCAAAAGAACGATGGATTTAACCCAGATCTCTTGACTGGGGGAGAATGTCTGCATTGTCAGCATTCCGTCCATCATTTGTTTGTTGTAACGCTTTTTGCCCTAAGTGGGATGGGTATTCCCAGACGTGGGACCCGTGCTCACTACGCCACTGGAGTCAAGCTATCCTGGCTGATGACGGCTGATAGCCAGAAACCGGTCCTAGGATGCTTGATTCCGGTCCAGGGAAGACATGGCTTGGCAGTTCGGGCTGGACTGTTCCCATGAGGCACAGGGTCAAGACTGATTTGCATATAGCCATGTCTGAACTGGGGTGGCGTAGTGGGCAAAAGAACGATGGATTTAACCCAGATCTCTTGACTGGGGGAGAATGTCTGCATTGTCAGCATTCCGTCCATCATTTGTTTGTTGTAACGCTTTTTGCCCTAAGTGGGATGGGTGTTCCCAGACGTGGGACCCGTGCTCACTACGCCACTGGAGTCAAGCTATCCTGGCTGATGACGGCTGATAGCCAGAAACCGGTCCTAGGATGCTTGATTCCGGTCCAGGGAAGACATGGCTTGGCAGTTCGGGCTGGACTGTTCCCATGAGGCACAGGGTCAAGACTGATTTGCATATGGCCATGTCTGAACTGGGGTGGCGTAGTGGGCAAAAGAACGATGGATTTAACCCAGATCTCTTGACTGGGGGAGAATGTCTGCATTGTCAGCATTCCGTCCATCATTTGTTTGTTGTAACGCTTTTTGCCCTAAGTGGGATGGGTATTCCCAGACGTGGGACCCGTGCTCACTACGCCACTGGAGTCAAGCTATCCTGGCTGATGACGGCTGATAGCCAGAAACCGGTCCTAGGATGCTTGATTCCGGTCCAGGGAAGACATGGCTTGGCAGTTCGGGCTGGACTGTTCCCATGAGGCACAGGGTCAAGACTGATTTGCATATGGCCATGTCTGAACTGGGGTGGCGTAGTGGGCAAAAGAACGATGGATTTAACCCAGATCTCTTGACTGGGGGAGAATGTCTGCATTGTCAGCATTCCGTCCATCATTTGTTTGTTGTAACGCTTTTTGCCCTAAGTGGGATGGGTATTCCCAGACGTGGGACCCGTGCTCACTACGCCACTGGAGTCACGCTATCCTGGCTGATGACGGCTGATAGCCAGAAACCGGTCCTAGGATGCTTGATTCCGGTCCAGGGAAGACATGGCTTGGCAGTTCGGGCTGGACTGTTCCCATGAGGCACAGGGTCAAGACTGATTTGCATATGGCCATGTCTGAACTGGGGTGGCGTAGTGGGCAAAAGAACGATGGATTTAACCCAGATCTCTTGACTGGGGGAGAATGTCTGCATTGTCAGCATTCCGTCCATCATTTGTTTGTTGTAACGCTTTTTGCCCTAAGTGGGATGGGTATTCCCAGACGTGGGACCCGTGCTCACTACGCCACTGGAGTCAAGCTATCCTGGCTGATGACGGCTGATAGCCAGAAACCGGTCCTAGGATGCTTGATTCCGGTCCAGGGAAGACATGGCTTGGCAGTTCGGGCTGGACTGTTCCCATGAGGCACAGGGTCAAGACTGATTTGCATATGGCCATGTCTGAACTGGGGTGGCGTAGTGGGCAAAAGAACGATGGATTTAACCCAGATCTCTTGACTGGGGGAGAATGTCTGCATTGTCAGCATTCCGTCCATCATTTGTTTGTTGTAACGCTTTTTGCCCTAAGTGGGATGGGTATTCCCAGACGTGGGACCCGTGCTCACTACGCCACTGGAGTCACGCTATCCTGGCTGATGACGGCTGATAGCCAGAAACCGGTCCTAGGATGCTTGATTCCGGTCCAGGGAAGACATGGCTTGGCAGTTCGGGCTGGACTGTTCCCATGAGGCACAGGGTCAAGACTGATTTGCATATGGCCATGTCTGAACTGGGGTGGCGTAGTGGGCAAAAGAACGATGGATTTAACCCAGATCTCTTGACTGGGGGAGAATGTCTGCATTGTCAGCATTCCGTCCATCATTTGTTTGTTGTAACGCTTTTTGCCCTAAGTGGGATGGGTATTCCCAGACGTGGGACCCGTGCTCACTACGCCACTGGAGTCAAGCTATCCTGGCTGATGACGGCTGATAGCCAGAAACCAGTCCTAGGATGCTTGATTCCGGTCCAGGGAAGACATGGCTTGGCAGTTCGGGCTGGACTGTTGCCATGAGGCACAGGGTCAAGACTGATTTGCATATGGCCATGTCTGAACTGGGGTGGCGTAGTGGGCAAAAGAACGATGGATTTAACCCAGATCTCTTGACTGGGGGAGAATGTCTGCATTGTCAGCATTCCGTCCATCATTTGTTTGTTGTAACGCTTTTTGCCCTAAGTGGGATGGGTATTCCCAGACGTGGGACCCGTGCTCACTACGCCACTGGAGTCAAGCTATCCTGGCTGATGACGGCTGATAGCCAGAAACCGGTCCTAGGATGCTTGATTCCGGTCCAGGGAAGACATGGCTTGGCAGTTCGGGCTGGACTGTTCCCATGAGGCACAGGGTCAAGACTGATTTGCATATGGCCATGTCTGAACTGGGGTGGCGTAGTGGGCAAAAGAACGATGGATTTAACCCAGATCTCTTGACTGGGGGAGAATGTCTGCATTGTCAGCATTCCGTCCATCATTTGTTTGTTGTAACGCTTTTTGCCCTAAGTGGGATGGGTATTCCCAGACGTGGGACCCGTGCTCACTACGCCACTGGAGTCAAGCTATCCTGGCTGATGACGGCTGATAGCCAGAAACCGGTCCTAGGATGCTTGATTCCGGTCCAGGGAAGACATGGCTTGGCAGTTCGGGCTGGACTGTTCCCATGAGGCACAGGGTCAAGACTGATTTGCATATGGCCATGTCTGAACTGGGGTGGCGTAGTGGGCAAAAGAACGATGGATTTAACCCAGATCTCTTGACTGGGGGAGAATGTCTGCATTGTCAGCATTCCGTCCATCATTTGTTTGTTGTAACGCTTTTTGCCCTAAGTGGGATGGGTATTCCCAGACGTGGGACCCGTGCTCACTACGCCACTGGAGTCAAGCTATCCTGGCTGATGACGGCTGATAGCCAGAAACCAGTCCTAGGATGCTTGATTCCGGTCCAGGGAAGACATGGCTTGGCAGTTCGGGCTGGACTGTTGCCATGAGGCACAGGGTCAAGACTGATTTGCATATGGCCATGTCTGAACTGGGGTGGCGTAGTGGGCAAAAGAACGATGGATTTAACCCAGATCTCTTGACTGGGGGAGAATGTCTGCATTGTCAGCATTCCGTCCATCATTTGTTTGTTGTAACGCTTTTTGCCCTAAGTGGGATGGGTATTCCCAGACGTGGGACCCGTGCTCACTACGCCACTGGAGTCAAGCTATCCTGGCTGATGACGGCTGACAGCCAGAAACCGGTCCTAGGATGCTTGATTCCGGTCCAGGGAAGACATGGCTTGGCAGTTCGGGCTGGACTGTTCCCATGAGGCACAGGGTCAAGACTGATTTGCATATGGCCATGTCTGAACTGGGATGGCGTAGTGGGCAAAAGAACGATGGATTTAACCCAGATCTCTTGACTGGGGGAGAATGTCTGCATTGTCAGCATTCCGTCCATCATTTGTTTGTTGTAACGCTTTTTGCCCTAAGTGGGATGGGTATTCCCAGACGTGGGACCCGTGCTCACTACGCCACTGGAGTCAAGCTATCCTGGCTGATGACGGCTGATAGCCAGAAACCGGTCCTAGGATGCTTGATTCCGGTCCAGGGAAGACATGGCTTGGCAGTTCGGGCTGGACTGTTCCCATGAGGCACAGGGTCAAGACTGATTTGCATATGGCCATGTCTGAACTGGGGTGGCGTAGTGGGCAAAAGAACGATGGATTTAACCCAGATCTCTTGACTGGGGGAGAATGTCTGCATTGTCAGCATTCCGTCCATCATTTGTTTGTTGTAACGCTTTTTGCCCTAAGTGGGATGGGTATTCCCAGACGTGGGACCCGTGCTCACTACGCCACTGGAGTCAAGCTATCCTGGCTGATGACGGCTGATAGCCAGAAACCGGTCCTAGGATGCTTGATTCCGGTCCAGGGAAGACATGGCTTGGCAGTTCGGGCTGGACTGTTCCCATGAGGCACAGGGTCAAGACTGATTTGCATATGGCCATGTCTGAACTGGCGTGGCGTAGTGGGCAAAAGAACGATGGATTTAACCCAGATCTCTTGACTGGGGGAGAATGTCTGCATTGTCAGCATTCCGTCCATCATTTGTTTGTTGTAACGCTTTTTGCCCTAAGTGGGATGGGTATTCCCAGACGTGGGACCCGTGCTCACTACGCCACTGGAGTCAAGCTATCCTGGCTGATGACGGCTGATAGCCAGAAACCGGTCCTAGGATGCTTGATTCCGGTCCAGGGAAGACATGGCTTGGCAGTTCGGGCTGGACTGTTCCCATGAGGCACAGGGTCAAGACTGATTTGCATATGGCCATGTCTGAACTGGGGTGGCGTAGTGGGCAAAAGAACGATGGATTTAACCCAGATCTCTTGACTGGGGGAGAATGTCTGCATTGTCAGCATTCCGTCCATCATTTGTTTGTTGTAACGCTTTTTGCCCTAAGTGGGATGGGTATTCCCAGACGTGGGACCCGTGCTCACTACGCCACTGGAGTCAAGCTATCCTGGCTGATGACGGCTGATAGCCAGAAACCGGTCCTAGGATGCTGGATTCCGGTCCAGGGAAGACATGGCTTGGCAGTTCGGGCTGGACTGTTCCCATGAGGCACAGGGTCAAGACTGATTTGCATATGGCCATGTCTGAACTGGGGTGGCGTAGTGGGCAAAAGAACGATGGATTTAACCCAGATCTCTTGACTGGGGGAGAATGTCTGCATTGTCAGCATTCCGTCCATCATTTGTTTGTTGTAACGCTTTTTGCCCTAAGTGGGATGGGTATTACCAGACGTGGGACCCGTGCTCACTATGCCACTGGAGTCAAGCTATCCTGGCTGATGACGGCTGATAGCCAGAAACCGGTCCTAGGATGCTTGATTCCGGTCCAGGGAAGACATGGCTTGGCAGTTCGGGCTGGACTGTTCCCATGAGGCACAGGGTCAAGACTGATTTGCATATAGCCATGTCTGAACTGGGGTGGCGTAGTGGGCAAAAGAACGATGGATTTAACCCAGATCTCTTGACTGGGGGAGAATGTCTGCATTGTCAGCATTCCGTCCATCATTTGTTTGTTGTAACGCTTTTTGCCCTAAGTGGGATGGGTATTCCCAGACGTGGGACCCGTGCTCACTACGCCACTGGAGTCAAGCTATCCTGGCTGATGACGGCTGATAGCCAGAAACCGGTCCTAGGATGCTTGATTCCGGTCCAGGGAAGACATGGCTTGGCAGTTCGGGCTGGACTGTTCCCATGAGGCACAGGGTCAAGACTGATTTGCATATGGCCATGTCTGAACTGGGGTGGCGTAGTGTCAGACCCCCACAATTCTCACCTCGTGTTTGCGGAGGAATCCCACAGGGACGACAGGAGCAACCCCTACCTGAACCCTTCTGTTACTGGAAGGACTGAATACACTAGCCAGTTTCAGGAGGGAACCGGGGGAGATTGCCAGGAAGGGTGGTGCGAGTGGGACTGTGGATGACGTGACGGGGATACCCTTCGTGGCTCCTTAGGCTGTGTAGAAGTCCACGATCCCTAAGGCAAGAGAGGAAACAGGGATGACTATAGTACAGGGTTAGAGCGGAACATGCACACCCCCCGAGCGTTTGGGGGAACACAGTACTAAGGGGAGCAGTACTCTTTTCTGGTTACCTGTGAGCGCGGTGTTCTTGTACAGATGAAGTTCAGGCGTTGGTATCAAACGAGGTCCTTGCGGAGAGTGAAGAAAAAGACCCCGAAGGGATGCCAGGGTCCGAGCGCTCCTGCGCTCTTGGGAAGGATCAAGCACCAGGAAAGCGCCACTGCGCTAGAGGGAGGAATACAGGTGTGGCGACTTCGTGCCGTCGCACAAGTCATGTGTGAAAGTAAGCAAGGGAAGGCGCCACTGCGCTCTGGGGGACAAGTAGGCAGTTCTGGCGACTTCGTGCCGTCGCACGAGTCGTCTCAACAAAGGTAAAAGCGCACCTGCGCTCTGGGGTTATAAGGCAGAGATGGCGACTCCGTGCCGTCGCACGAGTCGTCCCAACAAAGGAAAAGCGCCACTGCGCTCTGAGGTAACCAAGGCAGATATGGTGACTCTGTGCCGTCGCACGAGTCGTCTTTAACAACAAAGGAAAAGCGCCACTGCGCTCTGGAAGGTAATAGTGCCTAGGGTGGCTCCGTGCCAAGTATGAAGTAAGGCGGGATCTTTGGGCGCCCTTGCGCGGTCCGGACCGACTGTCCGGTTGCTGGAAGAGCCTTCGCTACGCTCCTGCGTGTCTGCGAAGCTCAGGAAATGAATCCGAAGCGCCGAGCCTGCCGTCCTCCGTAGTGATATGCTCAGGTAACCGGAAGTGACGGCCGGCCGGCGGCGTCCACTACGTGCCGCCGAAAGACTAGACTGCAACCTGCCGGGACCACCCAGGGGGAGGAGTCCCGTGTCGACTGAGGAGTGCCCTGCTTCTGGTTTACGGGTGAGGGGCGCAAGGAAACATGACACGTAGTGGGCAAAAGAACGATGGATTTAACCCAGATCTCTTGACTGGGGGAGAATGTCTGCATTGTCAGCATTCCGTCCATCATTTGTTTGTTGTTACGCTTTTTGCCCTAAGTGGGATGAGTATTCCCAGACGTGGGACCCGTGCTCACTACGCCACTGGAGTCAAGCTATCCTGGCTGATGACGGCTGATAGCCAGAAACCGGTCCTAGGATGCTTGATTCCGGTCCAGGGAAGACATGGCTTGGCAGTTCGGGCTGGACTGTTCCCATGAGGCACAGGGTCAAGACTGATTTGCATATGGCCATGTCTGAACTGGGGTGGCGTAGTGGGCAAAAGAACGATGGATTTAACCCAGATCTCTTGACTGGGGGAGAATGTCTGCATTGTCAGCATTCCGTCCATCATTTGTTTGTTGTAACGCTTTTTGCCCTAAGTGGGATGGGTATTCCCAGACGTGGGACCCGTGCTCACTACGCCACTGGAGTCAAGCTATCCTGGCTGATGACGGCTGATAGCCAGAAACCGGTCCTAGGATGCTTGATTCCGGTCCAGGGAAGACATGGCTTGGCAGTTCGGGCTGGACTGTTCCCATGAGGCACAGGGTCAAGACTGATTTGCATATGGCCATGTCTGAACTGGCGTGGCGTAGTGGGCAAAAGAACGATGGATTTAACCCAGATCTCTTGACTGGGGGAGAATGTCTGCATTGTCAGCATTCCGTCCATCATTTGTTTGTTGTAACGCTTTTTGCCCTAAGTGGGATGGGTATTCCCAGACGTGGGACCCGTGCTCACTACGCCACTGGAGTCAAGCTATCCTGGCTGATGACGGCTGATAGCCAGAAACCGGTCCTAGGATGCTTGATTCCGGTCCAGGGAAGACATGGCTTGGCAGTTCGGGCTGGACTGTTCCCATGAGGCACAGGGTCAAGACTGATTTGCATATGGCCATGTCTGAACTGGGGTGGCGTAGTGGGCAAAAGAACGATGGATTTAACCCAGATCTCTTGACTGGGGGAGAATGTCTGCATTGTCAGCATTCCGTCCATCATTTGTTTGTTGTAACGCTTTTTGCCCTAAGTGGGATGGGTATTCCCAGACGTGGGACCCGTGCTCACTACGCCACTGGAGTCAAGCTATCCTGGCTGATGACGGCCGATAGCCAGAAACCGGTCCTAGGATGCTTGATTCCGGTCCAGGGAAGACATGGCTTGGCAGTTCGGGCTGGACTGTTCCCATGAGGCACAGGGTCAAGACTGATTTGCATATGGCCATGTCTGAACTGGGGTGGCGTAGTGGGCAAAAGAACGATGGATTTAACCCAGATCTCTTGACTGGGGGAGAATGTCTGCATTGTCAGCATTCCGTCCATCATTTGTTTGTTGTAACGCTTTTTGCCCTAAGTGGGATGGGTATTCCCAGACGTGGGACCCGTGCTCACTACGCCACTGGAGTCAAGCTATCCTGGCTGATGACGGCTGATAGCCAGAAACCGGTCCTAGGATGCTTGATTCCGGTCCAGGGAAGACATGGCTTGGCAGTTCGGGCTGGACTGTTCCCATGAGGCACAGGGTCAAGACTGATTTGCATATGGCCATGTCTGAACTGGGGTGGCGTAGTGGGCAAAAGAACGATGGATTTAACCCAGATCTCTTGACTGGGGAAGAATGTCTGCATTGTCAGCATTCCGTCCATCATTTGTTTGTTGTAACGCTTTTTGCCCTAAGTGGGATGGGTATTCCCAGACGTGGGACCCGTGCTCACTACGCCACTGGAGTCAAGCTATCCTGGCTGATGACGTCTGATAGCCAGAAACCGGTCCTAGGATGCTTGATTCCGGTCCAGGGAAGACATGGCTTGGCAGTTCGGGCTGGACTGTTCCCATGAGGCACAGGGTCAAGACTGATTTGCATATGGCCATGTCTGAACTGGGGTGGCGTAGTGGGCAAAAGAACGATGGATTTAACCCAGATCTCTTGACTGGGGGAGAATGTCTGCATTGTCAGCATTCCGTCCATCATTTGTTTGTTGTAACGCTTTTTGCCCTAAGTGGGATGGGTATTCCCAGACGTGGGACCCGTGCTCACTACGCCACTGGAGTCAAGCTATCCTGGCTGATGACGGCTGATAGCCAGAAACCGGTCCTAGGATGCTTGATTCCGGTCCAGGGAAGACATGGCTTGGCAGTTCGGGCTGGACTGTTCCCATGAGGCACAGGGTCAAGACTGATTTGCATATGGCCATGTCTGAACTGGGGTGGCGTAGTGGGCAAAAGAACGATGGATTTAACCCAGATCTCTTGACTGGGGGAGAATGTCTGCATTGTCAGCATTCCGTCCATCATTTGTTTGTTGTAACGCTTTTTGCCCTAAGTGGGATGGGTATTCCCAGACGTGGGACCCGTGCTCACTACGCCACTGGAGTCAAGCTATCCTGGCTGATGACGGCTGATAGCCAGAAACCGGTCCTAGGATGCTTGATTCCGGTCCAGGGAAGACATGGCTTGGCAGTTCGGGCTGGACTGTTCCCATGAGGCACAGGGTCAAGACTGATTTGCATATGGCCATGTCTGAACTGGGGTGGCGTAGTGGGCAAAAGAACGATGGATTTAACCCTGATCTCTTGACTGGGGGAGAATGTCTGCATTGTCAGCATTCCGTCCATCATTTGTTTGTTGTAACGCTTTTTGCCCTAAGTGGGATGGGTATTCCCAGACGTGGGACCCGTGCTCACTACGCCACTGGAGTCAAGCTATCCTGGCTGATGACGGCTGATAGCCAGAAACTGGTCCTAGGATGCTTGATTCCGGTCCAGGGAAGACATGGCTTGGCAGTTCGGGCTGGACTGTTCCCATGAGGCACAGGGTCAAGACTGATTTGCATATGGCCATGTCTGAACTGGGGTGGCGTAGTGGGCAAAAGAACGATGGATTTAACCCAGATCTCTTGACTGGGGGAGAATGTCTGCATTGTCAGCATTCCGTCCATCATTTGTTTGTTGTAACGCTTTTTGCCCTAAGTGGGATGGGTATTCCCAGACGTGGGACCCGTGCTCACTACGCCACTGGAGTCAAGCTATCCTGGCTGATGACGGCTGATAGCCAGAAACCGGTCCTAGGATGCTTGATTCCGGTCCAGGGAAGACATGGCTTGGCAGTTCGGGCTGGACTGTTCCCATGAGGCACAGGGTCAAGACTGATTTGCATATGGCCATGTCTGAACTGGGGTGGCGTAGTGGGCAAAAGAACGATGGATTTAACCCAGATCTCTTGACTGGGGGAGAATGTCTGCATTGTCAGCATTCCGTCCATCATTTTTTTGTTGTAACGCTTTTTGCCCTAAGTGGGATGGGTATTCCCAGACGTGGGACCCGTGCTCACTACGCCACTGGAGTCAAGCTATCCTGGCTGATGACGGCTGATAGCCAGAAACCGGTCCTAGGATGCTTGATTCCGGTCCAGGGAAGACATGGCTTGGCAGTTCGGGCTGGACTGTTCCCATGAGGCACAGGGTCAAGACTGATTTGCATATGGCCATGTCTGAACTGGGGTGGCGTAGTGGGCAAAATAACGATGGATTTAACCCAGATCTCTTGACTGGGGGAGAATGTCTGCATTGTCAGCATTCCGTCCATCATTTGTTTGTTGTAACGCTTTTTGCCCTAAGTGGGATGGGTATTCCCAGACGTGGGACCCGTGCTCACTACGCCACTGGAGTCAAGCTATCCTGGCTGATGACGGCTGATAGCCAGAAACCGGTCCTAGGATGCTTGATTCCGGTCCAGGGAAGACATGGCTTGGCAGTTCGGGCTGGACTGTTCCCATGAGGCACAGGGTCAAGACTGATTTGCATATGGCCATGTCTGAACTGGGGTGGCGTAGTGGGCAAAAGAACGATGGATTTAACCCAGATCTCTTGACTGGGGGAGAATGTCTGCATTGTCAGCATTCCGTCCATCATTTGTTTGTTGTAACGCTATATGAATAGATAACATAAATAAACCATACCGAGACCCCAGGCTGTTGGACCAGTGTTTTGTGCAGGATGGCGAGTGCTCCAGTCTGAAACGCAAGTACATTGTGAGTAATAATGGGCCTTGTAAGACTTGGAACATGAAAAGAACAAACCCAGACACCAGGAAAACTAAACTGGCACACGTGTTTACAGATGGCTTATACTTGTATAGTGAAAGATTCCTGTGAGATGAGATTAGCATGATAACCATTAAGAATGTTTTGGCTAACGACTTTTTCAGAATGGTTATCTGAAAAACATGTTTTGAACTCTTTCTCAAATTGCAAGGATACACAGGCCTTCTTCAAATGTGTCATGGTGAATAATGTTTGGGTATGCTTGCTTGCATGAATGATTCTATATTCAAAAGTTATACAGCAAAAAACAGGGACAAAATAGGTGAAAGAAACAGCCATCTTTTTAATTTCTTCAGCAGTACTGCTGATTTACATTTCACAAACATGCTTGTTAATGCTTTATTTTATCTAGCACTGTTTAATTTTGCCGTTTTGGCGTTTTTCTGTTCTTTCTTTGCGGTCAATAAATATTAATTAGCGTGCTGGCTCCTCCTTGGTACATATCGAAACAATAAACGTTTTGAGTCAGATTCTCTGACATTTGCTGTGGGTGACATTGTTTTCTGTTTACTCATTGCTGGAATTTCTTCCAGTCTGGTATTGGGCGTGTACCAGATATTTAATGTGTTGGCCATTATCTTCATCCATGTCTGCTTGAAATTTGTGGGAATGTCTACACTCACCCCAAGGACATGTCTATGCTTCATGAGTACTGAGGGGTAGGAGGAGGGGAATGTCTGGGAATGGATGTAGACCAGTGGTCTTCAAACCTCTTAATGTTGCGCCCCCGGCAAAAAAAAAAAAATCCTCTGGTCCCACTCAATTTTTTCACAATTATTCTTCTAAATTGGCAATGTTTGAATATGTCCAAACATATTTAAACATTGCAGTTAAGCTCTGTTACCTCTTTTTACACATACTCCCAGTCAGGATATAAATGACAATAGCAGTTAGTGATGGCCCATTACAAGGTGGCTTACTGCGCTCATGTTTTTAACACTTAAAACAAAGCATGATATTTCTCTTGATCAGAGACTGGTGCCCCCCCCCCCCCCTGAGATCACTTAATCCCCCCCCCCGGGGGCCAACCCCCAGTTTGAAGACCTCTGATGTAGACTGTTGCACATCTACATACATGAGATGTGCACAAGTGTGCAGTGCGCATTTCAGCAACATTTTCAAAATATGAACAACCTGAGCTTGCAAAAATGCAAGAGGGTTGTAGCTCAGGTAAACATCCAGGTTGGTAGCAAGTTACAGCATGACACAGAGTACATGCCAATTATTGCCAGGGCCCCTGCTAAATTGAGTGATATTAGGAAGGCACCTTATGGTCTGCCAAAAAGGGGCACAACATTACATATAAAGGACTCAAATATAACCTTTTCCTAGTGTATGAGGAGCACCACAACAGCAAAATGTCATTTTACCTGTGGTTCAAAATATACTGGCTTCAGAGTTGATTAAGGCATATATAGAGCTGCAAAAGAATGAAGATAACATTATTACTCAAAACTAAGCCAACAGTAGAACAGAAAATAACTCCATCTCAAACCACAGCCAGTGTACACAGATCAGCGAATGTTGCATCTGAGAGAAAGTCCAGTAATAATATTCAGGCAAAGGATATGTATGAGCGCCCTCTACTGTGGGCAATTGAGCAACACTTTCATTCAAAGTGTGAAAAAAATAGAAAGAAGAAAGGAAAGAAAGAAAGGACTTACAGAAAGAAAGAAAACAACATTTTATGTTAAAAAAGATAATAGAGGTTATCTATACTGTAGCATAAGTCAGAATGCCACCCTATGACTACACAGACGCCGGTCCGGTAAATGAAGACAACATAAATGCCTCATCTATAAATCATGAGCAGAAAAGGAAAAAACATAATCACAGCCCACAAAACTTAGTGCTTAATTTGTAAAAAAATAAGTGCCAGGGTTCACGTCAGGAGCCCACTGCAGATTGCACCACACATTGCTCCTGTCATGCTGCCAATGATAGTAACAACACAACTACTAACCATCACACTTCTGCAAGTATGAGAATCCTGACTATTCCAGACCTCCTAAGCTACGAGAATGTCTTGGGCGGCAGGTAGTAGTAATTTTTAATGTATATTGAAGTAATAATTACCTTTTGTTGTGGTCATCTCTAAATTAACCAGACAGCACCATCTTGTGGCAGACTGTCACAAGCGCCGGTGTAGAGCACCAGAAACAACTGGCTCAAATTAAGCACTGACCAGACTAGACCTTGTCAGAAATCAAGCAACAGTGATCACTGAGAAATCAAGCAAGATGGATCGCTTCGCTGACAGTGAACACTTAATTGAGATAGGAGTGAAGAGTGACATTCAAACTTATGTGGTAGCCAGAGTGACTCCATTTGTCCAAATGGGAATGAATACCTCTGCTATATACAACATTTTATGTAAACTATGATATGATGAGGCTCAGGCACTGACACTGAACAAATGTATGTAGTGTGCCTATCATGACTGTGTGGTTCTTAGCCATTTATTACAAGTGGATCTGTAATTCCAATATAATAAATGGGGTCTACAATCCTTGTATAAAAGCTGACCTCTGATAACTTATTACTTTATTCTGATGTCCCAGGTGAGAGGAAAAGTAGGTCACAGAACATAATTACAGCTGTTGTTTCAAAAACTAAAACAAAACGTGGCTTCTCCTTCTGCTCTGATGTTGTACATGATCAATGGTTAGCAAAAAGGAGATATTTATGGAAAGCAGCAGAAACCTACCTCATCGTTCCCTACACTGCCGCCACCGCCAGGAGTCACAGGGGGAGCCAACAGCCATCGGAAGCAGCAGCGGGTGCAATCCTCCGCGTCGCCGCATCGGGACTCTAACTCCCAGCAGCCCCAGCAGCGGCGCGTCGAGGTGACGCCGTAAACGCGCCAGGTGGCGCCTACAAACACCGCGGAGGCCGGCGGAGCTGCGGGAAAGCAGCAGAAACCTACCTCATCGTTCCCTACACTGCCGCCACCGCCAGGAGTCACAGGGGGAGCCAACAGCCATCGGAAGCAGCAGCGGGTGCAATCCTCCGCGTCGCCGCATCGGGACTCTAACTCCCAGCAGCCCCAGCGGCGGCGCGTCGAGGTGACGCCGTAAACGCGCCAGGTGGCGCCTACAAACACCGCGGAGGCCCGCTTCGCGGGACGCGCGCGGGCGGCGCCGGGCTGAGCCCGGGCAGAGGGCGGGCCGTCTGTGGCCATCAGAGGCAGACAGAGGCAGGGCTGGGCCACCCCCCTTAACTTCGCTGACCCGGGGGCATCCGGCTGAGAAATAACTTCTGGCTACCCGCATCGACATCCGTTATGGGGAAAAAGACGTCAGCAGCATCCAGAAGACCGGGTAAGGCCAAACAACATGCAGCACCTACTACCCCATTGCCAAGCCTAACGGCCATAGATAAAATGTTGCAAAAAACAATAGGGGTCGTTGCCACGGCTATTCAGAATACTGAAAGACGCCTCTCGCTCCCACCAAGCCTGCCCTTGTTTATGCACCATGATAACTCCTTTGAAAAATCCCTTGATTCTCTACTTGCTACATCTTATGCGGGGCTTCCGGGCACAGCCACCAAAGAGAACCACACTAATGGAAATATAGTATCTCACGACCACCTGCCCACGGATACTAGGCTATCGTCAACTCCGACTATGTTAGAGCCAAGCCCAAATAGGGACCTGGATCTTCTGCCATCTCCAGTTGACAATTCGATTCACACTGAAGGGATTGACTTATGCCATGACTTTGATGCTTTGGACTCAGGTGGGGATAAAAGCACTAGCGGACTAATGCAAACAAGGGGCCAGAAAGCAAAGAGGCAAAAAGCTAAGAATAAACGGAAAAACATTGAGCCTGTACAAAATAAACAGAAGGGTGGGAACAGCCAACCACGGAGATCTGTTGCCCCCGTAGTACTAGATAAGGCTAAAGAGGCTGGCCTATCTAGCAGGATGGATTCGTCCATTATAGAAATCAACACAGTGTCAGGGGCTCAGGGATTCTGGGGGATACTGGAGACACTGATATCTACTCTCTTGGGTCCTCTGAATTTACATGTTTCAAATATAGAAAAAAGGATGAGAGTGCTGACTGATCATGTTTCTAAACTAAGTTCAGGGCGCCATCAAGAAATGTTGCCCTCTTTAGGGGCAACTACCACCACTGATGATGTCCAAACAAATCAGCCCAAAATGTCTAATAAAACTAATAACAGGGTCCCCTTGCTGCCCCCAATACCAGGCACAAGTAAAAGCCTACCATCTGTGGAGCATCGTGCTAAACGGGTACCCAAACTAACATCCCCCAAGGTTGCCACCCCCATAGCGATGGCTCAAACTGTCTCTAAAAGTAATATGGCACATTTGGGTCAAACCAATACTGATGTCCTACCTGATTCATCCCCCCCCTCACCTAAGCCGGACCAATCTATCTTAACAACTGCTAAGCAAATTCCGGCCCGTATCAGTTTACCCCCAGAGTGTGGACCTTACGTCCTGGTCTTAGCCAATGTCCCTAAGCTAAGGAAAGATCAAGAGGAAAATTTTGTCAGCCTAAAAAACAGAACTCTCCATTGGCTATCTAGACATTGTCAATTTCCGATGGATGGCGCTGGAGAGATTATTCATACCCAAAGAGTGGGGTGGGTGGGCCCCTTAAGGAAAAAGTTTGAAGGGGACTGTATAATTATAAACTTTAAGTCCCCTCTATGGGCCCAATGCACGCTAGCAAAAGCCCCACAGCCCTCCCATTGGGAATATAACACTACACTTCTCCCCCTTGGGTACTTTTATAGGCACCTAATAGATCCTAATCCTAGTCTTGGGACTCATTTCTTGGGACACCGCCAGGACATTAATACTGATTTTAGAATTAACAATCGACGTTACCACCAGGGCCAACATCCTGATACTAGTAATGGCCTTCCATTGTATAACGTGATTGTACCACCTGCACACCAAATGTCATATCCCCCTTTCTTAGTCGTACCCCAGCACATTTCCAGGGTGAGGCCTTATGCAGTGACCAATCAATATATTTACCCGGATGAGCATGAGAGGAGGTACCTGTATAACGTCCCAACATATAATCGATTTGAACATGCCTTTTCAAACTTAGAGGAACTGGACTGACTGGGGGATAGTGATAGGAACAGTGAACGTGTAGAGGCAGCCGATGCAATTGAGGAACTTTTAGATCCTACAAAAACTGTTATACCTCAAGCCATGGCCGTACAGCCTGCTTTGGTTGAATTCCCAGTCGCATGTGAGGACGTTATAACAATCCCCCAAATTAACCCCAGGCAGATTACTAGGGACAAGCATTTAAGCAGCCCAAGTGGCTGTGATTTGTCAATCCTTAGCTGGAACGTTGCAGGCATAGAATCTAGATTGTCCGACCCTCAGTGGGTCCAGCTATTGGATGGCAAAGATATCATCATGTTCCAAGAGACCTGGGCCGTAGGGAACGTGCACATAGAGGGTTATCATTGTTTTAGTGTGTTTGCCTCTAAGTCTGCCTTTGGTCGTGCAATGGGAGGACTTTTTATTGGGATCAGGATATTGGCGGGTGGTACTTTTAAGGATTTATCATTCGGGAACCCAAATATTCAGGTTCTTGAATACAAGCGAAAGACCAAGATTTATTTAATTAATTTTTACAATAATGATTTTAATTCAATACCAAATAGGAACTATATAGCACTTTCTAATTTATTGGTACACCTTGAAACAAACATGAATATAGGCACAGACGAGAAGTCAGGGATTCTCATTGGGGGTGATTTTAATACGAAGATTCCAGAAAAGCATCGATTAGAGGATAAAAGCTGCCCAGATTCAGCAGACCGTAGAGGTATTGAGCTTGTTAAGATATTAAATGAACACATCCTTAGTAATGTAATGGAAGCAAGCCAATCTCCAAGGATGATTTGTGCCCCAACGCATAGAGGGAGAGATTCACACTCGACGATTGATTTTATTTTCACATCCCCCTACCTAATAGATCGTGTCACTGACTCAAATGTGGTTGAGACATTATATGGAGACCATAACCCCCTTATAGTCACCTTGTACTTGGGACCTAGCCCAGTATATGCTAAATTTAATGGCGCGAGAGACATTACGCCATCAGGTGATGGTCTCCGTCTAAAATGGAGGGGAATTGACTGTGAAGCCCTACTGGATCGTGTAAAAAATGATCACCTCGTATTAATAAACTCTTGCTCATCACCCGACGGGGACTGCCACAGAATAGTCACCGATTTTGGTAAACTATGCGTGGCAATTAAAAATTATTTGTTAGTCCCATTTCCTACAAAGGCGAAAGACCCAAGATGGTTCGACTCTGCCTGTTCTATGGCAAATAGGGAACTACGCAGGGTATTAACCATTAAGCCAAGGAATATAGTGGAGGTACAATCAGCTAGGAAATTTTATAAACAAAAAATAGCTGAAAGAAAGGCGGCACTCTTGATGGAACAGTGGGAGTCCCTGGTTGTCAGCGCTAACATGAAGAGCAGTGGGCCATTTTGGACCGCAGTTAGGAAAATGCGCGACATGGGTAAACATCTATCCCCAATTGGCTGCAATATAACCAGTAGCACTTGGGAAGCCCACTTTTCCAATATATATGCTGCTCCCTTTGAAGAAACAATCACCTCAGATCTGGGACAGTTGCGAGACCTGCGGATTGATCATTCCGAGGTGGTGATAGCCGTCAGAGAGAGCCTTGGCAACAAGGCCCCTGGACCAGACGGTCTTCCCATAGACATTATAAAGCATAGTCCAGACCTATGGGCACCAATTTTACATAACGTTTTTAACAGTTTGACAAGAGCGCCCATCCCTAAGACGTGGTCTTCTAGTATTATTGTCCCAATTTATAAAAAGGGCGATAGGTCAGATCCAGCTAACTATCGCCCAATCTCGCTTTTGGACAACACTTTAAAAATACTTGGGCGAGTTATTTATAACAGGGTGGTAGAGTGGGCGGAAGATTCTGACCTACTGGATCCATGTCAGATGGGATTTAGGAGTGGGGTGGGCACGGTCGAGCAATGTTTGAATTTAAAACTAATAATTGATAAGTATACCGTCGCTCGATCGTCCCCTATATACCTCGCCTTCACGGATCTTTCATCTGCGTTTGATCTGGTAAACAGATCAAAACTGTGGCCCATGCTTCTCAATTACGGACTGGACGAGCCTTTAGTGCATTTCCTGGCGTATCTCCATACTGACCTTAGGGCTCAAGTTAGAATTGGGTCGGGGGGCGAAGTTTCCGGAGCCATAAAAATTGGTAGGGGGGTTAGACAGGGGTGCGTTTTAGCACCCCTGCTGTTTATTATTTACATCAATGGCATAGCAAAGGTTTTAAAACAGGTAACTAGAAATGTCCCAATTGTCCAGGGGCATCCTTTGCCAGTTCTATTATACGCAGATGATGCGGTCCTTATGGCCCGCACCCCTAACGCCCTCCGTTTGCTTGTGAAAAATGTTGTACATCATATGGAGGGATTAGACCTGCGTGTGAATTTTAAAAAATCTTTTGTTATGTCATGCGGACCTGGTAAACGGAAACTTAATACCATCCATATCGGGTCTGATAAACTTGATTATGTAAATTCTTTTATATACCTTGGGGTGGCTTTCGCTGCGAACAACTCATGGAGTGGGCACTTCGCCCACGCCACGAGTAAGTTCTCGAAGGCCATCAACTCAATATTGAGTCTTCCACGCCCTAAAAAATTAGGTGCAACCAGTGCTATTTTAAAATTTTTTAGATTGCAGTGTATCCCTGTTGCCACTTACGGGGCTGAAGTTTGGGGCCCTGCTAAAAACCCCGGTATCCAACGAAAAGAGACACGTTTCTGTAGGAAAGTATTGGGTGCCCCAATTTCGTCCTCTGAACTTATTTGTCACAAAGAGTTGAACCTCCCTTATATCAGCGACTTTATCAGAAGTAGACCAGCCTTATTCTGGTTGAGAATCTGGAGGAACAATGCAGCCTCCTTAACACAAGATATAATTAGAGATTGTCTTAAATGTGACCACGGTCTCTCAATTCCATGGCTTGCTGGAGTCCTAAAATTACTAAGTGCCGTGAACAAAGGAGATCTCTTCTCAGATCCCTCCAGAATCGGATGCCAAGATAAGGTAGAGGTTAAACAAGCACTATATGCACTCTTTGAAACTGAAAGGATGGAAAGGGAAATATCCAAATCAACTGTTGTCAGATACATGGAGGATGACCTGCCCAGGCAACCCCTCCCACTTTATCTCACTCTTCCTATGTCCAGCTGGGAGAGGTCTCTGTTATTTCGATTAAGGGCAGGCTCCATAACATTTCTGTTGGGCTTCCCCTTGGGTTATAATCACACTACAGAACGTAACCCCTGCCCCTGTGATGGTACCAGCAAACAGAATGATCTGCACTTTTTATTTTTCTGTAAATTTTATCTAAAATACATTAACTGGTCCTTAACACCTTATTTTAGAAAACAAAGACCCCTCTCCTTGGAGGAGTCCCGCTTGATGTTACTCTCCCTGGATACAGAGGAACTGACCTTTCGTACTAGTACCTTTTTAAGATTAATAATCCGTGTACGTAATATGATGGAAAACCCCTGAAAGATTGCTGTCTTAGTTCCCTTTTTAATTTTTAAAAATATTGTATTTTATATGTTGTATTAATGAACTGTTTTTATGTCTGTACTTTTATGAATTCAAGTAATTCGAATAAAGGTCTTTTGATTGATTGATTGATTGAGATATTTATGGCAAAATTTTTATGTTGTTGCCCACTTTAGGAGATTATAAGAAAGGCAGACTTTCTGTGCATGTTTTTAAACATTCTGAAGTACAGCGTTTCTTAAAACCTGACTTGTATAAAACTGATTCTAATATCTTTTTGCAACAAATATCTAAATGCTCTTTGGTGTGTTTAATTTTGCACTACAGATTTTACCAGCCGCGGCCCGTGGAGGGAGTTCCGTGGGGCGGTAAGGCGGGGCGGGGGAGGGGCAGGGTGGGGGGTTCTAAAAACTGGAATATGGATAATTGCAGGTAAGTAAACAATTAAATAAATAAAACGAATTTCGTTGCGGGCCCTGCATCGCAAAATGCGATGCAGCGTGCGCTACGAAATTCGTTTTATTTATTTAACTATTTACTTACCTGCAATTATCCATATTCCGGTTTTTAGAACAACCCACCCTGCCCCTCCCCCGCCCCGCCTTTCCGCCCCACGGAACTCCCTCCACGGGCCGCGGCTGGATTTTACCACAAATTCTTATGGTTGCAGACATGCAATCTCTTTCACGTGAAGGAGCACCACACCAAGGATTTAAGTGCTTTGCGGTAAGGCTGATGGTGTGACCATGTATTATAAATAATAAAATACCCTTGGATATATATTTTGAGGATATTGCTAGCCACTTGGAGTTCCATGACCTTATAATGGAACTTGGCCTTCACCATCGTTCCTCTATATGGTCAAAGAATTTCTCAGTTACTTGAAATATCCTTATAATATACAGCACGGGGTACTTTATCCCATACATATTCATTTCATACCCAAATTACAAATAACGTGTGAATCTCTAATTCTGGGATTCAAAATTATCCCAGAATTACAAGTATTGCTCAGGAAGTTAGTGTTACTACACTGATTTCTGCCAGCAATTCACCAATTCTGGATATTTTTATGGGGACAAAATCTTCCAGGTTTGACCTTGCAAATGTATTTCTGGAAATACCAAGAGTAATATTCTGTCAAGGTTACTACTTTCGGTATTACTGCATCAGTAGAAATTGTTCCTTCAGCTTTATTGGGTATACATGGGATGTGGTAATATTGCAAGCAGGATTGCTAGATGCAGTATTACTGCATCACTCATCATTTCTAATTTGGCTTATAATGGGACTTATCAGCTAAATCAGGAATTGTAAATGACTGTTGATGATGGCCATAATTACTTTATTAGCATTAATTAGGGAAATATTAGCATCTGGTATTTAAGCACCTATAAATGATTTTGTGGTAGGATGTTCTCTATAAAACCAAGCTGTTATTATTATAAGTAGTATTAGCACTATTAGTAGCAGCACTAGGAGTATTAGTAACATAGGTAGTAGTAGTAGTTGTAATAGCACTAGTAGTAGCAGCAGCAGTTGCGGTAGTAGTAGCTATAGCAGTGGTAGTAGTAGTAGTAGCGTTAGTATTAGTAGTAGTTGCAGCAGTAGTAGTAGTAGTGGTAGTTGTGGAGTATTCGTAGAAGTAGTAGTAGCTCTTTTGCTGTGAAGGCCAGTGTGGCCTGGAATGCCCTCCCCCTTGCCTTGTGATCCATCCAGGACCCAGTGATGTATAAAAGGAAATTAAAGACTCACTTCTTTGCTTGATAGTCTTTTTCATTACCCCTTTGGCATTGCGCCGGGACACTCCTGAGTATCTGAGCGCGCTATAAATGGATGTAACATAACACAGCGGCGTCACTATGGGGGTGCAGGGGGTGCGGACCGCACCGGGTGACACCCTCACATGGGGTGACACCAACAGCGCCGGTGTGTGCAGAGCAACCTAACCTTTCAGGAGGAGGAGGTGCCTGTGCGCAGTGCGCACTGTTTCCTCCTCCGCTGCATCTGCGTGCCTCTCTAGGCCCGGGGGCAGGCGGCTGATGTCATTCCCGCATGCGCATTGGGCCCTAAAAGTGCGCGTGACTGGCCTGCAGCAGCATCACGAGTGACGAGGAGCAGAGGCACTGTCTTGACCACCGGTTTCTGGGCCGCCATAATTTAATTTTATTCCTAGGCTAGCCGCCAACGTAGCCCCCCCTGTATGCCACCAACACAGCAGGTGAGTCTCTCCGGCACCAATTGATTAATGATCGTGGGTGGTCAAGAGGTTATGCTGCCTGTGCTGTGCGAGTTGTGAGTGAGTGACTTCTTGAGCAGGGTGGAGGGTTGAGGGCGGAGGCAGCGAGGTTGCCTGCCTCTGATCACTGATCACGGAGTTTTGGGCCCATCTTTTGAGCTGTCGGGACGCCTGCGAAGACGACTTTCAGGCACAGCAGCTCTGTGTACATGCTGAGGCCTCTCACCTGCTAGCCCGGCAGTTCTTCTCTTACTGAAAACAGTGGCTGCAAGACGGGGTTCTCACTCTCTTTCCTCTCCTTTCTTTTATTTGCTTCCCTGTGAAATGGATCCAAAAAGAAAATCACTTTTGCTGGAAAATCAATGTCGTATTTTTCTGACATTTAATCCCAAAGTGCACCATCGGGAATAAAAGTTTAAAAATATGAAAAAGAAATAACTAAATAAAGTAAGACAGAGTGGTGGCAAACTGGCCAGACTGATTTTATTCACACCCAAACACATTAGCGCCACTTTTACAGAGTTTGCCAGTGAAGCGCTATTTTTGTTGTCTTGGCTTTGTTTTCCCTGGGCTTGGAACTAGTGCACCAATCCTGGAGGTACTGCAATGTGAGGATTGAAAAACAAAATGTGTACTGCTGCTCTGCTGATGTTGTCTTATTTCACCATACTGCTTACGTTTTGTAAGGATATAAGGAATGGCCATTGAAATGGGTCCATTCAGGGCCCTGTTGTCATGTCCTTAACTTTTCAGGAAAAAGCACTCACTGATTTCTGAACAGTGAGTGTAAAAGCGTTAAGGTAACCATGTTGTTCCTGCTTACATTTCACATGGTTTGCAAAATTCTGCATTCCCTAGGATTGTTTGCTTTTTCCAGGATGCTCTCACTTTTTTCTTGTAGGCCACATATTGCTCTTGCCCAGTGTGTAATTTAAATTGAGCCGCATCCAGGTGTTTATAGCCGGCAACAATTGGGTTGTAGTTGAAGGCAGTCTGAGTTTTTCTCAGTGGGTCAGTATGGTATTCAGTGGGGGAGAGGATGTGGCACTATGGCCAGAGCTGCTGAATTTGGAACTGGGGAACAAGGTTCAGCCTTAATAACTAGTCCACCAGACCACTCTCCTGAGAGAGCACTATCTCATGCTAGACCTTAGAAGGCTTCGTAAGACATTAGAAGCCCCGGTGTCGTAGCACCAGCAGGTGGACCCTAGCATGACAGGTGTAGGTTAACCTTCAAGGCTTGTCCACCACTATTCATACTGAAGTTCACCTCCAGTCTTGCGGGCAGGCCTATGAAGCAGCACACCCTAGAACAACAGTGACCCTGTCACTGAGATCACAGGTCCCTTGAGGAGGGACAGCTCTAGGGCGGTGCAACCGGTGTGACTGCACCAGGTGCTGACTTTAGGTGGAGGCATCATTTTTGCAAGTATATTATGGTTTTAAAAGCGCTTGCTGCCTCCTTCCTGGCCTCCAGCAATTTTCGGTAACAATAAAAATGTCATGATGACTCTGGTGATTAATGTTCTTCCTAGAGAGAGATCGGAATTTTGTCTAATGGAAGATTTAACTCATGGAAAGGTAGCTCAGAGGTCTAATGTACCTGCTGCAAAGAACATGTACCATGCAGATCACAAAGTGCACATAATGTAAATAGGCCAGTGGGCTACTGCTTTTGTCAGAGAGATCCTTTTGTTACTTGCAGTTTATAAGTTAAAATCCTAACATAGAACAGTGAGCTATTAACTGTCATCTACTCCGCAGCAACACAAGTCACATTTTTTATTAACTTTTGATACGTTTGAGCTACAAACAATTTATTAATTTAAATGGTCAGATCATGCTGCAGATCTTGCATTATGAGGCAAATATGTCAGAGCCATTATTATTTAGAAAACATTTGCAAACTAGGATTTTTAGCCATTCATGTTTGAACTACTGTTTTGGAAAAGGGAGAAGTGCTGATAACAGAAACTCCGTGGCTCGGAGACAAATGGCTTGTGCTTCCACATTTTATCGTATTTGGGGACATTCTGTGATTAGAAGCATATCCCACTTGGTGAATACATTTTACTGTCAATAACTCATTATAACCTTAAATAATCATGTGTATCCATTGGTTGATAAAACTGGGCAGTGAAACCAAACAAATACAAAAAATTGGGATGTTTGCGCATTCTGGCCACACCTCTGGCTCCGCCCACTGATCCAATCCTTGGGTTATTCCCGCCCTCTGATTCTCCGCCCACAGTTCCCCTACTTTTCCCCCCCCCCACTTCGACCACTGATATATCGTGTTGCTGGATAGTGGGAACACCACACCAGTATAAAGTACCATACCTATGATATTATAAATTCCAATAAATTGTTGACTAGCAGGTAGCCCACTGTACAACCTGATTAATGAGTCATTATCACACTGTTGTTAACAGGCACATTTTGTAAATATAGGACCTACATTTACAAACGTTACTAAGGATTCTGTGTGGTCCCGTTATTTGCCAACTGTGTCCACTGGCGGACTCGGAGCGGAGGAGGTCCATGCGGTAAGTCGTGAGGGGGTGACACCATGAGTTACCTGCACCGGGTGACACCAACCCTAGTGACGCCACTAACATAACATAACAATAGTAGTAATAGTAGAAGAAGAAGTACTAGTTGTATGAATGCCTCAGTGGTAGGACACGTGGCTGTGAGCCTAAATGGACAATGGGCACTCCATCAGTGGTTTATATCATAAGTGGTGGCAGACAGTCATCAGCTGGCACTTTTGATCCATACCAACACAAAAAGATGATGGACAGAATTCTGAACATTGTGAAATATGAAATATTCACCCCCAGTACAGGGATCTGGGCCTAAATCCATAGTTGTTTTGCTCAGCATGCCATACTAGTTTGGGCCCGGCCATATGCAAATCAGTCTAGACCCTGCTCCCCATGGGAACAGTCCAGACGGACCTGCCAGGCCAGGTCCTCCCTGGACCGGAAAACAAGCATCCTGGGACCGGTTTTGGTCATTCAAAGAATGATGGGTTGGGATGCTACCCCAAGCAATCGCCAGTGGTTAAACAAATTGCAAGCATTCCTACCATCACCTTTTATGTTTTTCATGTACCCCCCTCAGTGGCATGGGTATGCCCAGACGTGGGTCCCATGCTCACTTTGTCACTGAATCCAAGCAAGCCTGGCTAATGAGGGCTGATACCCCAAAACTGGTCCCAGAATGCTTGTGTTCCGGAGGACCCTGGCTTGGCAGTTCAGGCTGGACTGTTCCCATGAGGAGCAGGGTCAAGACTGATTTGTATTTTGCGGGGTCCAAACTGAGGTGGCATGGTGAACAAAACAATGATGGGTTGGGATGCTATCCCTAGAGATCGCAAGTGGTTAGGCAAATTGAAAGCATCCTTCAGTCACCTTGTGTGTTTTTCATTTACTTCTTATCCATGCACCAATTGAAGTGTGGTGATCTTCACCTCTGAAGCCTGAGCGGCCTTGCTAAAGGTACAAGATAGCTGTAAAAGAATTCAGTGGAGCAGCGGGCTTAGAACACCAGGAGTCACCGTACACAGAACCACTGGAACTCTTGCACACTTAACTAAGGTGAATTATTTTAGCTGTGGGCGCCTGCGGTACTCACAGCATCCTGTTGTTCTTTGTTCGAGGTAAAAGCCTTGCACACGTAGGCTCAAAGAAAGTTGGCTCAGAACTGGTGCTTGTGTTGTGGGCTTTCTTCGAGGGGGAACACAATGGCAGCCATAGTGGGTAGGGTGTGCTAAACATACTCATTGCCTGGTGTCTGTAGAGCAAGAATCACCTTCTGCGCTGGGATATTGTAGTAGAGTTGTTGAATAAGGAGGCCATATTGACATGGTGCCTTGAACATCTCTCTTTTCATTGAAGTGGCTTGGCTTTGCTGCTGGTGAGCATATCTGTGATTGAGAACTGGGGATCCTTTAATTCTTCTAGAGGAACGAGAGGTTCGACAGCTACACCTCCACCCCCCCCCCCCCAGTCCATTTGTATCACATATGAGAATAGCTGAAAATGTAATTATTAAATGTTTGCCGATCCATCTGTGTGCAAAAAGGCAAAAACTTACTAAGGAGTCTGGACAAGGACCCTCATCCACAGTTAGTGGTATGCTCCATCATAGGGTCCCACCCACATCCTAGGCAAGTTCAAATTGTCTTGGATGTGACCCAATGATGAAGCACGCCACTAACTGTGGCTGAGGATCCCGGGCTAAAATTCTAAGTGGCTTCTTTCCTTTTTATGAATAGATGGATCGATCCTTTAATTCTACCACAGCCATGGGTCTAGGTGGCACAGGCACTGTAACATAAACCTAGGAAGAACAGGTAGAAAAATAACTTGCTTTCATACAACACTTGACACTATAGATTTTAATATTGGTAAGTGCTGGAAATAACAAGTAATTCTAAAATCCCGTTTAAAAGTACTAAATTTATTGATCTTCTAGAACAAAGGTGGTGAATGATTTACCTGCCTAACACTTGCTTGTTTCACTATTTCCCTGAAACAAAAATAACACAGTTGTCAGTTTCTCTTCACTTGATCTCACAAAAAAGCAAATGATCTCTTTATACTTTCCATACTTCAGGCTCATCATAAGAAACAAGCTAAGTTTTACATAGGATGGGCAGCTGAAATTCAGTACTTGAGAATACAGTGAGAACTAAGAATAATACCCCTCTGCACATTATAGGAGTATATAAAATTGTCCATGAAGCTCTCGAGAGGGCTTGTGTGGATTAGTCAGATAGTTGACACCTCACACACAAGGTTGACTAGCCACAGCACAACACTGACACCGATCTATGCGAGACCCAAAGAGGTGGAGCAGATAGCGAGAGTCTGCAAAAACAATCATGAGCAATTAAATTAAGGGGTCATAGAAATAGTAAATTAGAATAGTGAAGGAATGAGAAGAAAATAAGTGGAGGGGTGGGACTTGTAGAAATAATATTAGAATAGTTGCACTGCCGTGGTCAATGATAACTTGCGTTTTGAAGAGTCCCATGGACAATTCTTGTCTTCTTTGAAAACCCTGCTTTCTCCATGTCAGTGCTTAATTTGAGCCTGTGGTTTCTGGTGCTCAGTACCGACACTTAATTATCGACACTGGTGCTTGTGGCAGTCTGCCACAAGGCGGCGCTGTCTGAGATGCCCACAACAACAGTCAATTATTAATTCGGTATACATTAAAAATGACTATTATCTGCCGCCCAAGCCATTCTTATAGCTTTGGGGCCTGGAATAGTCCAAATTGTCTCACTTGCAGGAGTGTGGTGGTTAGTAGTTGTGTTGTTACCATCATTGGAATAATGGCAGTGGTTGCCTGACGAGAGCCCTGGCACTAATATTCCAGTAGGCCTTAACTTAGGTTCAGCATTTCCGAAAAGTGTTAATGCATGCTTAAAAAACATTCTGAGGGATAGAATGAACAAGTATGCAATACTGAACATGGCAGCCCTCAAACTAACGTTCAACAAGAAAATGTCTTAAAGGGACCAAGCAAGTTCCTCATGGCATGAAAAACTGTGGTGTCTAACGCTGATTGACAACTAGAGGTGCAAGTGGCAAAATACAGGCTGGATTTCACTGAACTGCAGCACAAAGTGTTTATTTTCAAATGCATGTTATGGTTTATCATATTCCAAGTTGGCTACACTGGGTTCTACTCAAACACACTGGATTGCCATCACAGGTGTGAGCAGGGTCGAAGTGGTAACTCAAAGCAACATTTGGGATAGGCAATGTTGATGTCGCATCACTACGTTTTGGGCCCTTGCCTGTCGCGGGTACTTGGGCCTCCCACACACGTGAGGCACCATTTTTACCGGGAGACCCAGGGGAACGCTGGGAGGTGGGAAATTTGAGTGAGCCCGGTGATGCCACAACTTTCCCACACAAAAATGTGTGAAAAAAGTGATTTTTTCAGCTACAATTGAGGTTTGCAGGGGATTCTGGGTAAGGAAACGTTGGGGGATCCACATAAGCCATACCTCTCTGGAAGCCCCCGGGTGTCTAGTTTTCAGAACTGTATGGGTTTGGTAGGTTTCCCTAGATAGCCGCCGAGCACCGGGCCAAAAACCCAAGTGACCCCCCTAGCAAAACCAGGTGGTTTTGAGATGGGCAATTTTCATGTCGCCTCACTACGTTTTGGGCCCTTGCCTGTCGGGGGTACTTGGGCCTCCCACACAAGTGAGGCACCATTTTTACCGGGAGAACCGGGGGAACGCTGGGTGGTGGCAAATTTGAGTGAGCCCGGTGATGCCACAACTTTCCCACACAAAAATGTGTGAAAAAAGTGATTTTTTCAGCTAAAATTGAGGTTTGCAGGGGATTCTGGGTAAGGAAACGTTGGGGGATCCACGCAAGCCATACCTCCCTGGAAGCCCCCGGGTGTCTAGTTTTCAGAACTGTATGGGTTTGGTAGGTTTCCCTAGATGGCCGCCGAGCACCGGGCCAAAAGCCCAAGGGACCTCCTTGCAAAACCAGGTGGTTTTGAGATGGGCAATTTTGATGTTACCTCACTACGTTTTGCGCCGTTTCCTGTCGCGGGTACTAAGCCAACACACACAAGTGAGGTACTATTTTTCTCGTAAGACTTTGGGGAACGCGGGGTGGGTGGAAATTTGTGGATCCTCGCAGATTCCGGAACTTTCCACCACAGAAATGTGGGGAAAATGTGTTTTTTTGGACAATTGTTTAGGTTTGCAAGGGATTCTGGGTAACAGACCCTGGTGGGAGGCAGTCAAGTCACCCCATCCTGGATTCCCCTGGGTGTCTAGTTTTCAAAAATGTATAGGTTTGCTAGGTTTCCCAAGGTGCCCGCAGAGCTAGGGTTCAAAAACTACAGCTAGACATTTTGCCAAAAAAAGGTCATTTTTCACTGCGAAATTGAGGTGTGACCACGTTGCGTTTTGCGCCGTTTCCTGTTGCGAGCACTTGGCCGACCCACCCAAGTGAGGTACCGTTTTTCTCGTAAGACTTTGGGATAAGCGGGGTGGGTGGAAATTTGGGGATCCACGCAGATTCCGGAACTTTCCACGACAGAAATGTGGGGAAAATGTGTTTTTTTGGACCATGTTTTAGGTTTGCAAGGGATTCTGGGTAACAGACCCTGGTGGGAGGCAGTCAAGTCACCCCATCCTGGATTCCCCTGGGTGTCTAGTTTTCAAAAATGTATAGGTTGGCTAGGTTTCCCATGGTGCCCGCAGAGCTAGGGTTCAAAAACTACAGCTAGACATTTTGCAAAAAAAGGGTCCTTTTGCACTGCGAAATTGAGGTGTGACCACGGTGCGTTTTGCGCCGTTTCCTGTCGCGGGCACTAGGCCGACCCACACACCCACACAAGTGAGGTACCGTTTTTCTCGTAAGACTTTGGGGAATGCGGCGGTGGGTGGAAATTTGTGGATCCACGCAGATTCCGGAACTTTCCACGACACAAATGTGGGGAAAATGTGTTTTTTTGGACAATTTTTTAGGTTTGCAAGGGATTCTGGGTAACAGACCCTGGTGGGAAGCAGTCAAGTCACCCCATCCTGGATTTCCCTGGGTGTCTAGTTTTCAAAAATGTATAGGTTTGCTAGGTTTCCCAAGGTGCCCGCAGAGCTAGGGTTCAAAAACTACAGCTAGACATTTTGCCAAAAAAGGGTCATTTTTCACTGCGAAATTGAGGTGTGACCACGTTGCGTTTTGTGCCATTTCCTGTCGCGGGCACTAGGCCGACCCACACAAGTGAGGTACCGTTTTTCTCGTAAGACTTTGGGGAACGCAGGGTGGGTGGAAATTTGTGGATCCACGCAGATTCCGGAACTTTCCACCACAGAAATGTGGGGGAAATTTGTTTTTTTTGACAATTTTTTAGGTTTGCAAGGGATTCTGGGTAACACACCCTGGTGGGAGGCAGTCAAGTCACCCCATCCTGGATTCCCCTGGGTGTCTAGTTTTCAAAAATGTATAGGTTTGCTAGGTTTCCCAAGGTGCCCGCAGAGCTAGGGTTCAAAAACTAGAGCTAGGCACTTTGCAAAAAAAGGGTAAATTTTCACTGCGATATTGAGTTGTGACCACGTTGCGTTTTGCGCCGTTTCCTGTCGCGGGCACTATGCCTACCCACACAACTGAGGTACCATTTTTATCGGGGGACTTAGGGTAATTCAGATTTGTAAAGGAACTGTTATTATCTATTGACTTTCGATGCATTTCTGCCTTCCAAATGAAAGATATTGTGTAAAAAAGAAGTCATTCTAAAAAATGACTGATACTTCTCATGCTAGTATGAGTATTCCCAATTTCAGAAATGTGCAAATATCTACTGTTTCTAAACTCTATATTTTGTTCCCATTTCAGAAATGCATAGGTGTCTTTCATACCGATTTTTCCATGCACACATTTTTACAGAATAATTACTATATACCCGGTACTTAATAAAAAACCATTGCAAGTTGCTGCTCAGTTTTTGGCTCTGGGTTCGTCGGGTTCTTGGTGAACCTACAAGTCCTATATATCCCCACAACCAGTAATGTCCAGCGGATGCAACGGTATATTGCTTTCAAAGAGCTGTCATAATTAGAAGAAGTTAAAGGTGAAAACGTTGACACAAAAGGCTGTTTTTTTCAACTAATTTTCAATTTATCCTATATTTAACTGTTTGTTTCTATAAAAAAACCTTGATGGATCGACACAAATGACCCCTTGCTGAATTCAGAATTTTGTTTTCTTCTCGAAAATGTATAGCTTTCCAGGATCCATTATTGCTTTTGTACCCATTTCTGCCATTAACTGGAAGGAGGTCAAAAGCACAAAAAATAGCAAAAATAGGCTATGTCCCAGAAAAATGCCAAAACTGTGTAAAAAATGTTGGGTTTCTGACAAAAGTCTGGTATCCCCGAAAGGCTGGGAAAATGGTGATTTTAACCCCACAAACCCTTTTTTGATAACATTTGCAGGGAAAAACCCAGATGCTTTCATTTGCAGCCTGTTTTTCCAATTTTTCCGGAAAAAAACTAAATTTTGCTGTATTTTGGCTCATTTCTGTGACCCCTCTAGGAGAATCCACAAACCCTGAGTACCTTTAGAATCCCCATGATGTTGGAAGAAAAGAAAGCAAATTTGGCGTGGATACCTTATGTGGTCAGAAAGTTACAGGGGCCTCATCGTGCACTACCCCAAATAGCCAAAAAAAGGCTTGGCACCGGAGGGGGAAAAGGCCTGGCAGCGAAGGGGTTAATTTAACTAGATAAACATTTAAACTCTTCCCAAGTCTGTGGTCTGGCAAAAATATCAGAACGGCAAGAAGGAAATGTGTACTGCATTGTCAGCGGAAAAGGGTGTTTGACAAATGCTTAGGGTCTGTCTGCTGTTCAGAACCAAGCACTGGAATGTCCTGCTATCTGGGAACATTACTTAAGAAAAGTCCCTGGAGAGACACAATATAAACAGAGATTATCTCTGCGGTGTTGGTCCCGTATTTCAGGAGCTAACGTCCTTCACAGACTGTCTACCTGCATTGTTTCTTTAGATGGAACAGAAGTAGGACCTGTCTCCTTCACAGAAAGTGCTAGCAGATCTGTACGATGCAACTCATTATGTCTTTCTTTGCACTGTACGGACTGCTGCTGGTCATTGTGTAGTACAGATTCTAAAAGGTGTGCCCTCAAAGATAGCAGCAGCTGCTACTTCATTGGTCAAAGTTTCTTTAGCCTGCAGCTGTTGGAAATGGGTAATGGAAGTAACCAGGTCTTGTGACCCTTGACGTAAAGCGAGAGAACCCATGGAAGCTGCTTGAGCGGTATGCGTTCTTTCAAACATAGAGAGAAACTGGTGCAGAAATTAATTGTAGTCTCTTAGTACAGGGCTTCATTTAGAGGGAACAGGCGTTGCCAAAGCTGGAGGACCTTCGTTCAGAAGGGATACCTAAGAATGCTGCGTTAGATGGGTCTGTCAAGAATTGTTGAGTCCGATTCATAGAAAAGAACTTGGGGTAAACTGTAAACTGTAAACTTGGGGATTTATAGAGCGCAGTTGTTGCCCGAAGGCGTCCAAGCGCTAGGATAACCGTGACCTACAGAGAGCAGGGAAGGGGGAAAAAAAAGACAACGGTTTAGCAGGCAGATGTGAAAAGGTGGGTCTTCAGTTGCTTGCGAAACATAGTAAGGTTCTGGGTGGCTCTAAGATGAAGTGGTAGAGCATTCCAGGCCTTAGCTGCGTTGTACATGAACGTCCTTCCGCCGGTTCTAGATCTTTTTATTCTTGGGACTACTGCTAAGAGAGTCTGGCTGGAACGAAGACTACGATTTGGAATGTAATGAGTGATCAGATCACGGGTAATGATAGGTCCCATGTCCCAGAAGGCTTGATGGGCTATACATAGCGCCTTGAACAGAACTCTCTGCCGGACCGGTAACCAATGGAGGCTAGTCAGTCCGGTCCTCACTGAGTGTCTGTGCGGGATTTTAAGTAGAAGGCGAGTTGCGCTGTTCTGTACAGTTTGCAGCCTCCGAAGGGTGTATTCTGGTGCACCCAGATAAAGTGCGTTGTTAAAATCAAGACGGGAGTGAATGAGCCCTTGAATGGCAGCCTGTTTGGCTTCCAGGGGGAGGAGGGGGAAGATTTTATTTAGCACTCTCAGAATGCCAAAACATGTGGCTGACAGTTTTGTGGCTTGGACATTGAAAGATAGTGAGCTGTCCAGCCATACCCCAAGACTTTTGATGGTGTTTTTGGGGTTGGAGGCGGTCCTAGGCATGGGGGCAATAGGGAAGGGGGAATTGCCGGCTCTGAAGGTCCTAGGAGCATCAGCTCAGTTTTTTCTCCGTTCAATTTCAGGGATGATGACGACATCCAGCTCCTCACTTCCTCCAGGCATTCTCTGAGCCCGCCTGGCGCAGTTCGAGATGCCTCCTGCGCCAGTGAGACCACCAGCTGCGTGTCGTCCGCATATGAGATGATTTTAACTCCAAATGGGCGGACGACACTGGCCAGTGGTCTCATATATAGGTTGAATAGAGCAGGGCTCAGAGAGGAGCCCTGAGGAACTCCACAATTTAGAGGTCTACTGGAGGAAACTGAATCGCCATCAAAAACCCTGAAAGATCTGTTCCCCAGAAAGGATTCAAACCATGCCCAAGCTTTATCCTTAATCCCCACACAGGACAGGCGGCTTAGTAGGGTGTCATGACACACTGTGTCGAAGGCCGCGCTTAGATCAAGGAGGATCACTGCCACTGATCCTCCCTGATCCAAGATTTTTCTCGCTTCCTCTACGACCATGAGGAGGGCGGTCTCTGTCCCGTGCTTAGGTCTGAAACCCGTCTGAGTGGGATCCAGTATGTGGTGGTCCTCTAGATAGTTCACTAACTGTTGGTTCACATATTTCTCCAAAACCTTGCTCAACCAAGGGAGCAGAGAAATAGGGCGGTAGTTAGCCAGATCAGACGGGTCCAGATTGGGTCTACAGTCTACTTGTATACATCTCAGGGGGTTGGGTGGTATCAAACCCTTGCCTATGTTTGTCGTAGACAATGTAGCAGACGGAGTGACTGGAATAGACATCCATCCATCAGAGGAAGGATACAAAGATCAAAAGGGAAAAGCTACAAAGGAACTTGGAAGGTGGGAGATGCTTCTTTGCAGGTAATTGACCCTGTCAGGTTGAAGAGCTCTTTCTCAACGAGATAGTGGACGTTCCTTGTTATAGTGCTGATAGCATGCCCTACTAAGGGAAGGGTATTTGTTGACGGGTCCGTATCCGCACACCAGTGGGACTGGCAAACTCTCAGATCTATGCAAACATTCCTTCATGTGCACAGGCAGGATTCGCTTCGAAATCCACAGCCCCCACGATCCTCCAGTGTCCGACCCTAAGGGTGCAGCACTGAAACACTGAGAACTGGGCAAACAAGAAAAAAATCACGAAAGGAATGGGGAAGGTTCCTGATGATGTTGGGACTTAGGTGTCCCCAGATAGTACTACAGTAAAATATGTTGGCTTAGATTACATTTTCCTCTCACTGTCTCAGATGATGAGAGGTAAATAAACTCCCTTGTAGCAGTCCAATGGATAGTTCTGAGCCTGCGAGGACTAGGGACTATCAATCAATAACCCTGGTGAAATTATAGAGGAAGAAAGGGCATTTTAACAAAAATATAGGGGTCCCAGATGAATGATGAAACAACAAAGAGAAGTTGGATGCGGACTAAGCCACAGCAGACGAAAAAACCACAAATTCGGAATGTTACCATGCAAGGGATTGCAAGGTACATGGCCATCAATACTGTTCTGCCTTCATTGTGCTGGATGTAAAAACCAAGACAGAAAGAATGGTAGGTTATGGAATGTTTGTGTTATGTGAAGCTTTGGGGTCTTGTAGTGTGTAGGGCTTTGTGAACTTGGTGCTATGATGCAAACTCAATTGTCTGGTAGATTGTTGTGTCATTTCGTTTTAGGAGCACTATTAATCAAATAATGTGTTGGCTATTGAGTTCAATTACGTGAACCCCAATCCAAGATGTCCCCTTCTCACATTCGATCAGAAGCGATCCTTTCCTCCTGCGCACGTGAGTGAAACGACAACATGAGATACCCTGCGCCATAAGATACCCTACGCCATTATTATGCAGGTCCCCAGAGAAACTGGTATCCCAAACATTGCAGACCGCGGTGACGTTGAAAGCCCCTGGTGGTGAGTTTGGTCTGTGTGCACACGAATTACGAAAAACATGACAATTTGAATGGAACTGAAAGTACTGCATTACTGAGATACACGAGGAAGCTGTCAGCCTTCAGCAGCACTGGATGAATTGTACTCCCACTTTTTTATTCCGCCATATTGTAGGTTAAGAATAAATAGTTGTACCTGCGGCTCAAAAACTAGTGTAAACATCAGGGGGTGGGCAAGGATTATTCTTGGAGAGCCCCTCTCTCTATTTCTTATTCTTCTAATTTTTCCTGCCAGTTTCCACTGGTTTAGTGTACAGGGGCCAAACCATTGTAATGTGATGCGTATATCCAAGTGTAGCAGACAGTAACAAAAACAAATAAGATTTTTTCTTTTTTTTTTTGCCACTGAGTACGTAGTAAACAGCAAAAACGAAATTACAACTGGTCCCCGGAGAGCTCCTAATCCTTCCATCTCATCACGTTTCAAATAGCAACAGCCACATTAAATATGCAAAGGTTTTTCCACCTGTTCAATTGGAAAGTAGATAAAGCTCCACACAGGACAGCTGTTGCTTTGAAAGTATTATAGGAGATTATGCCTCCACTGACATTCAGCTCGTGCTGTAGACAGGCTGGGCAGTGTTAACGAGGGGCCAGTGAGGAAAGAAATTAAGAAATTATGTATGAAATTGGCAGTTTGACATCTGTACGCCACGTGACGTACAGGTCATATCAAAACAGTGCTTTCCCGTGTCTATGCGTTACTGTTACACGATGAGATACTGCACTAAGGCATTGATGAGCCCAACATTTCTGGGGGTTTGTGCTGAATCATGATGTTGCGAGTAGGCCCCTTGGGAGACCTGTAGCCCAACAACATGTCAGGTTTATGCGATGTCAAAAACTTGGGAGTAAACCAGTGGCTTTAATCTGCATTGCAAAGAGTAATATTGTCAGTATATGTCACATTAATAGCAGTGATGAGTTCCAAATAGTACAGAAGTCGGCTGTGGTTGTTGGATGTCCTTGAGAGTTGTCTGTTATTGTCTAACAAAACGACATGTGAACTTCCAGTGATGGGAGGGAGAGCAGCCCAGACTCTACTACTGTTTTGTTGTAGAATAGCAGCAGGCGCTTCCTTTTCAATAAGGCACTCACGAGACATTACAGTTCCGTTAGAAGCTTTCCTGGTCCACACCAAAGGGTCTGACGGGGGGGGGGGGGGGGAAGTGATGTGTTCACAGTCATCACTGTCTTCAGAAGCATTAAGGAGAGCTAAATAGTCTATAGAGACAAATTCAATAAGTGTGACATAAAACATGAAGGAAGTAAAGTACATGTTTCTCCTCATTCTCGGCAGGGTAACCCAGCTGCACAAGCTAGAAGTGAAAGTTTCAGGAAGACGTTATTGCATCTGAATACTCAGCTCTTGGAAGGGCAGCCGAACAGACTTACTGTGGTGTTTGAGGGAGGCAAACTTGTTCTCGAGTGGAAGCCGTTCAGGTCTTCCTGGAGCATAACAAGCGGAGTCAAATGAGGATGGTGTAACTAGGTGGATTTCAAAACCTTAATAATTTTCATCAAGTTTTCTCCAATATTGTTGGGATGGAAGTTGCTAAGAAGTTACCTCTTTGCCCTTCTATAGATTCTTTATTGTTGGCCCATACACCTTATATTTTCCTGTGAACTCTCGGGATGGTCCTTATATCGTTACATATGTAAAGACAAACAAAAACGCAATAGCCACATCTCGACAGACAATCATTAATGATAATAATCACAACGAACACAAAAATAAATAATATGCACAATTATTTAAGATCTGACGTAAGAGTATATACCTTTGTCCTTTTACAGAATCCAATTGTCTAGCCCCTTCCTCGTTTTACATAGCCCTTCAGCACTCACTGTAGTCTCATACAACTTTATTTAAATAGTTTTATTGTTATGTATGTAAATATAATAAGAAACTCAATAACCACATCACATAAACAAATAAACATTATTGATGAGTCATAGGTAACACACAATGAACAATATGTCTCTCCCAGTTACAAAATGTATGTTGTATATTGTCATAATAGTGTTATCAATGGCAACTATAACCCTCATTTAACAAAAATGAATGTAACAAAAAAAATTACACGAGTGTAAAAAAAGGATATGGGGGTATGAGTAGGCAGTACAGAGAAGGCAGTATCAAACAAAAGTATTGAAATAATGTGTTCTCCAAACAGAAATGAACAACATTGAGACGATATCTATGAATTTAAGTAAAAGAAACTGAAAAGATTATGAACAAACACAAGAACTAAAGAGAGAAAAAACCAGAGCAAAGGAAGAGTCCATTGAGCTCGCACCCAAAAAAAAATCAAAAACATAATCAACTATTATCTGAGTGTGTTTTAGTGTGGTTGATCTCACAAGAACGGTTTTGGAGCATTCTGTGCTTAAAACCTACTTTCCCACCTTCTCTGAGTTAAGAAAAATGTGTGGTTATTCCCTCCCTCCGCCACCCGAAATGACACACATCCACTATTTTCTGACAGTGAACAGGTAAAATATAGAACATTACAAATAAGCGAAAACGTAGAGACTATGGGGACATTTCCCCCTAAAAATTGCACCACATTAAATATATACAATGTAAAGTACTGCAAGTGGACAAAACATATCAATATCGGTGTGGAAACCACAGTTTATAAAAAAAAGTTTCCGGGACATTCGTTATTACCTTTTATTGTCTATGGGGTATATTCACAAGAACGTGTAATAACTACCACAAGAGTAGCTTAACGCAACTCTCAACATCGCAGCCTATCGCGTGAAAATTACACCGCGTTAACCAAGTATTCACAACGCAGCGGTACCATGCGATAGTCACCAGATAATGCGTCAAATGGACGTGCAAAAATCAACGCCACGCCGCAAAAATACGAGACACGAATGCCAAAAAAGCTGCGATGAGGCCAATCACGAGACAAAAAGCCGCAAAAACCAGCGGCAGGCCAGCAAATCCCACGCGTCTGGCGGGAAAATGAACTATAAAAGCAACCCCACAAGCCCCACAGACCACCAGCAAGGAACAACAGGGTCGGGAAAGGCCAAGGAGAAGGGGGAGAGGAAGACGGGGTGCAGACCGCAGGAAAACAAGACCAGCGTCACAGAGGTGACAAAACACTACCAGCAACTGACCCACAATCAGACTATCTTGAATGCAGACGGAGTGTCGAGGAGGCCAATGGAGGAGGCCAAGAGGCGCTGGCATGACGTGGAAACCTAAACCAGGCCCAAAGCCGCTGCCAACAGGAAGGCAGCAACGGCGACAGGAGGTGGGAGTCCTGCGCCACAGGAGGAGCTGGAGGAAATGGAGGACAGTCATCAGTGTTGAGACAGTGCAAGGAGGTGGGAGTCTGGACACAGCTCGAGAGGACCTGACACAACAACAACAGGGTGAGGATCTAAAAGGGACTGGGAGGACAGGGGGCGATGGGCACAATGGCATACATGCACAATGATGTGTAGCACACTGCACAACCACAAATACCCAGGGACATGCCCCCCATCCCCGTGACACACTGCAGCACACACACATAGCAATCACAGCACATCCCATGACAATGTGGCACAAAGTGCAACACCGACACTGCAGAACAGGGGACACAACTGGGTCACCAATGCGCAGAAACAGGCCAATCACATTGGACAGAGCCTGGAACTGTAAGATGCATATGTATGGGTACAACCTCACATCAGTCATGTAGTCCAAATGCCCACTGTCCCAACTCAAATTGCCAGCACCGCCAAAACAGTCATGATGTACATTGTCACACAGTCTGCATGTCTACAAGAACAATGCGCCAACATAAATGTCAACACAATGTAAAAATGCATCTCCCCTTCACATTGCAGGGGGGCAAACAACACCTCCAGCAGGTCGCACCAGACAACCCATCAGTGATGCCGGAGACGACCACCACACCTTCAACACCGACACCGGATCCCGTCTCAAATGGCCCATCACCCATAGTCATGAAGGAGTTCGAACAGGGGATCACATGGTTGAAGTCAAAAATCTCACCTCAGGACATTGATTGGGTGAAGATAGATCGGACAGTACAAGAGCCAAAGGAGACGGTGCATGAGTTTTATGAGAGACTTTTGCAGGCTTTTAAGCAGTACAGTGGACTAGATGTATTAGATACAAAAGACATGGGACAGTTTGTTTCGAAGTTTGTTTTTGGGATTGAGGCCAGAGGTTAGTCTCATGATACAACAGCATTTGATGTGTTGGCAGAACAAGCCTGTGGATGAGATCTTACGGTATGCCAGGTACTGTAGTGATGAGATAGAATCAAAACACAAGAAGTTGAAAGACAAATTGATGCTCGTTCAGATGCAAACGGCTCAGGGACAGCCTAATGGAGGAACGTTAGGAAGGAAGCAGGGAAATAACCAAGGAGGAAACCAGAATGTCCAACGTCAGGGAAGACCAAAGTCAATTGATCCTAAAACAGGGATGGATGTGGCAACATTGAAGAAGACCACTGCGTGTCATCTTTGTCACCGGATTGGACACTGGAAACGCGAGTGTCCTTTGAACCCGATGAATCAAGTGCAGCAGGAAGGAGAGATAGTTCAGGTACCTGTATCTGAAATGGTTCCCACTGTGACTAGACCTAGGATGGTGAAAGGGGGGACCAATAGCCCGCAAGAGCAAGTCCCTCAACCACCTAGGGTTCAGAATGTACAACAAGGAGTCCGAACGTACATGCAGATGCGCATGTTCGAGGGAAGTGAGGAGTTTGGTCCGGATCCGTTGGCATGACGGTGCCTGAGAGGGGAGGAAGACTGCAAACTTGGAGGAGTCTTAGAGGTAGACCAGAGGGGACTATTTGTGGAAGCAGACATTGATGGTCAACCTACCACCTTCTTGGTTGACACTGGTGCTACCTGGTCTACTGGAAGATCAGCAGTAGTCCCCAACCTACCCCTCTCGGGACAATCGATCCAAGTTGTAGGTGTAGCAAATAAGAAACTGACTAGCCCACTGACTGAGCCAATTCCGGTGAGAATAGGAACCTTCAAGGATCTACACCAGTTTATGGTGTGCGACTTGAGTCCAGTTTGCCTGTTAGGAAGAGATCTGTTGTGCAAGTTGAATTGCACCATCTATTGCACGCCAAAGGGAGTGGAAGTACAGACAAAGGATGATGATGCGACCTTTAAGGTTGCAAACCAGCATGTGTGTATAGAAATGTACCCAGCGCTGACAGTGGAAGAACTTCCACTTGATTTGAGGGATTCTGTGTCAATCGATGTGTGGGACCTCAGTGGTGAGGAGATTGGTTTGGTCAAAGGCGTAGACCCAGTGAAAATCCAGGTTAAGCCGAATGTAGAATTCCCTAGGATGCCCCAGTACAATCTGTCACCTGAAACGATTGCAGGAATTAAGCCTGTAATTGAGTCTATGATCAAGCAGGGAATTCTGAAAGAGATCATGGGTAGCCCATGCAATTCACCTATCATGGGACTACAGAAACCGAGTGGGAAATTCAGGATTGTACAAGACTTGCGAAAAATCAAAGAGATAGTTGTTCCATGTTGTCCGGTGGTACCGAATCCATCTGTAATCCTGTTTCAGATCGCATGTGAAGCTGAGTGGTTTACAGTGATTGACTTGTGTCAAGCATTCTTCTCGATCCCACTACATGAGGAAAGCCAATTTCTTTTTGCTTTCCGGCTGGAGAATCGCGTGTTAACGTGGTGTCGTATCCCACAGGGGTATACGGAGAGCTCATCGATCTTTAATCAGATCTTGAAGAAGAATCTCGAAGGTCTTGTGTTGCCGCAGAACTCCGTTCTGGTGCAATACATTGATGATTTGCTCGTTGCGTCAGAAACTGAAGATGCTTGCAGGATCGATACCATTGCCTTACTGAATCATTTGGCAGAGAACGGACACAAGGTGTCTCCGAGAAAATTGCAGTACTGTTTGAGTGAAGTGCAGTATTTGGGTCACAGAATTGAGAAAGGCAAGAGAAAGGTGTCACCAGATCGTATTGAGGCTATTATGAATATGCCTGTGCCTACCACTCAGACAGAAGTCAGAATGTTCTTGGGGATGGTTGGCTATTGTCGCCAATGGATTCCCAATTTCTCCTTTGAAGCGAAGCCCTTACAATGGCTAACGCACAAGGATGTGAGTGATCCGTGACCATGGGACGAAGACTGCTTGAGGTCATTTCTGAGGCTGAGAGAAGCCCTGTGTTGCGCTCCAGCTTTGGGGATGCCTGATTACAACAAGGCATTCACATTGTTCTGCTGTGAGAGAGAAGGCTGCGCATTGGCAGTCTTGACTCAGAGTCATGGAGGTGTCCGTAGTCCAGTTGCCTACTCTTCAGCTACTCTAGATCCAGAACAGGGGACACAACTGGGTCACCCATGCGCAGAAACAGGCCAATCACATTGGACAGAGCCGGGAACTGTAAGATGCATATGTATGGGTACAACCTCACATCAGTCATGTAGTCCAAATGTCCACTGTCCCAACTCAAATTTCCAGCACCGCCAAAACAGTCATGATGTACATTGTCACACAGTCTGCATGTCTACAAGAACAATGCGCCAACATAAATGTCAACACAATGTAAAAATGCATCTCCCCTTCACATTGCAGGGGGGCAAAAAACACCTCCAGCAGGTCGCACCAGACAACCCATCAGTGATGCCTGAGATGACCACCACACCTTCGACACCGACACTGGATCCCGTCTCAAATGGCCCATCACCCATATTCATGAAGAAGTTCGAACAGGTGATCACATGGTTGAAGTCGAAAATCTCACCTCAGGACATTGATTGGGTGAAGATAGATTGGACAGTACAAGAGCCAAAGGAGACGGTGCATGAGTTTTATGAGAGACTTTTGCAGGCTTTTAAGCAGTACAGTGGACTAGATGTATTAGATACAAAAGACATGGAACAGTTTGTTTTGAAGTTTGTGTTGGGATTGAGGCCAGAGGTTAGTCTCATGATACAACAGCATTTGATGTGTTGGCAGAACAAGCCTGTGGATGAGATCTTACGGTATGCCAGGTACTGTAGTGATGAGATAGAATCAAAACACAGGAAGTTGAAAGACAAATTGATGCTCGTTCAGATGCAAACGGCTCAGGGACAGCCTAATGGAGGAACGTTAGGAAGGAAGCAGGGAAATAACCAAGGAGGAAACCAGAATGTCCAACGTCAGGGAAGACCAAAGTCAATTGATCCTAAAACAGGGATGGATGTGGCGACATTGAAGAAGACCACTGCGTGTCATCTTTGTCACCAGATTGGACACTGGAAACGCGAGTGTCCTTTGAACCCGATGAATCAAGTGCAGCAGGAAGGAGAGATAGTTCAGGTACCTGTATCTGAAATGGTTCCCACTGTGACTAGACCTAGGATGGTGAAAGGGGGGACCAATAGCCCGCAAGTGCAAGTCCCTCAACCACCTAGGGTTCAGAATGTACAACAAGGAGTCCGAACGTACATGCAGATGCGCATGTTCAAGGGAAGTGAGGAGTTTGCTCCGGATCCATTGGCATGACGGTGCCTGAGAGGGGAGGAAGACTTCAAACTTGGAGGAGTCTTAGAGGTAGACCAGAGGGGACCATTTGTGGAAGCAGACATTGATGGTCAACCTACCACCTTTTTGGTTGACACTGGTGCTACCCAGTCTACTGGAAGATCAGCAGTAGTCCCCAACCTACCCCTCTCAGGACAATCGATCCAAGTTGTAGGTGTAGCAAATAAGAAACTGACTAGCCCACTGACTGAGCCAATTCCGGTGAGAATAGGAACCTTCAAGGATCGACACCAGTTTATGGTGTGCGACTTGAGTCCAGTTTGCCTGTTAGGAAGAGATCTGTTGTGCAAGTTGAATTTCACCATCTATTGCACGCCAAAGGGAGTGGAAGTACAGACAAAGGATGATGATGCGACCTTTAAGGTTGCAAACCAGCGTGTATGTATAGAAATGTACCCAGCGCTGACAGTGGAAGAACTTCCACTTGATTTGAGGGATTCTGTGTCAATCGATGTGTGGGACCTCAGTGGTGAGGAGATTGGTTTGGTCAAAGACGTAAACCCAGTGAAAATCCAGGTTAAGCCGAATGTAGAAATCCCTAGGACGCCCCAGTACAATCTGTCACCTAAAACGATTGCAGGGATACAGTGATTGACTTGTGTCAATCATTTGGCAGAGAACGGACACAAGGTGTCTCCGAGCAAACTGCAGTACTGTTTGAGTGAAGTGCAGTATTTGGGTCACAGAATTGAGAAAGGCAAGAGAAAGGTGTCACCAGATCGTATTGACGATATTATGAAAATGCCTGTGCCTACCACTCAGACAGAAGTCAGAATGTTCTTGGGGATGGTTGGCTATTGTCGCCAATGGATTCCCAATTTCTCCTTTGAAGCGAAGCCCTTACAACGGCTGACGCACAAGGATGTGATTGATCCGTGACCATGGGACGAAGACTGCTTGAGGTCATTTCTGAGGCTGAGAGAAGCCCTGTGTTGCGCTCCAGCTTTGGAGATGTCTGATTACAACAAGGCATTCACATTGTTCTGCTGTGAGAGAGAAGGCTGCACATTGGCAGTCTTGACTCAGAGTCATGGAGGTGTCCGTAGACCAGTTGTCTACTGTTCAGCTACTCTAGATCCAGTAGCTTCTGCGTTGCCCAAATGTCTCAAATCCGTTGCTGCAACAGGTGTCAGTATTGAAAGATGTGAGAGTATTGTAATGGGACATCCACTTACAGTCTATGTGCCACACTCTGTTGAACTGTTGATGACGAGGACTAAAACACAGCACCTCACAAACAACCAATTGACACGTTATGAGCAAGTTATACTTGCTGCAGAGAATGTAACATTGAAGAGGTGTTCTGTTTTAAATCCAGCAACATTGATGCCTATTCCAAATTTAGACGATGAAGATTGTGAGAATCACGACTGTCTCGATGTGACTGAGCTGTGCACCAAACCGAGACCAGACATTGTTGATGAACCGCTCCTTAACCCTGATGAAATTTTCTTTGTGGACGGTTCGTGTTTAAGAGACAATGTCGGTCGATTGAGAGCAGCGTTCGCTGTATGTACCATCACAGGGGTGGTTGAAGCTGCTTGTTTAGAGGGAGTACACTCCGCACAGGTAGCTGAAATCATTGCCTTGACCCGTGCCTGCTTGGCGGCTGATCAGATTCGAATAACGATTCATATCGATAGTCAGTACGGGTTTGGTGTCGTTCATGACTTCGGACAGTTATGGTCACAGAGAGGGTTCATGACATCTTCTGGTTCGCCCATTAGAAATGGGGAATATGTGAGAAAGTTGTTGGAAGCATTGCAATGTCCGAAAGAGATTGCTGTTGTCAAATGTTCAGCCCATTCCAAGGGAAGCGACTTTGTATCTATGGGGAATAGCTATGCTGACGAAGTCGCCCGGTTTTGTGCAGAACAAGGATGCATATTTACTGGAGGGTATACTGGAGAAAGCCAAGAAAGAACCAATCTCAGCATGATGTTAGCCATGGCCGATACATGGGAGGAGCTAAAGCGACTGCAGGATGAGGTTACCGATCAGGAACGAGACAGCTGGATACGAGTAGGATGTGAGAAGGAAGATGTGGATGTGTGGGTTTCGAGTGATGGACGAGCTGTGCTACCAGAATGTCTGTTGAGTCCAATGGCAAGACTGATTCATGGTGCAGTACATCTTGGCAGAGATGCAATGGTGCGAGTGTTCAAACAGACATGGTACAATCCGAAGTTTCGTGTAGTAGCTGAAGCTGTGTGTCAGAAGGGGTGTTACATGTCAGCAGATGAATGCAGGAAAGATAACTGCTGTGACATTAAGCCACATTGGGAGGTCAGGAGGGCCTTTTTTTTTTTTTTTTTTTTTTTTAAAACCTTTATTACAATTCCGAAAAGATACAAGTATGGGCCTACAACCAACAGGCCGGCCGCTAAACGCAGTGTAAACATAGGCACGACTTAACATGCACATCAATGAAGCAGCAAAAGAGTTACTAAAGTGCTAATCATCGCAGTCAGCCACAGCCGCAGTCCCTAAACAAACAGGAAAGGTTTCATATTTTTGAAAAACAGAAAACATCAAACTCACAAGGCAGAGGAGGTTAATGGCAGAAACATGTGCTCCTCGTATCGAGGGAGTAAACCAACCTGGGTAGACAGAGGGGGGGGAGGGGGGCAAGGCAGAAGCGACAAAGTCGCATGTCGCAGGAGCATACAGGAATGCGGGGGCTAGGGAGACAGAGCGTCGTCCATCTCACGCGTCTGGGGCGGGGCGCAAATACCTCCACGATAGGAGTTCCAGGGACCCCACACCTTAATCCACTTCCCAGGCTTGCCTCTCGCCACATACACCGTTTTCTCTCTAAACATACACCAGTCCATGTGTTCCTTCCACTCGGAGACCGCTGGCGGCCTCTGGGAGCCCCACAGTTGTGCGATGTCACGCTTCGCTATCATGTAGCCTAGGGTCACCCATTGCGTCTGCGTCACATCGTCGTCCAGTTCTATACCGTCTGCAATCCATGTCTCCCGCAATGAGGCCAGCAAACCCATTCGATCATTGATAAGCTTTTTATAAATCAACGAAATGGTACTATCCGGCACATAGGCGTCCAATATTCTGTCTTCCAACGGGGAATGCTCCGGAATAGCCGCCACGTCTGAGAACACGGAACACAAGGCATGATGAACTTGAACATACCGATAGTATTCCCTATCATTCAACTGGTATTCCGTTTTCAGCATGTCGAACGTCTTGAATTTCCCTTTCGTCCAGAGATCCCCTACCGTGCTGATACCAATCGTATCCCACTTCTCGAAGCCTTTCGTAGTATACAGACAACCCAAACGCTGGGACGCGTACAATGGCGTAGCCCGAGTCAAGCGATCCCTCCATCCCATCGCCGCATTTGCTGCATGCCACACCTGCACTGCGACCCGCGTCGGGCCCGTCAACCGCGCATCAAGGGACCCCGAGTATAGTGCTCGATTATAGTCTCCGCCTGGCAGTAGCAATTTGTCCATCTCAAAAGCCGGGTTCAAAGCAGGGCCATACATCCCGTGATTGACGGCAGCCAACTGGGAGGCCCAGTAATATCGCTTAATGTCAGGGAGGGCGACCCCCCCGTCATACCACGGTAGGGTCAGTTTAGCAAGAGCAATCCGCGGCAGCCCATCCCAAAACAATCGACGCTGGAGACACTCCACCTCCCGAAAATAACGGGCCGGCACTACGTCCATAGTATTCTGCAGGGCGTACAAAAAACGTGGTAGCGACATCATTTTGAACAATGCTGCCCGGCCGAGCGGCGAGAGCGGCAGCCGCCGCCAACCCGCCACATCCGCCCTTAGGCGCTGAAGGGGGGGGAGAAGATTCCGTTCATACCGGGCCACCGGATCCAGGGTTATAAAGATACCCAAATACGTGAACCCCGACTCCGCAATCTGGATAGGGCACCCCCGCGGAAGGGGGGGGGCCTCCCCGGAGAGAACATATACACAAGACTTAGCCCAGTTAATTACCAATCCGGAGTTGCGACCAAAGGAGCTCAACACATCCACCAATAGAATGAGCGATTTACGCGGAGATGCAAGTTACAAGAGGATATCGTCCGCATATAGAGAAACACGATCCTCGTATTCCGGCGTCCATCTAAGGCCACGTATCGAGGGGTGCCACCGCAACCATTCCGCAAGGGGCTCCAAGCAAAGCGCAAAGAGAAGAGGCGATAGTGGACATCCCTGTCGGGTGCCCCTACCCAAAACAAAGGGAGCCGACACCCGTCCGTTGACCACTACCTGTGCCAGTGGGTTGTCATAAAGCAATTTCACCCAACCGATAAACCCCGGGCCGAACCCAAACTTCGCCAACGCCGCCCAGATGTATGGCCATTCCAAGGTGTCGAACGCCATGGTAGCGTCCAAGGACGCCAAGATGGCCAGCTCACGAATGAATGGGGCGCGAGCAAGGACGCCATGCAGTCGCCGCAGGTTCAAAGCGGTATTGCGATGGGGTATAAAACCGGATTGATCCTGATGAATCAGGTCGCCCACAACCCGGATCAGACGATTGGCCAGTACCTTGGCGAGGATTTTGGGCTCCGCGTTTCACAAAGAGATAGGCCTGTAAGAAGTACACCGATCCCGCGGCTTCCCTTCCTTGTGGATAACAACAATAGTAGCAAGACGTTGGTCAGAAGGGAGGGAGCCCGCCGCCCGAGCCTCAAGGAACATGTCCCGGAGATACGGGGCAATCGCATCTGGGCGCAGCTTATACAGTTCGATGGGAAGTCCGTTAGGACCCATGGCCTTACCCGAGGCAATGGAACGAATGGCCAAAGCAATCTCATCTGGCGATAGGGCCGCATCCATCAATACTTTATCCTCATCAGATAGGGAAGGCAGAGTAATGTCTCGAAGCAGCAGTCGAGAGTCTTCCTCCGATCGCTCTGAGACCGGAGAGTAGACCCCGTGAAAATACTCCGCAAAGCAATCAACAATGTCACCGGGGTCCGTCACACGCACACCATCCACCCTCTCAATCTCTGGCACCACTCGACTCGCTCTTTCCTTCTTATCTAACCAGGCAATCAACTTCCCGGCCTTATCACCCATATCGTACAATCGCCCCTGTTGCTCCCTGCTCATACTCCTGGCGGATTCAGTAACCAGCGCCTTATAGTCGGCCTGCTTAAGCTCCAGCACATGCAATCTATCATCCGTAACACCTTGCTCCAGCTCACTCTCCAACTCGGTGATCTCATTTTCTAGCCGAACAACCTCCTGCGCCTCGCATTTTTTGGTATGGGAAATGAGAGATAGGGCCTGGCCCCGGAGCACCGTCTTAAAGGCCTCCCAAAGGGAGATGGCGGAAGACACCGACCCCACGTTATCATTAAAATAGTGTTCCAAAGACTTAACCAGGTCTGCACGGATCGTGGGGTTTCGTAGATACCAGGGGTTGATCGGCGCCACCCTCCCCTCCGCCCCCAAGGCGATATCTAGGTGTAGCAAAAGAGGGGAGTGATCAGATATACCGCGTGCCAAGTGTCGCACTTCCCCGATCATACCAGCTTGGGCCACAGGCACTAGCATATAGTCAAGCCTCGAAAGACTACTGTGGGCCCCAGAGTGGAAGGTATATTGCGCCTGTCCAGAGTGTTTCAACCGCCAGCAGTCTATCAGTCCCAGGGTATCCAAAAAGCCCCCCAGCCAGTTCTGGGTCCGAGGGAGGTCCCTAGGGGGGTGTCGATCTTCAACTCCGGAAACCACTGCGTTAAAATCCCCCCCAAGACCAAAACCCCCCCTGGAAGCCCAAGTAGCAGGCGCCCCAAATCTGCAAAGGTGGCCGTCTGCAGGCCCGGCGGCACGTAGACCGCGACCAGCGAAATCAATCTACCCTCCCACCTCTCCACCAGCGCAGTGTAGCGCCCTCTGTCGTCGTGGAGCACCTCATCCACCACCAGCGGGAGAGAGGCCCTGACTAAAATGCCCACTCCCCTCGAGCCAGAGGTGAAACCAGAATGGGCCAGGAGGCGATATCCTCGTCTGTTCATGGCATGAAAAGAGTTCCCTATGAGGTGCGTTTCCTGCAAGAACACAATGTCAGGCGAAATACGTTTCAAGAACTGCAGGACTACCCCCCGCTTTATCCTGTCCCCCAGCCCATTCACATTCCAGGAAAGAAGTCTCAGTCCCCTACCCCCCATCCCTCCCAGCACAAAATATCCCCCTCCCGGGGAGCACAATCATAATAGCACAGCGAAAAATATTACCCCGCCTTGTGAAACAAACAAACAAACTCCAACCCCCCCCATCAACCCCAACAAAACTCCCCCCTCCCTGCACCCCTGCGTGAGCCCGAACAGCCCCCCCAACATGCAGTGTGCCTGTCGCCCCAATATGGAAAAAGGACAAGAAAAAACCCCAGAAGGAGGAAAGGGCCCCAGCAAGCCCCCCGCAACCTCCAAATACCACGGTGTAACGCCCTGAACGTCTCAGGATCGTTTAACAGACACGATAATGAGAACGCAACCACTTGTGAAGGTTTAGTTATTTTAATGAAGGCAAAAATAATACAAGGAATAAACAAAGGTTATAGTCACTGGAATCCTCCAGGATAAGTACGTTACCAGCCCACAGCACGGATGGTCCTAACCGTCCTCTGCATATACGCCGATCCCGGCGTATGCCAACAGAGGGCAGAAATGAAATGGCCGACAATGCCAATCGGTAGGCTGTGAGGGGCACGAAGAGTGTTGGGGAGAATCGAGGAGTCAGGGAAACACCCAGCCGGGGTCTCTACCTGAAGGGAGCAGCCGCTCAACCTCTTCCTCAGACTGCACCGGGACGCGGAGTCACCTCCTGGTGATGCGTCACCGATACCCCAATCACAAGCAAAGAAGTCTGAACGGAGAGCAGCCGCTCGATCGATCCTGTGGACTTCCGAGTCTGTAACGCGGCAAACACCTCCTGGTGTGCGTTACAGCTGGCAGTCCCTGTATCTCTGGTCGGGCTGGGAGTTACGACTCCAACCAGCAAAACGCCACTGCGCTTTGACTCAGCCGAGTCAAAAAGCGAAGCTCAATGGTTATCCGGTAGAGCTTCCGGGTCCTTCACAGGTGACGATGGGGCAAGACACGGCCCAGGGAGTAACGACTCGACCTACCTCCGTTCTTGCCTTACTGGAGCACCACTCCGGAACACTGCTTCTTCACTAAGCAGGTACGTCGGTGTAAACACAATATCCGACAGCGTTGTACCTCCCGGTTCCTCCCTTTATAGGGCGTGTTTTCCTTGAGTTATGTAACAGCTCTCCTGTTTACATAAGGGCGTGTTTTCCTTGAGTTATGTAACAGCTCTCCTGTTTACATAAGGGCGTGTTTTCCTTGAGTTATGTAACAGCTCTCCTGTTTACATAACCTCTCAACCGCTAAGCATCCTGGGCGATGTAGTCCGTTTTCGCTGGTTACCGTTTTCCTCCCCTCGCATGACAGGAATTCTTGACAGTACATCCTCCCTCTCAGCGGCTCCCCACGGGTCCAGCGCTGGCAGGAAAACGCCGATGGAACAAGGAGACCAAGCGCGGAGCATGAACCCCTTCAGCCGGTTCCCATGACTGCTCCTCCGGGCCATAGCCTTTCCACGCAACCAGGTACCACAGCTTCCCCCTGCGCCATTTGGACGCCCGTATGCCCGACACTTCATACTCCACCTCCGACTCCACGCATACCGGCCTAGGTGTCCCAGACGGCTTGGAGGGTGCTGGTTTGAGCAATGATACATGAAAGACAGGGTGTATCCGCAATGACTGGGGCAAGCACACCTTCACGTTCACGGGACCCATACACTTGGTAATTCGATAGGGGCCCATGTATTTGGGATGGAACACACTGTTCTTTCGAAACCTCATGTTTCTAGTGGATATCCAGACGTAGTCTCCAGTGCGGTACAGTGGCCCGGGCCTTCTCTTCCTGTCTGCCGCAGCCTTGTATCTTCTCTTGGCCTCTAGTAGGACAGCCCTTGAGCGCATCAACGTGTCTTTTATGTGTGCCACCCTGTCCGCTGTGGCGGGAATCCTGTCCTCTCTGAACGGATGTAGAAATGGCAAGAACCTGGGATGTTGGCCATAGTTGCTATAGAACGGAGATGACTGTGTGGAGCTGTGAGTGGCATTGTTATAGGCTATCTCTGCAACCCATAGCAAGTCGACCCATTCTTCCCTGCCCTGGTCCACAAAACATCGCAGATACTGTTTGAGCGTTTGGTTCAGGCGCTCGGTTTGGCCGTCCGTTTGAGGGTGGTAGCTGGTGGACAGGGCGGTCTTAACATGCAGCGCAGTGCACCAAGTCTTCCAGAATTGCGCAGTAAACTGCGACCCCCGGTCCGACACGATCACCCCAGGTAATCCATGCAGTCGTACCACATTCTTTAGGAGTAGTGACGCCAATTCCCCGGCCGTAGGGACTCTCTTGCAGGGGATGAAGTGCCCCATTTTCGTCAAGTAATCCACCACCACCAGTATTGCCGTCATCCCCTGGTCTACCGGTAGGCCCACCACGAAGTCCAGTGATATGCTATCCCATGGTCTATCCGGGGTCGGAAGTGGATGTAAGAGCCCTTGGGTTCGGCCATGGTCGGTCTTCATGGTAGCACACGTAGGACACTCCTGTCCCCACCTCCTGACATCCACTCTCATGGTTGGCCACCAGAAATGCCGTCCCATGCTAGCCACCGTTTTTTCAAAGCCCAAATGACCTGCGCATGGAGAGTCATGGCACCAGATGAATGCTTGTTTCCTTAGCCTAGGCGTGGGTATCAATAGGCACCTGCCCTTCAGGGGTATCCCGTCCTTCAACTGCCATTCTCTGTGACTGAGGAGCCACCTCCGCCATGCGAATGACCTGATCCCTCTCTTTATTCCCCTCAGGAAAGTATCCGGTTGGATAACCCCCAATACCATCCTCGGGGAAATGATGGAATGCTCGGTCGCAGGCAATGGTTCCTTAACTGCAGATTGACGGGACAGGGCGTCCGCCTTCCGGTTTTCCGTCCCCGGCCGATATGTGATGCGGAAGTTGAACCCCGCAAAGAAGATCATCCACCGCAGCTGCCTGGGAGAAAGGTGTCTTGTGGCCGTCATGAACTGTAGGTTCCGATGGTCCGTGTACACCGATACCACATGTCTTGCCCCCATCAACCAATGCCTCCATTCGGTGAAGGCGTCCTTGATTGCGAGAAGCTCCTTCTCCGCAATATGGTAGTTGCGTTCGGCGTCGTTGAGTTTGCGGGACATGTACGCAACGGGATGAAGCACCCCTGTGTCGTGGTTGCGTTGGGACAAGATAGCCCCCAGCGCCACATCCGATGCGTCCGCTTCCACCACGTAGGGGAGATCCGGATCGGGGTGAGCCAACACCGGCGCCTTACCAAAGGCGCTTTTCAGGGCCTCAAAGGCTTTGTTCGCTTCAGGGGACCAGACAAACTCCTTGGACTTCCTCAGTAGCTGTGTGATTGGGGCCACCAATCCTAAAAATCCATCTATAAACCGCCTGTAAAAGTTGGCGAAGCCAATGAAACTTTGGACGTCCTTCACGCTTTGGGGCACCGGCCATTCTTTCACCGCCTTGATCTTTCGTTCTGCCATCTCCTGTCCCTCTGGACTCAGCATCACTCCGAGGAATTCCACGGATGTGACGTGGAAGTCACACTTGCTGAGTTTACAAAACAGCATGTTTTCCCTCAGCTTTTGGAGCACAGCTTTGACGTGGTGTACGTGCTCCTCCACACTGGACGAATAGATGAGGATGTCGTCGATATATACGACCACGTAGATATCCAACTCCTCTCTGAATACCTCATTCAAAAAGTACTGAAAGGCTGCCGGGGCGTTGCACAGACCGAACGGCATGACGAGGTACTCAAAAAGGCCGAACCTGGTCTTAAAGGCGGTCTTCCACTCATCTCCGTCCCTCATGCGCACCAGATGGTATGCCCCTTTCAAATCCAACTTGGTGTAGATACGAGCTTTCTTGACCTGTTCCAGAAGTACACTGATGAGAGGCAAGGGGTACCGATTCTTTACGGTTATCGCATTCAATGCCCTAAAGTCCACACAGGCTCTCAGCTCCCCATTAGCCTTCGGGATGAAGAAGAGTGGCGAGGCAGCCGGAGACTTGGACGGGCGGATGAATCCTAGCTTGAGGAGTTTATCCAGGTACCCCCGGAGATGCACGTTTTCAGGCTCCGTCAGGGCATACAGCCTGCCGCTGGGAACGCTGGCCCCTGGCACCAGGTCGATCTGGCAGTCAAACTGTCTATGTGGTGGTAGCACTTCCGCCTTCACCTCATCAAATACATCCTCAAAACTGTGATAAGCCTGGGGGAGAGCCACATCTTTTTCTGCCGCTGTAGCCACCGTCTGACTCCCGCTCTCATCTGCGTCAAGGGATTCCGTTCTTATTCCACAATGCAGGATGCAATACGGTGACGTCAGTTCGATGCGATGTGTTGGCCAATCCACAGAGGGGTTGTGTTTCTGTAGCCACGGCAATCCCAATATGACGCCATATTGGGGCGCTCGGATGATGTTAAAATCGATTTGTTCCAAATGGTTCCTCCCACATCTCATCGGAAGGACCCCCGTGTGCTGCCCGATGGGCCCCGTCACCAATCGCCTTCCGTCTACAGCATAGACGTCTTCGGGTACAGCTTTGGGAAGAAGCACTAGCCCTAGCCTGCATGCCTCGTTGTGGTCCATAAACATGCCAGTGGCCCCTGAATCCACCATGGCCACAACGGGTATCCACTGGTCATGCACTCCCACGTGCACCGTGAGAAACAGGTGTCGTTGTCCCTTAGTGACCGAGTTGGAAAGTGAAGGGATGGTTGAGTGACTCCGAGATGCCCCTTCTTTGGTCTGGGAGTCCTCTAGTTTTCCGCCGGTACGTCCACCATGGCTGTTACCGACCGGTTGGCCCGATAACGTGACGTCTTCGGTTTGGCAGGGCATTCACGTACGTAGTGGCCCTTTTTGCCACAATATAGGCACAATCCTTGTTTACGGCGTGACTCTTTCTCCGTGGCTGTGAGGCTCGCTCGTATTGCGCCGATGTCCATGGGTTCTCCCTTGGATGCGGTGGAAGTTTCAGGACTTCCCACTGTCACATAGGATGGAAGGGATTTTCCTTTTCTCCCATGATCCCCCTTTCTTTCACTTAGCCTATGTTCCAGCCGTAATACCAGGTTGATAAGGCCCTCACATGTCTTGGGTTGTGGGTCAATATGAGCCACGGCGTCCTTGAGCTCATCGCACAGCCCGTGATGGAAGAGCGCCGTCTGTTTAGCAACAGGCCACTTGGTTTCCGCAACCAGCCTTCGGAACGCGTTGAGATACTGCACCAGGTCGTTGGATCCCTGTCTCAACTCAAGCATTTCACGGTCCGCCGTGTACGAGTCAGCCCTTCTGTCGAAGACTTTCAGGAATTCCTCGCGAAAAGCACCCCAATCACATAAGATGGGGTCGTCCCTGCTCACCAGAGGTACGGCCCATTGTGCCGCGTTTCCAGCCAAATAGGATATAAGGAAAGCCACACGAGCCTGACTCGTGGGGAACGCCCTTGGTTTGCACGATAAATGTAGCGCCACTTGTGTGAGGAATACCTGCACTGTGTTAGGATCCCCACTGTACCTCTCTGGTGTTGCCAAGGGGACGGCTACCGGCATTTCCACTACTACCGCAGGGGTCTGGTTCGTGAGGGAGGTGCTGGGCGTGAGCGGGTCCAATTGGATAGCATCCAGTCTGGCTTTTACATCGGCTGTTTCTTGCCTGGAGGCAGCCAATTCAATTTGCACGGTCTCTAAAGCAGCCAGCACATCATCAAGTGTTGCCATGTCTGTTATCGACCGGGAGACAGTTAGTGTTATTAAGGTCGGATATTTTGTAACGCCCTGAACGTCTCAGGATCGTTTAACAGACACGATAATGAGAACGCAACCACTTGTGAAGGTTTAGTTATTTTAATGAAGGCAAAAATAATACAAGGAATAAACAAAGGTTATAGTCACTGGAATCCTCCAGGCTAAGTACGTTACCAGCCCACAGCACGGATGGTCCTAACCGTCCTCTGCATATACGCCGATCCCGGCGTATGCCAACAGAGGGCAGAAATGAAATGGCCGACAATGCCAATCGGTAGGCTGTGAGGGGCACGAAGAGTGTTGGGGAGAATCGAGGAGTCAGGGAAACACCCAGCCGGGGTCTCTACCTGAAGGGAGCAGCCGCTCAACCTCTTCCTCAGACTGCACCGGGACGCGGAGTCACCTCCTGGTGATGCGTCACCGATACCCCAATCACAAGCAAAGAAGTCTGAACGGAGAGCAGCCGCTCGATCGATCCTGTGGACTTCCGAGTCTGTAACGCGGCAAACACCTCCTGGTGTGCGTTACAGCTGGCAGTCCCTGTATCTCTGGTCGGGCTGGGAGTTACGACTCCAACCAGCAAAACGCCACTGCGCTTTGACTCAGCCGAGTCAAAAAGCGAAGCTCAATGGTTATCCGGTAGAGCTTCCGGGTCCTTCACAGGTGACGATGGGGCAAGACACGGCCCAGGGAGTAACGACTCGACCTACCTCCGTTCTTGCCTTACTGGAGCACCACTCCGGAACACTGCTTCTTCACTAAGCAGGTACGTCGGTGTAAACACAATATCCGACAGCGTTGTACCTCCCGGTTCCTCCCTTTATAGGGCGTGTTTTCCTTGAGTTATGTAACAGCTCTCCTGTTTACATAAGGGCGTGTTTTCCTTGAGTTATGTAACAGCTCTCCTGTTTACATAAGGGCGTGTTTTCCTTGAGTTATGTAACAGCTCTCCTGTTTACATAACCTCTCAACCGCTAAGCATCCTGGGAGATGTAGTCCGTTTTCGCTGGTTACCGTTTTCCTCCCCTCGCATGACAGGAATTCTTGACACACGGGGCAAATCGTTACAAACTGGAGTCCAGTGCAGCCACAGGTGCAAAACGTTACCAATACAGTCCATCACCAGGATCACAGTTCCGTTCCTACTCCGTCAAACCCGCTCCGCTCTCCGCCATCCGACCCTCCCGATCCCGACTCTTGGGCAGGGCATCCAGCCACTCTCCCACCGCCTCTGGCCGGTCGAAGAAGTGGGAGCGACCATCCAACTCGACCCGCAGCCTAGCCGGGAACAGCATCGCATACTTGAACTCCATGTCTCTCAAGCGCCGTTTGATGGCTGAGAATCCCATCCGTTGCTTTTGAACCGCTTGTGTAAAGTCTGGGTAAAAGCTAACATTAGAGTTCTCAAATCGTAATGGCCCAGCCACCCTCGACGCCTGCAGGATAGCGTCACTATCCCGAAAATTAAAAAGTCGGGCAATGATAGGCCGCGGGGGGGGCACCCACCTTGGGCGCACCCCCCGGGATCCTGTGGGCCCGTTCCACAGCGAAGAACTTGCTCAGCCCTTTGGGTGCTAGATGAGTCACCACTAGATCCTCCACAAAAAGATCCACAGCAGACTCCTCCGACCGTTCGGGCACGCCAATAATGCGGACGTTGTTCCGTCTGGCCCTGCCTTCGGAGTCCTCAAGGCGACGCTCGGTCAGGTCACTGGCGAGCTGCAACCTCCGCACCGTCGTCTGCAAGGCGGCCACATCTACCGTTAGGCTCGACGCTGCTTGGGTCAATGAGTCGACCCGGTCATTGGTTTTCGACAGGTCCGCTCTGACCAAGGTGACATCAATCAGCACCGAGTCCAATTTGTTAGCCAGAGTATCCAATTGCTGGTTCACAGTCACCTTCATCTCCTCAATGGCCCCCATGACATCCAACAGGGTCAATTCGGATGACGCGCCCGAGGCCTCCTTGGGCGGCTCAGGCGATTTACGCGATCCACTAGGGGATCCCTTTGGCTGTGCATAGCGGTCCATATTGTTGGCCTGGGAATAAGCTCCCCTCCGGGTAGATTTGGGTTTCAGTTTGTCGCCGTCCACTCTCGTCGTCATCGTCAGCGATCAGCAAGGTCAACACCCTCCAGCACCCGGAGGAAGGCCAGGAGATCCGGACCGCCAACTGAAAGTGGCCTGTTTACAGTTCAAGACTAGGCCTTGCACTCCGTACTCCGCGCAGCTCTCCCAATGTCCCACGCATCAGTCTCAGTAGCTTAACTCGAAACCGAAAGTGAAAGCACTGGGTCCGGGGCAGGCCCAGCCTGGCATGCCGCTGTTGTTCAATTCGCAGCCGGGCACCTCACCAACCCGAGTTCGGCACCAAGGCCGGAGAAGGCCGCAAACTTCAGATCGCCAAAAAACACGTTCCCGGAGTCCAATTTCGATTTGGAAAACGAGTGGCACCTTAGCGCAAGATCATAAACAAAAGCCCATCGAAAAAATCAGGATTATGTCAGGATAGACGTGGGAGGTTGCGGAGGCCCCCGGGAGCCACAAGCCTATGCGGCCATCTTGGTTGCGCGCTAGGCTCCTCCCCCAGGAGGGCCTTTTAATAGGTTGCAGTTGGATTTTGTCGAGAAGCCGAAGTGCAATGGGTTGAGGTACATCTTAGTTGTGGTATGTGTCTTTTCAAAATGAGTGGAGGCTTACCCAACATGCAGATGTGACACACTCACTGTAGCTAAGCAGTTGCTGAGAGAACTTATCCCGAGGTTCGGTTTTACGACCTCTTTGGAGTCAGATAGAGGTACACATTTCCATAGCGAAATCATGAAATTGCTTTGTGCTGCCTTGAATGTGGACCAGAGACTGCATTGCAGTTATCAACCAGAGGCTTCTGGGATTGTGGAACAAGTTAATGGGACTTTGAAAGCAGGGATGGCAAAAGTGTGTTCTTCGACATCCCTGAAATGGCCCGACGCACTGCCCTTGGTTCTCATGAGCCTTCATAGTGTTCCTGATAGGAGGACTGGGTTGTCGCCGCATGAAATATTGATGGGGAGGGCAATGCGAGTACCAGCGATACCTGCCACTGCTTTGATTAACATCACTGATGACTTGATTCTCGACTACTGTAAGGGACTGGCTGACGTAGTCCGTTCTGTGTCCCAGCAGGTGCAAGCAGCAACTGTTCCAGCCTCAAGTGACCTGTGCCTCGACTTGTGCCCGGGAGATTGGGTGCTCGTGCGTAAACATGTGAGGAAGAGTTGCCTGGATGTTCGTTGGCATGGTCCGTACCAGGTAATACTGGTCACGAACACGGCAGTGAAGTGTGGGGGACTGCCGAACTCGGTGCATGCCTCCCATACCCACAGAGTTCCAGCACCCTTGGAAGATACAGCCCCTCTCGTAAATGAAAATCCAGCTGAGGTGGCAGGGCCATCTCAGAGGGCAAGCCAAGCTGTGAGGGTTGCTGACGCAGTTGGTTGTGCACTAGATAGAGCACAAAGGGGTTGTGCAAATCGAAGCCCCGAATTTGACTCAGACGGAGAAAGTCTTGCTGTGGGTGGAGTAGAGTCAAATTCTGTTGAAGAAGGAAGTAGTGCGCAGGGTATCAGAAGAGAGAGCAGAAGTGCCACAGAAGCAGAGAGAGTTTGGCCCGTGAGTCAAAGGCGGCTGAACTTGAGATTGGCACCTGAAAGAGACCTTGTGCCCGTGTTTCTGAAACGTCTGAATCTGAGCGAAGTGACGAAGAGCAAGCTCGAGCCAATTTGAGAAGGTCCAGGAGAACAAGGGTGCCGTGTCAAAGGTACGCCTCACCAGAGTGGACTTACGTTGTGACTGATGCCAGGCGTATTGAGCACGACGGGGAGGCTGAGGTCTTTGACGCTGATCAGCAATTCTCCGAACCTGAAAATAGACGTGTTGTTACTGGTTCCAGGGGTGGAAATCAAAGGAATACTGACGCTCAATATTCCGAATCCACCACTTCTGAGTAAGGTTCGTGAATTGATCTTGGAGACGCTGGTTTTTCCAACTTTTGGTATTGTACCACCGCATCAGGAGTTAGTGGTGCTTCGTCTTGAAATTCTGCAAGGTGTCTTAGAGATTTAGGGAGCTGATCTTGTTCTGGACTGAAGGTAAAACCTTTGTTGTACATAAAAGTCCAAAGAAGAAGATAACCTAGGCCTGAGTGGAAGAAGAATAAAGTTAGGGACTTTCCGTTGAAACGATGAAGGAGGGCTAAGGAAGTCTTTTTGTGGACTGTGTAAATAAGGAACTGAAAATTGCAAGGGGATTTCCAGCTTTGAGGCGTTGTTCGAACTGGTTGACAAGCAATACCCGGAGGAGGAAGAGACTCTTGCTTGTTGCTGTCGGGCCAAGAACCTTGAGAACTTTGCAAACATGGCAGATGCTGGAAATACTCACCGTAGGGCTAAGTTAGTGATAGGTACACTTGTAGGGTTGGTGATAGTCACTATAGTTGTGATAGTTGTAGCCTCATATATTGTTTCACATGAGCAGGAGGGGGAGGTACAGGGGACACCTACACCAACCACCTCTAGCCAGAAAGAGGTTACTATAGGAGCTCAAAGAGCTTTGTTACTTGAAGAGAGTTGTGGGTTTCACATAGATCTGTCTAGAAGTGACTTTAAGCTTAATGCTTATGCAAAGCTGTTGTATGAGTACGTGGATGCAATGGATGCGAAAGACTGCTATGTGTGCATGCAGCTACCTTCTTCAGTAGATGAGGGTATTAGATACCATCACCTTCCACTAACATATGGAATTTCTTGTAGTTTGTTGCTTAGTATCTTTTATAAGAGAAGACATTTTGAGTATTTCTTTTCCAATCACGATGCAGTACTTCCTGAAGTTCCAGCTTATAAGTATTTGAATAAATACGATTATAACAAGTCAGAAGACCGACTTCGGAAGTATTTCATACTGAGTTTGGAATTGGATACGGCTTATGCTCACCGACATAATTTGACGTGTTCATTGTCAGACACAGAGAAGAAGTTCATAGGTCAAGTAGAAGATAGATATAGAAAACTAACACAGACACGAAATACAGGAGAGAGTCCAGTGGAATGGACAGACGAGGAGAGATTGCACAGATCCAAGGGGAGTTATGGACCCATCGCGTTAGATCAGGTGCAAAAGGGGAAGTTGTGTGTGATATGTCCTCAGACTTATTATGAAAAGGTTTCGGTAGGACAAAGTACGTGTGATCATATCTTTACCATGAAAGACTCTGCTAAGAACTTTTTACAAGGTCCAGTGCAAGTGATTCCAACTGTTTATTAGGTGTGCGGAAGGAATGCCTATGTGAGGTTGCCTGCGAATTGGTATGGTACCTGTTACTTGGCTAGTATTTTTCCGAAAATCTATCATGCAGAAGATTTGAATCTTTTGGAGATTGGACATCATTCTAAAGTACGGAGAGCTGCGAGTGCAGCAGCAGTAATTGGTGATATCTTTGGAGCGATGATACCAAGTCTGGGTGTGATTTTGAATGATGTGAAGATTAGAAGGTAGGCGACTGTGGTTGATGAGTTGTCAATGAATATTGCGAGGTCTTTGCTGTTGGTGGATGGAGAGATGTTGTCGATAAGGACGATGGTTTTGCAGAATCGTCTTGCTTTAGACGTATTATTGGCAAAAGAGGGTGGAGTCTGTAAATTATTGAAAGTTCAGGAATGTTGTACGTATATTCCAGATAATAGCAAGGATCTGGAGAAATATATAGATAACATCACCACGATTCATCAAGTAATTGGGAATTTGACTGAAGAGGGTGTGTGGGAAAAGATTGGTAAAGGATTTGGTCATGTGGAAAGTTGGTTTGCGAGTTTGTGTGATCTGTTTGTGGGGTCTCATCAGAGCCTATAAGTGGTACAGAGGGAACAGAATAGAAAGAGCTCTCAGAGCGAGTGAAGCGCGAATGGCTAGACTGCAGGACAGTCAATACCAGAATCTCAAGAATATGGAGAGGTTCTGACGGGGGAGGATGGCAACAAGTACTGTTTAGGTCGGTTCTTTCTCCAAGGGAAGTAATTGTGTGATGGTTTGATGACATTTGTCATCAAAGGGGGGAACTGATAGAGCGTCATGCGATTCTGAAATTTGTAGGGGTGCATCATATTCACCATTAGTCAGCTCCCGCATATTATTTGATGTATGTTAAGAAGTGCCATAGAAATGTATTGCTGTAATCGTTTAACATAGAGGTGATTAGATATGTAATAATGCTTTCCGCGAAGAGTAACGTTGCAAGCTATCGTGAATGTATTTAGTAAATGCATAATGATTAGTTTTCGTGCAATGTAATGTATTAGGTTAAACGTGTGCTATGTTAAAATTACACGCGTAGGTTGCTTATTCACGTATATGAGAATAGTGAACTAATGCTTAGAGTGTGATTTAATAGTGTGTTTAATAGTGTAAAGGCCTGATCACATATATTGTAGAAGAGAAGGGCCTGTTCATTTTCTTATGTTAGCGAACGTTGTAGGCCAAAAATGATTTCCCTTGGTAAAGGCTTTGGGTTGCAGGGAGAAGTAAAATCTTAAAGACGTGAAATGTTTTTCGTTCCCATGTTTCTGTTGCAGGTGCAAGGACATTTAGCTTGTTAGTGAGACTAGGTCTTTGTTTTAGGAGTTAGGATGCTGCGAGAAGCCAACAGGTGAGTACGTTGGAATGTGGAGATGATACTTTCAGCGGAGAAGGTGCCTGGGACCCAAGGTCAAGCTAACCGTCGTTGGATGCCTTACAAGTTTGACGGAAAACTACTGGGAGAAGACCTGGCTGAAGAGGTGTGCCGAAGGGCGTGTTCTACGATTTTGGGGTTTTGTATTAGGGACAGTGCCCCGTGGGCTGAGTAGTTGAGGTTTAGACGGGAAGCTAGAAAGAGCATCTTAGATCGAGCTCTGACTAAGTGGATGTACTTCTTAGGAAGTCTTCACTTCTGACACCTTTTTATTCTTAGAGTTAGTGTAGGGATAGACTAACGCTTTTCCTTTTTAGACTAATGATTCCTAATTTGGATATTGGCTTAACCATTGCTTTCTTGATGATTTTGGAGTCAGTGATTCTTTTTGTCTTGAGTCGGATGAGAATCCTGCGTAGACTTGCTTTTGTATTAGTGCTCATTTATCTTCTACACCTTGTATTGAGGTGTCTGTATGTTCAGCTATTTTTGGTTGTAATAAAATCTTATAAATTTTAGATTCGGGGTCAGTGGTCCTTTCCAAATGAAATCTAATTTTGATGATTATGTTCTGATAATTGTATTTCCTCCCCTCTACACTATTTAGCAGATAAAAAGATCCTGGTGACCTGAGAGGATTCTTGGAGATAACCAGGTAGTCAAGAATCCGGCCCCGCTAGCGCGCAACCAAGATGGCCGCGTAGGTGCGAGGCTCCCGAGGACCTCCGCGACCTCCTGAATTAATCCTGGTGATATCCTGTCCTAGTTGAGGGGACTGTGTCGGGGAACCCGAGCAGAGGCGCCACCCGTTTTTCGGGCTCGAATCGGGCCCCGGACACCGGTGGGAGCACCGATCGAAGGTTGCGGCCTTCTCCTCGCCGGCCCCCCGGATTGGAGTAGTGGGGCGATCCGGGGACATATTGAACAACAGCGGCGGGCAGGGCTGGGTGACTCGCGTACCCCGCACTTTCACTTTCGCTTTTGCGCCCTCCTTGCACTCAAGCGAGGCTGGGTTGCGGAGCCGGGTGCGGTGGTGTGGTCTTGTCCAGGAGCCCGGCCGACCCGCCGGCGGTGGGTTGACCTGCGGTTCGGTGGTCGCCCCCGCCCCCCCCCGGAGCCCGTGAATTGGTATAGCGGCCCGTTTGAGGAGATTGGCACGGCGGTGGGAGAGCAAGCATGTCCACCAAACAAGATGGCGACCGGGCGAAGGTGAAGACGACCCGCCGTGGCACGGCGCACCAAGCCAACAGTATGGACCGCTACACGCTCCAGAAGGGTTCTCCGGAGACATTGCGCGCATCCCCGGTGGGCCCGACGGAGGCATCTGCTCATCCGGTGGATCTGACCCTCCGGGACGTCATGGGCGCCATTGCAGAGATGAAGGCCTCGGTGGACCAGCGTTTCGACACCCTAGCGCAAAAAATAGACTCGGTCCTGGTGGATGTGAGCCTTGTGAGGGCAGACTTGTCCAAAACGAACGACCGGGTCGATTCCCTGGCCCACACCACAACGAGCCTCACGACGGACGTGGTGGCCCTCCAGAAGGAGGTGCGCCGGCTTGGCCAGGCGAGCGCCCTGATGGACCGGCGACTGGAGGATTCCGAGGGTCGGGCCCGGAGGAATAATGTTCGTATTGTGGGGGTGCCGGAGGGACGAGAGGCGGAGGCGGCGGATCTTTTTGTGGAAGAATTGATCCTGACCCATCTCCAGCCCCGGGGGCTGAGTAAGCTTTTTGCGGTGGAGCGTGCTCACCGGGTCCCTGGGGGCAGACCTAAGACCGGTGCCCCGCCGCGGCCTCTCATTGCCCGGATTTTTAATTTTCGGGACAGAGATGCTATCCTCCAGACCTCCAGGCAACAGGGACCGGTCAAGCTTGACAACATGGATGTGCATTTCTACCCAGACTTTACTCCGGCGGTTCAGAAGCAGAGACAGAGTTTTCTTGGTGTTAAATGTCGCCTACGGGACCTGAACCTCAAGTACTCAATGCTTTTTCCAGCTAAGCTGAGGGTGGAGGTGGATGGTCGCACGCACTTCTTCGACCGGCCCGAGGCGGCTGGGGACTGGTTGGACACTCTGCCTGGAGATCGGGGCCGGGGGGGCGGGGGGGGCGCGGCTGGCGAGGAGGGCCCGCCGGATCAGAATTGAGGGGGGACTGAATAGGCCTTGCTCTGGACGATGTTCCTTCACCATTTATTGATTGCATATGTTCCCCTCCTATGGAGGTCATGCGGGGTCTGTTGGGGGCTTCCCTCCTCCTCTGGGGGACTAGTTAGTTTTAGCTATGGGGCGACAGGCACACTGCACTTTGGGGGGGCTGTCTGGGCTCATGCAGGGGTGCAGGGAGGGGGGAGTTCTGTTGGGATGGGGGGGTGGGGGGGTGTGTTGTTTGTTTGCACCGCAAGGCAAACCCGCTACTGTGTTGTTGTTCTTAAGATGCTCGGTGGGGGACGACCGATTGTTTCGACGTATGATGGGGGGTAGGGATTTGATTGTGTTGTCATGGAATGTTAACGGCCTGGGGGATAGGATTAAGCGTGGTGTGGTCCTGCAGTACTTAAAACGTATTTCACCAGATGTTGTCTTCCTGCAGGAGACGCACCTTATAGGTAACTCCTTTCATGCAATGAACCGGCGGGGATATCGTTTGGCGGCCCATTCTGGCTTCACTTCGGGCTCGCGGGGGGTGGGCATTATGATCAAGAACTCGCTCCCGTTGGAAATTGATGAGGTGCGCCATGATGAGAGGGGACGCTACACTGTTCTGGTGGGAAGAATGGAGGGTAGAGTGTTTATTTTTATATCAGTGTACGTCCCGCCTGGGTTACAAGCCACCACATTTGCGGATCTGGGGCACCTCCTTCTGGACCTTCCGAGTGGCCTGCTGGTGGTTGGAGGGGATTTTAATGCGGTAGCTTCTGGGTCTATGGATCGCCATCCCCCTAGGGACCTCCCCCGGGCGCAGGCGTGGCTGCCCGGCCTTTTAGACACGCTGGGCCTGGTGGACTGCTGGCGATTAAAGCATCCCGCACAGCGGCAGTACACCTTCCACTCGGGCGCCCATGGTAGCCTCTCGCGGCTTGATTACATCCTTGTCCCGGCGGCCCATGCAGGGTGGGTGGGGGAGGTGCGCCATCTGGCGCGGGGTATCTCAGACCACTCCCCATTGCTGTTACATTTCGATGTCTTCCCGAGGGGGGATGGCAGGGTGGCTCCAATCAATGCATGGTATTTGCGCGACCCCACCATTCGTGCCGATTTGATCAAATCCTTACAGCGATATTTCGACGAGAATGTGGGGTCGGTCCCTTCGGCCATCTCCCTGTGGGAGGCTTTCAAGGTGGTTCTTAGAGGGGAGGCCCTCTCCTTTATCTCCCATGCCCGGCGGCGCGAGCGGGAGGAGGTGACCCGGGTAGAGGCCGAGATTGCAGAACTGGAGGGTGACCTGGGGAGCGGGGTAACAGACGCCAAGCTGCATGTTCTACACCTAAAGCAGGCGGCCTATCGGGCCCTCGTCACGGAGGCGGCCAGGGGCCTCAGTAGAGAGCAGCAGGGGCGATTGTATGATGTGGGTGATAAGGCTGGCAAATTGATTGCGTGGTTGGATAAGAGGGAGAGAGCGAGCCGTGTGGTTCCTTTGATTGAGAGTGTGGATGGTGCGTGTGTCACCGAGCCGGAAGCCATTGTCTCCTGCTTTGCGGACTATTTCCGCGAAGTCTACTCCCCGGTTTCCCCCTGCTCGGAGGAAGATTCCCATGCCCTGCTTCGGGACATTGCACTGCCCTCCCTTACGGTGGAGGACAGGGATTCGCTGGACGCTCCTCCCACCTCGGACGAAATTGCCTTGGCTATTCGCTCGGTTGCATCCGGCAAGGCCATGGGCCCCAATGGTATTCCCATTGAGCTATACAAGCTACGCCCGGATGTGTTGGCGCCCCACCTGCGCACGATGTTCCTGGCGGCCCACTCGCAGGGTTCCCTCCCGCCGGACCAGCGTCTGGCCACAATTGTGGTGCTCCACAAGGAGGGGAAGCCCCGTGAACGGGTCACATCCTATAGGCCGATCTCGCTCCTGAACGCAGAGCCCAAAATCCTCGCCAAGGTGTTGGCCAACCGGTTGGTTGGCGTGGTGGGCGATTTGGTCCACCAAGACCAATCTGGCTTTATACCACACCGCAACACGGCGCTCAATCTGCGGCGCTTGCACGGGGTGCTCGCGCGTGTCCCATTTGTGCGGGAGCCGGCCATCTTGGCGTCCTTGGACGCCACCATGGCGTTTGACACGCTGGAGTGGCCATACATCTGGGCGATGCTGGCGAAATTTGGATTTGGACCGGGCTTTATCAGCTGGGTCAAATTGTTGTACTCGGGCCCATTGGCGCAGGTGGTGGTGAATGGGCGAGTCTCGGTCCCATTCGCGCTGGGGCGGGGCACGCGACAGGGTTGCCCCTTGTCACCTCTCCTGTTTGCACTGGCCCTGGAGCCCCTGGCGGAGTGGCTGCGGTGGCACCCTTCCATCCGTGGTCTCCGCTGGACCCCCGAGCATGAGGACCGTGTGTCCCTCTATGCTGATGATATCCTCCTGTATCTCGCCTCCCCGCGTAAATCACTGATCGTCCTGGTTGATGTTTTGCGCTCATTCGGTCGCAACTCAGGACTTGTCATCAACTGGGCGAAATCCTGTGTATACGTGCTTTCCGGGGAGGCGCCGGTCCTGCCACGGGACTGCCCGATCCAGATTGCCTCCCAGGGGTTTCGGTACCTGGGTATATATATCACTCTTGACCCGGAGGCCCGCTATGAGCGGAATTTGTTGCCCCCCCTCCAGCGCTTGAAGGAGGACGTGGTGCGCTGGCGGCGTCTGCCGCTTTCGCCGCTCGGCCGAGCGGCCTTGTTTAAAATGATGTCCTTGCCGCGCTTTCTCTACGCCCTCCAGAATACTATGGACTTGGTTCCGACACGCTATTTCCGTGAGGTGGAGGGCCTCCAGCGGCGCCTGTTCTGGGACGGGAGGCCGCGCATTGCTCTAGCTAAATTGACGCTCCCGTGGTATGATGGGGGGGTCGCCCTCCCGGACATTAAACGGTATTACTGGGCCTCCCAACTGGCTGCAATTAATCATGGCCTTTACGGGCCCGCCTTGAACCCGGCGTTTGAGATGGACAGGCTGCTCCTCCCCGGTGGCGACTACAATCGAGCGCTCTACTCTGCCGCGCCCGACTCCCGTCTGACGGGACCGACGCGTGTCATGGTGCGTGTCTGGCACGCGGCTAATGCAGCCATGGGGTGGAAGGACCGTTTGACCCGAGCGTCACCGCTGTACGCGTCTGAGAGGTTGGGCTCCCTGTGGACGTCGAAGGGCTTCGAGAAGTGGGACACGATCGGAATCAGCACGGTGGGAGATCTCTGGACGAGGGGGGGATTCAAGACTTTTGCGGCGCTGCAGACGGAGTTTCAGCTGCAGGGCAGTGAGTACTTTCGGTACCTACAAGTCCGCCATGCGCTGGGCTCCGTCTTCCCGGATGTCGCGTCCATTCCGGAGTCTTCCCCCCTGGAGGACAGAGTGCTGGATGGCCATGTCCCAGACAGCACGATCTCCCTCATATATAAAAAACTGATCAACGACAGATCGTGCCTGCTGACTAGTCTCCGCGAGGCCTGGGTCGCCGACGGTCTGGAGCTGGACGACGAGGATTGGATTTCCGCGGTGGCCTCTCCAAAAGAGGTGGCCATCCCGGCTCGCCTTCGTTTCGTCCAGCTTAAGATCTTTCACCGGGTTTACGTGACGGGGCCAAGGCTTCTACGTATGGGCTTTGCTGGTGACGGAATGTGTAAGCGTGGCTGTGGTGCGTTGGCAACTTTTATGCATATACTGTGGGAGTGCCCAAAGGTGGAGCGATTCTGGCGTGGTGTGCATGAGGTCCTGCGTGTGGTTACGCGTGTCGCGCTGTTGCCTGAAGCGAGGAGATGCCTGCTGAATGTGTGGGAACCAAATGACTATTCGGTCCCGCAGACGCGGTGGGTGACTCTGGGATACATGATAGCTAAGCGCGATATTGCTCAACTGTGGGGATCCCAGAGGCCCCCTGCGGTGTTGGCTTGGAAAGAACATATGGACTGGTGTATGTTTCGTGAAAAGGTGGTGTATGTGGCGAGGGGTAAGCCTGGGGCGTGGGTGAAAATCTGGGGCCCCTGGAACGCTTACCGCGGGGGTATTTGTGAGCCGCCGCTGCTACCGGCTGCCTCGCCTGCTCCGTCTCCCTAGATGGCCCCCCTCCCTCGGCCGTGGGCACGCGGTCCCCCAGTCCCTGATCTACTCCCATTCCCCTCGTCAGAGTTCTGCTGCTGGTTTGGATCCCCCACTTATGGAGCACATGCTGTCACTTTGGATCGCGGGTTGCCTTGCGGGTGTGGTTTTTCGTGTTGTTTTGTTTTGAGAAAAGGGAACCGTACTGTGGGCATGGAGCTATGCGGCCTGCAACATTGATATCTCCTGTTTCGCTACTCTGCACTGCCAAGAGACTCTTACTGTATGTGTGCAATATGCTTTTGTCACTCTAGCGGCCGGCCGGGTGGTTGTAGGCCCATACCTGTAAATTTTTACAGACTGCAATAAACGGTTTCAAAAAAAAAAAAAAAAAAAAAAAAAAAAAAGAATCCGGCCCCATCAACATCCCACGCAACCCACCACCAGGAACAGGGCAGACAAGCTACTTAGAGGAGAACCCAGCCCCTGCAACAGACCACACATCATGAAGCACGGCTGGCACACAACATTTCACCGACCCACACATGGCACACCAATGCCAGGTGTCAGAACACCAAAAGGAGGTGGCCCAACAGGTGCGGGTGTGGTCCATACCCATGGAAGGCCAACTAGAACACATACGTGGGTGTCCATTACCCATCAGGGACCACCTACACCCCACCAAGGAGACCCACACTGCCATAGAGACACATGCAGATGCACATTCCCAGTACAGAACCATGCCGCGGGGCACGCACATATCAGTCACACACCCACGTTGGCTCTGCGTACAATGGCCAAGTCCACTTCCCTTCCGAATTGAGTGGGTGACGACAAAGCTACATGTACAAGCTCTAATCCGCTGCCTGCGGTGACATGTCCGCGTCCGCTGTACACAGCCCAATGTAATGTCGTAGGGCCCAGTGCCCTCATGCATACAACAAGACCCACAGGGACACACACAGATATTATGTAGAACTGGCTAGGGGCACGTGCGCCTGGCCCCTTTATTGGCTGGGCCACATGTACAGTGACGACTGTGATGGATGTTTGTGGGGTGAGTGCAAGCCAGCCCTTAGGGAGTTGTTGGAGCCGGCAACAAATACAACAGTGAACACAATGAATACGGAAATAGACAACACCAGCATTACAGGGACAACTGCGGAGTATCATGGAGGTAGTCTGAGCAAGTCCAGAGGGCACACAATGAGCAAACAGAAGTGTCCTTGAGTTGCTGTGCGCTGAGTCTGGGTTACCAGAGCTGAGCGCCTTCATGTGACGAGATTGTCTAGGATTCTGTCCCTTCGGGACCTACATGATGCAGCTGCAGTGGGGGGGTGTCGCACCTGCATCATCTTCCTCATGGTCGTCCCAGGTCTCCCAGACCGCCTGAGGTGACATTGCTGCATGAACTCACCACAGTACATAACCAATACAGTAATGGACGATGATTTGTGGTGCACTGAGTCAGTGGCACCTGGAGTGCTGAGCAGGGAATCAGTCAGAAGATGGCATCCACGACATGTGGAAGCAACTCCGTCAGTCTGCCAGTACGACCATTTTGACACAGGCATTTTGCGGTTGGAGTCGGTCTTGGCGGTGGTGGTGTGTGCCTCCTGCGGTGATGCGACATCCAGGCCGGTCAGGACTCGATTTGATGTGTGAGCCCTAGTGGACCACAGTTGAGGCCAGAGGCTGCGGACAGCGCAGGGCCACGGACACATGGAGTTGATGACTCCAAGGCCATCGCTTCAGAGGCCATACAATATCTCAGAAGAAGGGGTCCCGGACCTGACCAGCACAGAGTTTGTGGCCCCGGATGCACTGCGGCCGGCACAGCGCCCAGCCACAGGACGGTGACTTGCGGTGCAGTCAGATGGGCCATGCGACCTGAGTGGGTCCCCATCAATGTCCGAGGTGTATGTTGCGGAGAGTTGCGGGGACAGTGGAAGGTGCCCTCCAGGGCATGATGCAGAGGGTGGAAGCTGTCCGGAAGCAGCAAATGGAGGAGTGAAATGCCACGGCATCGTTTTAGCCACAAAGTCAGTACCACTGACATGATGGCGATGACAACCCCAAGTCCATGGACTCAGTCGCCACCAAAGTACAACCAGAAAGTGTCCATGGGTCTCGGGGAATAGACATAGTGGCACAGGGTCTGAAAGGGGATGCAGTCTGCGTTGAGACCTGTACAATGACATCAAGTCAGCCATAATTAAATCAAGGCTGAATTCAAAATTGTGTGTGACCTATTCGATGGCAGTGTAGGCCGTGGGCAGCGGTCAGCAAGGGCCCACAGCCACGTGTCATTGCCTTGCGATGCACAGAGTTAGTGACACCAGGGCAGTTGACGGTAGTGTCCAATCACCTCCGTAACGATGATCCTTTTTTTCCTCCTGCCTGAACCGCGTCTTCCTCTTACGCCTCTCCTTGCGTGCAATGATTCTTACTCTGCCTTTGAATGACTGATGTTCAGTTCCAATTCTGTGGCCTACTCTAGCGCAGCGTAGGCCCGGAGCAGTAGTCCGCGTGGGCCCGCAGCCACGTGTCGTTGGGATGCTATGCACATGGTTGCTGCCACCTGAGCGAAGGGAGTACAGTGAAGTAAAATCTTCCTTATTGTGCGTACACAGACAATGTATGATCAAGACTCAGTTCCAAATGTGTGACCTACTTGTCCGTAGTGTAGGCCGAAGGCAGTGGTCAGCAGGGGACAACAGACATGTGTCGTAAGATGCACAGAGTTGGTGGCACCACATTGAAGGGAGTACACTGATATAAAATCTGCAATGAACATATGTACTCTGCCATCGTGTAATTAAGACTCAGTTCCAAATGTGTGACCTACTTGACCATGGTGTAGGCCGGAGGCGGCAGTAAAGTACGTCAATGAGAAAGGACCAAAGGGGACCTGTGTTGTGGAGGCCGTGATGGTCTGAGGAGGCTACCAAGGTCACGGGCCTCAGGCTTGGAGCTTGCGCCGGCACGTGGTGAGCCCTCCTTGACACACGCCGGTGTCGGCAGGTGATCAGTGTGGCCTGACTGCGCAGGGGTGGGCCTGACGGGTTCGGGGTCCAGCGTGTCAGGGTACGGCAGGCACACAGGATCGCAGGCAACTGTGCTCACGAGGACGGCGTCCGCCTCGTGGGTGGGTGAGAGGCGCCGCCCTGGCAGAGATGTTGGGCTTTCCGGAAAAGGACCACGCCCAGGGCTACGTGCTTTTTATTCACACCCCTACACTTGCCTAGCGTACGCCGGGACAACCCACTCCGCTCACGCTTACGGGGTGGACGTAGTAGGCAACATTTCCACGAACTCCCCCACTGGCTGGGGTGACATGGTTGCGTCCACTGTCCACTACACTCCATACACCAGAGGTGTCTGTCGCCATAGATATGGGTGTGTTCTGCATGCTGCAGTCTGTCCAGCACATCTCCGCCACTCTTGGCATTGTGTACATTCCCAATCATGGTTCTCCTGCATCCTTCACACATGCCTGGTTGCCACCTCTCCCCACATTCGGCTATTGTGTGGCTGAGGTTCCATGCCGTTGATGGCTCATGTTCACGGCTTGCCCAGGTTACCATTGTTAGTTGTTCTGTCGTGTCTGGTGGGTGGGCATGTTGTTTTGCATGTTGGTTGTGATTTTGTGACGTGTGTATTGCAAGAATTGTGAGTTGCATGGTTGTGGAGTTGAGGTGAGTGGGGTGTTCATAAGGAACTTGCCAAGGGGCTGTGCATTTCCCTTGGTGCCATCCTGGGAACGCTGGTTGATGATGGACTGTCGGAGGATGAAGGACTCATGCACACTGGCTGGGTATTTGGAGGCGATATTGGTGGAGGTTCCACGGTGTTTGGATGTTGCCTGCACATTGATGTGAGACGTGTGCTTTCTGTTGCAGTGATTGTGTGCTGTGTCACCAGGGGGCACAGGTAGGACATGTGTGCTGTGGATTGCTCCCAACACGTACGTGCATCCAGCTATGGCGTATGGTCCTTGCTTGGACTCCAGCAGATCCTGCGCATTGTGTTGGTCATATAGGGACTGGGGTACCAGGCTGATGGTGATGTCCAGGAAAGGTGTGAGGGACTTGGATGTGGCTGGCTGTGAGACTCCTCCAACTCTGGCGGGTGTTGGTTGGGGGATACCAGGGGCCAACAGGTGCAGCACAGCCAGCAGCTTTGTGTGGGGTAGGATGATGGTTATCTGCTGTGTTGGTGCCGTCGGCCTGTTGGGCGATGATGGTCAGGATGCGTAGGATGGTTGTCCTTTTGAGCCTGTGGTGGACAATGACATTGTCAGGTGTTGGGTCTGTGAGGCTGGTGCGTTTCCCGTTACACAGCCTCTATGGTGTCCGGGGGGGGGGGGGTCCGGGTGAGAGTTGGGGTGGTGGCGGTGGGTGTTGTGGCCCTCTTGGGTGTCTGGGCCACATGATCAGTGGCTCTATGGCATCTGTGTTGCCCTTCCAATGTAGCTCTGGGCTGGGCTCCCTTTTGTGGTGCAGGCTGTGGTCCGACTTTGCACCAGGTCTGAGCAGGTGTTAGTTTCCGGGTGCTAACGCGCCTTATCGCCTGTTTTGTGTTCTTATCGCTGATCTGGCTCGTCGTTGAGAATGTTGAGAATGTTGAGGTGTGGTGTTGTCGCAGCTTTTCGCATGGGAACGCCTACTCTGCATCTCATTAGCGATAGTTGCGGGGGTCATCTGTGGCGATATGTTTTGCGTCTGCTATCGCAGGTAGACTGGTGCTGTGGGCTGTTTACACCAGCTTGTGATTGTGGCAATAAATTTATCGCAACTTTGGCTGCGATAAAGTGCGGTTAACTCGGCGATAGCTCCTTGTGAATAGGCCCCTAAGTATTTCAAATATTGCGATGACAATCAAAGGTCTCTTTTAAAACATTTTATGCATAGTGCATTGTCAAACGCTACTGACTTTCAGTGAGAATTGTGGTGAGGTTGAGGGGGTCTCTGTCTTCTGCTTGTCAGTGCCTCACCCTCTCCTAGAAATCTGTGCCCACTAGTCGGGTACCTGCCTCAGTTTGAAGAACCCTGTCTTAAAGTGACTTTCAAAATGAGGTCTTATAACAAAAGAGATGCTCACTTAATTCACAAAATTCTGCCTAATAGTAGATTTGAAACGAAATATAAGGCAAAACTGTCATTAGGCGTAGATGCCATTGCGAGTTTTTGCTTGAAATTATGGAAGCTAAAGCATGAACCAGTATGAGTAAACATGATCAGACTCATTTTAATATTCTGCTGAAGTAGGACGGAGGTATAATGACCTAATTCCTTACCAGTCTTTTTCATTACACGGAGTCCTACTCTTCCTCATGCCATTCATAACCAATGAGGATGTCCCATCCCATAGCGAGGCCCCAAACAGTTGTTAATAACATTTAATTAACTCATCTCAACTCCCACTGCCCTGCCTGTTGTCAAGCTGGTGTGATGGTTATTTTTTTTTATTGGGAGTGTAGGAAAATGTCTCTTTTTTGCATGGTCATACCCATTTTATTGAGCTGTTGCTGCTGGTGCTTTGACTTTGTGCAATAGGCCCCATTGCATGTGCTCTGACCCCTAAAACATTTTGAAATTGGCTGTACCCCTAATTGGCATATTTAAATTATCTATAAGTCCATAGCATATGGTACAAAAGGTCACCCCTAATTAGGCCATATTGCCCATAAGGATGGGTTCATGGAACTTAAAAGTAGGACATGGCCTAAAGCCTCTGTATGCCTATTTGCATGAGTTCCAACAGTCACCTTGCAGCTGAATAATTCCCTTGATGAGGTTTGAAAACTGCTCCTAGAGCAGGACAAATGCCTTAGGTGTGGGGAGGTGTGTCTGTTCCTTTGGCTGGATGATCATCTGGGCTGTGCCCAGGTACCTGATTACCTTTAAAGAGTCCTACCCTGATACAGGCAGATGTTAGCTGATACATGGACAGGGCTTTCCTTTGTTCTCCCAGTTAGGCAGGCACCACTCCCGGTGGGTGAGGAGCTGCCCCAAAACTGGTTTAGAGTGACAACAGAGAAAGGGTTGCTCATTTCCACAGCCACACCCCTGTGGTGGACACACAAGCTCTGCACAAGGGTAGAAAGGTTCTGCTATCTTGGTTTTAGGCAGCAAGGGGCACTGTGGAACTGGTTACACTAGGGCATACAGGAAATATTACAAAATGAGCTCTTCTACCCAACAGTTTAGAGAGTGCCCAGGGAACATCTAATCAACTGTTTAGAGAGGGCCCAAGAGTCTTCCCCAAACACACAAGCTGGTGCATACATGTGGCACCTACAGTACCCTCCTCAAACACTTTCTGGACATGTGGAAGAACAAAAGAGGACTGTTCCTGCTGTCACTGACATGAATAGCGCCTAGAAGAATTTATCTGTTCTCCGTCTTGTAACCAGGATTGCAAGGGTCATAATGCTGACCTTGTGCTCAAGCTACAAAGAGACAACAAGCTACAAGAGGCCTTTTCTGCAACTGCCCAGATGACCAATTGCAACTGGACCTGCCCTGGATCCCGGTGCTGGCCTCTGTGCTGGAATGAGCTGTGACCCTCCAAGTGCTGTCCCAAGGTCCTCAACCCTTGGTTGGTGTCAAAATGTACACCTCCTATCATCTTCTGAAACCTGGGACCTAAAAACTGTTTGGTTCGAAGAACCTTTGGAAAACCGGGACCAACCTGCCATGCCGATCCGACAAAGGTGCTTTGCCACTGGGCTAAGGATTCAGGTTGTCAGAGCTTTTCCACACCAGCAAATCCGATTCAGCTACACACAGTAGTTCTGCCCGTTGGAGGAATCCGAGCTGCAAAAAAGTGATATAGTCCGAAGGTAGACATCTTCCTCCAGCGAAGCTGCCAAAAGTATTCAGTCAGGGAAGGTCGTTCCTTTGGATGCAAAATTCAAATTTCTCTCATTCGGAGCTTTACCGCGAAAAGTCAGTTTCTTCACTGGGACCTCGTCCAGCAGCTATCCAATGTCATGGACCCTCTTCGTCCCAGGCTGCTGTTTTTCCCTCTGAGGATTTTTTACTTCCATTTCAGAGACTAAATCTGAAGGTAAAACTTCCTACTGGATCATACTTGGTGTTCTGTATCTGACCCAAGCTCCATCATAGTCAAACTTGTGCCTAGATACCAGGCAAACACAACCAGATAATCGCGGTTGATGCTTAACACTTTTTGCCACAATTTTTACATTTAAACTTTCAAATTTCATAACTCTGGTGTCCCTTATTGGATATTTGTCGTGTTGCTATTGTTTTTTTATTACAAGTTATTCTATTTTTCTAAATTGGGTTGGGATTTTTCTTGTGATGTGTTTTGACTTTATTACTGTTTTGGTACTTTACAAACTGTCTTTAGGTTAAGCCTGTCTGCGCTGTGCCATAATTACCAAGGGGTTTAGTTCACATTATTTAATGGCTGTAGTGGTTCACCCTGACAAGGGTTGTGGTTATTAATTGAGTTGGGTACTCACCCCCTCAACTAATACCCCAATTTCTTAAACACGTCATCACCTGAAGAATTCTACAGGCCTCCATCCTGTCATCCATTGTTTTTAACCTCTATATGGGCTCATTGGGAGCTATCTTTGCAGACAGCAACATCAGGATCCACAATAGGCTGAGAACAGGCCTCTCCCCCCTCAAAGTTTCCTCAATCCACAGCATACAGATACTTAACGCCTGCCACAAATGCATCCCAACCTGGATGTCAGGCCATTACTGGATGGTAAACTCCACAAAGACCAAGTTCCTCCTTTTTGTCAATAACGCCAAACATTCCCACATTCACACATGGCTATCCAACCCAAACCTAACAGGATTCACATCCAGCCTCAACTCAAATCTTTCACTCAAAGAAGACATTGCCAGGAAGACCAAACAGTCTGGTTCTACCTCACTCTTCTGAGTAAGTGATACCTTTGCTCCCAGGAGAAAACTTGAAAACGACAGTTCAAGCCCTAATACTCTCCACCCCAGACATGGGTAATTCCCTGCTCAACAACGTCCTAGACACCATCCTCTCCCCCTGAAATGAATCCTCCTTGCAGCAGCACTTTTCATAAGGGACTGGAGAAATCTGATTGGATGAGCCTTGCACTAAAGCGACTACACTAACTCCCCCTGAAAACTCGGTTCATCTTCAAGATCAGCTACTTTACTTATAAGGCACTGCCCACCAAGACCCCTTATCTACCCAGCTAACAATATCTGCAGGTTTGTGCCAGACAAGTGGCTCCTGCAATGCCAAATTAGAGACTAAACCAGAAATGATAAAACAAGAAAACATGCTTTCCTACAATTCAGAACAAAATTGAAAACTCAGGACTTTAAGGAAAATTACTTCAGATAGGCTGACTTCTCATTCTATATAAGAGACAAAACCTACTTATATTCTTTAGAAAAGTCACTCCGAGTTGTCTCGTGAGGCATCCCTATTTAGTTAATAAGACCTTCACACACTAGGGTTAATTGGCATTCTTCATCATCAGGTCCTCACCGAGGATATCTTGTGTACCTGGCCTGGTTGGACTCACCGTTAAAACATACCAGAGCACTTGGTGTGTTTCTTTGGTTGGGCTCTAGGATTAAAATTGAGGCCCTCCAGATGAACTTCCATGGTGACAGGTGATTTTTTAAAGTGGTTGAGCGTAATACCGATCCAGGGCCAAATTATGAATACTGCATACTTTCCCTGTTTGCGCCATGGTGCACCTTTCAAAAAGTGCAACAGTGCGCCATATTACAAAAAGGGACGATGCCCCCAGGGCAGCCGCGAACCCACGCTATCCTGGGGGCAGCACATTTGAGTGAAATACAGAGCAGCAGAAGCTGGTCTGTGTTTCACAGTGCAGGCAGCAACCCGCCTGCGCTTTCAAGTGGGAAGAGAGATTCCCCTGCAAGCAGGTGCAGAAAGTGACTGCACTCGCCTTCAGAAGGATGTCTGGGGGGGTCCCTCTTTCTCTCCTTAAGAGGGCTGCCTTTAGTAGGTGCACTAAAAGTGTGCTACCTTTTTTGTGGTGCACTTTTAGTGCGTCTCCTAAAGGCATGTATGCCTCTGCACACACGTCCATAAAATGGCACAGGCACAGAGGAAAGTGATTCACTCATTTGCATGGGGCCACGCCCCCATGCAAATGAGGGGACACCTTCTTATGATAGCACTCGTGCTACATGTGTGCCAGCGCTATCAGTATTACAGAAGGGGCGCACAAGCATTTGCAGCCCCTTCTGTAATATCATTGTGTCCCGGGGCATACAAGCAGAGGCACACGCCTGTTGAGCCCCTGGGGCACAATGTTAAATACTGCCCTAGGAGTTCGCCCATTTTTTTCACAATTTGCCTCACTCATGCTCACTCCCGCTGAAATTTACTCTCTTCCCCCTCATTCACTCTAACTCACATTCTTCCACTTATTCACTTTCACTCACACTCATTTCCACTCACTGTTACACACAAACATGCTCATACTTCCTAGTTCTTATTCTCACTTACTAACACACACACACACTCGCTCACTCTGGGTCCTGGTATAATTGCACTTGCTGCACTATTGATATCTACACCCCTAACTCACATCCACTTCCTCTCACAAACTCCAATCACTCATTCAAACACACTCACACTCCTTCACTTGCTCCCTAATACCCACTTACACCTATTCAACACACTCTCACAACTCACTTTCAATCTCATTAACACTCTCAAACACACACAAACGCATTATTTTACGGAGTCCCATTCACTCGTAATCACTCACAAAAACATACACATATGCATAGAGAAATAACTTATGTTTTTTACTAACATTGCATACTTATATGACAACTCGGAGGCTCCATGGCAGCAGCAAAGCAGGAATCTGGTGCTGCACATTGCAGTCAGCAAGCCATGATTCACAACGAGGAACCAGACAGAACACCAAGGGCAGGTTTGAAAAGGGAAAGGCCCATCTCAGTCCCTCTCCCAATTCTTGATAGGACAGAAACCATAGCCCTATAAGAAGCTGGGACAGAGCTGAGGATCCTGCCCTTTCTGATCTGTGTAGTGTAATGTCCGGCGCGCGATGAGGCGTTCTAGCCTACAGCGCTGCCGGAGTGCGCTAGCGCTGACGCGTGACGTCAGACGCTAGTGGGTATTTAATAAAGAGGCGTGGCCTCGGCAGCAGTCGGAGCCGCGTGTACAAACCAAACCACCGGCTCCTGTGTTTACTAAGCGCGAGCGCGCTAACATGATAATGAGCATTTATTAAAACGCTACACTGGCGACTAGGGAGTGTTTCTGGACCCTGCATTCGGTGCATGTGTCCCCACAGGGCTGAGTGTCTGCCTCCCCATGTTTGTGGCCAGAGATCGGTGTTCTCTCCCGGGAGGCCCTGAGGAGGCGGCTGGTGCTGCACATGGGACGCGCCGTGGGAGGCCCATCCAGGTGGCCCGGGAGCATTGCCCCACGACTGTTTGGTGGCAGAGTAGGCACAGCCATTAGCCAGCCGATGCCCGTCCTGTACCCCGGAGCAGGCCCGCGCCCTGTTGGAGCGTCCAGGCCCCTAGGACCCTGAAGCTGGATCCCTGGGTGACATGACCCCACTTGATGGTGAGGAGGAACGTGGGCCAAACCAGACGCGCATTGGGCATTGCCCACTACTTGCGATCGGCGAGGGAAGAGAAGCGGACGGCCTCCGCAGCATGCTGAGCACGTGTCAAGATGGCGTCGATTCCCGCCCTAGAGCAATTCGTCGTTGATGGTGCCCCGTCATCCCTTGCCCTGCGCTGGAGGGATTGGACAGACCGCCTACAAATATATTTTGAGGGAGCAGGCATAGCTAGGGAAAGACGCAGAGCCTTACTGCTCCACCTTGGCGGCAAGGGCATCCACAAGACCATCGTGGAGGCAACGCCAAAGACATACATCACGCTGCTGAACGCTCTGAATGCCCATTTCGAACCCATGGCAAACAGAGACTATGAAAGGTTTATTTTTCGTCAAGCCAAGCAGGAGGCCAACGAGTCTCTAGATGCATTCCATGGCAGACTGAAGGAGCTTGCCAGCACGTGTGGGTTCCGAGATGAGCAAGAGGAGATCCGAGGACAGATCATACAAGGGTGTTACTCATCCAAACTCCGAGTCACCATCCTCCAGGAAGACGGCAAGCCCCTGGCGGACATCCTCACATTAGGCCGGTCTAAGGAGCTGTCGCAGGCGAGGGCCTCGCACATGGAAGCAGCCCTACATCGCCCCGTAAAGACAGAACAAGTCCAGGTGGCAGAAAAGGTGAATGTGGTACGGCCCAAGGTGAGACCAGCAGGAGGAAAGAGACAACCGGACAAAAAAAAGAAAGAATGCAGGTATTGTGGAGGCCAGCCCCACCGCATACAAGAGTGCCCGGCAGAGGGAAGAAATGCAGTGCATGCGGATGGATGAACCACTTCGCAGCGGTGTGCAGGTCCACCAGAGTCAAGAAAGAAGCTGCACATGCGGTGCGGGAGGAGGCGGCTAGCGAAGACATGGATGATGACACCGAGGAGTACCCAGTCCACTACATATTCGCGATCAACCAGCCACAAAGGCAGAAGCGCAGACTTCCAAAATGTTGCATCTTGATCCACCAACAGGAAGTAAAAGCGACCATTGACACAGGGGCGTCCATTGAGCTGATGGCCGCCAACGTCGATCACCAACTACGCACTAAACCCCCGCTACGAGAAGCAAGGATCCGAGTATTTGCATACGGCCAAAAGACGGCCATCCCACTCATCGGGTGCTTCAAGACGGAACTGCAACACGGGGAGATGAAGATAGGCACCACCATCTATGTCACAGAAGAAGGCAGTGGCATGCTGTTGAGCGGGCAATCGGCCGAAGAGCTGAGACTGATATTGTTTGCCATGGCAGTGCTGAAGGAGGAGTTGGATACCATCATGGAGGAGTTCGGGGAAGTGTTCAAAGGAATCGGGTGCCTGAAGGGGAAAGAAGTGTCCTTACACATCGATCCATCTGTCCAACCGGTGGCGCTGAGGCACAGGCGAATTGCGTTCCATCTGAGGCAAAAGGTCGAAGAGGAGCTGGAGGCTCTCGAAAAACAAGGCATCATAGAGAAGGTCAGCAGACCAACCCCATGGGTGTCCCCGATTGTCATTGCCAGGAAGCCAAAAAAGCCCGGACAGGTCCGCATCTGCGTGGATATGCGCCTCCCCAACGCCGCCGTAAAAAGGGAACGACACCTGACGCGCACCATCGATGACATCTTAGGGGAGTTGGATGGGGCCAGGTGGTTCTCAAAAATGGACCTCCGATCAGGCTATCACCAGCTGCCACTTCATCCAGACTCGAGGTACATAACCACCTTCTCTACGCACGTGGGCCTCAGACGATATCGGCGCCTGAACTTTGACATCTCGAGTGCCGCCGAGGTATTCCAGAATACCATTAGAGAAGTCCTCAGCGGACTCCCTGGAGTGCTGAATGTAAGCGATGATCTGCTGATCTACGCGTCAACCGTTGAGGAGCATCACCAGAGGTTGAGGGGAGTCCTCAAGAGGATCCAGGAGTCAGGCCTGACTCTGCACCGGGAGAAATGCCAATTTTTGCAGAACAGAATTAGTTTCTTCGGGTACACGCTCTCGGATCAAGGAGTGGCCCCAGACCCAGACAAAGTGAAGGACGTTCAAGAAGCCCCAGCCCCAACAAACATTTCAGAAGCAAGGAGTTTCTTGGGCATGGTAAATTTTTGTGGATGCTTTATCCCCGACCTCTCCAACCTCACCAAGCCTCTCAGGGAATTGACAAAGTCTACGACCACATGGCGATGGGGCCCCGAACAAGAGCAAGCTTTCCAAGCAACAAAAGCAGCTCTGTCGGCAGACACCACCTCATCGTACTCTGACCCTGCGAAGCCCACCAATGTGGCTGTGGACGCAAGCCCCTATGGTCTGGGAGCGGTGTTGGTGCAACTTCAGAGCAATGGAGAGTGGGCCCCCATCGCCTACGCCAGCCGGTCTTTGACCGAGACGGAACAACGATACTCGCAGATCGAGCGAGAGGCCATCGCCATCCATTGGGACTGTAGACATTTTCATGTATACGTGTATGGCCACCACTTCACGGTGGCGACTGACCACAAGCCACTCATACCTCTCTTCCAAGGGTCAGCTTCAAAACCTCCACCCAGAATCGAGAAGTGGATACTCCAACTGCAAGGGTACGATTACCGGGTGGAGTACAAGCCGGGAGCCACAAATCCGGCGGATTACCTGTCTAGGCACCCGCGAAAAGCCACCAAGGAAGAAAGGGACGAGGCGGAGGACACAGAAGAATATGTCCGGTTAGTGACTGAACGATCACGACCCCTTCCTATGAGTCTAGACGCAATCATCGACGCGTCAAGAGGAGACGAATGTCTGCAAATAGTGGCGGCTGCAGTCAAGTCAGGGGACTGGAGGGCCATCCAAGAGTCGTTAAATAGGAGGACACCCCATGTCAAAATGACACTGGAGTCCATCCTGAGGATAAAGGGGGAACTGTCCATTGACAGCCAAGGATGTCTGCTACGAAGCCCCAGGCTGGTCATGCCGGCCAGCCTCGCCCAGCAGGCGGTAGAGCTAGCCCACAGAGGACACCAAGGAATGGTAAAGACCAAGGGCAGGCTCAGAGCCAAGGTATGGTTCCCTGGCATGGACGCAATGGTAGAGCAAACGGTGAGAACCTACAATTGGTGCCAAGCGGCCGGACGGCCGGATCGCCCTCACCCAGTGGTACAGAGAAGAAAACCCCCAGAGGCCGTGGGAATGTGTGAGTGCCGAATTCGGGCACCTCCCAGATGGACGTCATGCACTAGTCATCATCGATGATTTTACCAAGTATCCAGAGGTCGAAATAGTGGGGAGACAAACAGCCACAGAGGTGATTGCAAAATTTGAGAAAACCATCGCCACTCATGGCATATTTGAGGTGGTCAAGATTGACAACGGACCCCCTTTTCAGGGGCAAGAGTTTGCAGAGTACCTCAGGAGCTGGGGGATCCGTCACCGCAAGGTGACACCACGCTGGCCCCAAGCCAACGGAGAGGTGGAACGATTTATGCGCACCCTCAATAAGACAATACGCATAGCCATGGCGGATGGATCTCCTTTGGAAAGGGCGATTTATAGTTTTCTGAGGGAATACAGGATGACCCCCCACATCACTACGGAGGCAGCGCCAGGAACGGCCACCATGGGCCGAATAGTGAGTGACACGCTTCCCCACCACCCGACTTGAGTCCCGGCACAGGCCAGCAACGAGAGGATATACACAAAAGGACCTGCCCCTTACACCAATCTTTATTTTCAGCACAGGGAAACACTCAACACTTTCTACTCAACGTGCTGGCTAATGCACAACTTGTTGCTTTTTAGCCGTCTTTGCGGCGCTGATACCCAGTCGTTACGGAGTTCTAGTGTCTCTGGCTATATAAATACCTGAAAACTAGGTGTGTTTGGCAAAGTGTTTCCCCTAGAGGACTGTGGTTACCCCACCACTGTGTGTGAGAAGAACAGAGGAACCATCCAATATGGTATCTGTTCCAATGCCTCAAAAGAAAGAGGTGCAAAAAAGTGAGGGGGACGGCAGTACCTCACGGACGAACCCCCACGAGGTATATGCAGACAGGTACTCGCCCGCTACCTCACCTTCTCATCATCGGCAACTGCCGTCCGAAATGAAAATGAAGAGTGAACCAAAGGTCTAGTGTCTGTTCTAATACCTAATGTGAAGTGGAACTAATAATCTAAGCTGTGTCTATGTTCCAAGGAAAAAAGGAGAAAGAAGTGGGTGTCGACCCTAAGACAAGGGAGAATGAGTCTGATCAGGACCCAAAATACTCCCAATTAAAACCGGGCAATACCACACTGGCTAAATGAGACTTTTATTCAGTGCTGTGTGGCTGTCCACTAAAACCAACATGTTTCGTTGCCTGTATGGATTGGCGGCAACTTCTTCAGGGCTAGGGTCGACTAGCCTCTCTGCTTTGCTTGTTCTGACCAGTGTGGTATCTGTCAGGACCCACGGGAAACATAAAATAGACACACATTCATTCAGCTAAGCACCCCAGTTGTTCATAACGGGGAGACATACATTCAATCAGACATTTTGGCAGTTTGCATTAATTAACTGCAATTGGCACTATGCCTACATCATTTGTATCAATCATATTACAATCTGCCGGTGGGACAATTCCTGCGATACCGCAGGAATTGTTCTAACATCGAGGACTTTGTACAACAAGCAGAAACCTTATCATGCAAACTGGAGGCCCGAGCTTACCCTACTAAGGTCATCAAGCAGGCTAAAAAACGAGCCCTCAATACCCCACGAGCGGCCCTCTTGGAGAGAACACCTAAAACCCCAGGAGAATGTATTCCCGTAGTCACCACTTTTGGCCCCTTGTCAACTCAAATCAGACAAGTGATCAGGAAACACTGGCCATTACTTCACACTCCTACCATGACCATGCCCCAACCCCGTTTTGCCTTTAAGCGCTCCACCAGTTTACGCGATCGCCTTGTGCACTCACGACCTAAGTGTGAGATTAAGTCCACAGGGATCCCGCCGGGACATTATCAATGCGGCGGCTGTAATGTATGCGAACTAACCACTCCAACTAAGAGTGTTATATTGGCAAATGGCAAGAGTTGCTATTTGAATGCGTTCAGCAATTGTAATACGAACAACGTTATATACAGACTGACATGTCCATGTGGCCTCCACTACATTGGATTGACCACGCAAAAAGTGAAGGTTCGTGTGCAAGAACATTTGAGTACCATCCGGACGGGTAAATTAACCACAAAGCTGGTCCAGCATTGCACGACAGCCAGACATGGCCCACACGAACTACGTTGGGTAGTACTGGAGCGGGTCTGGGGTGATAGCTATAACATGAACGCCAGATTAACAACGAAGGAGGCACGGTGGATCTACCAGGAGGGAGCAGATCGTCATGGCCTCAACGATTATATAGAGTGGAATCAGGTTGCAAATTAATATTTACATCACATTGCAACCGCATCCAAATGAACTGCATTATCTATATCACCAAGCACACACATAGTGACAGGTTGGTTAGGGCAACCTATGTAGCCCCGACTCATATCCCGCAGGACCATTCATGGGAGAGCATCGGTAATTATTTGCATTACATGTTAGTAAGACCGGTAATGTAGATACATAATCGTTGATGGGGTTTGGAGTTTGTGCTATGCTGCAGCTACTAACTAATTCAGTAAACCAATTGAGTAGGGTGATGTAAGGGACAATGACATAAGTATACCATACACGCATCTCCTAGTATGGGTATGTTTCACTGGGGACATAAGATGGCCGCCATTGCCTTCAATGCACGCTCGTGCATGCCAATAACACCACACACGCAATTTTTCTGCTATGTTGTAGCCATTAATTAACACATTAAGCCAATTGAGCAGGATGATGTAAGGGACAATGACATAATTATACCATACAGGCACCTTTAGTATGGGTATGTATCCCTGTGGACACAAGATGGCCGCCACTGCCTTCAATGCACGTTCGTGCATGCCAATGACACCATACACGCTAGTTCTGGTTTACAGGAAAGGGCCATAGAGCCCGTGATGGAGGTTTGACAGAACCCGGAGCGCAACACTGACGAGGTGAGACCGACATCGGGTTGTGGGCGGGAGACTGAATACAGAGTAAGGTGAAGATAGATACTCTTAGTTTTCGCTAGAGGTCATCGAGCATATCTAGCCTTTTCGATTTTGGAGAACGGGGTGTTGTCATCGGAGAGCCTACCTGGAGGTATTCCGTCACTATAAACTAACTATATACAGACACTACAACTAGGAAGGTATATGGTTAATACCACGAACGCGATGAGGAAGCGAAGTGCAGTCTTTTATATGGCCAGCCTAACAAGAGGGGATGTGTCTGGTAAAAAACGACACAAGTGTGGCAGCTACATGGGGCAATTATAAGATTTCGAGCAGCCAGTTATTACAGGGTAGTGGGCCCACACACAGCTAGTAACAAACATATGTGTGTATGTTGTGCAATATTGATATGCAATGTGATAATTTTCCGTTTCTATGCATTTTAGATATATGAATCCGCGGGTTGCGGGTAAGCAGCTCAGGAATATCTGAGGTAGCACAGATCCTCCCTTTTTGATGGGTGAGGTATGCTGTAAGTGAGCAACCCCAACTGTAAATATGATTGATACAAATGATGTAGGCATAGTGCCAATTGCAGTTAATTAATGCAAACTGCCAAAATGTCTGATTGAATGTATGTCTCCCCGTTATGAGCAACTGGGGTGCTTAGCTGAATGAATGTGTGTCTATTTTATGTTTCCCGTAGGTCCTGACAGATACCACACTGGTCAGAATAAGCAAAGCAGAGAGGCTAGTCGACCCTAGCCCTGAAGAAGTTGCCGCCAATCCATACAGGCAACGAAACATGTTGGTTTTAGTGGACAGCCACACAGCACTGAATAAAAGTCTCATTTAGCCAGTGTGGTATTGCCCGGTTTTAATTGGGAGTATTTTGGGTCCTGATCAGACTCATTCTCCCTTGTCTTAGGGTCGACACCCACTTCTTTCTCCTTTTTTCCTTGGAACATAGACACAGCTTAGATTATTAGTTCCACTTCACATTAGGTATTAGAACAGACACTAGACCTTTGGTTCACTCTTCATTTTCATTTCGGACGGCAGTTGCCGATGATGAGAAGGTGAGGTAGCGGGCGAGTACCTGTCTGCATATACCTCGTGGGGGTTCGTCCGTGAGGTACTGCCGTCCCCCTCACTTTTTTGCACCTCTTTCTTTTGAGGCATTGGAACAGATACCATATTGGATGGTTCTGGTGAATGTGAGGTTGCTTTTTCTTCCTCTGTTCTTCTCACACACAGTGGTGGGGTAACCACAGTCCTCTAGGGGAAACACTTTGCCAAACACACCTAGTTTTCAGGAATTTATATAGCCAGAGACACTAGAACTCCGTAACGACTGGGTATCAGCGCCGCAAAGACGGCTAAAAAGCAACAAGTTGTGCATTAGCCAGCACGTTGAGTAGAAAGTGTTGAGTGTGTCCCTGTGCTGAAAATAAAGATTGGTGTACGGGGCAGGTCCTTTTGTGTATATGGTTATGAGTGGGGGGCGACCTGCCCTTATGACCCCCTTGGCTCCATTTTTGGGTATGACAGCAACGAGAGGACTCTGGCCAATCGGACTCGCTCGAATGATCAAGCCAGCCGGCGGAGAGGAGCTAAGGAGTCAACGATCCAGATGCAAGATCAAGTGTATGTTAAGGACCGATACCCTGGAAGCAAATTCCGACTTCCTTTTGAACCACGACCATGGACTGTCACCCGCCGGACCGGCACGACGGTGACCGCCCAGAGAGGAGCTGAAACTGTCACCCGGGATGTATCCTTTCTTAAGAAAGCCCATCCGGGAACACCTATGTGTCCCGGGTTCGAGCCAGAGGGACGGAGCCCGAGCCAGCTGTGCGGATACCGGGAGGGGGAGGAAGCTCCAGAGGACGATTACGATCCCAGGGACCGTGACCCCCAGTCCCTGCCGGCCACGCCCGGGGGTAACCTGCCCAGCTGCTCCTCGCCCCGGGATGAGCACAACACCCCAAGGTGCAGGACCCCGGAGATGCCCGGTACAGAGGCGGCCAATCCCACTATGGTCTGCGGAGGAATCCAGCACCATCTTCCCAGCTGGCTGACTATCTGGTGTAACCCGCAAGAATTGGCAGACTGGTAACAGATCCATCGTTCATTTGCATACCGTGTTAATTGTTTGCTGTTTTGGTAAAGTTGGGAAGGAGTGTAATGTCCGGCGCGCGATGAGGCCTTCTAACCTACAGCGCTGACGGAGTGCGCTAGCGCTGACGCGTGACGTCAGACGCTAGTGGGTATTTAATAAAGAGGCGTGGCCTCGGCAGCAGTCGGAGCCGCATGTACAAACCAAACCACCGGCTCCTGTGTTTACTAAGCGCGAGCGCGCTAACATGATAATGAGCATTTATTAAGACGCTACATGTGGCTTCTCATTGGACTCAGGGATGAACTGATGTCTGCCCCGACAGCCATTTTTAGCAGATATATCGTGCTGCTTGAGGCATGCGCAGTAACTCTGCTCAATAAAACGGATTGAGCCGGTGTGAAGGTTTTTTTTTTTTTGGGTTGCATATTTATATAGCGCGAACTCGACCAGAAGGTATTGGAGCGCTTTACATAGCACCATATTTACATTACACATTCAGGCACGGGGAGATTAAGTGATTTGCCCAGAATCACAGGATGTGGACGCGACCTCGAGGCTCGAACCCTGGTTTCCTGCACCAGAGGCGGCAGCGCAGCCGACGGACCACACCCTCTCCCCTAAGGGATTGAACTACACCCCTCAGACTTCGGCAATCCATACATCCAGCCACACAGTGATATGTTTTAATAGCACTGTATAGCTGGATTCAGACCCTTTGGTCCCCTCCCCCTGTCATCAGGAATCTGGAGACATGGCAGAGAGGTCTGATATGCAACCTGTACGCCTCTTTAGTGTAACAACAAGCCACAATCGTTTTCTGTGTCTGCATTGCCCCTTGACAGGAGTCCTCTCCCCTAAATAAAATGTGAATCTCTGGGTACCAACATCTCCCCTGCAACCTTCAGCTGGTGGTCGATGCCCAAACACAGCCTATTTTGCTCCATGGTGGTCCTAACATGTTCGGAAGTCCTTGTTTGACCTTTGTCTTGTCCATGTTGGAGCAAAAATGAAGGGTGTTCCCTCAGACCACAGATACAGAAGTATAAGGCTATCCTTTGAGTTTGTCAATTGAGTTCAGCAGGAGTAACAAACACCTCTATGTAAATATTACTTAATGGTGATATTTTGAATGGAGTCTGGTGCAAAATTAAATGTGCTAGAATACTGTCCTCAAATCTCGTGCGAGAAATCCTGAGCAATCGACAGACCTCAACGTCATCAACCCTCCGCCATGGCCACCCACACAGCTATTTCTAGACTGTATAACAAGTGTTCACTATAGAGTGATAAGAAACATACAGGCTAGTCAAAACACGAGTCAGTACAATATGCTGAGGATATGTTATTAATGGTAAAGCTCAAATGTCGAAGATCAACAAAAAAGTAAAAAAAAAAAAAAGGGCTCTATTCCAGTCACTTAGTGCGGCATAAGTCGAAGATAACCAGTGGTTGATTAAACCACAGACGGCCTTAGCAGCTGTTTTCACTTTCTCTCTCATATGCTCTATGCATAACAAAACAGCAGGCCTTCTCCAAATGAATCTGGCTGGATCACCTCCAGGAATCTGCACATGGGACGGAGAAAGCTGCTGGAATTTGGGAGTGTAGTAGAGCCGGTCTCTTGTTGCACAGTTCACTCTAGTTGCACTTCCTGAGCTGCCCTCTTCCTCCGCTTTTAATATCTGTTGCCTCCTCCCACGCTACATGTGAGGAGAGTACACCGTAGGGAGGCCTGGCTGTGTTCAAAGGGAACTGCGCCTCCTGGAAACATCTACTACCGCTAATGAATGCACGACAAGGAGAGAAACCATAGAGTTCAGGTCATGCTGGTAGCAGTGGCCATCGCCTTGCGGGAGACGCCTGGCAGTGCGAAGGACAGGAATTGCAGTGCTAGGCATTTTCTGAGATTCCATGGACATAAATGCTGAAGAAATTTTGGCAGATTTTAAAATCCCAACTAAAACACAATTTTAAATAAATTAGGCATCTACATTTCTCATATTAATATTATTTATTTTCAGAAATATCCTCGCTGCTAACTTTTAGAACCTCCTCCGTGACAATGAAGGTAGTAAACAGACATCAGCTGTATTGTATTCTGAATGTCTGGGTGCCCTGCCCTTTCAGGTGGAGGTCTTAATCCTTGCACGTGAGTCACTGAGGCTTGTAATTTGCATGGACATTCTTCTTCATCACCATCAGCAAATTACCTTTTGTCGCTTAAGATTAACCATAAAAGGGTCGATAAAAACACAATACAATACAAAATTTCATTTCAGAAAGTTCGGATCTGTAACACCTCCATAAAAACTCCATTGACAACATTTTTAATATTGCTTCCAGTGGTACAAAAGTGCAATCATACAGTTTGGTGTAAATTTCATATAGTTCATTAAAGATTTGCAGAAAATTAGGGTACGTAAGACATCCATTAAAGTGCAGTTAAAACTATCTTAAGGTAGTACAAAAATACAATAGATTAGTGCAAACTGCAGAGTTCATAAAAATGCAGACACACTCTATAGCATCAATTCCAGAGTGTTTTCCTCAAGTTGATTGCACACTGTATGCACTTAACCACCAGCAGACAGACATATAGGAACTGAGGATAAAGACTTAGGGGCACATGCATCAAGCTAATTTGCTATGGCAAACGTTGTGAATCGCAAAAAAAAGCATGTTTGCGACCGCAAATTAGCCATTCCCAATGATTGAAACAAAATTTGTGAAAAAAATGAAAATCGCAAAAATAAGAAATTGCTACATTTGCGAGCATCAATTTTGCGATTCCTTATTTGCGATCATCATTTTAGCGAATACTTATTTGCGAAAGCCATGCATCAAAAATCGCAAATAGCGATTTCGGTGAATTTCGCTTTTTTGCAAGCACTATTTACAGAATATCACAGGCAGGTGGTAACCAGGTGTAAGAATTCCCTACAGATGATAAGCATTAGCAAACTATTTAAACAGACCCAGGAGGCCTCAGAATCTTTCACAATGGCAGCGCTCTACGTTATGGTGAGGAGGATGAGGCTCCATGCAGCAGCTTAGCAAAGAAGGAGAATATAGGAGTGTATTTTCAGAGTGCGTATCACATTGTTGGGACAAACAGATGAGGAAATCTACGACAAGCATAGGCTAAATGGTGCCATGATCCTTGATCTAATTGCAAAATTGGATCTCCTACTGCGGCGCCAGACTCATAGGACCAATGCCATTCCCACTCATGTGCAGGTCCTATGTTGCCTGCACCTACTTGTGTCAAGCAGTTTTCAGGGTGTAGTAGCTGTAGCTGGAGGGGTGTCACAAAGCTTCTTGTCACTTTTTTTAATACATTCCTGAACGCCATGATGACTAGGATCCACATCCACATTAGCTTCCCCTCAACCCCACAAGAATTGTTTAAGGCTAAACTGGACTTCTATCAGGTAGCCCGGTTTCCCCATGTAATAGGTAGCATAGATTGTATGCATGTTGCCATTTGTCCACCAGCAGTGAATGAATACATTTTTAGGAACCGCAAATCCTATCATTCACTTAATATCTAAGTAGTCTGCAATGCTAACAATATCATAACAGACATTGTGGCTCAATACTCTGGAAGCACACATGACTCCTATATATTTCGACACAGTGGCATACACACTCGTCTGCTCAGGGGTGATTTTGGAGAAGGACATCTGCTTGGTAAACATATGTTATGATTTCTCTCACACAACCATTTGCTTACTACCCCGTAGGTGACAGCACATACGACCGCGCGCAACTACATATTGACACCATACCTCAACCCAACCACCCCAAATGAGCAGAGGTATAATGCAGCGCACATCGCCACACGAAATGTCATTGAGCGCACCTTTGGGCTGATGAAAAGTCGCCTTCGCTGCCTCCACATGACTGGCAGAGCGTTGCAGTACCGGCCCGAGACCTGTGACAGAATTGTGGCTGCATGTGCCATTTTGCACAATATCACTACCGGGCGAGGCATACCCCTGGAATTGTCAGACAGCGAGCCTGAGGTGGACAACCATCCAGTGCCACAACTACGACCAGCAGCTGGGGCAAGCTTAGCAGAAGGGAGAAGGAGACGTGCAGAAATTACACAACATTATTTCTGAGGTGGGTAATGATGAGGCACAACACAGCATGTTTGAACTGTACTGCATGTATTTGCATTGAACTATGTGTTTGTGTTAAAGCACACATACCAGGTGCTAATTAGCACAGTGATTGAAACAACATAAACAACAATACCTCATCATCAGGCTTGTATGACAGTCGCTAGTCTGTCATCGTCAATGGCTACATAACCATCTGTGAGTTAGTCTGGCAAGGCCCCACTATTTTTTTCGACAACGCACTCCCAAACGCCTTTCACTGGCCTCATTTTCGACCCTCATGGAGGCTTCAGAAGGTGTTGTGCTCCTAGTGGTGTGCCTCCTGCTAGTAGTGAGTGGTGCCAACAGACTACTGAGGCTGGACGCCTCCTCACTCCCCTCTCCTCTGTTACATAGCTGCCCCCAGCAGTAGCATCCTGGAATTGCTCTACGGCTTTAGTAACCTGGACCAGTGCCCTGGCCACATCCCCACAACAATGGCTCATTTCGAGCTGCATGGCCACATACTGACGAGACAGCAGTGCTGTATTGTTGGTCAGGCGGTAGTTTGATTTTGTGTAGCCATCTAGGCGCAATAATAATTGGCAATGCCTTCTACGATGTGACACCTGGTCCTCCTGCATCACCCAGCTTAGCTCCTGATTGGCCTCATTGGACTGCCAATTGCCTTCCACCACTGCTGTTGTCAGCTCTTTCACACAGTCGCTCATTACTGCCATGTTTTTCGCCATTTTGCTGAGTTGTGCCTGCATCGATCTCATGTGTTTTGCCTGCAGACGCTGCACCCTCAGCATCTGGATCTCCAGCCTACCCCAGACATTTGGACTTTCATCCTCCTGTGATGTCATCAGTGCCCTTGACCTGCGCCTCTGGCTGTGGTTTGTGCTGCGCCTGACCTGTGATTGGGTTGTTGATGTGGCTGTACCTCGAGGCTGGCTAGTCTGTGGAGCTGGTTTACTCTCCTCCTCACATTCTATGGGCTGCAGTGGTGGGACTGGGGACCTGCGTCTAGTGGGTGCAGGGTCTGTGCTTTGTGGGGCCACAGGTGTTTCCACATCTGTCTCAGCTGAAGGCTTCTGTGTGTCTCCGCCTTCACTTTCCTCCGACTCCTCTGCTGCATCTGTGATGTTAAACAGTGCAATATTTAGTAATTCTAAAAGGAATGTCGTGTCACATTCAGCATTTTTTTGTTTAATTAAATTACTATCTGACACATAGTGTTCACATGTTTTACTCCCTTGTTGTATTTCCCTGTTACTCCCATAATGCATTTGGGTGTTGCAAGAAAATGTAGACTGGAGTTTGATTCTGAACACTAGAACTGAACTGGGGTGATGTTTCAAGCATAATAAACATCTTTAAATGGACATTTGCATGCATCTTACCTTGTTAAGTACTGGCCGCTCTTGAGGTATCCAACTGCGTCACTCTCACTACAGCTTCAGGCTGGAGTGCGGACTCGACTAGGTCCTCTAGGGGTGTATTTTCAGGCAGTGTTGCTTGTCCGCCTCCAGTCTTCTTAGCCTCCTTGAGCCTGTCCCCAATCCTCTCCTTAGCACGGCTGCGCAGGTCATACCACCTTTTTTTCAGGTTCTCAGTTTGGCAGTGTGTGACCCCCACTGCGTTTATTTTTGTTTGGACCCTGAGCCAGATTTTTCTCTTCTCTGACTCCAGTACCTGGAGAGATAGTTTCCCGAAAACCTTATTGTGGCTCCTCACAACCTCCTCAATGAGGATTTCTATTTCCTTCTCACTGAATTTTATTTTATGTTTTCTTGGGGCTGCACTCTTCCCTGGTGCTGCCGATTCCATGTTTTTGGCACAGGACAGTTTAGCAAGCCCAAAATTGCTTTCTACTGCTGTGCTCCTGCACCCAGCCTCCTCCTCTGACTCTCTCAGTACACTGAAAGAAGCATGGGATGGACCACTTCCTGGTTGTGATGTCATCCCCATGCATCAAAAGCGACTCGCAATTAGCGATTTCGCAATTTGTGATTTCGCAATTTGCGATATCGCTAATAGCGATGTCGCAAATAGGTATTTCTTTATTAGCAAATCGGTACTACGCAATCGCTTTTTGCGATTGCGATTTTTACCGATTCGCTAATTATTTGCGAACTTCTTCATGCATTGAATATAGCGATTTCTTAATAGCGATTCTTTAAAATTCGCTGTTAAGGAATCGCTTATTCTGAGTTTGATGCATGTGCCCCTTAATGAATGACAGAGTGGACCTAGATTGTTTAAAGTTAGCTTGCTTAAGGAGAGGTATCAAATTATGTTTCCTAAAAGAGATATAACATTTACAAAAGATCATAAATTGCAAGGTTGTCTAGGAGGAGTGAGCATTATAGTGGCATGAGGCAAGATGGGGCATATTGGCCTGGTTCAGGTAAGGCAACAAAATAATGTATCGTTTTGAGCCTGAGGCACATGGTGATGCCTTGTCAGCATGTTACGTTTTGCACAAGCACTTGCATTAATCTATACTACATAACTATATATAAATCTATATATATATATATATATATATATATATATATATATAGTGTGATTTTTACGCTATAGTTGAGAATAGTTACAGCAGGCCTCAGTTTACATGACTCACGCTAAGCTGAAATGTTCCCTTATCTGCTGTGCACTTTTTATACTTTCTCTCATTTCAATAGCCAATCTGCAACAATACACATTAATTAAAATGTATTGCGATGTTTTAGTTTCTGTGTGAATGTTTATCTGTATGTGTTCTGTGGAGAGTTGAGTAAGAACCTGTGCATCTTCAAGAAGAATACGCTGAAAGTACTGTATCATCCTCCTACAAGATATGCGTTGAAGGTCATACAGCAGAGACTTCTATTGTGTGTTGGCCTGGAAGAGGGCTGACACTGAGCTATCATGAAATGTTCAATCCTGATTGGTTCTCTTCAAGAGAACTGGAGAGAGTTGCTCTCCACTGTAAAGAATTGCATATTTTAATAGTGAATTGCTGAGTTAGTTGGATTCCGATGCCCCTTTCCACTCTATTGAGATTATATGCTCTTCTTTCCTCCTGCCCAAAGAGTTAGACTCTTGATTGAATCTTTATTTGATTCTGCTTTTAGAGATTTAAGACTGATTTCCATATGGCTGGGTCCAAACTGGGGAGGCATGGTGAGCAAAAGAATAATGGATTTAACCCAGATCTTTTGACTGGGGGCGAGTGTTTGAAAAGTTTTAGCACTCTGTCCATCATCTTGTTGTGTTTGCTATAACATTTTATATATTTTGCAAAAACAAGGGAACCCAAGCTATCTGAAAGGTTCCTTTGGTGAGAATATTTATAAAGGAACAAAGGTCCCTCACAACATGAAATTACGACTGTAATTAACACAGAAATACCATGATGTATATGTTCATGTATCCAGATAAATGTTATAAATTATTCGGAGAAATACACAACGAAATATAAGGGGCACAATTTACAACAAACAAATCAGGTTGCCAAACTCAGGCATTGCAAATATTTGCAATTTAGTGATTAGGCCAAATAACCTACATATTCGCACCACAGCACTTTTTAGTAACAAAAATATAAGTTTGTGTCAAGGTGAAGTCGACAATGTTTCGATCCCTTAACTAGGTAATGGGATCATCATCAGGACATAGCAATTGATGCCTGAGAAGAATGTCTGCTGAAGGGGTTAAACTGAAAAGAAGGAAAAGGAAGCAGAAAAAGAGAAAGAACAGACTGGAACGATAGAACATTAGTAGATAGGGTCTGAGTCACCATACCACCTCAGTACCATGAGCCCTAGTCCCCTAGCAATAATGTCTCACCTGCCCATTACTCATAACCATCAGCATTGTCAATAAAGCATATATCATGAAAAGCCCTGTTGTTAGACCTGGCTTCTGCAGCGGGTTTACCGCCAAACTTTTTGCTTTTTGGCCTCCTGTTTTGGACCCTGTTTGTGTTGGTTTTATGACTCTGGGCACATTGCCACTGCTGATCAGTGCTAAAGTGCATAAGCTCTCCATGTAAATTGTTTTGGTGATTCCATGATTGGCATATATGATTTACTGGTAAATCACTAGTACAGTGCACTGTGTGTGTCCGGAGCCTGTGAATCAAATGCTGCTAGTGGGACTGCAGCACTGATTGTGCCACCCACATGAGCAGCCTGTAAATGTAACTCAGACCTGCCACTGCTGTGTCTGTGCGCAGTGTGGTACTGCCATGTCGACCTGGCAAGTGCACCCACTTGCCAGGCCCTAACCCTCTCTTTTTTAACATGTGAGTCACCCCTAAGGTAGGCCCAAGATAACCTTATGGGCAGGGTGCAGTGTTTATGAAAGGAGGGACACGCCCTAATGTGTGTGGCATGTAATGATAGGGAAATACTGCCAATTTCGTTTTTCACTATTGAAAGGCTATCTGTCCCATAGTATAGAATGGGAGTTTATTTATAACATCTTAGAGTTTAGTATGCCTGAACTCCGAATATAAAAATGCATCTTTTAATAAAGATGATTTTTATATTGCGTGTTTGAAAATACCACTTTTAGAAAGTGGGTAGTTTCTTGCTTAGCCATCCTGTGTGCCTCTGCTGGTTTGTGTATTGACTGTCTGGCTTTGGAGTGACGGGGGCTGGGGATGTGTATTCTCTCAAGACAGCCACCAGGGGGATGGGGGGGGTGGTTGTTGTGGGTCCTGCCTTTCCTGAGTGAGTCAGAACTGGGCTGAACAGACCTGGGCTGCATTCATAGTAGGGGGGAATTCTCACTAGCACCTGAATAGGCCCGGTCTGCATTTAGAGTGGTGGGAGGAGATTTCCCTTGCACCTGAATAGGCCGTGTCTTCCTTAAACAATGCTGTCTCCACCTCCTGCCGGGTAGCTGCACCAGAGAGGACAGAACTGGTTTGGGTTGGGCAAAGAGCTTCTCTGCCACCAGAGAACAAAGGAATGTGTGCTATAAAATGTGGGGCCCAGACCCCTGAACTTTAGATTACTGCTGAACTAAGACACCTGCCGGGAAAAAGAACCACCGGCAAAAAGCTGGAGGAGGAGTACTGCCCCTGTGCTGTGTGCTGTTGGGGTTGCCCTGCAGTGGTTGCTTCTGTCTTGGGAAGGGAAAAGAATGGACTGTGCTTTCACCATCCTGCTGTTAGAGTTTTCTTGAAGGGCTTGAAGTAGAGCTTGCCTCCTGTTGGAAGTCTCAAGGATAGAAAAGACTTCATAGATCACTAAAGAGGAACCTTTGTCAAGGAGAAGAGCTGGAGAAACTGAGGAGGAATACTGCCCCTGTGCTATTTGCTGCCTGGGGTTGGCCTGCAGTGGCTACTTTCTGCCAAGGAAGGTGAAAATGACTTTGCTGTTTGCTGTGTCCCCTGCTTGAGGAAGATCTCCAAGGGTTTGAAGAAGAGCTTGCCTCCTGTTCTGATTTCTCAGGGACACAAAGACTTCACCCCCAGTCCCCTGAACTTCCTTGCTGGGAGTTCTGATCTGCCAAAAGGTGCCTGCAGCTGTTCTGGAGGTTGTTTTGGCCGTTGGGAGATGGTAAAGCAACGAACAAACGAGAAGCGTGACGCATCCGTGCCTGTTTCCGACGCATTGGCGTAGAAACCGACACAGCGCCTGCCCGCGGTTCGAGAAATTGCCACAAGCAGCATTGAGGGCACCAATCTTTGAAATCCGAGATCACCGCCGATTCGGACGCAAGCCCTGCTGTGAGGCTTCAAGAATCAACGCATCATCACAGATCGTCGCATCGCATCGAGGCGCCAAGTCTGTCGCATCATTGGGGGACGCAGTAAGAAACCGACGCATCACCTCCCCACGCAGTAAGAAACCGACGCATCACCTCCTCATCGGTAAGGAACCAACGCATCAACTCCCCTGCGCAGCAGTAGGCAACTGACGCATCACCTCCCCAAGAGCAAGGAACCGACGCATCACCTTCCCTGAGTATAAGGAACCGACGCATCACCTTCCCTGCAACCCTTTTTGTTTATACGCATGACGCATCTAAGGTACTTTGTGCGAAAAGTCTTGCATCTGCAGTTTGCTTTGAACTGTACTTTTCTACCATTTGAAAGTCATATTTTTATTACTGTATTGTGCCGTTCGCCGAGGGGGATTAGCGTGTCCCAAACCCTGCTGTTTGTATCCCTCTGAGCACACGCCCTGGAGCTGCCTCTGGAAATTGCTGTGTATTGTTAGCGGGAGGACTTGGTGGACGGGACTGCGAGGACCAGCAGCCCCGTAATTTCTACCAGCTGTGTCCTCTTCCCGCCCCTGCTGCCTGCAGCTGGCACTTATACAACTAACTCACCCGCAGCGCGGTCGCGCGCGGTCACGCGCCGGGAGAAGCCCGGGACAAGGGCGGGACCGTTTGTGGCCGTTAGTGGCCGGGTGAGGCCGGGTCGGGCTACCCCTCTTGGCTTTGTGAACTCGCGACCTTGTGGTTTCTATTTCTTAACTTTTTGTTGTGTATCTGTAGATGGGAAAAATGGGGAGGATAAATCCTGAGTTACCTGCACATGCCTCAAAGCAAAAAGAAGTTTTAAACCAACCACTACCTAGCCTGACAGCAATTGACCGCATGTTGCAGAAAACTATCGGGGTGGTGGTTAATGCTATCGAAAATACAGAACGCCGCCTCTCCCTCCCTGCTGGTACCTTCCCCCCTCCGCTTTTGGCCAACACTTCGTCCCTTACTATTAATTCTCAGGATTCGATTCTGGCCCCATCCTTTGTCGCCCTTCCAGGACCTCACCTCAATCCTATAACCCAGGATGCTGTTCCTATTTTAGCCAATGCTTCTCCAGAATTATTGTCATTTCCAACCAGGCTATCATTGACCCCTACAACCTTTTTAAATTAACCTGCCCCTGATTTTTTAGCTCAGGCAGAGGATTTCTCTGTAAACATCCCTCGTGAGTTACTTACAACCCACATTTTGGTCTCTCCCTCGCCGCCAAGTGCAGATACTCATACTCCGAGGGTAACAACTAGAGGGCAGAAGGCCAGGTGCAGCTTAAAACAAACCAATAGGGATGGGCAAAATGTACAAAATGTAAAAAACCCTAAAGGTACCTTATGTGGTAACAAACAAAAGAAAGTTGCTCCTAAATCAAACGCAACGAAAGGGAGAAATGTTGATAATATCTTATCTAAGTCCGAATCTACTCTAATTCATGAAAATGGCTCACATGTTTCAACAGTAGAACAACCAGCCATTCTATCACCCTCTCTTCCACCTAGCGAGGGGTTCTTTGACAAAATTGAGCACCTAATGAAATCCTTAATGGTACCACTCTTGGAAAGGGTAAAACGCATAGGCGAAAAAATAGACAACATGGAAAAAGTAATGCAAAAAATCTCCACTAGCCCAGGGCAAATGGTGGATAGTGTACACCTGAAGACTACTCTCTCACAATCAAGCACTAGCCACCAAAAAACTGGTTCTGATAAAAACAGACAGTTACCATCTGCCCTTAGGTCTACAGCATTTCACTCACTGAAGAATACTGAAACTACGGTTAAGCGTCCCCTGGTGGCCCCGGGGGCGACCGAACCCATGGAAAAAGGGGTGGGCAATTTACGCAGGGATACTGAACCTGTAGGACGGACGATCAATACTCCTGGTGCCCCCAGGGATTGTTCTCTGACAGCTATTCCGAAGAGGCCTCTCCCACACATCGACCTACCCCCTCAATCATTACCGTACACCATAGTCTTAGTTGGCGTTCCAGAGTTACCACAAGAAAAATCAGAAACTTTCCCTGAGTTAAGAAATAAAGCCGCCTACTGGCTAAATAAGAATAGGCCGCTTCCGCCGAACATATCTGGGGAAATATTATTTGCAAGAAGGTTAAGTTGGTTGGGTCGCAGAAGAAAGGATATGACGGGGGACTGTATTGTCATAAATTTTAGGGACAGGCGAGTGGTTCACCACATACACAGTTGTTCCCCTTATTGCAGTAACACTGATATTCAAGCTAGGGACTTGAGTTTTTACTATCCCCAATTTCCCCTCTCTTTATCATCTACTCAATTTAGGGATTTACCAAACTTGGATCGGATAGAAGGGACCGGACCACGATATAATATAATATCCCGACCTTTAACTATTTTGATCAGCTTTCCGAATTGGAGAGAGTGGACTGACTTCAGTTGGAGGGCTCGATACCAAAGTCCATGAGCACTTCACCGGCCCTTGGTGTATATCTAGATAATTTGAATCAGGGTGGTGACGTGATTGAAGAACTCTCCTCACCCATCATTCAGATCTCCCACCACGAGGAATTCTTGGGAATGGACTTAAAACTTGTGACACAGAAGGATGACCCATCCCTTAAAATACTTTTCTGGAACGTTGCTGGTCTTCGTACCAAGGTTGCGAATTATATCTGGCTTGCTTTCATACGCGGCTTTGATATCTTGTGCTTCCAGGAAACATGGGCTCCTTCTGAAATACATGTTGAGGGTTTTAAAACCTATTTTTCCCCAGCATTACCTTCTCCCTCTGGCAGGGCAAAGGGTGGCTTGACCGTTTTTGTATCCAATTCCCTACGATTTACGGCAACAGTCCCCATTAAATTGGATGCAAATTTTCAAATCCTTATTCTCCATTTAGACAACATTAAAGCCCTAGTAATTGTGAATTTTTATAATAATCTCTCTGCGGATGGTTTAATGAAGGTAACCAAGGAAATACACTTTTGCCTCCAAGAACTATCCACAAAGACTTACAAGGAGTTAGTTTTAATATGGGGTGGGGATTTCAATCAAAATTTATGTACCCAGAGTGAAAACATAGTTTGTGGAATAGTGGACGAAAATGGCGATCCGGTAACTCATTTTTCTCACTCCCCAGTCGGGCACTCCCTGAATGAAATTTTGTGTGGTCTGGATCTTGCCCTCGTTAACGATATGGTGAATCCTCCCATACCCGTTGTACCAACTTTCAACGGAAGAGGCAGGCCAACCACAATTGATTTTATTTTTCTTTCCACTGCAGCGGGTAAAGATATATCCACTTGTAAAACGCATGATATCGCTATCAGCGATCATTATCCAATTAGTCTCACCTTAAAAACCCCCATGAATTATGAGAGGTTTAACATTAAGGCGACCTTAAGCCGAAATAATTTAACAATAGACAGACTAAATGGATACTCACTAAGGTGGGAAAAAGTGGACCCGATGGGAATTACAGCTTCCCTGGTCGTAAAAATGAGACCAGTGATTACCAATTGCCTTGACCCAGCTATTTCTAGCCACGGAATCATGGAAAATTTTGCACTATTGTTAGTAGCAATAAAGGAAATTTTACTTGTAAATCTGAAGAATGGCAAAACCAACACTAGGGGTTGGTTTGATTCCTCCTGCACAAAAGCCCACCGGAACCTGAAAGCAGCCCTCCATAAAAAGGTTAGAAACAGAAAGGAGATCGCAGTTTCCAGAAATAATGATAAACAGGCTCTTAAATGCAGGAAGAACAACTTGAAAAAAGATCTCTGGGATCAATTGCACAAATCTTGCAATCTCAGGGATAGTGCCGCCTTCTGGAAGGTTGTGAAGTCCCCATTTTTGACAGATACAACACTTAAACCTAGTGTTGAGGTTGCGATTGACGAACAGTCATGGGTTGACTATTTTGAGCGGATATTCAGCCTTCCTCCAACCGCTACACTTTCAACTCCATTTAGGTCAAAGACAACAGTTTTCCCCCTGCCAATTGATATCTCTTACGAGGAGGTGGAGCTTGCCCTAATGGCTAGTAAAAATGGCAAAGCGCCGGGCCCCGATGGGGTTCCAATTGATTTCTTTAAATTTGCTATGGACCTATGGCTTCCAATTTTAACCAGGGTCCTTCGAGCATCTTGTGCATTGGGACTTATTGATTCTTGGTCCCAATCAATTCTTGTCCCTATCTTTAAAAAAGGGGACCGTCACATGCCATCTTGCTACCGACCTATTTCCCTGCTGGATTCGCTGGGGAAAGTGGCTGGTCGCGTTATTTTAGAGCGGCTTCAGCAATGGGCATCTGACATTAAAGCTCTTTCTGATCTTCAATTTGGGTTTCGCGAGGGCCTGGGCACAACAGAGCAAGCCCTTAATTTATCCCTATTAATAGGTAAATATGTTAACGCAAAAGGGGGGGCCCTGTATTTAGCATACGTTGATCTCTGAGCAGCATTTTATTGCGTTAACCATATTAAGCTGTGGAACATCCTAGTGGATATGGGAATAGAGGAGCCCCTCATAAATTTTTTGCGTGAACTATACTCAGACGCTACAGCTCGTGTGAGATACGGTTTGGGGGGCGAGGTAACAAAGTCATTCAGAGTGGAGCGCGGTGTAAGGCAGGAATGTGTCCTGGCCCCGTTTCTATTTAACTTATATACTAACGGCCTGGAAAAAGCCATGTTAATAGGGGCTCAGGACCTCCCCACTATAAATAATCGCCCTATACCGGCTCTACTCTATGCGGACAACGCTGTAATTTTAGCACGTACCCCAATGGAATTACAGCGCGCTCTTGTGAAATATCACACCTTCATGGCCAATCTTGACCTGAAGATTAACATTAAAAAAACATTTGTAATGTCTGTTGGGTCAAGGAAAAGGAACATCGACAATCAAAAATTAGAGAGTACCATTACGTATCCATACTTGGGCATTGTATTCGATCACAAATGCTCATGGAAAAATGCCATTGAGTCTAGGAAACTTATCTTTGCAAGAACAACAGCTGTTTTGGTTAACTTTGCAAACAAATTAGGCAGATGACCTACGGTTGAACTCTTAGAGATTTATAGGGCAAAATGTATAAGCAGTGTAATATACGGGGCTGGTGTTTGGGGATATGCCAAGGTTGAGGAGGTCCAAAGGGTGGAAAACAGTTTCTTAAGATTTCTTCTGGCAGTCCCGCGGACCACGTCGACTTATGTTTGTCATTTGGAAGTAGGCTTGCCATATTTAACAGATCTGATTAGGATCCAACCCTTATTATTATGGCACCGCATCTGGTCATCTAATGTCACTACTTTCTCCCAAGGGTTCATTGAGGACTGTATTTCCTTAGATAGAGCACATAAGATTGGATGGATCTCTTATATAATGAGATTCCTCGGCGACCTGGGTATGCCACAGTTTTTTTATTCTCCTTCCCTAATAGCCGAGATACCGAGGAAACAATTTAAAAAGGTATGTCTGGCACATTTAGAATCTCTGAGGTTGACTAGTGAGCTCCCCAAACCTACTGTGCAACACTCGTTATTGGTTCAAACAACTTTGGCAATTCAGCCCTACTTAACCTTTAATTTCACGGATTATGAGAGATTTCTTTTAACAAAATTTAGACTAAACATTTTTCATCATTTGGTCACTTTTCCTAAATCCAACATCTGGGAAAAACCTCTCCAACCTTGCCCCTGTGATGAGACCTCCCCTCAAACCACGATACATACAATACTGTTCTGTAAATTCTATCAGGATTTGAGGAAACAGTGGTTTATCCCGATTTAAACAATCTGGGGTTTGCGTAGGTGTCGTCCCACTTTTCTTGCCCTTCAATTTCTGGACGCCGATTTATTTGCCGAACCGATAGCCACTTTTTTAAAATTAGCTGTTAGACACAGGCAGAATCTGTAGTTATTTTAGTTATCCTTTTTTCCTCCATAAATTTTCTGGTAACCTGCTTATGTTTCTAACGGTTGTATGACTGCACTAGCACTTTCATATACTTGATGCTGAAATTTCGCTGATAGGCCACATATTTTAAAAGTGATTGGTAGGGGGGAAGATTGACAGAAATGTATTGTATTAAAATGAATTTGCTTGTAGTTTGATATTTTAATATGTTGATTGCGTTTTTTTTTTTTTTTTTTTAAATGAAAATATTTTGTGCTTTTATGGCTGTTTTTTACAACCGAATAAAGCTTGATTTGAACTTGAACTACTACTGTATTGTGGATTTTTGTCGTTTTGGTCTTGTTTGATTTAGATAAAGATTACTTATTTTTCTAAACTGGTGCGTTGTCCATTTGTAGTGTTTTCACTGTATTACTGTGTGTGTCACAAATGCTTTACACACTGCCTCTGAGATAAGCCAGTCTGCTCGTGCCAAGCTACCAAGGGGGTGACCAGGGGTTATTTTAGAAGTGTATCCCCCTTACCCTGACTAGGAAGAAGGGTGCCTTGAACAAACGTACGTACCTCTGGCAACTAGAGACCCCCATTTCTAACACCTATCATATTATAAGACAGAATAGCTTAGCCCCCTCTTCTACTGAAGCAAACTGATTATACAGCAAAGATCTCTAGATTTAGCAGCGGACCTCATACCTAAGCATACACAGATTGATGTATTACATCTCAAACACAGCCATGATCTTCTCTCAGAGAAAAATCGATCTCTCTCTGTCAGTATTACAGTGATGTGTATACCTATATGACAAGGTTCACATCTTCATAAACCACAGCTGCATGTCTGTGTTGTGTCTAGGTGCGAGTGCCTGACCAGAACAAAATAACAAGGGACATTGTTGTTTGATCTTGTCTGCTATTCAGACTAAATCCCAGGAAAGAACAGAACGACAAAACAACTGCAAGTTCTGTGTGAAAATATAATGTGGCACAGAAGCAAAATGTGATTAAGTAGAAACATGTACAAAGCTAATGCGGCCTGTGTCGTGCAGTTAGGCTAACATAGGGAAAACTACAATAGGCCCTGTACGGAACACATTACACCCTCCCCTTGGTCAGGAAGGAAGCACATAAGGGAATGACAGAAATCAGAAGATAAGCAGATTCAAATACTAGGACTGTATGTCAATAGCTTTCACGGACCAATCAATGACAATCTGAAAACAATTAATGTGTGTCAGAGTGATCTAGTATGTATGCGGCCATGTTAGAGGCAAATGACTCCATGATGGGGTCTACATCCACGTAGCTAGCAAGGTCTGCATCCCAGTTCATAAGTTCCAACGAACAGACATGATCCTCGGCTCCAACAGATACAGATACTATCATCGAGCAACCTATGTTGGTTTCAATGAAACTTTCATCTAGCAATAGCTGTGCTGATGCACAGAAACTCCCGTTAGCCATTGGTTTCATACTCAGATTGTGTAGAGTTCACAAACACAAGGAACAATCCTGATAATGGGCCACTAAGGGACTCATCAGCAGTTCCAGATCCAAGGCAGTGGGCGTCTGTAAAGCCAGGCATACATCCAGTGCCCATTGGAAGGGACACTAGATGCAGTGAAAGACAGGTTGCACACAGGTGAAGTACGCACGACTGAATGTCAGACACCAATCCACATCCAACGCCTGTAACGGAATCATGCCAAAGAGCTGAAGCATACGCTCACGGTTGTGCTAGAGCAATGCCAGGTCCAGGGCGACCGCAGAAGGAGCATCCATTATGGAACAGCAAAAATACGATGAGAATGCCGCAAATGAGGAACAGGAGTACTGGAAACCCACTTTACATGCTGTAAAAAATAGTGTGTATAAAATGGGCTACACCTGCAGTATCAGAAGCATTAAACATTTGATGAATCAGTTCCCCGAAATGCAGGGGAAGATTTGTATTTAACAATGACTGTATTTCTACAGTAGTTCTGACCACCTGAAATTCAAAGGTCTCGCGGGCAGAAGCAAGAGTCACTTCTTGTTGAAACAATAATGCTTTTAGTCTGCATAGCTTGTTGAAATCTGCTCTCAAAGTTAGAATTGAAAGCCAGAACCAGCTATCTACCACTCTGTGTGGAGGGGGAAATAAAACGTTGTTGCAACAAATGACTAACTGGGAAACTGACACAATATACGGGACTCCGCCCACATATCACAACAGCTTTGATTATTAAGCACGAGATAACTCCCATTTGAAAGTATGGTAATGAAGGAAAGAATTATGGGTACTGGTGTTCCTTTTAAATAACAAGCCAAAGTAGGTGCCAAAACATTACAAGCGCAGTGGATTTTAACATGTTGACAGACAAGCGAATGACTGGCAGTGGAGTCACACTCCTCTCCCGTGAAATAAATGTCTCTAGCAGCATGCTCATAGCGATAGGTAAATGTCAGCGACCATAGCTCATGAAGAGAGCTGCACCAAAGGGGTTCATAGCTACGTATTGAAAAATGTTTCATACACGCTGTAGTCTGGCGAGAAGCTCAAACATCCTGTGATTCTGGGCAAATCACGTAATCTCCCTGTGCCTAAAAATGAATGTGTCCGTCTGTAATGCAACTGGTGCTTATGTAAAGCGCTCTGATACCTTCGGGTCAAGTTTGTGCAATATAAAACTGCACAAAAAAAAAAAAACTAAAATGTAGATATGGGCAAGGATATAACTCTGTGTATTAACCATACTGCTGATGGCGGTTCGGCTACTGTGAATTCGGACTTTCTCTAATTTCTCTAAATGTAACATAGTATATGTTGCGTCTTTCATAACCATTGATTATTGTGTGTGCATTAAATTGATTGTCAGAAACAAAGCGGTACATTCTTGATCAATTTACTTCAAGCGCATAGCAAACCTAACAAAAATAAGATACATTCATGTTCTCAGACAGGATAGAAAGATGTTGTTTTACTGCAGATAGTGTGGAATGTTCTAACCATTGCTGGCCTAATTTCCCCACTGAATAGTTGGTAATAGTGTTTGAATGGGGTGACTGTGAGTACTGTGGGTCGGGTCTACTGAATTTATAACCGAAGGAGGAATTGAGAAAACGAGAATGACAACCACTAGTGTCCACTGGCCACAATAACCACCCTCCAGGATTGGCAAATGACAAGTAAATTTACAATTTTGTATCATACTATTTAATTGGTCTTCTGTATAATTTGTGTAAGATTACCAATTATCAAAGCGGTTAATCGAAGGAATTATAGGGGTATTCAGTTCTTTAATCTTAGCCAATCTCAGACAAGTAGTTTGCTGGACAGTTTCATTAAAAGAATAATCATATATTTTTTCGACTCGGTGGGAACCAATTTAAAATAGTATGAGGTTGGGTCTGAGATGTCATTACCTGTAAAATATGTGTACTTGCTCTATGGAAAAAATGATGTCCATAACGGTGATAACAGAACATCTTAGCATAGTTTGCAGAATTAAGATCTAAATCTTTCGAATCAAACACAATAAAATAAAGAAATTCAGAAAGCATTAAATTCACAGTATCAACATCCCAATCATCTGATTGTAACCCATTACTATTACATCACCCCTAGAAACGTTGAACACATATGGAATCTGCAGGGTCTCCGTAGAACCATATATATATAAAATGGAACTTTATCCCAAACAATTCCATCAGCCACTGGAACAGCTGAAATGTTGACTAGGGACAATTCTCGTTTCATCTTGTGGGAGGAGGAATTTGGAGCCAATACCCCATCAACCAATACCATAGCAGAACGTTCTAGATGGTAATGGCCATTGATGAGAAGAAAAAAAGTAGTCACGAATCCAATCCATATGAATAAAGGAACCAAAGAAAAGATTATCCAAGTGAATATCCAAGGAGAAACTAGATAAGTGTGTTTAAACCAATAAAAAAAAAGCACAAATCCGTGCTAGAGGTGGCTGCAGAACTAAAGACACTGATGAACTGTCAGATGAGAACTCGTCTTGATCCATATAGTACCCTGAGGAACTCATGGAAAAGAGGCGGCTGCGATTCAGCGGTAGGATTTCGAAAAATTAACTCAAAAGGAGTTTCCAATGGTGGATCGGTGTAACCGACATCCATTGAAGAAGAGGGAGATGTAGAAACAGGAACCAAATCGACGGAAATCTCAACCTCCCCCCGGCAGCCAGTGAGAAGCATCAACGGTGGTGCTCACAGGCTGCATAGGAAAGTCTTGTGAAGCGCCACTTCTGGACATACTATGGAGTATCGGCCATATGGTGTAACTTGACATGTTCTACAGAAATAAAGGAATTTTCTTTATGTCCTAGAAGTGATGGCAAAATGACAGTTTGTGTACCCTGAATGCCAAAGTCTGGAACAGTAGCATGGTACGTTGGGCCTCATTCCTTCTTGAGGGACACTTTTTCACGGACAAGGTCTGCAACTTTCGGAAGCCAACCAGAGAATTTGACGCACAGCCTCCCGAGCATCTTTCAGCATCTCAGCATCCTGCGTCCACAGCATCAGGACCACTCCATTGAAGAACTGGACTCAAGACTGTTGTGGTGACCAGGTAACTGTCCAAAACCTTTTTTCTGGTGCCCTTGTCTTTTTTCCAATTGGAATTGGTCACCCAAGCTGGGCTTGAGTAGTCGAACACAACTCTTTCAAACTTTCCAAAAGTTTTCAAACTTTATGGTTATCAATGCTTCTTTGCGCTCTGAACTAAAAAGCTGAGATTTACGTTTTACTTAAGAATCTATATCTCTAGAACCCTCTGGTGGATTTTACTCATATTGATGTCAAGAAATTCACACAAATATAATTATTTTTATAAATTGGTTTCAGATTTCTTTGGTGTTGTGTGACTTTCTTATTCTGTTTGCTGGTGAATCTAAATGCTTTACACTAGTTCCTTTGTTTAGGCCATGCTGATCGAAAGCCACAGCTATCCAGGGTTGAGCTAGAGATTTTACAGATGAGCCTCACTGGACCCAAGATGGTTTTGTGAGTGTATTACATGATAAGGTCTCACACCACACCTTGTAATACACCACAATCTTGATACCGTTCATCACTCAAGTAGAAATATTTAAGCCTGTTGTCAGCTTTCTCCATGACCAGGTGCTCAACTTCCTGTATAAACAGTGGAACCTCAATTGGTCCCCCCTGTTCTGGTATAAACTATGTAGAAGTGACAGTCTATTAGTTGTTTCCAATATTTTTGTATATCATCTATCAGTGACGATGAGAGGTAAACGTCACTCAGTGGGCATGGAAAAGCACAGTAGTTTTAAGATTTACTAGTTAGTGTCCTATATCGTTTCTCAAAATAAAGTTGAATAAGCCAAATTTCCTTATTTCCATAATATCTAGAGCATCATCAGTAAATGTGTATTCAATTTAGATTTAATTGTGACATCTCCGCTGGCAGATGTCCCAAAGGTCTGTCTGGATATGTAATTTTACTAGAGCACTATTATAGGAGTGGATCAACATTACACCTCTAATAGATTTCAGGCTATCACCACCAAAATATTGAACTTTGGGGCACTCTCACCATACATGTACTGTGGTGCCTGCTTGTCTGCTTTGTCTCTGACATAAATGTAATATTTGGAGATACATCTGCATTTATCTCCCCAGGGAAAGGTGCAACCACAACAATATTTTGCATGGGTGTGTATGTTCTATGGCATAGTCACCACTCTTGTCCATAAAGTACACAATGATACCATGAGGATCTATCACTGAAGCTTGCTTACCCAGGTGGATGAGTATTGAAGTTTGTGTGGTGAAGTTGATCTGTTTCAAGTGATCTCTAAAATACAGAAAATAGCTGACTGGTTCAAACATTCAACAAGCATCAATCAGTCAACAAGAATATAAAAACGGTAAATTTCCTGCCAAAACCACCTCTTTTTATTCACTCAACGAGTAATTCTATGCCTCTGTCACATCTAAACTAATCAATATATGATCTCTCGAAACTATCTTTACACTGTTTAAATTGCAAAGGGATGCCGCCTATTTTCAAGTGTTTTAGATGTATGAGCTCATCTCTCACTGTTGTTAAAGATGTTATTGTTTAAGGCTGGCATACGGTTAGAGTTTTTAAAGCATGATATGTGTAAAGACGTAGTAGGGAGCACAGGTGTACCTTTGCCGTATTTATCTAACATATGTTGCACATAATTTTTTGAAGCAGAGCTGCCCTTGCCTTTCTCTTTTTAGCCTTACCAAGTCTTCCCAAATTAGATTTCCATTGGACTGTTCCATCTCAGCCCGTCTTATTGGAACTGTCTGGAACTGTGGAAATATGGATTTTTCTGGTCAGTTATGTCCCCTATCTTGGACCCCAACGGTTCTATGTACATGTCACATGTACATGTATGTTCCCTCCAGTTCCAGTTATGAAGACGCAAATACATGTGCGTCCACCGTCAACATGTCCTCTGTCAGATCCGCCATGAATAGGCCGGATATTCCATTCCTAAGTACAAAAGGCCACCGGCTTTATATGGCTCATTTATGCCATTTTACAGTCCAGGCAAGTAGGCCCTGATTCTGTCATCAAACTCTTCTTGCCTTCTGCCTCTGAAAGCTCCAGTCTGAGCCTGCATCTGTGACCATGAACTTTGTCTCATTCTCTGCGCGGCTCACGAAGCCTGACATCAGCCTATTCTCTGCCAAGAACTGTATTTCACCTTCGAGTTATCTGCTTCCCCCTCAGCCGATGCATTCCTGCCTAGTAGTTTAAGTAAACATTCTTCCAGCTACCAAGCAAAGGGCCCGGCTTCTCTGTCTTAATACAAGTAATTCATAGCCCTGTTACTATGGAAGATTCCTGCCCTCGCATTTAGTGTAGACACTTAGACGCTTGTACACGCACGCACAGTCAGTATAGAATAGATTCTGTTCGAGAGTCCTTCCTTTGTGGATAACATAGTTCTTTAAACATAAGATGTTAGATATGATTTGGGATTAGGTTGACTTGACCCCTCAGACTTCTTGTCTCCACATGTAGAGCTAAATGTCAAGTCCCCTTCACCCCTTAGTTACACGTCAATTACACGTCATGCTGCTGCGCGCGCATCTATGCCAAATATTATCTTATAGATCCACCTATATATGATCTCATAACCAATTATGTTCCTTTTTACTCCTTGTTCCACCCATTTTCGGTTACGCAGACAATTCGTCATTTTTCCTTATCAATTGTTACGCCTATTGCATTCGCTTCATTGTAATGTATGTATTATAAAAGCCATTTCATGTCAATAATGTGTGTGCTTCACTTCCTGAACCTTCGTGGTGACGGAACATTGGGAGCAACCGATTATAATCGAGTTAATGGAATAAAGCCCATTCCGAACCTCTAATACCACGGATTCTGCCTCTCATTTTACTGAGCTATTTTATTATGTTCCTGTATCAAATTCAGTCCAGGTAAAGGAGAATTATTTACCACATGAATGGCGCCCGAACAGGGACACTTTCTCATCTCACGCGCCGGCGGTGAGTTGCAGGCCCGGTCTCCTGCCACAGCTGGACGGACAATAACGCGTACCAGCAGGATTTCCTGTATCTCCCTCCGGTCAAGCGGGGGCGACTGAGACTGCGATCAACACCCAGACGAGGCGGTGAGAAGTGCGAAGTATCCCGACCAGAGCCTAGCTGAGAGAGCAAGATCCGAGGTATACAGAGACCCACCAGTCCGAAGTCAAGCCCAGTGTCCGACGAGTCGAGTCGAGTCCAGTCCGATTCAAGTTCAAGTTACTGAGGCCTTCCGTTTCCGAAGCTACCCGGTGAGTACCATTGCTGGGGAGGCATTTCTGACGTGCACATAGGTTGTGCCGGTCAAGACGGGTTTGGGTACACAAATCCGGTCTGCACTGTTTTAGCAGTGTATCTGTACTGTTTAGCAGTATATCAAGTATTCCGAAGTATTTCCGAAGTGTCTAGTTATTGTCTAGTTATTGTCGAGAATTAAGCTTGGTGATTAGTTATGCAGACGATCATCATTGTTATTTCAGCTAAAGGTTTAATGTTTAATGTTTAATATGTTTAAATACGTTCTGTATATTGTGGTATGAATGACTGTTCATTATCGTGTTTATTGTATTAAGTCTGTTCAAAAACAAGTATCGGGTCAGTTGGTCAAAACCAAGTATAAGGTCAGTTCTCAATATGCCGCTCTTTTCGAAATTAAGACAGATCACTACAAGAAAAGGGGTACTCGAAGAAGCCGTTCCTATTCCTCCTAGGGACACTCCAGGGCACTTTATGTATCATAAACATGGCTTAGACGCTATATTATTTCTTGATTTATGGGTAGACTACACCAAGGGATTACCAGAAGGTCAGAGGTGGCCCACAGCGGGAACCTGGGATGCAGAGTGCATCATGAAAGTAGAAGAAGAGTTATGGAAAAGGAAAGTCAGACAGTCACAGAAAGATGCCATTGAATTATGGCGTAAAGAATCACATAGACGAACAGAAAAAGCACGTAGACAGGAAGAGAAGAGTAAAGAAAATTCCAATAAAGTTCGAGAGAATCTATTAATTGAGGAAGGTATCCGAGTGAAATCAGAACAAGTAGGCAGACAAAGAAATGCCCTTATGAATGGTATGTATCCCCTTCTGGCCGAAGGATTACCTAAGGCTACCCCAGAAATACCGAAAGACTTGCCACCCCCATTGTTCCCAATAAAGGTACATCCTAAGGGGCATCCTAGAACCGCAGAAGATGTTTTTCTTTCCTCATATTTAGATGACGCAGCTCCCGAGTATGCTAATTCCGCCCCACATAGACCGCATACCAGGGAGGTCCAACGCCAAGATCCGGCACCCGTATCCCTACAGCAACAAATCGAGTCACAAGTTCTGGCAAGCACATCTGTTTCTGCATCCGCTCCTACAGCTGCTTCTATAGCTGTGTCCACACCTATAGTTGCTGTATCACGTTCAACGAATCCTTTCACACCCGACACCCCAGATGGGGCCACGGGAGGTGCTACCAATATCTTTTCTACGCCACCCAGAATAAATAAACTCACTTTTCAAGAGTCAGCACATTCACGTACACCCAAACTCCTTAGTGCCCGTGCGCTTAAGGAACTTCTTATAGATTGTAGATATGACCCTGTGCCTGGAAAGGAGGACGAAATGACCCTAGCATCATTGCGGATCAGACGAGCCGCAGTGTATTTAGGGAAGTTACCAGGAATGACTGCGCATCTAGATAATATATACCATTTTGTCCACACCGGGCGAGATCCAGGATGTATTAACAGAGCTATGGAATACCAGAAGGTAGAGATACAGGGGGAACTGTTACGTTTCCTCATAAACTGTGTGATCAGAAATCAAGACCGACCGGGGGTAGACCCGGAAGCAATGCAAATTCTTACAAGATGGAGCCAGAATATATCAGAAGGGAGACATGATAAACAAAATTGTATAATAGCCATGTGCCGAAAGATCCGTAAAGAAATAGAACGCCTACACGAAGAGAGATTAGAGGTAGACGAGTTCGAACAAAGCGAGGAAGAAGGGTCAGGACCGCCCACAGGACAGTCAGAAACTATAGCCTATGTAGGTAAAAGAAGATCTTGTAATAGTACGAGATGTCTTAATGACCCGATACGCCCGATATGTCCAGACAATAACAGGAGTTTCCCAACACCCATAGTCCATATAAGGTCTAATGAGCATTCGTTCCAAACAGCTGACAAATTACTCCGAGAACGAAGGGGTTATCATTTCCTCGATTCTATGGATGAACAAGATTTAGCCAGGGCAGCTGTCCATTGGGTGGACAGTCCCGGAAAATATAGTGATGATACAGTGGTGCGCACATTCTTGAATCTTACCCCAGATGAACAGAGGTTAGCTGGGATTTATATGATTCAACAACTCATTATACTATATCGAAGTCAACATTCAGATCCTGGTCCCTTACCTGACATACTGACTGAATTACTTATGAATAAATGGAGGGGTCCAGGTACTAAATTAATTAAAGAAATTCTAGAATCAAGAAAGCAATATATTCTTTTTGTATGTTCAGAACATGTTCCATTGCCCGTCAAGGAAAGAACCACGTATCACATGGATAGACAGAATCCCTTACGAGAAGTGCACCCAATAAAGGGCGAGGACAATCAGTTTAAACGCGTATTTGTATATACGCCCATATCGAAAATAGAATTGTTACAAATGAAGAAAGTGGTACCCAGTCATGACAAAGACCCAGCGGGTTTTCACCGAGAAATTAAAGACATGTTACTCATGGGAGAGTACACCTATCCCGACATTATGACAATATTAAAGGTATTGATGCCTGCTGGCATTTATGAGAAACTCAAGGAAAAAGAGTGGGAGGTAGGAGACCAAAAGATAGAATGGTCAGTATTAGAAGCAGAAGAAAAGGCCCGAACTGCAGGAGCAGGGCTTGGGGACAAAACTAAGGCATTACCAGGATTACTAGTACAGGTACTGCCGCGTTTATTAACTACGAAAAAGGAAGATTGGGGTACAATTTCAGCCTGTAAACAGAAGCAAGATGAGGACACTAGTGATTACTATGCCCGATTTGAAAAATGTTTTGGTATAAATAGTGGCATAAAAGCAAGTAGCGAATCATACCCACATCTGTTTGTAACAAAATTAGTAGAAAATGCCCTGCCCCCAGTAAAGAATAGAGTATTAAAATTCGAGAGTACCTGGCAAGGTAACACTCCATCACAAATGTTACAAATGTTACAATACCATCACAATAGAATTAGAGAGGAACAAGAACATGAACACAGACGCATGAAAGACACGAAAATGAAAATGTTAGTTTCCCAGACAGTTCCAGCTGAAGGACATAAAAAGGGTATGACACATTCCGATTCAGCAGGACCTGTAAAAGGGACATGCAATTATTGCAAAAAGCCAGGTCATTATGTACACGATTGCCCAGTTTTAAAACATAATATCAGCATAGGTAAAACACAAGAAAGATCACGGCCACTCAGACAAGATCAGAATGAACAAGGAGCTTTGCAGCATGCCCAGGCCATGCCAGCCGCACAACAGCCAATACAGTTTGTGCCAGCTGCACCACCGTTGCCTGTTGCTGCCACACAAACAACAACACGACAAATGTATCAGACCGCACAGTATGAATACCCTGAGTATCAGCGTTACGCATGAACTAGCCTAGAGAGGGAAGTTGACTTACCCCTTATCGAGATACCTGTAGATCAAGAAGGACCTTATGTACACAGTGAATTATTAGGTCAAGATAGAAAGTTTTTACTCGATACAGGGGCAAGTCGAACAACAATAAAACGTAGTGAAGTTCCAGGGGCACCCCTCTCAGGCTCACAGAATATTTCCCTTGGGTTTTCAGGAAAGCCTATTGTTAATGAAGTGTCACAGCCTCTTCCACTTACGATAGGACCTTTGACCCGAACTACAGATTTATTGCTTACTAAATCATGTCCAGAAAACCTGTTAGGAATAAAAACGTTAAAAGCTCTAGGAGCTATAATATGTTGTTCTCCGGAAGGAGTAAGATTGTTTTTACGTGATTTTAAAGGTCACTATGTATCTAGAGACATGGATCCCCGATTACAGACTTTACCCACACGTCTATGGGCACAAGGCCCTACTGATGTTGGTTGCATGAATATTACACCATATCGAGTCACATTAAAGGCAGGAGTGGTGCTACCACGAATGCGACAATACAAGTTACCCCCAGATGCTGTAGTGGCTTTACTGCAAATCATTGACGAACTCATTGCCCAAGGAGTGGTTGTAGAAACAGACTCCAATGTATGTAATTCACCGATAATTCCGATTCTTAAACGAACAGATCCAAAGGCCCCGCCAGTATATCGATTGGTTATTGATCTGCGCGAATTAAACAAATGCATTGTGCCACAATTCCCTGTGGTCCCAGATATCTCGTCATTACTGACAGCTATTGATTCCGAAGCAACATTCTTTACTGTAATCGATCTCAAGAATGCCTTTTTCAGCGTCCCAATAGATCCGGAAAGCCAATATTTATTCGGATTTAGTTTAAATGGGCGTAGCTTTAAATTCTCACGCGCACCTCAAGGATTTACAGAAAGCCCCAGCATCTATAGCCAAGCACTGAAACGAGAACTTGACAGTATACACATGCCAGTTAACACTGCTCTGCTTCAATACGTCGATGATCTGCTGATCACCGCCCGAAGCGAACCTGAATGTGAAAAAGCATCACTGACAGTTTTACAATTTCTAGCCGAAAAGGGGCACAAGGTGTCCCCTTCTAAGCTGCAATTCTGTGTCCAGCAAGTTATTTATCTTGGACACTCGCTGTCCAAGGAGGGAAGGCAGCTTACACCAGACCGCATTCAGTTAATAGCTAACATGCCAATACCCAAGACACAAAAGGAGGTGCGGGCTTTCATAGGCCTCACTTCATACTGTAGACAGTGGATCCCGCAATATGCATTTCTAGCAAAACCACTCATTCAGTTGACAACACAGGAGGCAGCCACATCGACTGTTCTCCCTTGGACCCAGGAACATACGCAAGCTTTTGAAAGCCTAAAGAAAGCTTTATGTCAAGCACCTGTTTTAGCAACGCCATGTTACAGAAAACAGTTTACACTCTTTGTTACAGAACGCGGAGGTACTGCTTTGTCAGTACTCACACAGGAACAAGCAGGAGCACACAAACCATGTGCTTATTTTTCTAGTACATTAGATCCCGTAGCTCAGGCTTTGCCTGCATGCCTGAAATCAGTAGCAGCGACAGCTTTAGCAATCAGACAAAGCGATGCCATAGTGTTAGGACATCCATTGACAGTTCAAGTACCACACACAGTAGAAGTCCTTGTGAATAGAACGCAAACGCAACACTTGACTATAGCGCGACTTACAGGGTATGAACTTACATTGTTTCAGCCACACATAGAAATCAGACGCTGTAACACATTGAATCCTGCCACACTTTTGCCAGTAACCGGAACAGACCCACTAGCTCATGACTGTATTGAAGTTATTACTATAACGACGAAACCTAGACAAGACTTGACAGATGTTCCATTGTCAGATCCAGACCTGACATTGTATGTAGATGGTTCATGTATGAGAACAAGTACAGGAGAGTTGGTGGCTGCTTATGCAGTCACAACAGATACTGAAGTCATTGAAACTAATCGTATAAATACTTTGTCAGCTCAAGCCGCAGAGCTCATCGCTCTGACACAAGCCTGTATTCAAGCCACAAGTAAAAAAGTCAACATATACACTGATTCACGTTATGCATTCGGAGTCGTACATGACTTCGGCGTGCTGTGGCGAGAGAGAGGTTATTTAACTTCCCACGGTGCCCACATTCAGCACGGACCCCTCATTCATGCCTTATTAGATGCAATACATCTACCTACTGCAATATCAATTATGAAATGTAAAGCTCATACGAAAGTTATTGATATCATTTCTCAAGGCAATGATCTAGCCGACAGAACAGCTAAACAGACTGCTCAAACCCAAACATCCGACATGACAAAGACAATAGTCCCGATGCCGACACATTGTATGACAGTTAAAGATCCTACTCTTGACGTAATTGACATACAGACACATGCTACACCAGACGAAATAAAGAAATGGACTGAATTAGGAGGGATCCAAACGGACCAAGGATGGATGATGAAAGAAAAGTCTGTATGGTTCCTCCCTGATTCAATGGTCCAAGTCATTATTAACACTATCCATAGCCCAGCCCATCTAGGAGAAAAAGCTATGCTAGACAGCATTCAACACATTTGGTTCAATAAACATTTACGAGCAGCAGCCAAACAAAAAGTCCGAACCTGTATGATCTGTTGTCAGTTCAACCCAGGAAAAAGTGTTCCCGTAGAACAGGGTGGATTTCATCCTCCTGATCACCCTTTTGAAGTCCTCCAGATGGATTATATCCAGATGGAACGATGTCGAGGATTCAAATATGTTCTCGTAGTTGTCTGCGCTCTGTCCCGTTGGACGGAGGCATACCCGGTTTCAGATTACACTGCCCCGACTACTGCCAAACAGTTAGTTCGAGAATTCTTCCCACGCTACGGTTTACCACGTGTTGTCTACTCAGATAACGGCCAGCCGTTCTCATCCGAATTAATGAAACATGTTTCACTTCTGCTAGGATATCAGTGGAAATTCCACTGTGTCCGACACCCCGAGGCAGCAGGTCTCGTAGAAAGACATAATCAGATACTGAAAATCAGACTGTCCAAAATATGCAGAGAGAAAGAGGTCGACTGGATAGTAGCATTACCAGTTGCACTTTTTTACATGAGAATGGTAGCACACTCTAGAACAGGGCTATCCCCGTATGAGGTGATCTTCGGTAGACCACCAAATATGTGGGGGACGCCTGTACCACGCAAAATAACTGATATTGACTGTAATATGCTGACAGATTACTTGGCTTCCTTGATGTCTGCACTACAATCTTGTCGTTCACAGGTTGCTGCAGCATTTCCCGACAACACTGAGGTGAAACCCCATGACATAGTTCCGGGTGATATTGTATTTGTGAAAAATTTCGACCGAAAGACTCAGCTGGAACCCAGGTGGAAGACACCCAAGTTGGTTCTGCTGACCACAAGAACAGCCGTGAAGATCGAGGGCCGCAAGGGCTGGATTCATTCAAGTCATATCAAGAAATTTCATGGACAATACTCGGATATAGACATTGTGCCCCCCTACTCCCTCACAGACTGATTCAAAACTTCCTTTGGTGGAAAAAACTGAAAGCGAACTTTACAAAGTTAAGTTAAGGCCTAGGACGTCAGACGGTTTGATTGTTTAAGTCCTCTCCTAGGTGAAGCGGTTGAATCTGTCTCTGACATGTATCCTCTAGACCTGAATCATGAACAGTCGCGAAAAATGATGAAACGACAGGCGTATTGTAAATCACTGCGTAGCCATTGTATAGGGACATTATTAATTTTGTTTTCCTTAAGTCTTTTAATAATTATTACCAGTATGTTGTTGCACATATATTACCCTATTGCCAGAAATGTTCACAATGTTATTGCAGAACATTCTTTTAGTGACTTACCCCCGCATGAATTGTCCTATAGACTTGCGCTGCGCAATAACACTTTCATTAGTATGTTACATCATTCCCATCAGACTAGTAATGCAACTAACTGTTGGGTGTGTGGCCGACTCCCTCCCTATCAGAATTATGAAGGAGTCTTGCCTTTCTTTCCACATCCATTTACACATAATGGCTCCTGTGGAGCATGGTTTAGTTTAATCAATTCCATAGACTCAGACACAGCAGTTTACCAAGATCAGTGGGTATGGGGAAACCTAAACCTAGTTTTACTCAAGGTCTGCTATCCTGACAAGGAGGGTCGCCCCAAAAGAACAGGAACTGATCTAGAAAATGAAGTATATGGATTAGGTAATTTTACACCTAATCTCATGATTCTAAATGTCGTATCCGAAATTGAACTAGTCTTACCCACCATGTCAGTATTCCCAGCAAAAGGTGAATTGTGTGTAAGAAAGGTTGGTTCCATACATATGGGCCATAGTCAATGCACTACTACAGTAGAATTCAGTGATCAAGGCAAATCTTCATTCAGAGCTTATCGCCACTCCTACTTTATATGTGGTCAGACTGCATATATGCGTCTACCTCTAGATTGGGATGGTACCTGCTACATAGCATTCCTTTTGCCACCTGTTTTCCTAGCTCCTCCTGATTATTATAGAAATATTCATTTAGTACACAATAGAGAGCGGAGAGATCTCCCAATTGTCGATTATACTGAGACAGCATGGGACAAGTATGTAGATTTCAATAAAGGCATCTTTCCCTATATAGGTACAGTTACCAATAGTAAGCTGATACGTAGATTAACTAGAACCCTTGAAGCAGTAGTGAATGAAACTATTTCCGCCTTAGGCAATTTAACAGAAGAGCAGTCTGCTATGCGGATTGTTGTGCTTCAAAATCGTCTTGTCCTTGACGTCATCCTGGCTGATAGAGGCGGAGCTTGTAGGGTCATCGGATCAAGCTGCTGCGTATTCATACCAGAAAATTCGCCATCAGTATATAAAGCCATAACTCGCCTTCACAAGATTGTAAGCCAGATACACCAGAATCCAGGCACTTGGACTTGGTCCAGTTGGTTTTGGAGTGTGATATCAGCCTGGGGATGGAGAGTTCTGTCCTTCCTAGGTATTGGCCTTCTCATACTATTCAGTTGCTGTCTATGTCTACAATGTGGACCAGCGATTTGTGGTCTGTGTGCCACATCGTGTATTCCACCACCAAGATTTCATTCAAGATCCCGGAAGAAGAAAGAAGAACAAATGATGCTATATGAACAGATCAATGGATTAATGAAGATTGATATCTCTTAACGGGCAAGTAGGGGACAAGGAGGGAATGTGGAAATATGGATTTTTCTGGTCAGTTATGTCCCCTATCTTGGACCCCAACGGTTCTATGTACATGTCACATGTACATGTATGTTCCCTCCAGTTCCAGTTATGAAGACGCAAATACATGTGCGTCCACCGTCAACATGTCCTCTGTCAGATCCGCCATGAATAGGCCGGATATTCCATTCCTAAGTACAAAAGGCCACCGGCTTTATATGGCTCATTTATGCCATTTTACAGTCCAGGCAAGTAGGCCCTGATTCTGTCATCAAACTCTTCTTGCCTTCTGCCTCTGAAAGCTCCAGTCTGAGCCTGCATCTGTGACCATGAACTTTGTCTCATTCTCTGCGCGGCTCACGAAGCCTGACATCAGCCTATTCTCTGCCAAGAACTGTATTTCACCTTCGAGTTATCTGCTTCCCCCTCAGCCGATGCATTCCTACCTAGTAGTTTAAGTAAACATTCTTCCAGCTACCAAGCAAAGGGCCCGGCTTCTCTGTCTTAATACAAGTAATTCATAGCCCTGTTACTATGGAAGATTCCTGCCCTCGCATTTAGTGTAGACACTTAGACGCTTGTACACGCACGCACAGTCAGTATAGAATAGATTCTGTTCGAGAGTCCTTCCTTTGTGGATAACATAGTTCTTTAAACATAGGATGTTAGATATGATTTGGGATTAGGTTGACTTGACCCCTCAGACTTCTTGTCTCCACATGTAGAGCTAAATGTCAAGTCCCCTTCACCCCTTAGTTACACGTCAATTACACGTCATGCTGCTGCGCGCGCATCTATGCCAAATATTATCTTATAGATCCACCTATATATGATCTCATAACCAATTATGTTCCTTTTTACTCCTTGTTCCACCCATTTTCGGTTACGCAGACAATTCGTCATTTTTCCTTATCAATTGTTACGCCTATTGCATTCGCTTCATTGTAATGTATGTATTATAAAAGCCATTTCATGTCAATAATGTGTGTGCTTCACTTCCTGAACCTTCGTGGTGACGGAACATTGGGAGCAACCGATTATAATCGAGTTAATGGAATAAAGCCCATTCCGAACCTCTAATACCACGGATTCTGCCTCTCATTTTACTGAGCTATTTTATTATGTTCCTGTATCAAATTCAGTCCAGGTAAAGGAGAATTATTTACCACAGAACCAATATGAAAATACTTTTCATTTAGTTTGCAAATAAGTAGTGTTCTCTATCCGGGAAATGCCAAATATTCATTACCACCATGCCTGGTGTCCTTGTTCCATTCCTTTCAGAGTGAGGCCTTCTGCCCCTCACAAATCCACAATTCCACTGGTTTTATCTACCAAAGTCTTTTCTTTTCTGTCACCCTTCCCTTCTGAGTGGCTTCAGCCTCTCCAGCTACCATATGCGTTGGCTAGAGATGTATTTCTTAGGTTTAGTTTGTCTCTTGACTGACCTGTATGGCATTGTCTTCAGGAAACACAATGACTTTGGTCCACCAAAGGCCGTAGGAAGTCTCCCGCTGTTGCTGTGAGAGATATCTGCTTCCTCTGAGAGAAAGGTCAGAAATAAGTAGTGGGGTTACTGGAAGGTCATGGATTGATATGGGACCATTGGAGGGCACCATGAAGACACAATCACCTGCTGACGTGTCTAAATGGCCGCTACAGTGCATGCCTTTTAGCATTGATTCTGGTAAGAGTCCTGGGGCACAGAACTTCAAATAATAGAGCGATCTGATTGGCCGAGGGGGCTTTTTTCATGTCGGCCTTCTTGCTCCTGCGAGTCCCATGAAGGCTCTCACTCTGGTTGGCTGGCCGCAACATGAAGTGAAATGTTGCACTACTCTTCCAGCCAGTTGGTGGGGCAGAGAAAATGGTGCAGGAGTTGGTCCTGCTCTACTAGTAGATCTCGCTACCCTTACAGACAGCAACAGAATTTCTCTATTGTGTCTGGCAAGGTTGACTTGCCATGTACTCAAACTGAATTGCAGGCTTTCTTTGCCCATGCTCTGGTGGAGACTTTTATTGGGCACATGCTTCATATGATGCTCTCACAGGCATGAACTGGAGGAAGAGGAGCTGGATGGTGATACTGGTGTACATGCCAAAGGAGTAGAGGTATTGGAGCATGTACTGGAAACTGTGGGACTTCACTGCATATCCGACTGTGTTCAGGAAGAGGACTTTTTTGAGTGTTATGTCCCATCTCACACTTATCAGTTTCCTGTACATAAGTTAATGCACAGTGTGATAATAAGGGAATCGAAGGATCAAAAGAAAATGAATCCTCCCAAGTTTATATCAAGTGGGTAGTAGAGCTGTTGGGTGGCATATATTTTTCATTTTGAATATTTGTTGCCTAATTTGGCTAAACACATTACCGCTAGGGATACTGGGGATTGTAAAATGGGTACACGCTGTGAGTGTATGCTGGTGCCAATTTGTCTTTGTGGGCCGGCATTTATGCATCCTATGTGGCTAAGTCTTTATAGCAGGTTTGTCATTTTCCTTATGAATGCATGCAGGAAAAACAGGATTGTTCAGAGGTGCTGTCCTTCATGGAGCAATAGATATATTGTTTAACAAACGTGGCGTTCAACTTCATAATGGTAGCAGCTTGAATAGGGGTGTCCACAGTGGCAGCTAGTGGTAACATCTGGTTCCAAGAGAGGCATACTGGTGCGAACCAAAATAAGTTGTTGTTCCATATGCCTTTTAGGGGCAGATGTTATTTGGCCAAAGCATAGAGGATATAATCTGGAAGACTTTTGAGAATGAAAGCATGCTTTCCCATTTGAGGGGAAACATATATATGAACCAGCTAAATCAGAATCCTCGGGCCACAAGTCTGGTTGTGGTACTTTATTCAAGATCTGTAGATGCAGTAGTCATGTCTATCTGGCCTTCCACTGCTGGAGGTTCCAGTGGGGAGCAAATTCACGCGTTTGAACCATTATGGGCCCACACCTTCTGTTGGGTATGGTCAGTTGTCTTCTGAGACTACCGTGTAGACTTCAGCTCTCTTCTGGTTTAATTCCAATTCCTTGGCCCAGACCACTAGGGATGGTTAGAGCCATGCCAAAGGGAATCGGGAAATTGTTCCACACGAAAACCCTGTGTCCAGTTCCACCTGCCAAGAGAGGATCAGAGTTCTACTCTAGAATCTTTGAGGTGCCAACGGTGGGGAAACTGAGTTCCTGGGTCATAGATGCACATTTCAACATGGAGTCCTTACAGTAGTTTACCAGGGTGGTGAGGACTCAGGTATTTCTTTCATCAGCAAATTAACAGGGTGCTTACCACCATGCATCAATTTGGAGACCTCATTAAATGTTTCTCTGGTTCACCTTGTATGGTCTTAATTTCCAGTTCACCATTTTGTGGTAGACTCTTGCAGAGATCTGAAGTTTGTTCGACTGGATGGAGTTACAGGAAATCATGAGGGGTCTATTGGTATTTGTTTCCTACCTAGACAAAAAACATGTGCTGATCTGAACAGACAATATGATGGCCAAAACTTGCCAGGAAGCGATAGAAGATTAAGCTATTGCAGTGATTAGTGTATCAGATCTTTCAGTGGGCAGAAACATTGGTTCAATCCCTGCTGGTGGTTCATCTATGGAGTCTGGACAGTCAAAAGGCCGATCGGCCCATTCGAGTTTTTCTGTTTTCCCTGCACTATTGTCTGTCACTGCAGACGTTGTAGACAATTTGTATTCATTACGGTACTTCAAAACTAGCTCTATTAGCCACCAGGGGAAACAGGATGGTGCCCCATTTCTGTGTCAGATTTCTTTTTCTCACAATTCTTTATTGGAAGATTAAAACTAAACACTGTATAGGAAAGGAAGGACGGGGAACATAAGGTACCATATGTGAAACAGCAATACTGTATGACAAAACACAGTGGAAGATGAAACAGAGCACTAGGTACATAACATGTGGTGTTCCCACAAGCAGGGGCCCTTGAAGGACAAGGAAGGGCAAAATCAAGGAGGACACTCAGATCCGCATCTGTACTCAGAATGGTGAGCGGGAAAGGGGCGGGCAGAAAAATGTAACATGACAAAAAGAAAAGAACACAGGAAAAGTAAACAGGAAATCCATTCTCGCATTCACTCTACCGAGGGAAGCGGGGTGAGGAAAGGGGAGAGAATAGGGAAAGAAGGGGGAAGAGAGGAAAAAGAGGAGAGACAAAGAGAGATGTGGTAAAGGCGGGAGAGGAAAGATGGGGAAGTAGGCATGCACCCTTAAGGATCATGACCAGATGGGATCTCAATGGCAGTGTCAGTGGGGTATAGGATCTGGTCACCCAATTGGGAACAGGGGCACTCTCAACTAAGAGCTAGTGGGCTTCATCCTGGAATAAGGAGCCCAGGTGAGGAGGAAGGTATCTGTATTATCTTGTAGGTTACAGATGACCCGCTCATAGGAGGCTGTCTGATACATCATCGAGAGCCATTCATCATGGAGGCAATGGGGCCAGTGGTGGAGAATGCAGATCTTAGCCGTGGCGAGAACCGTATGAAGTAGACGGCCCTGAAGGCGGGAAAGGTCCAAGGAGGTCACAAGATTATGCAGAAGGATCAGGGGACAAGGCGGGGGTCACCTGATTGGTAGAGTCTTGCTCAGCGTGGTGCCGACTGCCTCCCAAAAAGGTTGTACTGAGGGGCAGTCACAGAGGATGTGTGTCAGGTCACAGTAGTCGTAGGAGCAGCACCAGCAATTTGCATGAAGTAACAGGACTGCTGCCCGCAGTTTTACAGGAGTCCAGTGCCAGTCATGCAGTGACTTAAAGAGACAGAACTTCAATCGTACCTCCTGGGCCCTACGATCCAATGCTTCCAGAAGTCCACCCAGTCCTTCTGTTCAAATTCTGTTTGAAGTCTGGTTTACCATGTGATATGGAAGCTATTTAGAAGGTGTAGGGAGAAAATATGACAGTTCAAGAGGCTACATCACCCTGCAGAAGTGGCTCCACATTCTAAGTAGGAGACTACAGAAGAGGGCTGGAGGACCCAGGGAAGTGCACCCAGGAGATGAAAGAGGCAATAACGGAGCTGCAAATATCCCCAAGACTGATGGGATGGGATTTAAGGGCACCCTGTTCTAGGACTTGATAGAGGCTGTAGAATGCCATGCCTCCCAGCTCAACATCTCGCCACCTATATGGATGCCAGAGTTGCCACATAACGGTGCATGGTCATGAACATAAGGAAGCAGCCCAAAGAGTGGGTGGGCCTGCTACCATGATTTGACCATGGCTTGCAGCATTGGGCTGGTGGGGATCGGCATAGGTGCACCACTCTTGTTGAGTGGGTGCAGTGTCTGTGGGCAACTCAGCAGAATGCACTCCACCAGCACCCACTGCAGCGGAACCCGGAGTCCCGGGAAGCATGCAAGCAAGCTGTGCAAGTGCAGGGCTAGAGTGTAGTGCTCAACCGAGGGGAGGCCCAGGGCCCCACAAGATCGGGGAGCCAAGAGTTTGCTACTGGCTAACTGGGGACAGGAGGTTCCCCCAGACAAAAGACCATATGCTCTGATCCAAAGAACACAGCTATGAAAGAGGGACCAATAGGGGCTTAATGCCAAGGACGTAGGTGTATCATGGCAGTGTCACCATCCGAACCTCCAGTACCCTGCCCCATAATGAGAGTCCGAGGTGGGCCCACTTCTCGAAGTCCAACTTCATACATGCCAGCAGACGATCATGGTTATCCACCACTATGCAGTCCAGTCCTCGGTTTATATAAACCCCCAGGTACTTAAGGCGCAAGGACTTCCATTGTAAGGGATGAGTGGATACTGCTGCACTGGTGGTCACCCATGACATGGGTAGTGCCTCACTTTTGTCCCAGTTAACCCTATACCCCAAGAGCACTACAAAGACAGGGAGGATGTCCAGGAGGGCCGAGAGGGAACGAGGGAGGTTTGAGAGTGTAAGAAATATGTCATCAGCGTAAAGATAAACAGTGGATGTCCTACCGGGGATGGTAATACCGGTGAGGTGCAGGGATTGGCAAAGAGAGGCCGCAAGGGGTTCCAGGGCAAGAAGGAACAGCAAGGGTGACAATGGGCAGCCCTGCCAGGTCCCCCGCCGGACTGAGAACAGATCTGAGAGAAAGCCTGCAGAGTTAACTTGGGCAGTAAACGAATCGAAGATTAGCTATAAAGTCTTCCTTCTGACCAAACTGACCGTCGGAGGGTCGCAAAGAGATATCTCCACTCAATTCTATTGAACACCTTCTTGGCATCCAGTGAGAGGGCAAAAGCATCATCTGTATGTCCTTGGCCAACCAGTAGGGCATGAGCAGGTGTGCAGAGGTGATTCCTGGAGGAACAGCTGTGCACGAACCCCACCTGTGTATGGTGGATCAAGAACGGGCTCACAGCTCAGAGGCAAGCCGCCAGCACCCAGGCAAGTATCTTGATGTCCGCGTTAAGCAGGGAGATGGGCCTGTAGAGTAGGGGGTCTTTCCCTGGCTTACGAAGGACCACTATTACCTCCCTATTGGAGCTGGAGCTGAGGGAGCCTGTTTGATCGGCCTCACAAAAGGCCTCATAGAGGGAGTCCACCACGTCCTCGCCCTCCCACTTATAAAACTCAGCAGGGAAGCCATCTTCTCCAGGGGCCTTGTGATAGGGGAGTCTAAAATTGGCCTGCGCAATCTCTGTCTTACTCATTTCCGCCTTCAGTAAGTCCCTGCTGGAATCTTTGAGGCTAGGTAGGTGCACGCTATCCAAAAAGTCCTCCAGATGGGCAGAGTCATCCACCAACTCCGGGATGCGCAGGGCCTGGCAGAATTCTGCTAACTTCTTGACAATGCCTTGTGGGGAGGTGAGGCTAGTGCCATCCATGGATTTGATGGCCGGGATGGTAAGCGCCACCTCCTTTTGGTGCAGCTGAGCTGCCAACAGCCGTCCTGCCTTTTCACCTTGCTCATAGTGATGACCTTTAAGTCGTTGAAGCGCATACTCGGCTTTAGAGGTGAACAGGGCATTGAGGTCTATCCTTTGGCATGGGCCACATCTCTCATGAGGTGGCTGCAGATATTTGCTTTAGCGGTCGCCGATAAGACCCGGTGGGAAGTGACAGACCCCCTTTTACATTCCAGATAAGTGGAAACATGGGATCCGACCTGAGATTTGCCTTGGGAAGTAAGGTAGCACAAGATGTTTAAATGTCACAGCTTATGGCCAGGTCCAGGGATAGCAGTATTGGGGACTAGTTGCCATGCACGGGCGATACAAAAGTATACTCCCAGTTCTCTGGGTACGAGAGTCGCCAGAAATCCACAATGACATGGTTAGAAGTAACATCCCCTAGGAGGGCCAGATCCGTGTTATTACCTACATACAGTGTGCTGGTGCAGTTGAGTACCACGTCCCGTGTCAGGTTCCAATCCCCTCCTATGAGATAGTAGGAGGCCCCAATTTTCGTGAGGAGACGACTGAGCTGGAAAACAAATTGGTGCTTGGATCCCGCAGGTGTGCACACCAAGCCAATTTGGTCCATTTCTTAAGGATAGTGAGAGGCAGGGATCTACGTAAAAGAATAGAGACGCTGCACTTCCTACGTTGCCCGAGGCCATCTGCCAGCACCGCCTGGCAGCTGCTATACACTACCTGCCACACCCAAAAATGACGCAACTTCTTGGAATCCACGAGAGAGGTGGGTTTCTTGGAAGAGGGCCATGTCAGCTCATTAAGACTGCAGATTGGACAACACCTTCTTACGTTTTATAAAATATGTCAGGACACTAACATTCCAGGAGACAACTTGCAGGGGCAAGGCGGGTGGTCGAGCAATGTTGGCCATCGTGGCAAGAGGAAGGCTGGGGAGGTGTGGGGGGCAGAGAGTAGAACCAGAAGAGAGTGGGATTAGAAATAGAAGAGAGAAAACGGGAGAAAAGAAACGGAGAAAAGGGAGTAGAAAAGAGAAAAGAAAAAGTAGGAGTCCCTCGAGCATGAGAGGGGGCAAGTAACATGAAGCAGGGAAATGATAAGAAGGGAAAAGAAATGAAGACTGGGAGTAAGGGGGCAGACAAGAGAAAGGGGGAAAAGAAAAAAGAGGGAAAATAAACCGGCAGGTGACTGAGGGCAGAAGCCTCAGAATAAACGGTGACTGTGTACCACGGGTCTAAGCCTGTGAGTTCAGGTGTGCTGGAGGACCCGCAGAAAGGGGAAGATAAAGTAAGTGATAATGAATCAGAGCTGTAGGGCTGGAAAGAGAGAGGGAGAGCATCAAGGGCGAGCAATCTCAAAAAGGGGGGAGAGGAAGGGAAAGAGGGCATGAACAACAGCAGTTCTGGTGATGAATAGGGGCAATGGGGGGTGGGTGGTGAAAGGGAAGAAGAAGGCTCTGCTATAAGGTCCATGATCCAGTGGGCAACAACTGGGGCATAACGGAGGTGTTACAGCAGCAATAAAGTGAAACAGCAGTGACTGAAACAACAACAAGCTGCTCAGCAAGGCGGAGAATCACATAACATAGCGAACATGGCAATGCATAGCAAAAAACTGCAAAATACAACTGAGCATGAATAGGCATAATACGACACAGCGTTTATACAGAGCAGAAGAGAGGTATGCAGACAATAGTATTATACTCAGCAGTCCATCCTGAGGGTGCCGAAGGTGTCTTTGTGAAGTGACCGGTGCAAAAGAACAACAATCATGGCAAGAAAGAGTGTGTCTCAGACCCCAGACTGATTGGGTTTCACCAGAGAGTGGAATTTGTTACGGCCCCTGTCCTGAGTAAGAGCAACCACCGCTTTGAGGACAATGTCCTTGCCATAATGGGATCGGGACAGGCGGTTCTACTCCCTGCCCTGTTTGCACCCTCACCAGGACTCCAATGACCAGCAAATGTGGTGGGGGCAGGATTTGCCTGAGGGGCAGGGTTCAGCAGATGATTCCAAAAGTAGGAAGTCCATCTCTTGTTCAGAGAAGCTATTCAGGAAGAAGCGCAGTGCCCCCAGGCTGAAAAGGTTTTTGGACCTACCATCCTTTGTGATCCACATACGGGCAGGTTCTAACAGTCCAAACTTGATGCCCAGTTCCCATAGTTGGGGCCGGAAAGCCTTCCTCTAGCATATCTCATGGCCCTCATAGGCGTATGGACCATGGGAAAGGGCTGTGGTCAGGAGTTGTTGTACCTGCTCATAATGGAGAAAGCAGGCAATAAGAGGGCACGCCCTCTACGATGTGGCAAAGTGGGAGGGGGGCCCACAAGGTGAGCACACCATATATCTAGGGTAGGAGAGAAGGTCAGCCCCGTGAGCATGGGGAGAATGTTCCGGAGGAAGCCCCTGGCATTTGAGCTCTCTGCACGTTCTGGAAATCCCAAAAAATGGACACTGTCCCTTTGGCTTCTATATTCCCGGTCCATGAGCTTGTTCCGCAGGTGCCAGAGTTCCTGGGATTTATGCAGGATGCCGTTGAGACGTTCTTCAACAGTTGAGAGATAACGCTCCATTCCCTCCACCCTGTCCTGAAAGCCTGTGATGTTAGACCATATGGATTTAGTCTCAGTAGTGAGGTCTGATATCTTGGAGTCCATGCCTTTCAAGCGGCGACCAACCACAGTGATCTCCTGCAAGCTGCGGTCCATTGTAGTATCCGGCTGCAGACAGGGGGAGGGTGGCACAGTAGCGGCAGAAATCACAGAGGGAGCAGCCATGGAACGTGGTTGGGAGATCGCCTCCATGATGGGTAGCTGGTAAGAGAATTTGCTGGAAAATTTACTGGAGGGCATCGCCGAAGCAGGAGGCGAGGAGGAGAGAATTACAGTCACCCAGTGTAGCGTTACAGGATGTGGCTGACCAGTGAGCAACCCCGTGTAGAGCCACTCAGTGAGGATGGGCCATTCGTGGACAGGTAAGCCCGAAGTGCGACGCATCCAAGTAGTGTTGTTCAAGTCAAGCGGCAAACCCCATATCCGTCCAGAGCCGCTCCAAGGGAAACAGTTCAGCCCCCCTCAGGCTGCGCTCTCGCCTCAAGGTCGAAAGGGTGGGGGAGTGGCAATACACTGGAGATCTCGAGCATCACCAAGGCCAGCCACAGGGCCTACTAGTCGCCAGAGGTTGGATACCACAGAATGTTCAAGGGGTGCAGGGGCTCTATGTTCGGGTTCCACAGCTGCTCTATTCTTTGGTGCCCATGGATTCACACATTCCAAGTGAGAATTCAGGCAGCCAGGGGCCTCGACGGCATCGGTAGCATTGGCCAATAAAGGGAGAGGACCAGCAGTGACAGTGAGAAGTACCCGCGGCAGGCAAGGGCCCAAAACGTAGTGAGGAGACATCAAAATGGCCTACCGCAAAACCACCTGGTTTTGCAAGGGGGGTCACTTTGGTTTTTGGCCCGGTGCTCGGCGGCCATCTAGGGAAACCTACCAAACCCATACATTTCTGAAAACTAGACACCCGGCGGCTTCCAGGGAGGTATGGCTTGCGTGGATCCCCCAACTTTTCCTTACCCAGAATCCCCTGCAAACCTCAATTTTAGCTGAAAAAATCACTTTTTTCACACATTATGGTGTGGGAAAGTTGTGGCATCACCGGGCTCACACAAATTTACCACCACCCAGCGTTCCCCCAGGTCTCCCGGTAAAAATGGTGCCTCACTTGTGTGGGAGGCCCAAGTACCCGCGGCAGGCAAGGGCCCAAAACGTAGTGAGGCGACATCAAAATGGCCTATCGCAAAACCACCTGGTTTTGCTAGGGGGGGTCACTTGGGTTTTTGGCCCGGTGCTCGGCGGCCATCTAGGGAAACCTACCAAACCCATACATTTCTGAAAACTAGACACCCGGCGGCTTCCAGGGAGGTATGGCTTGCGTGGATCCCCCAACGTTTCCTTACCCAGAATCCCCTGCAAACCTCAATTCTAGCTGAAAAAATCACTTTTTTCACACATTTTGGTGTGGGAAAGTAGTGGCATCACCGGGCTCACACAAATTTACCACCACCCAGCGTTCACCAAGGTCTCCCGGTAAAAATGGTGCCTCACTTGTGTGGGAGGCCCAAGTACCCGTGGCAGGCAAGGGCCCAAAACGTAGTGATGAGACATCAAAATGGCCTATCGCAAAACCACCTGGTTTTGCTAGGGGGTCACTTGGGTTTTTGGCCCGGTGCTCGGCGGCCATCTAGGGAAACCTACCAAACCCATACATTTCTGAAAACTAGACACCCGGCGGCTTCCAGGGAGGTATGGCTTGCGTGGATCCCCCAACGTTTCCTTACCCAGAATCCCCTGCAAACCTCAATTGTAGCTGAAAAAAACACTTTTTTCACACATTTTGGTGTGGGAAAGTAGTGGCATCACCGGGCTCACACAAATTTACCACCACCCAGCGTTCCCCAAGGTCTCCCGGTAACAATGGTGCCTCACTTGTGTGGGAGGCCCAAGTACCCGCGGCAGGCAAGGGCCCAAAACATAGTGAGGAGACAACAAAATGGCCTATCGCAAAACCACCTGGTTTTGCAAGGGGGATCACTTTGGTTTTTGGCCCGGTGCTCGGCGGTCATCTAGGGAAACCTACCAAACCCATACATTTCTGAAAACTAGACACCCGGCGGCTTCCAGGGAGGTATTTAGGCCTTCCACACAAGTGAGGCACCATTTTGGCTGGGTGGTGGTAAATTTGTGTGAGCCCGGTGATGCCACTACTTTCCCACACCAAAATGTGTGAAAAAAGTGATTTTTTCAGCTAAAATTGAGGTTTGCAGGGGATTCTGGGTAAGGAAACGTTGGGGGATCCATGCAAGCCATACCTCCCTGGAAGCCGCCGGGTGTCTAGTTTTCAGAAATGTATGGGTTTGGTAGGTTTCCCTAGATGGCCGCCGAGCACCGGGCCAAAAACCCAAGTGACCCCCCTTGCAAAACCAGGTGGTTTTGCGATAGGCCATTTTGATGTCACCTCACTACGTTTTGGGCCCTTGCCTGCCGCGGGTACTTGGGCCCCCCATACAAGTGAGGCACCATTTTTACCGGGAGACCTGGGGGAACGCTGGGTGTTGTTAAATTTGTGTGAGCCCGGTGATGCCACAACATTCCAACACCATAATGTGTGAAAAAAGTGATTTTTTCAGCTAAAATTGAGGTTTGCAGGGGATTCTGGGTAAAGAAACCTTGGGGGATCCACGCAAGCCATACCTCCCTGGAAGCCGCCGGGTGTCTAGTTTTCAGAAATGTATGGGTTTGGTAGGTTTCCCTAGATGGCCGCCGAGCACCGGGCCAAAAACCCAAGTGACCCCCCTTGCAAAACCAGGTGGTTTTGCGATAGGCCATTTTGATGTCACCTCACTACGTTTTGGGCCCTTGCCTGCCGCGGGTACTTGGGCCCCCCACACAAGTGAGGCACCATTTTTACCGGGAGACCTGGTGGAACGCTGGGTGTTGTTAAATTTGTGTGAGCCCGGTGATGCCACAACTTTCCAACACCATAATGTGTGAAAAAAGTGATTTTTTCAGCTAAAATTGAGGTTTGCAGGGGATTCTGGGTAAAGAAACCTTGGGGGATCCACGCAAGCCATACCTCCCTGGAAGCCGCCGGGTGTCTAGTTTTCAGAAATGTATGGGTTTGCTATGTTTCCCTAGATGGCCACCGAGCACCGGGCCAAAAACCCAAGTGACCCCCCTTGCAAAACCAGGTGGTTTTGCGATAGGCCATTTTGATGTCGCCTCACTACGTTTTGGGCCCTTGGGTACTTGGGCCTCCCACACAAGTGAGGCACCATTTTTACCGGGAGACCTGGGGGAACGCTGGGTGGTGGTAAATTTGTGTGAGCCCGGTGATGCCACAACTTTCCCACATCAAAATGTGTGAAAAAAGTGATTTTTTCAGCTAAAATTGAGGGTTGCAGGGGATTCTGGGTAAAGAAACCGTGGGGGATCCACGCAAGCCATACCTCCCTGGAAGCCGCCGGGTGTCTAGTTTTCAGAAATGTATGGGTTTGGTGAGTTGCCCTAGATGTCCGCCGAGCACCGGGCCAAAAACCCAAGTGACCCCCCCTTGCAAAACCAGGTGGTTTTGCGATAGGCCATTTTGATGTCGCCTCACTACGTTTTGGGCCCTTGCCTGCCGCGGGTACTTGGGCCCCCCACACAAGTGAGGCACCATTTTTACCGGGAGACCTGGGGGAACGCTGGGTGTTGTTAAATTTGTGTGAGCCCGGTGATGCCACAACTTTCCAACACCATAATGTGTGAAAAAGTGATTTTTTCAGCTACAATTGAGGTTTGCAGGGGATTCTGGGTAAAGAAACCTTGGGGGATCCACGCAAGCCATACCTCCCTGGAAGCCGCCGGGTGTCTAGTTTTCAGAAATGTATGGGTTTGGTAGGTTTCCCTAGATGGCCGCCGAGCACCGGGCCAAAAACCCAAGTGACCCCCCTTGCAAAACCAGGTGGTTTTGCGATAGGCCATTTTGATGTCACCTCACTACGTTTTGGGCCCTTGCCTGCCGCGGGTACTTGGGCCCCCCACACAAGTGAGGCACCATTTTTACCGGGAGACCTGGGGGAACGCTGGGTGTTGTTAAATTTGTGTGAGCCCGGTGATGCCACAACTTTCCAACACCATAATGTGTGAAAAAAGTGATTTTTTCAGCTAAAATTGAGGTTTGCAGGGGATTCTGGGTAAAGAAACCTTGGGGGATCCACGCAAGCCATACCTCCCTGGAAGCCGCCGGGTGTCTAGTTTTCAGAAATGTATGGGTTTGCTATGTTTCCCTAGATGGCCGCCGAGCACCGGGCCAAAAACCCAAGTGACCCCCCTTGCAAAACCAGGTGGTTTTGCGATAGGCCATTTTGATGTCGCCTCACTACGTTTTGGGCCCTTGGGTACTTGGGCCTCCCACACAAGTGAGGCACCATTTTTACCGGGAGACCTGGGGGAACGCTGGGTGGTGGTAAATTTGTGTGAGCCCGGTGATACCACAACTTTCCCACACCAAAATGTGTGGGAAAAGTGATTGTTTCAGCTAAAATTGAGGTTTGCAGGAGATTCTGGGTAAGGAAACGTTGGGGGATCCACGCAAGCCATACCTCCCTGGAAGCCGCCGGGTGTCTAGTTTTCAGAAATGTATGCGTTTGGTAGGTTTCCCTAGATGGCCGCCGAGCACCGGGCCAAAAACCCAAGTGACCCCCTTGCAAAACCAGGTGGTTTTGCGAGAGGCCATTTTGATGTCGCCTCACTACGTTTTGGGCCCTTGCCTGCGGCGGGTACTTGGGCCTCCCACACAAGTGAGGCACCATTTTTACCGGGAGACCTGGGGGAACGCTGGGTGGTGGTAAATTTGTGTGAGCCCGGTGATGCCACTACTTTCCCACACCAAAATGTGTGAAAAAAGTGATTTTTTCAGCTAAAATTGAGGTTTGCAGGGGATTCTGGGTAAGAGAACGTTTGGGGATCCACGCAAGCCATACCTCCCTGGAAGCCGCCTGTTGTCTAGTTTTCAGAAATGTATGGGTTTGCTAGGTTTCCCTAGGTGCCGGTAGAACTAGGGTTCAAAAACTACAGCTAGTCACTTTGCCAACAAAGGGTCATTTTTCACTGCAAAATTGAGGTGTGACCACGTTGCGTTTTGCGCCGTTTCCTGTCGCGGGCACTAGGCCGACCCGCACAAGTGAGGTACCATTTTTCTCGTAGGACTTTGGGGAACGCGGGGTGGGTGGAAATTTGTGGATCCACGCAGATTCCAGAACTTTCCATCACAGAAATATGGGGAAAATGTGTTTTTTTTGTCAATTTTTTACGTTTACAAGGGATTCTGGGTAACAGACCCTGGTGAGAGGCACTCAAGTCACCCCATCCTGGATTCCCCTGGGTGTCTAGTTTTCAAAAATATATAGGTTTGCTAGGTTTCCCTAGGTGTCGGCAGGGCTAGGGTTCAAAAACTACAGTTAGGCACTTTGCCAAAAAAGGGTCATTTTTCACTGCAAAATTGAGGTGTGACCACGTTGCGTTTTGCGCAGTTTCCTGTCGCGGGCACTAGGCCGACCCGCACAAGTGAGGTCCCATTTTTCTCGTAGGACTTTGGGGAATGCAAGGTGGGTGGAAATTTGTGGATCCACGCAGATTCCAGAACTTTCCATCACAGAAATGTGGGGAAAATGTGTTTTTTTGGTCAATTTTTTACGTTTGCAAGGGATTTTGGGTAACAGACCATGGTGGGAGGCACTCAAGTCACCCCATCCTGGATACCCCTGGGTGTCTAGTTTTCAAAAATATATAGGTTTGCTAGGTTTCCCTAGGTGCCGGCAGGGCTAGGGTTCACAAACTACAGCTAGGCACTTTGCCAAAAAAGGGTCATTTTTCAATGCAAAATTGAGGTATGACCACGTTGCGTTTTGCGCCGTTTCCTGTCGCGGGCACTAGGCCGACCCGCACAAGTGAGGTACCATTTTTCTCGTAGGACTTTGGGGAACGCGGGGTGGGTTGAAATTTATGGATCCACGCAGATTCCAGAACTTTCCACCACAGAAATGTGGGGAAAAAGTGTTTTTTTTGTCAATTTTTAGGTTTGCAGGGGATTCTGGGTAACAGATCATGGTGGGAGGCAGTCAAGTCACCCCATCCTGGATTCCCCTGGGTGTCTAGTTTTCAAAAATGTATAGGTTTGCTAGGTTTCTCTAGGTGCCGGCAGAGCTAGGGTTGAAAAACTACAGCTAGACTCTTCACAAAAAATGTGTAAATTTTAATTGTGAAAATGTGGTGTGTTCACCTTAGGTTTTGAGCCACTTCCTGTCGTGGGCACTATGCCTACCCACACAAGTGAGGTACCATTTTTATAGGGAGACTTAGGGTAGTTCAGCAACTCTTATTACCTATTGATTTTTGATGCATTTCTCCCTTCCAAATGAAAGACATTGTGTAAAAAAAAAGTCATTTTGAAAAATGACCAATAATTCTTATGCTAGTATGAGTATTCCCAATTTCGAAAATGTGCAAATATGCACTGTTTCTAAACTCTGTAATTTGTTCCCATTTCAGAAATACATAGGTGTCTTTCATACCAATTTTTCCATGTATACATTTTCCCACAATAATTGCTATATACCCGGAACAAAAAAAAAACCATTACAAAATGCTGCTCAGTTTTTTACTCTGGGTTCATTGGGCTCTTGGTGAACCTACAAGTCCTATATATCCCCACAAACAGGAAGGTCCAGTGGATGTAACGGTACATTGCTTTCAAAGAGATGTCTTAATTAGAAGAAAACGTTGACACAAAAGGCTGCTTTTTACAACTAATTTTTGATTTTTCCTATATTTAACTGTTAGTTTCTATAAAGAAACCTTGATGGATCTACACAAATGACCCCTTGCTGAATTCAGAATTTTGTCTACTTTTCAAAAATGTATAGCTTTCCAGGATCCATTATTGCTTTTGTACCCATTTCTACCATTAACTGGAAGGAGGTTGAAAGCACAAAAAATAGCAAAAATAGGGTATGTCCCAGAAAAATGTCAAAACTGTGTAAAAAATGTTGGATTTCTGACAAAAATCTGTCATTCCCTAAAAGCTGGAGAAATGGTGATTTCAGCTCCACAAACCCTTTTTTGATACCATTTGCAGAGAAAAACCCAGACGCTTTCATTTGCAGCCAGTTTTTCCCATTTTTCACAAAAAAAACAAAATGTTGCTGTATTTTGACTAATTTCTGGGAACCCTCTAGGAGAATCCACAAACCCTGGGTACCTTTAGAATCCCCATGATGTTGGAAGAAAATGACGCAAATTTGGCGTGGATACCTAATGTGGTCAAAAAGTTACATGGGCCTAAGCGCGCACTACCCCAAATAGCCCAAAAAAGGCCTAGCACAGAAGGGGAAAAGGCCTAGCAGCAAAGGGGCTAAAAAGAAAATCCCCTTTATCTTTGATATACGATGTGACTTGCTGTACGTGCCCCTGTAGGTAGTAATCTACATATCTTGATGTATTCTCAAGGAGGCTATTCCGAGCGGAAATAATAGGCCTCCCAGGCGGTTGTTTGAATGCTGGAATCAAATCTTTATTGACAGCCCATCAAGCCTCGGCAGACAGACAGACATATATATATATATATTACCTACTGGCGGTCACCAGTAGGTAGTTATAGTTAGGACCTATTATCCATAGGAAATCCGCAACATTCTATTTGGAATAACTTTGGCGCGGGTTGACGAATCTTCGCAACATTTTCAAAACTCGAGGTCCGCTTCGGTCCGCTCCTATCCTGAAAGTCTCGGGGTGATTCGTCAAGCGGGGGCCGAGAAAAAAGGGGGGTTCCAAAACGTGTTTTCCCCATGCAATTTTCCATAGGGACCTTTAGTCGCAGCTACAGCCCGAACTGCTGAACGGAATTACACCAAATTTGGCAGAAAGGTAGACCGTGGTTCAGAATCGTGCCTTTTGCTTAAATGGTGTAAATCCGTTCAGTAGTTCCTGAGAAAATCAAAATCAAAATCACATATATCTATGGCCGCGCTGGATCTGCGCACCCTGAGCGCACCCTCCCGATCACGAGCTGCATGCTAATTGGCTGTCAACTGTCTGTCAACACTCCAAACCAGGAAGTGTTGGCAGCCATTTTGTGCCTCGGTAGAAGCGAGGCTGAAGAAATCAGTGCAACTAGTGTGTAAAACTCATAAAGGGGGCAGGGTAGAAATACCCTGACCCTCTAGACCTGCTTAGGGGGTCCCACAAAGACCCCCAGGGCCGTCATTTGTTTGTTTTTTAAACGGTGAAATACGCGCAGGGTGTGCGGATCATGCCGTAAAAACATAAATAAAACGAAGCGAGGGCTTTAATAATTAGCCCCCGGGGGGCCAAATCCCGGGGGCAAAAGTTTAAAATTTTATAGGGGGCCCAGAGGGGCTCCCCAGCCCTGGGGACCGCCACCCCCGGGGCTACAACATAAATGGGTGGGGGGGTCAACCGCCACCTCCCAGCAAAAAAGATGGTTGGGGGGCTCAAAGACCCCCCAGCCCCAGGGGCCGCTACCCCCTGGGGCTTTCTCAAAAATGGTTAGGGGGGTCAAAGGCCCCCCCAAGCCCCGGGGACCACCACCCCCAGTGCTTTGTATGTTGTGGAGGGGGGCCGCGTGGCCCCCTCCTGGAGCCCTCGAGGGTCCTTGGGAGCGCCACCCCCCAGGGCCGCCTCCTGCAGTGTCCCGGGGTGCCCACCCCCGGGACACTGCTGTTTGCTATGGCAGGGCGAGAGCCGAGGCTCCCGCCCTGTCATAGCAAACTTGGTCTGGATTTTGAAAGCGAGAGCAGGGAAACCTGCTCTCTCTTTCAAAATGCAAACCATTTTGCTTTTCCACATGGAAAGCTGCATGTTAGCAGCTGCCCGTGAGGAAAAACAATGCCGGCTCGCGAAGGACGCGGGGAGCCGGCTGGGATTGTGGGGGCATTGGGGCTCACTCCACGGTCCCCAACGTTATATATGAACCCCAGGGATGGGGTCCTCTGGGAGAATAGAAGTTAGTGATAGGTGCTATTTTATTTTTTTGCGGTAGAATTAGAAGTTGCGCGCCCAGCGTGGTGCTCAGCGCGGCCCCCTGGTGTCAGCGCTGGGTGCGCAACTCCTAACGCATCGAACATGTATATGACGTCACGCGCAAGTGCATGAGCGTCGTGTACAGTAATACGTATGTGTCACGTATGCACCTGGAGTCGCGTACCGGTCGCATAGCAATCACACAGGAAAATACGCACCCATCGGACACCCTACACGGATCCAACACAACAATCGTAAAATGGCGGCTAAGTTCCACGCAGTGATCGAGAAAGGTACGCTTTGGGTGCGCAATTCCCAGAAAAAAATTGGGAAAAAAAACCAATAAAGAAATATTATCAATATATTTTTAAAAATATAAAATAAAAAAACAATATTAGAGTTTCAATATTTTTTTAAACATTTTTTTTCAATTTATATTAAAAATATAATGTAATTTAAAAAATAAAATATGTAAAAATAAATAGTTTAAAAAATGAAGAAAAACAGTATCCAAAAACTAAATATAACAATTAATATATTTAAAAATTATCATTTGAAAAACCTTTGAAATTCACTGAAAAGCCGTAGGTTTCAGATATGTTATAGTTAGGAATTAGCATTTAAAAAACCTTTGAAATTCACTGAAAAAACCATAGGTTTCAGGGGCGTTATAGTTAGGAATTAGCATTTAAAAAACCTTTGAAATTCACTGATAAAACCGGAGGTTTCAGGTATGTTATAGTTAGGAATTAGCATTTAAAAAACCTTAGAAATTCACAGAAAAAAACATAGGTTTTAGGGGTGTTATAGTTAGCTGGACATTTCACTTGTACAAAACCAGTGAAATTCCCCCGTTATAGTTAGTTCAGCCAACTATAACTCGCGCGCCCGCAATGCACTGCTGATGACGTCACATATTACATCACTCATGACATGGTAGGTGACATCACTCATGACATCACTGATGACTCTATGGTTGTCTTTACCACCCCATCGCATGTCTTTAACTTGCCTGGTAAATGTATATAAGGTGTATGTGTGCATATATATATATATATATATATATATATGCACACATGACATCACTGATCACACCACTGATGACATCATCCTTGTGATAGAGTGGCAGACCTCCTCTCACCCTAATATAACCTTTGATACACACACTCAAAACTAGAAATTAACATTTTCAAAACAATGGACATACCAATTCCACTTACAACACACCTATTCAGTAATTCCAAGATCTACACACACATCCTCTCATTCACTAACAGTCCTATACAGTCATTCATACATGTACTCACTCATCATATGTACTCATACACCTATACATCCTGTTACACACCGAAACTCATCCATAGAGTTACTCACACACATAGTCACACATGCAAACAAAGTATCAAACATCCATTTACTTGCATATACAATTAGACACACACCACCACACTTACTTCTACAGAAACTTACACATACTTTCTCTCTTAAGCAATCATTTATAGAAACACATACTAATTTATACAGGAACTCTTCCAATCTCTCATTCTCACATATACTCAGTTATATACACCTATTCTGACATATACTAGTTTAAAACATATGTAGTTACTCATAAAGACACTATTGAGACAGTCATTCCCTCACTAATACACCCATACACACACTCATCCACCCATACAGTCCTGCAAACATGCTGTCTTCAATACATACAAACAGTGAGTCACTCATTCATGCATCTATGCACTACGTAATACCCCCACCAAACCATACACTCAGACGCTCATACTGATAACTCAAAAAAACAACTAATAACCTGTAGACACTTTTGTAGCTACTCACCAACCCATGTAGCCACGTATACACAAAGTGAGAGACTGATACAGATATTTATATATTTAAACATTACTCACTAACCCATGTATTCGCTAAAATACACTTAATCAGTCAGTTATACAATCAATTTTTCAACAAAAAAATCATCCATTTAGACACTTATATACCCATTTATTCTTCCATCGACCTTGAGATAAAGATATATAAAACATATTTAAAATTCTGAAAAACACACATTCAGTGGATGATGTCATCAGTGATGTCATTTGAGATGTCATCAGTGATGTCATGAGTGATGTCACTGACCATGTCATGAGTGATTTAATATGTGACGTCATCAGCAGTGCATTGCGGGCGCGCGATTTATAGTTAGCTGAACTAACTATAACGGGGGAATTTCACTGGTTTTGTACAAGTGAAATGTCCAGCTAACTATAACACCCCTAAAACCTATGGTTTTTTCTGTGAATTTCTAAGGTTTTTTAAATGCTAATTCCTAACTATAACATACCTGAAACCTATGGTTTTTCAGTGAATTTCAAAGGTTTTTTAAATGCTAATTCCTAACTATAACACCCCTGAAACCTATGTTTTTTTCAGTGTATATATATATATATATATATATATATATATATATATATATATATATATATATATATATATATATATATAGTCCAAAAGTTGCCCTGCAGCGAGGACGCCCTTCACAGTTGAGTGCTATTCAAAAGCTTTTATTTCACAGAAAAGATGTTACCAGTTCAAATGCAAAGTCCTTACGCGTTTCAGAGCCCGGCGGCTCCTTCATCAGAGGATGGCGCTGTTTAAACTGACAAGTTCGCTGGGGTTCCTTTGCTGCATGCTATGTACCACCCACGTGGGCCTCACAGGTGAGTCATCATCCAGGCATGCTGGGATCCGTAGTTTAGTTGGAGCGAAAATATTCCCCCTTATAAGGACAAAGATATAACTCTGTGCCTGGACATTTGGTTTCCGTTAATAAATGACTTCTCGTCATCCTGCTGAGTGCGTTTTTTCGCTTCAGGGCACTTTTTGATTGATATATATATATATATATATATATATAGATATAGATATATGGATAGATATCTATATACCTTGGACTAAAGGTCCCTAAGGAAAATTGCATGGGAAAAACGCGTTTGGGACCCCCCTTTTTTCTCAGCCCCCGCTTGACGAATCCCCCCGAGACTTTCAGGGTAGGAGCGGAGCGCCCCACCTATTTTGAAAATTTCTCGAGGATTCGTCAACCGGCACCAAAGTTATTCCAAATAGAATGTTGCGGATTTCCTATGGAAACACGGTCCTAACTATAACTATCTACTGGCGACCGCCAGTAGATAAGATATATATATATATATATAGATATAGATACATATCTATATCTATATATATAGAGAGTATATATATATATAGAGAGTATATATTTATATATATATATATATATATTATCTACTGGCGGTCGCCAGTAGATAGTTATAGTTAGGACCGTGTTTCCATAGGAAATCCGCAACATTCTATTTGGAATAACTTTGGCGCCGGTTGACGAATCCTCGCGAATTTTTCAAAACTAATGGGGCGCTCCGCTCCGCTCCTACCCTGAAAGTCTCGGGGTGATTCGTCAAGCGGGGGCCGAGAAAAAAGGGGGGTCCCAAAACGCATTTTCCCCATGCATTTTTCCATAGGACCTTTAGACGCAGCTACAGCCTGAACGGCTGAACAGAATTACTTGAAATTTGGCAGAGAGGTAGCCATAAGGTCAAGGAAGTGCCTTTTGACAGGTCTGGTGTAAATCTGTTCAGTATTTCCTGAGAAAATAGCATTTAAAAGCATATCAATATCTATACGCGCGCAGGGTGCGCGCACCGTGCGCGCACCGTGCGAGCACCCTAACGTGCGCGAGCGTAATTCTGATTGGTGGTTACATGTTAGTCAACGTTCGAATCGGTCGAAATCAGGAAGTGTGGGCTGCCATTTTGTTTGTTTTCAGTGCGAGAGTGAAAAAGGAAGGTGGCGAACGTGAAAAGGGGGCAGGGTAGAGAGTTCCTGACCTCCTAGCCTTTGTCAGGGGGTCCCTGAAGGCCCCCGAAAGCAGAATTTTTTTTTTGTAAATCGCGGGGGTGCGCGCACCGTGAAAATCAAAAAAAAAAAAAATGTTTAATACGTAGTTTATTGTAAAATAAATATATTAAAAAAATAATAATACATAAATAAATTAGCATTTAAAAAAACGTACAAATTCACTGAAAAAACCATAGGTTTCACACACGTTATAGTTAGGAATTAGCATTTAAAAAAACCTTGCAAATTCACTTAAAAAACCATAGGTTTCACACATGTTATAGTTAGGTGGATATTTCACTCGTAAAAAACCAATGAAATTCCCCCGTTATAGTTAGTTCAGATAACTATAACTCGCGCGACCGCCACTCTATCACAAGGATGATGTCATCAGTGATGTCATGAGTGATGCCACTGACCATGTCATGAGTGATGTAATATGTGACGTCATAAGCAGTGGATTGCGGGCGCGCGAGTTATAGTTATCTGAACTAACTATAACGGGGGAATTTCATTGGTTTTTTACAAGTGAAATATCCACCTAACTATAACATGTGTGAAACCTATGGTTTTTTAAGTGAATATATATATATATATATTATCTACTGGCGGTCGCCAGTAGATAGTTATAGTTAGGACCGTGTTTCCATAGGAAATCTGAAAATTCTATTTTGGACCGTGTTTCCATAGGAAATCTGAAAATTCTATTTTGAATAACTTTGGCGCCGGTTGACGAATCCTCGCCGGTTGACGAATCTGTGCGCGCACGGTGAAGAACCTGAAAAAAAAAATATTAATAAATACATAACCTAGCATTTAAAAAACCGTACAAATTCACTTAAAAAACCATAGGTTTCACACACGTTATAGTTAGGAATTAGCATTTAAAAAACCTTGCAAATTCACTTAAAAAACCATAGGTTTCACACATGTTATAGTTAGCTGGACATTTCCCTCGTAAAAAACCAATGAAATTCCCCCGTTATAGTTAGTGCAGGCAACTATAACTCACGCGACCGCAATCCTCTGCTGATGACGTCAGATATTACATCACTGATTACATATGTGTCTTTCTGAAAAATAAATATTTGTAATATATGTATAGCTAAAGATTAATGGAAGAAGACATGGGTAAATAGGTGTCTAAATACAGTGATGTAATATCTGACGTCATCAGCAGAGGATTGCGGTCGAGTGAGTTATAGTTGCCTGCACTAACTATAACGGGGGAATTTCATTGGTTTTTTACGAGGGAAATGTCCAGCTAACTATAACATGTGTGAAACCTATGGTTTTTTAAGTGAATTTGCAAGGTTTTTTAAATGCTAATTCCTAACTATAACGTGTGTGAAACCTATGGTTTTTTAAGTGAATATATATATATATGCACACATACACCTTATATACATTTACCAGGCAAGTTAAAGACATGCGAGGGGGTGGTAAAGGCAACCATAGAAAAGGCACTCATGATAAAGGCACGCGTTGTAATGCAATACATCAGAGTATCCATTGCATAACCCCATGAGATCCTTATCGGGCAGCCCGTGAGGATTCCTGGTATGCCCAAAACTACATTGCTGTCCATAACTGATGATTTGATCATCAGCTATTGTAAAAGACTGTTTAATGAGGTGCAGTATGTCTCACCAGGTCCAGCAAGGGGCACCAATATCTTCAACATGCTACCTGTCATGGTCTAAAACCTGCAGACTGGGTCCTAGTGAACAATCATGCCTGGATAAATTGCATCCAGCTCTGCTGGAAGGGTCCCTACCAGCTCCTGCTGGTAATGAACACTACTGTAAAATATAAAAAAACTGCCCTCTTCGTTCAAGTATGACATTTTAAAAAGCAAGAACACTAGAGGAAGGGGGCAAAGACCCCAAGATCCCGAATGTGAGTCTCTCCAGTCAGTGTTCACTGAAGGAAAGGACAAGCCAGACAGGCGGCCCAATCAAAAAGAAGCCAACAAAAGAGGCATGTTAAAACAAGTCAATGAAGAAAGCAATGAGGGTTCAGGGGCAGACGATTGTTCTGATCATCGTAGGGGTCGCGTTCACCACTAGCTCAATTGGATTTATCCTATTATTGCTGATGCAAATGATCCAACTAGTAAAAGATTAAAGGGTCCTCCACCCAAGCCATGCTTCAAAAGATAAAAGAAAATGATGAAAAAGAAATGTGTTCTCATCGCCAAAATAAGTATTAAGAAAACACCTATGTCCAGTTGATCCAAACTTACTACTTGATTATGAATGTGTCCGATGTTGGGCGTGCACTTGAATGGCAGCCTGCTAGGCTGAAGTAGTTAATTATGCATAAAGACTACTTTCTTTGTTGTTGTCATTAGTCATCTACCTTTCTTTGCTCAAACACAAGTATCCGGAACATTTAATGTAGAACCAAGAATGAGAAACTAAAGAAAAATGTATTTTGCATTACCTAAAGATGTACAAAGCATGTTGTCTGAAGGGGAAAAATATTTTTAGCTGCATATGAAAATGATACTAGGCATATCCTGCATATACAAAAAAGGTGTTAAGGTTCCATACTGAACCCATTTCGAAGGAAAAATGCTTTGCTAAAAATGCATCCAGCTTTGAAACTATGGCGTGAAAGGGTAGGAACGCTTTACATAGCCCACAAGGGAAATCGAAACGTGAAGGTAACTGCCTGCATACTTTTAACATGTCAGAGCAACTTGCGTGTTACAATGATATAAAGAGCTATCAAAAGGTGCATCAAGTGTATGGAAAGAAGACTTACTTTTCCTTACCAACTGAGTGGGATAGTGCAAGCTATCTAGCTTTAGTATCCTCATGTATATATCACACTAAACAATGAAGGGGCATTCAAGTTTACCACAAAAGTGTGGTAGCAGGGGAAGAAACTTCAGCCATTTATTTGCAATATTTCCTCCAGTATGTGTTAGCATTAAATGTAGTATAAATAAGGAAGCAAGCTAAATTAATGGAGAGGCTAACTAATGACACAGCTGCTACTTTTTTACTGAAGAAATTATTGCAAGGTGTAGCATGATGTTGCAAAACAGCATGATTTTAGCAAAGAACGGTGGACTCTGTGAGATAACAAACATGCAGTGTTGCACTTTAATCTGTGACAATACACGGAACATAAAAGACCTTATATTTAACATCTCAAAGGTTTCACTGAAAGAGCATGGAATGGGCAAACCGGGATTTTGGGAAAAGTTTGGAGACCTGCTAGGGAGTGGCAGAAAGTGGATATTGGGTTTTCTGGGATTGATGGTCATTGTTTCTTTCTTCTGTTTCTACTAACATGCATAGGACCTAGCTTATGTTCACTGTACTTAAATCAGGGAAGGAACTGTCGTGTTTTCAAAGGTTACAAGAAGGAAACATGCTTTAGGGAGGTCGAAATAGAGAGGAGATATGAATTCCAGGAGGCCAGGCATTTAAATGATATTGAGTAGTAAAAATGTTGGCACGTACTGCGAAAAGAAGGGAATTGTGTGAGCCTAGACCACCTCCATCTTGCCTGTGCCACACGAATGGCATTGCAACAGCACTAACACATGCTTCAGTTATAGCTATTCATAATTTAGGGTATTTTCCAGCGATCGTGTCTAGATGGCCTGGGAAGACAAGGAAGTGAATTGTTGTGTTTTCATGTATCATTGATACTGCATGTAGCAAACTGACCACTGATGCTCTGTATTGACATGCTACTCGGAAAATTATAGAGGAAGCCTTTTTGCAACATTCAAGGCTTTTCCTGCTTGTGTAATTTACAAGTCTTGCATTGTTTATGGAACTAGATTTGTACTTCCACATCTGATGACAATAAGTTACAATAGGACACATTCATATTCAGTCAGGGATTAGTGCTAGAATGTTGGCATTAGGTAAAGTTGTGTAAGTCTGTATTGCGATTTGTCAGTTCATTGCTACATTTGCTCACCCTATGCTAACTGTGCGATTTCTGTTGACTTCTATTATAGATTTGCCTATAAAAATGTAGCATTTTGAAGAGCAGCCAGTCTTCTAGCTCCCCGACATTGGAGACTGAATACTTGTTGGTTTGTCTCATAATATGGAATTTTTGCCTTGACTTCATGTCATTCTCTTGCTGCAATCGGCTGAGCCTTAAGCTAATACTTAAGCTAATACTCTATATTGATTTGATATGCATTTTTTACTATTATTTTTGCCTTCTGCATTGTACCTTGAATTGTTTTAATAAACCTATATGGTGTGTACTTTACTATAGACTCTAAAGGATAAATTTCCTTGAAAATGCTATTTATTTTACCATTGTGTTTGTGTGCTATTTAGGGACACGTTGCCTCATACATGCTTGGGGTTTAACATCATCCCCAACTCAGCGTAGGTGCTTTATTTTGATAAGATAGCATCAACTGTTTTCGCCCTATGAAAAAAGGAACCCTATGCTCTTTATTGCCATTAGTGAATGAGAAGAGGGGCAGGGTGACTAGGGTTGCCACCTGGCTGGTATTTCTATAGGCAAGACCAGTATTTTAATGTCCCGGCTAGTACAAAAATTAGGAAAATCATATAAATGCTTCAAATGGCAAATATAAACATTTCAAAATGCGTTCTAGAGCTGTGTTAATCATCCCTGACTAATAAGTAAAGTAAAATAACGACAGAAAAGACATATTACAAATGAAAACTGTCAATTTTCTTTAAAGTCCTATTTAAGTATCACGTCAGGGCTTTTGCGGACTAGAGATAATAACAAATGGCAGGCATTTTGCTCTTTAAAAGGTGGCAATAATAATGGGAGAGAATGTGGTGTATAGCCAGAGTTGCCAACTTTGGACTGCACTGCAGGAACCAAGTGTGATACTTGACGTCGCTCAACATCCTTTGACTCTGGACAAATAACTAAATCCCTTGTGTCCACCCCTCTTCCCCCCCAAAAAGGGCCTTGAGTAATATAACCAGTGCAACAATACGATTGGGTTAAGCTTGCGCTGCATATTAAAAAAAAAAAGTTTGACACACTTGAGCATTAGCCTAAGGTAAATCATGACCCCTCTCCAGCAAACAGAAAAATGGTAAAACATAGCATATTACCAATACCAGCATTTAATTCGATTTTGGAACATTAGTCTACTAAGTACTTTTGCTCCATCAACTCAGCTACCTCCTTTGTCTTGTGGAGGCTACGTCCAGAAGAACCGAAGGATGAAAAGAAACCTGAGAGAAACAGAAGTCGTTTTAGTACGATAATATGTCATGTTCAGTAAACGGGAAGGAACAAAGAGCGCAGAACCCTGGACACCCAGATTGCTTGCAACTATTTTAAGTGTGGCAAGTACTTTTACAATTAATAAACGCATACATTTTAGATCACCTACGAATAAAATATACCTAGGATAATTACTTAAAACATATCAGTACCATAAATAAACGAGAGATGGTTTGCTATTAACGAACCCGTATTTCCATTGGCGTTGAATCGGAAGGATAATTCCCCATTCCAGCATGGCCGTAATATTCAACAAACGTACCATCGATACTGCTTTAAGGCATGAAAAACAGGAATACCTCACGTAGAGCGTCCTGGAATGAGCTCTCATCCTGAACAGGGAGTTCTCCCGTTCCCAAAATGGCCTCCTCGATTCATGGCACTGTGCTCATAGAGAGTCCTTTCTCTGTGTCCATGCTACAGTTGTAGCATCGGCCCGAAGCACACTCTCTTGCTCCTCTGCTGGAGGCCTGCGGTATCACCGTGGGCTGCTAGCCTGGCGGGCTGGCTGCATTGTGTGTGCGCTCCCCGTGCTACAGCAGGAGTAGCAGCATTGTGCTGAGCGCCCAGCCAGCTTTGTGCACCGGGCGCTGCTCGAGCATCGTTATTCCAGGAGCAGCGTTATCCTCATCATCCGAGGGATTATGGAGTGAGGAGGGACCAGGGCTGAGCCATGCACACGCGGCTCACCATCCCCATCATCATCCTAGGGAGGTGCTGCCAGAAGAAACGCGGGGATTGTGCAACATGCAGAGGATGAGATCCTGGTTTCCTGCCACCCCCTGCGAGCAAGGAGGCACCGAGATTGTGCTCGGAGGACAGGGCGGCAGCATGCGGCTGACACAGTCTGTGTCCCGGAGAGCCCGCTGCTGACTGCTGCGGGGCCGCGGGGGATAACGGACGGGGACACTCTCTGGAATACCATTTTTTTGCATTTGTTGGTGTGTGTGACACGGGAAGGTGGAGCGAATCCTTGCCCTGCTCTGCACGGGGCCCTCCGGCACTATGGGGAATGCAGGGAGCATGGACTCCACCCAGACGGACTTCAGAGCCCACAGCATGCCCCTGAAGCTGCCCATGCCTGACCCCGCCGAGCTGGAGGAACGGTTCGCCGTAGTGCTGGTGAGTCTCTCAGAGCCGGGCCGCATCTCCTCGATGCCGCCTTTGACCCCCGTGCTTGCTCTGGACAGAAACTGCTACACAGACCGCGAGCACTCACTCAATGCTGGGCATGGCCTGCGGGTGGGGAAAGGTGGGTCTGTAAAGAGCCTGGAGCTGTACGGTGAAATATCCTCCTCACCTACAGACTGTACCATTTCTCACAATTAGGAGACCACTACTACCCACAGCTAGAGGACTGTACTACTCAACACAACCGATACTACTCACAGCTAAGGGACTGTACTACTCATAGCCAGGGGATTGTACTACAGCCCACAACCACTACTAACAGCTGGGGGTCGGTACTACTCGCAGCTAGGTAACTTTCTTCTACAGCTCACAACCACTGCTACTCATAGCTAGGGGAATGTACTGCTCACATGTAGGGAACTGCATTACTGTCAGAACCAAGGGACTGTAGTATAGCTTACTACCACTATGTTATGGAACTCTACTGCTACTATCCAGGGGACTGTACTACAGCTCACAGCCATTACTACTAAAAACCAGGAGGCTGTACTGCTAATCACGGCTAGAGGACTGTATTCTGACTCACAGACAAGGGGATGCACACTATTACTCACAGACAATGGATTGTGCTGTCACTCCCCACCAGAGAACTGTACTGTTACTCTCAAGCAGCAGTATATTTAATATTACTCAGCCAGCATTTATCACAGCCTCAAGGGGTGTGTACTCTACCACTCCTAGCCAAGAGACTGGACTATCACTCATAGCCAGGAGACACTACTCCCACTTACAGCCTCTTTATGAGAGCCGGGAGCTGTAACATTTCACACACTCGTGTGACTGTACTTGTTTTCAGAGCCCTGGAGCACTGCTAGAAGCAGCCAGGCTAGTGTACTTCTAGTCACGCCCATAGTTCTTGCAGCCAACTCTACCCACAACTGGAGCACTTCTTCTCACAGCCAGAGCACTTGTTGCAGTTAGAATAGAACAGATAGCAAGGGCTCTTGTTCTTACAGTCAGGGCTAGTCTGCTCGCAGCCAGGAATCTATTCATCTACAAAACAGGATTCTATACCTATTCTCACGCCCAGGGAGAGAATTATACGCCGGGCTACTGGAATTATGTGGCATGGGGGCACTCAATTATGAGGCAGGATTAACTAAATTATGCAGCAAGAAAACGGAAATTATGCGGTGTGATGCGGCACGTTTTTGTTTTAGTACCTCAACATTTTGTCATTTTTACACATGGAAATACTGCCTGGGCAAAGATTTCACCTCAGTAGTACTACTTTAACAACCAAATACATAAATAAGGAACTGAAAGATGACCAGTTAGCCTTTGGGAAGGGCCTTCCACTGCGCGAGCACTTGATGCCAAGTCTTTAGTAACTTTTGATCCGTTTGAGCTAGAAACATTTTTTTGTTTAAACCTGCTATTATGCAGCAGATGACGGTGTGTGGCAAATCCATAATTATGCAGAAAAAGTCGCAGCCGCAGAATTGTATAATTATACTCTTGCTCACATCCAGATGACTATTGCTACAACGACCATTCTCCTCGCACCAGATACTGTGATCTGCTCACAGCCAGGGCACTCTATTTCCCGCAGGCATGGTTTATACTATTTCTCACAGCCAAGGAACTGTTTGTTTTTACACTGTATGTATCTATGGATATTTTAATCTCAGCCACGTTATTGTACATTTAAAGCATCGGGGAGTCTGTAGTTATTCCCGAGGCAGGAAGGTACTTTGATGGGTTCTCTGATCAAAACTGGAAAAATGAACCCCTGTATAGAGCTGGGGAGACTTCTTGTCACAGCCGGGGACATGAAATGAAGCCTGTTCACACCGAGATCGTATTTTCACTGCCCAAGGCATTTGACCTTACAGTCGTTGTTTCTCTGCTCGCAGCCATAACGCTTCCTTTTCTTAACCACTGCATTCCCGACAGTCAGAGTACTTCACCTCACACCGCAGGTTATCTGCCATCTTCCCCCCCCCCCCCCCCCCCCCAGGTGCACGCCTCCCTTCACACGACGTGGATCTCAAACATGGAAGTAGATAGACCTCTATTGTCTGTCCAGGGCAGGGTTGGGGACGGGGTAATGGAGCAAAACTCTTGCTTGAACAGATTTTCGATCTAAGGCCAAGAAGGGAGAAAGCAGGGACCCCCGCCCCAACATGGTGTGCAATATGAACATGTGGTCTCGTTCCCGATGTTGGTTGGGCACGAGGCTGCCTGGGTCCCTCCAATGCAAGGGTTTCACGAGCCGAGCACATCTCCACATTTCAATCCTATAAAGAACTGTAACTGAGCAATCTGCATCTCATTTGCAACTCAAAAGGACCATTGTCATTTTAGAACCCCAGTTCGAGCTGCTGGGAAGCATTTGACCCCACACCTGGCAGCGGGGTGGTTTCCGGCCGCCGTGGGCTGAGGGTTACCTTTCGCCGGGACTGTGTTAGGTTTTGTGTACGTCTGTGTAGAGATGCTCGGAGTATTGATTGCAGGTGTTGCCCCCTTGCTGAGTCACCTTTATTACCACCAGGGTGGTCTCATAAGCGATGCATTGGAAGCAGTGATTCCAGGGAGAATGCTTACCCAGCCCCTCTTTCTCTGTGTGCAGTAGAGTGTGGGCGAGCTGGGAAGGGTGTGGCTGTCTCGAGTTATACTCCAGTGAAATTTCAGTCACTAACGCACTGTTTTGATACTGGAAGCATGTTTTTTAGTCCCACATTCTGTTTTCTCAGCTTAACCTCTCTGTTTCGTGTTTTTTCTTCTTCTCGGAAACAAGGAGTAGATGATTTTTATCTTGGATGTGTCATTGCCATTCTTAAAGTTGTTGCGTAGTTTCTGTAAGAATAACAGATGTTTGTCTAAGAAGTGAAACTGTGACTCGGACAGCTTCGAGGTCCTTTCCCCTGGCCTTCCCATTTGTCACCTCATTCCCAGTTACGTCATTTGTTATCCTTGACAGCAGGCATGGCTGTAACTTCCTTTTGTACAACAGGAAGAAATGTCTCATCTTGCAGTTTGTTTCCGCGCATGTGGAATACATGCATGACATCTTAAACAAGTAAAGAAGGTGGCCGTGGCACCGTTTACCCAGTAGCCCCATCATCAAAACGTTCATGTTGTAGATATCAAAACTTTGCATTCTGAAACGTGTTTTTTGTTTTTGTATGTATGGGGCGGGCCTACAAATTCTGGCAAGCAAAAAGCTTTAATTTATAGAGAAATGGCTGGTTTAAGGGGTCCATACGGGTCGGGTAAAGCGCTTACGTTTCTTAGGGCGAGACTTAAACCTCTTTCTACCCCATGAGTTTGATAAAAAAATTATTCGTGAGGGCTTCACTTCCGAATGTGGAGATGGTATCTGAATAGTTGCCCCTTCCCCACCCCTCCAAAGTTCATACACATTTTACTGCACGCATCTGCTCACTGTCCCACGGTATTCCGCAGAGTTCTCAAGTTTCCCAACTCCATGCGTTAAGTATCACATCCACTCTAGATTTTTGCTAAGTATTCCTGATTTGATGGGATAAACAGGACTGCGAGACTCGGAATGCAAATGACGAATCTATGATTGGGCCATCTACCGAGCCATCAACCCTGGAAACTTGAGAACTTTGTGTTAAATGGGGTAGTTTCAGTACAGAATGCTCAATTTTTTGCCTTAGTCACATCGGTAGGCTTGTGTGCCACTGCTGCAGACATTGGTTCCTAATTGAGTGACTATGAGGGAGAGGCTTGGACTAGAGGGATATGCACGGCCATGACGTTGTTTTCTTGACAATAATGACATATCCAGACAAGGGGTGTGCGAAATATGCTTTCGTGTAATTCCTCGAAATTATGGTATTTTGTTTTACAGCCAATGGCACGCGTAATTACGCACAGTGGTGTAATGGCGGCATTTCAGGAGTTTCACATAACAAGGTTATTTGGAAAATATCAAAATTCACAAATTTCAAAATTATGCGAAATGTGGCATTTTGGCATAGGTAGAGATTTGCCGCATTTACTACATAATCTAACATCTGCTGCATAATCTGCAGATTTTAACAAATAATGTTTCTACTTGAAACGGTTCAAAAGTTGCTAAAAACCGCAACACCTGTTGCTGCGAAGTGGAAGCTTGATTGGTCACTTATCTGTCGCTTACTTCTATACTTAGATGTTAAACTGGTACTAATAAGGTGCTACCAAATGCCCAGACAGTGTTAACAGGTGTACAATGCACAAAATAAAAAAACGAAAAAATGAAGCAATACTGTCAAACAATGTGCTGCATTACGCTGCATAATTTGTCCTACCCTTGCAGCAGAATTCCAATGACCCTTGTTATGACAAGGACTTCCCCCCCTTTCAACCGAATCGTGTGATCCTGGACACATTAAATCCTCTTTCTCTTCCCCAGTATCTCTAGCTGATAAAACTGAGAAGTACACAGAAACAGGCTCGTTACTGACACTAAAGGAACTATATAGAACCGTAAATAGACATGCTGCACTTGTTTCCAATTATTCCCAATTGTTGCATATATGCTCACAGGAAGATGGCCTGACTAGTCCAAATCCACAGTCTACATTTATACTACACGGCTTTTCTAAGGTGGATTAACCGTTTTACATGACTGTTATGCTTTTGTGATCATTGGTCAGAAAGCAATTGGTGCCCTGGATAATTCATCCTCTATAAAGAACTCCATGCAACTGATAGTGAAAATAAGCAAACTTGGGTCTGTACATTGATCAATCCTTCATATATTCTTACTTGTTTACTTGTTGGCCATGTTATGCTTTTGCCCGCAGCGGTTTCCATTCTTTTCTTTAATCAGGCGCTTCTGATGTTTTCAAACGGTGGTTGTTGGAGACGGGTGCCAACTCGGATTTCTGTTTGAAAATGTCCCAGAAGCCTCTGGGCTCATCAGATCTGCAAAGGCTGCAGTCGCAGATCTCTAGAAACATGGTGTGTGCATTCTTCAAAGAAACGCAGCGTACACGTGCCAGGCTTTGGTTGTATTTGGTTGATGGATGCCAAGGTACTGGGTTCACAATTTGCTTTTATGCTCCATTGTTGCTCCTTTAATACAACTTAATTTCTCAGCCACTCTACAGCTGTGCCTCCGCCTCCCCAGGTTCTCACACACGTGCGTTTCCTGGAAATTACACCATCAGGGATGCTTGGGCGGAAGTGGTGTTTCCTGCAAATTGGTTAGTTTCTGATGGGGGCAGGGATGGTGTTGTGTGTGACATTTCCTACCCTGCCGCATTCGGTTGTTGAGTAATTCAGACAATTCACACACCAAGCTAATGGATCAAGTCCAGAGGTGCTGTTAAGTAATTAAGTGATCTTGGTGATGGCTGTCCCTCAAGCTTCTTGTAGATAAATCAATTTTGCTTTGAATTCACAAGGAACTCTGTCTACAGTTCACTCATTCTTTAAAATCGACTTTTGTGGGCATCAGAATGGATATCTATTCATGTAACTTCTGAATATTGCTAGTTTGTAATTCCATGTATCACCAATGGCATATCTTTTTAATGGGGTGGGGGGATGAGTGTGCAACTCCGTCTCTCACGAAAGGCTACTTCGGTTGTACTAAAAAATCTATCCATGGGGCAAGCGCTTAAGAATTGCTTTAGAAATGGCCCCACTTTGCGAATGGTGAAGGGCACACTAAAAGGAAGAACTTGTTTAAGAGTCCTTTATTGCGAGTGTGACAGAAAAAAACTTTGCATGCATGGCATCGAGTTCTTTATCTCTACAGTCACGTCAGAAGAGGTCATGTAAAGAGGAAATGCAGTGCCACCATTACTTGTGGAAGACTAGACCAATGGCAGGGCAAGGCCAGTTGTAAAGTATGTCCCAACTGAAAGCGTGGTGCGGTGTCCTATCCATAATAGGCTGCACTATCAGATGCTGACTACCTACTTAAAGGATATTCATGTGTCACAGTATCATCTTTGGTATACTGAACCGCATGAAGCTGTTCGCACCGTTCCCAGTGGTGAGTAATGAGGCTATCAGTTAACGCACAGTCAGGAAGGCTTGTAGCCTCAGCCTAGAACCCGCAGACCAGAACTGTGTTCAGGTGAAATCAACATTGCTGCCTGTGCTATGATCCTTTCCTAAAATAGGAGTTGTGTTCGTTGAGTGTGTCACCTCGGGTCACTGTAATGTAGCCACTGCATAGCTATTGAAATGGTCTACTTTTGGCTAGCATTGCCAACTGCGTTTTTCCTGTCACTCCTTACACTAGAAACCGAGAAAATCCTAGAGCGATGTTCGGTATCCTCACTATGACGACTCTGATTTGCGGGAGCTATGCAGTAGTGAGTTCAGACATCTGCAATTGTCTAATACACTGGGCTGAAGCAGTGAACATGTTGGTGATTGAGACTGTTCTTCTTGCCATCCTAAGTAACTCTGTACTTGTGGACTGACTGCTTACACTTGTTCAAAGTCGAGGTGTGGTTAGTTTCTTATTGTGGAGATCTTGCTGTAGACCTGTATGGTGGCCAACATAGTTGTTCAATCATGGCCCGAGATGTCCCTCAGCATGTGAAAAGGTGCGTGCACCAACGTCACATAACCTCACTGCCTTTTTTGCGTTGTGTAGTGTGAGGTTGACTTCTCATTGATTTCGAACATGAAGCTCATCCACATGCAAATAGTTTGTACGCTAATCCTTTAGATACATTTTTAGTGAGAATGGCCCCAGAATTTATTAGCCGAATATTTCTGCTTCATGATTTAGTCCATTTTTTGGGGCAGTGCGGCTATTGTCATGTCTGGTGTGCACCTTTTGTAATTTAGCTCTGCAGAGAAAGGTATGAACTCATTCTGTCAAACCGCGTGTGTCATTCGCGCCAGCACCGGCGAGCTGCAAATCGCTTGAATGAGAGCAGTAAGCTTGCTCTAAAAAGACCCTGGTGAGGAGGCTTATTGTATTGTTGCTGTAGTGTCAGCACTGCTCAGCACACAGCACCACAGTCATTCTTTTTGGATTGGCCATTTTGACAATATACCGGAATTAAACGACACCATTGAGCATTTGTTGTTTCAGCAGCATGCCTGACTTCACTCTAATTCACTTCGATAATTCCTTCATAATGGCGGTGCTGAGCAAAAATGCAAACTGTAGTGGAACTGTGGGATCACGCTGGATGCTTGTTAATTGCCATTATTTGTCATATCCTCGCTTAAATCCCAAATGTGTTGGGTCATATTAAGAAAAAAGTGATTTGGCACTTACTGTATACATGACTTCATTATTTGCATTTATTTAGATCTCTGCCCCACGTACAAAGTGGTTTAGTCCAGCACTCAACAGGATACAGCTAAAACTCCCTGTGCTTTGAATTTTTAATTTGAGTTTTTATTTTTTGTATCAAAAATAAACCCTAATTCCAGATGTTCATATATTTGTTCAGTACATTTCGATGCAGACCTCTTGACATGGGTTTATCTGACAAGTTGACTGGTTGCATTTAGATATAGGATAAACAAGCATTGGCATAGCCAATAGGTCTCGCCTTTGGGACCTTATAAGTGTTTTGCCAGACCTATTGGCTTTGCCAATGTGTTTAGGCTATGTTGTGGCAGTGATCCTCCTTGATCTGAGCGCCGCCTTTGATACGGTGAACCACAAAATCCTCCTCCACCGCCTTCTAAGCCTGGGAATATCAGGAGAAGCCCTAACTTGGCTAGAGTCCTTCCTTAAAGATCGCACATTCCGAGTCTTCGAAGGAGCCTCAGTCTCCTCAAGCAAGCCTCTGGGATGTGGGGTGCCACAGGGCTCCTCACTTAGTCCCACGCTTTTTAACGCATACATGAGACCACTGGCAGAGATTGTTTGTCCGCATGGCATTAAGATCGTCACTTATGCGGACGACACTCAGCTAGTGGTCTCTCTTGCGCATGGGAACAGTCAGCAATCACCGACCAACTTGATTCCCTGTCTGGAGCAGGTGAAGAGCTGGATGACAAAGTCATGCTTAAAGCTCAATGGGGATAAAACCGAGCTAATGTTTCTCGGCCCCTCAGCCCCTTCCACCTTAGAGCTTCTGTGGCCCCCCAACTTAGGCGCCCCCCCCTGCTCCCAGAGACAACATAAAAAGCCTTGGAGTATGGATAGATAAATCCCTGATATTTAACACGCAAGTCACCAAACTGTCAGCTACATGCTTTGGTCTGATTAGGCTGATGAAAAAAATTCTCCCACTTCTCCCCTTTGTTGCAAAACAGGTAGTCATCCAGGGCCTAATTCAGTCCCGCATTGACTACAGCAATGCTCTATATTTAGGGGCCCCTGAATACTGCCTGAATAAACTCCAGCGGATCCAGAACTGCGCAGCCCGCACTCTCCTTGGAATCCCCCGCAGAAATTCCATAGGTCCTGGTCTAAAAACTCTGCATTGGCTCCCTATTAGGGAGAGAATTAAGTTCAAGGCCATGTGCATTACCCACCAAGCCTTCTGGAAATCCGGGCCTGCAATCAACCACTCCCTGATTACCCCCTACTACCCCAGGAAAGAGCTTCGCTCCTCCAAAGCCTTTCCAGCCGTTGTCCCACAGATACGAAGATCCAGATCAGGAGGCCGTTCCTTCTCCTATAACTCATCCAAACTGTGGAACTCTCTCCCCCTTCATCTAAGGTCCAACTCACTAACTTTCCGTAAGCAATTGAAAACCTTCCTCTTCAACTAAAATAAATTAACAATAACCTACCCCCTTAGCTATCCACCTCAGCAGAAGGTTCATCTATTCACTAGCGCCTGGACGCCTCAGGGCAGCTGTTCGCGCTATATAAAAACTCTTTTCATTTCATTTCGTTGTAGAGCAGTGTACCTGCTGTGCAGCATGTTGAAAAGTTATAAAGTAATGTGCATTTTTGTTACCTTATGTGGCCATCCTGTGAATGATGTTACAATAAGTCTCAGACCCATGGCAGACATAATGAAACATTGTTTGCGAGTGCTGGATATGTAGTGCCAGTACTAGGTAAAGAGAACTGTTTTTCCCTTCCCTAGCAAGGTGAAAAGAGACACCAACCTGTTTAAAAAATATATATTCTGGTACTTGTAGTTTGGATTGTACTCCTAAATGCAGATTTAGAAACACTGTACCAGTATCCAAAGAAAATAGAACTGACCGAGCTACTAATGTACTACATAAGGAAATTGTAATCTATTAAAACAAGTTAGATGGACACACGTTCACATAAGGAGTTTAGCACCAAATCAAGGAGCGAATAACAGCTCTGGCTGTTAACAGTTTTCCTGAAAAGCAGAACCTTCATTTTAAATTCAATAATTTCAAGTAAAAATTCCGAATAAAGTCATAGCCTAAAGGCATTTCTGCTGTGAAACATCCACATAACCGGAGCAGTAGCAGCGGCCGGTGAGATTACACGCAGTCACCCTCTAAGGAAGCAGCATTCCCGGTGTTGGGGACGGGGGCGGCGAGCTCCCAGCTGACCCCTCACCTGAGTCCCTGTGCCTTCAAGGCAAGGTCATATATGTTAGAGTTCACTGTGCTAAGCATTTTAGGGCGTTTCACCCCATACTTACAATCTTAACCAGCATTGGCAAAGCCTATAGGTCTTGCTTGGATTTGTTATAACCCATCAATAAGTCTGACTTGGAATTTTGCAGACCCGTTCAGTTTGCCAACGCTTTTCCGCAGAAGCATGGCAGAAGGATAAGAAGGGACCAGTAGACACAGTGACCAGTATAGCTATAGGGAAGACCTGGTCGCAGGTGGCATTCATCTTATGAGATGTGCCAGCTTGTCCCGGGAGAGGAGCAGGTCAGGTCCAGGGCACATTCAAGTGGGAAAGGCGCTGGATTCTGGGAATATGCCCCTGTCCGGGAAGAAACGAGCATGGAAGAGAAATGTAGAGGGCGTTTGAGGAAAACGGAGGAGCCAACGTGGTGTGGAGAAAAGGATGAGCAAATATGGCGTGGAGAACAAGAGGAGCGAACGAGGCATGGGCAAACAGAGGAGCAAACGTGGCGTGGAGAAAAAGAGGAGCACGGGGGGGTGGGACTGCGGCAGTTAGGGAAGGTTAGAGGGGGCGTGCTGAGAAGCAATGAGGGAAAGTAGTTGGGTGGAAGTGGGCGGTGGAACAATGGAAGAGAAGGGAGCATTAGAAGAATGTCAAAGAGGGAGGTGTGAAACTGTGTAGAAGAAAGACTGGGTGAAAAGAGACGAAGAGAAAGTAGAAACGTGTAAGAAGAGAAACGCGTGAAGTGAAGAGAAAAATAACAAATATAGTGCTTGCGGTCCCGAAAGTGAAAGAGGACCGTGCGTGAAAGCGGACCACACATGTAACTTAAAAACAAGCAGCGCCAGCTATCGGCACAAGCTCCATGCCGCTTGCGTGTGCTTATCTTTTGTGCGAACATATCGGCACAAGCCCCAAGCGTACAGTAGTAATAATTAAAATGAATTAACAGATAGCACGAACTAATACAAAACATTATTACGTAAATGTCACCTAATAGCAAACGCACAGCCCACACGGAAATAATGCCAAGAAAAAAGTGCCAACAGTCATTATAAAACCCACCGTGTCACGCCGCCAGTAAAGGATCCAGTCCACGTGGGTGGGGAAAAAAGTGGACAGGGTGGTAACCAGGAGCGACTAAAAAGTTTCCGGGACTATCATAACACCCCGTTTAGCATAATTGGTGATGCAAAATGATGCACACTAATGAAAATTACGGGCGGAGCAGAAAGCGAACTTCTAAAACCGTATTGATTCCAAGAGGCCCTTGCAGAGCGAGCACCGCATGCGCGCTGCAACTCCAGGTGAGACGTAAAAAAGGAGCTCAAGTTAATGAGGAACCTTTGAATGTCTATTTTATCATTCTCCATGGCTTCTCTCATTCGTTTATAACATTGCCTTCAACACTGTCCCACCTCGCTCCCCTTCTTTGCATCTCCCAACATCCATGACTACCTGGCTCCCCTCCGTTTCATTGACCACTTTATACTAGTTGTCACTGTAAGCTCGGCTGTTCTTCAGTGCCCATGCCTAGTTACTCATCCATCACACTTTACTCCTCTTTGCTGTCCCTGCCCTGCACAAGTGCTGTACCATTGTGTCCTCTTGAGCATCCCAAACTGACTCTCGGCATGTAATATGCTCTGTTCCGTCAAGTGGTCTCATGTTGCGCCTAGGTTTTGCTTTTTTCCCCATGCATGTGCTATGTTCCACCGCCTTCATTGTCCAGTCCACACCTTTGCACTGTCCTAGCTTCAGTGGTCCTAACCATCCTAGCCCTATTGTGTTCCTGTATATATTGATGCCACGCAGTTCTTCCCTTTTCTGCTCCCCATTAAGTGACCTACCCATTAACACTGTCCTGCTTGCGCTCCACTGTTGTCCAGACATGCTTTTTAGAACTGTGCTGACCAGCTTCCCTTCGGGGTACCCTCTCTTCATGCATTGTTTCATCCTTTGTTTACCCATCCCTTTCTCTTGTGCTGTTTGCAGTGCTCCCATTCTTGCCCACCAGCCTGCCCTGCCCTGGTTCAGTGGGGCAGGGCTGAGAACGCACCCACAGTTCTTCCTTTCAGTAACCTGCTCCCAGCGCTGACTTTCCCCAGTCCCATTCACTGTCTATGATCCTCAGCCCCACCCCATCCACTTTGTTTTTTATCCCAGTTTCTCAGCCCTGTCTTTGCCAGCTCTGCTTCCATGCCCTGTACTAACCAACATCATTGTCCTGTCTCGCTGCCATGTTCAAACCTTAACGGTCCATCCCTGTCCTCAGCACTGTCCCATCCTGGAACTCTTCAGTGTCCTGTCCACTGCTCAGTACCCTTGCCCTCCATTCTGTAAGTGCAGGAGGTTCGTCACTGCTTACAGAGCACAGAGTAACCAATAAGCTGCAAGGGAGTTGTGACACAAAGGCAGCCAACTTGAAAACTAAGTAACTTGATGGAGTCGTAATGACCCTCTGTCCATTTCACTGTCATGCTTTTAGCCACTTGTGATGAACGATTGTAGTCTACAATAAATGAGGAATCACTTTGTAGATTTTATTCCAAATATCTTGAGAGACGCCACAGATGATATATCATAAAAATTAGGATGATAAGTTCTCATATTTGTTGGATCGCTTTCTAGCAAATGGTCAATGGAGGAAGAATTCCATTTGTACGAAACTTCCAGAGACTGTGAAAGAGTTGCTCTTTGTCACACCAGCCAGAAAACATTGTTAGTGCCTCCTGTGGCTATAGGTTCAAATAGATACAATTGATTTCCCTACTACCGGAAACCTTGCAGTGGACTCAGTACATTCTTGCCTGCGTGCAGACTGGAACTTTGTATCCATTGAGAAAGGCCGTCCTTTTCTGGCGAGGAGCCTGCTCGGCTAACATTGCTCTCTATGCCTGTGCATTGCCTAATGCTCCTCCCTCATCGAACCCTTTTAGCTCTGAATGAAAGGCAAGATTCGTCCCTCTGTCCTCTCATTGTCAATTTCTTTTTTTTTTTTTTTTTTTTGTGGGTAAAAAAGCTTTATTGTGCAGAGAAAAAGGGTACAAGCACGGGCCTACAACCTCCTGGGCCGGCCGCTAGTATTCAGAGATGTTCAAGCAGTTCAAAAAACAATGACTGGCCCACAGGGGCTCCGCTAAATTACAGGAGATCAGACTGCACATAAGAGACGTCAGGATACACCCTTTTAAAAAAAAAAATTGAATAAAAAACCAAAAAGCAAGGCGAGAAACATTGAAAGGGCGTCTAACCACAGCAGAGGAACTCCACACCCGACCACCATAGGGTGGTCAATAAAAAGGGGGTCTGAGAGGGAGGGGGGGGCCACGGGATAACCAAACCTATACACAGATGAACAAATTAAGCAAGGAACCCTCAAGGATCAGGGGGACAAGGCAACCTCAGACGCATCCACCAGGGGGGGAGAACAGATAGTCCCTCGATACACATTCCACTGACCCCAGATTCTACCCCATGCCCCCGGTTTACCACGAGCCACATACACCGTCTTCTCCCTGAACATGCACCAGTCCATGTTCTCCTTCCATACGGACACGGTGGGAGGCCGTTGGGAACCCCAAAGCTGCGCAATATCTCTCTTTGCAATCATGTTCCCAAGGGCCGCCCACCGAGCCTGGGCCGCATTATAGTCATTGGGCTCCCACACATTCAGAACACATCGGCGCACCTCCGGCAGCAGAGCGACCCCAGTGACTCGTTTCATAACATCATGCACCTGGCGCCAATATTCCGCCACCTCGCGGCACTCCCAGAGGATGTGGAGAAAGGTGGCACTGAGCCCGCAGCCACGCTTACAGAGCCCGTCGTCAGAAAACCCCATCGAGACCAAACGGGGACCCGTCACATAGACACGATGGAAAATCTTAAGCTGGACCAGACGGAGACGGGCCGGGATGGCAACCTCCTTAGGGGATGACAGCGCAGACTGCCAGTCCTCGTCATCCAACTCAACCCCATCCCCCGTCCACGCCTCCCGAAGACGCACCAAGAGATCAGCCCGATTATGTATTAGTTTTTTATAAATCAGAGAGATAGTACTGTCGGGCACGTGTCCGTCGAGTATACGGTCCTCGAGAGGCGAAGCAACAGGGACCGTGGTCCCCTCCCCAAAGACAGAGAGTAGGGCGTGCCGAACCTGGGCATAGCGGAAGAACTCCCTTTCACTAAGCTCGTACTCGTTCTGAAGCGCCGCGAAGGATTTAACAGCGCCTTTAACCCATAGGTCCCCCACTCTGCTAATGCCGATCGTATCCCAGTGCTCAAAGCCTTTCGTTGTCCAGAGGCTTCCCAAGCGCTCTGAGGCGAACAAAGGAGTAGCACACGTTAAACGCTCACTCCAGCCCACAGCTACATTCGCCGCCTTCCACACACGTACCGCAATCCTAGTAGGGCCCGTGAGGGTCCTCCCGGCAGATCGAGAGTAAAGCGCTCTGTTATAGTTACCCCCGGGAAGCAGGAATTTATCCATCTCATATGCCGGGTTCGAACCAGGAGCGTACGTAGCATGGTTAATGGCAGACAGCTGGGAGGCCCAATAGTACCTTCTAATGTCAGGAAGCGCGATGCCCCCGTCATACCAGGGAAGAGTCAGCTTTGCCAAAGCGATACGCGCCCGACCGTCCCAAACCAGTCTCCTCTGCAAACTCTCCACTTCCCTAAAGTAGGCCGCCGGAATGATATCGAAGGAGTTCTGGAGTGCGTAAAGAAATCTGGGGAGGGACATCATTTTAAACAGTGCTGCGCGACCGAGTGGAGACAAGGACAACTTACACCACCGAGCCGTATCCACCCTCAAACGCCGGAGGGGAGACAGGAGATTCTGCTCGTAGCGGACCGCCGGATCCAACGAAACGTACACCCCCAAGTATTTAAAGCCGGATTGAGATGTTTGAATCGGAAGCCGAGGCGGTAAGAGAGGAAGGCCACCGGAGATAGGATACACGCAAGATTTGGACCAGTTAATTATCAACCCCGAATTCCTCCCGAAGGAAGTAAGGACATCAAAAAGCACATTGAGCGACTTCCGCGGCGAGGTGAGGTACAAAAGAATGTCGTCTGCGTACAACGAGACCCGATCCTCGAAGCCCGGGGCCCACCGGATCCCTCTGATCGAGGGCTCCCAGCGGAGCCAGGCAGCGAGCCGTTCCAAGGCGAGAGCAAAGAGCAGAGGGGACAACGGACACCCCTGCCTAGTACCCCTCCCGAGAGCGAAGGGCCGAGAAACCCGCCCATTGACAACAACCTGAGCCATTGGTCCAGCATAGAGGAGCTTAACCCAACTAATAAATCCCTCCCCAAAGCCAAACTTCGCCAATACGGCCCAAAGGAATGGCCACTCGATGGTATCAAAGGCCATCGTGGCGTCTAAGGAAACCAATATGGCCGGTTCAGAGAGGTACTCCGCCCTAGCGAGGGCGCCGTGTAGACGCCGCAAGTTGAGAGCGGTATTCCGATGAGGGATAAAGCCGCATTGATCCGGATGTATCAAATCACATATAACTCTCAGCAAGCGATTAGCGAGGACCTTGGCGAGGATTTTCGGTTCGGCATTTAGTAGGGAAATAGGCCTATATGAGGCACAGCGGTCTCGTGGCTTACCGTCCTTGGGAATCACAACTATAGTAGCCAGTCGCTGGTCGTCGGGGAGGGAACCCCGCTCGAGCGACTCCAGAAACATACGACGGAGGAAGGGCGCGATTTTATCCGGGCGTAGTTTATACAGTTCAATCGGCAGTCCGTTGGGGCCCATAGCCTTGCCCGAGCGAAGGGAACGAATCGCGGTAGCAATCTCGTCGACAGACAGTGAGGCCTCCATCTGCTCACGGTCCTCGACGGATAAGCCGGGCAAGGCAATATCCCGCAGCAAGAGACGAGAGTCATCCTCATCTCTATCAGACACCGGGGAGTACACCGCCCGGAGGTGGTCCGCAAAACACTCCACAATCTCACCAGGGTCAGTCACACACACTCCATCCAAACTCCGGGACCACACGATTCACTCTCTCCTTCTTATCCAACCAAGCAATCAGTTTACCCGCCTTGTCCCCGGCATCATACAACCTACCCTGCTGCTCCCTATACATGGTCTTGGCAGCGTCCATAACAAGAGACTTATATTCAAACTGCTTCAAGCTGAGGGCATGAAGCCCATCCTGAGTGACACCCGTCTCCAAAGCTGCCTCCAGCCCTGATATTTCGATCTCCAGCTTCACCACCGCCTCATTCTTGACCTTCTTAGCCTCCACTATCTGGGATAGGGCATGCCCGCGGAGCACTGCTTTGAAGGCTTCCCACAGGGACACTGAGGACAACACCGACCCCTCATTCTCGAGAAAATACTGATCAATCGACTTAACCAGGCTATCATGAATCTTGGGGTCTCGTAAGTACCAAGGGTTAATAGGGCGATCCGCCCAGCGGACCACGTCCCGGTGTCGAAAAGCAACCACAGTGGGGAATGATCAGAGATACCCCGGGCCAGGTGCTTAACCTCTCGAATCCGGGCAGTCTGGGCCGCGGGCATAAGAAAATAATCCAATCTGTAGAGACTCCCATGGGCCCCAGAGTGAAATGTGTACTGACACTGTGTCGGATGCATTAATCTCCAACAATCCACCAGACCGAAGGTATCCAAGAGCCCGCCGAGCCACGCCTGGGCAGCAGGGAGGGCCCTGGGCGGGTGGCGATCCAGATCACCCGAAACAACCGAATTAAAATCCCCACCCATAAGCAAAAGACTGTCAGGAAGCTCAAGCAGCATACGACCCAAGTCTGAGAAAGTGGAGTTCTGGAGGCCCGGGGGAACATAAACCGAAACCAAGGAAAGGGACTGTCCCTCCCACCTCCCAGTCAGGGCCGCATAGCGCCCTCTATCGTCTAGGACAACCCTGGTGATCTCTAGCGGAAGTGAAGATCGTAGGAGAATGCCCACCCCTCTAGAGCCGGTGGTGAAACCGGAATGGGCCACAAGTCGGTAGCCCCCCCTGTTCATGGCATGACAAACATTACCAACCAAATGCGTCTCCTGTAAGAATACCACATCAGGAGTCAAACGACGCAAATATTGCAGCACAACCCCCCGTTTGATACGATCCCCCAATCCGTTGACGTTCCAAGACATCAATCTCAACCCGTCCCCCCCCCCCCCCATTCCCCCCAGTAGATCAAGGGTCCCCCAGCAAATAGCGCGACACCTGAAACTGAAACAGAGCCAATACCTCGCCTTGAAAACAAAAAACACAAATCCAAACAACCCCTCCCACCCACCAACCCCCCCCCAAATTCAACTCCCCCCACCCTGCACCCCTGCGGTCCAAAAAACCACCCCAACTTGCAGTGTGCCTGTCGCCCTACAAACCCCATTCTACGAAAAGACCCCGGAGGAGGAGAGGGACCCGTCCCTGCCCGCCCCCAACACAGATCATAATTAAACAAAATGTACAAAAGAAGTAGAACCCCGCCGAACAAAACAAAATGTCAAAGTCAAGGACCAAAAGTCACCCCAAAGGAGGCCCGCCACCCTCGGTACCACCAGAAGGCCCAGGCCGGTCACCCCGGTCCGGCAGAGAATCCAACCAGTCACTCACAGTCGCAGGACAGTCAAAAAAGGTAGTCCGGTCTTCGTATTCCACTCGGAGCCTAGCAGGAAAAAGCATGGAGTACTTAAAACCCAGGTCCCGGAGACGGCGCTTCACCCCCTGGAAGCCCATCCTCTGTTTCTGGACAAGTTGGGTGAAGTCCGGGAAAAAGTTAACGGATGAGTTCTCATATCGGACCGGGCCATGTACCCGTGAGGCCTGCAGAATCGCATCTCGGTCTCTGTAGTGAAAAAGTTTTGCAACAATAGGCCTCGGGGGAGCTCCCGGTCGCGGCCGACCGCCTGGGACTCGATGGGCCCGCTCCACGGCAAAGAACTTACTCAGGCCAGCGGGGGCAAGCTGGTTGAGGATGAGATCTTCAACCATAAGATCAACCGGGCGATTGTCGAAGGTCTCTGGAACACCTATGACGCGGATGTTATTGCGTCGAGCCCGTCCCTCGAAGTCCTCCAGCCGCCGGGCCATCAGGTCGTTGGCCGACTTGAGGTCGCCAAGAGCAGTCTGCAGGTCCGACACATCCGTACCAAGGGTGGACGTCCGCAAATCCAGCGATTGAACCCTCTCATTGGTCTTAGAGAGATCCGCCCGAATTAGCGTAACATCAATGGCCACCGTGTCGATTTTACGGGCCAAGGCCTCGTACTGCTTAGCGATGGTCTCCTTGATGCCGTTAATGGCGCCCATGATGTCCTGCAATGACAAATCCGGAGGGACAGACGGAACACCACCAGCGTCATCCGTGAGAACACTGGCCGTCCCAGGGGACCCTTTACCCTGAGTGTGGCGGTCCATGTTGTTAGTCTGGACCGGTCCCCCACGTAGGGATGTCTTGGTCTTACGCCTCTCGGGATCCCCCTTGCCACCCATGTTGAACCACGCTCACCGAAGGGGACCACCGAGCAAGCGTCGAAGGGGCACAGGCGAAGCAGACACGAGCCGTACCAGAGACCGCAATGTGGCGGTGCGAGAGGATCAAAGTCAATGGGCACACTGGTATCAGACGGAGGCAAAGGCACCAAGCGAAGGCCGAGTGAAAACCCAGCCGCACAAAGCAACTCCACGGTCCAGCCACTCAGAGGTCCAAAAGTGAAACCGAAAGTGATGGGACGGCCGCTGGCACAGCCCCGATGCCGTTGTTCTTCAACTATGCCCCGGCTCCACAGTTCACCTTCGCACCGGGCACAGCCATCAGTTGGGCCTCAAAAGTTCAAACCACCATAGATCAGGTCTCCCAGGTCCGATTTGGTTTCTGAAAAGAGTTTAGGGTTCAGCCAACGTTCATCTTCCAGAATCCGTCAACCAAGTCAGGATAAAGTCAGGATAAGTTCCGAGGAGCAGCGAGGGTCCGGGGAGCCCTGTGCTCACGCGACCATCATGGATGCGCGCTCCTCATTGTCAATTTCAATCCCCACCTAAACTGTATGTTATGTTTCTTCAAATTGGGGCGGTGGAAGGGGTGGCCTAATGCAGAAAGACAGTAGCATTAGCATGTGACACTCTTAGCTGGTTGATGCATTTAGAAGTTGCTGCAGCACCAAAAGGAAGAAGGTGCCACAAACTTTCCACCCCTCCACAAGACTACACGTGGCTTGATCCAAAGAAGGCAAGGACACTTACTTTTGGGGTCAAAAGGCACTGTTCGAAGCTATACTGAGCCAGTGTGTGTTGTCACACAAGGCAGGATGGCACTGGAGTGTACATAAGTATGACAAAGGGACCTGAAGTTTTGGCTGTTCCTTTCAAAATTAGACCCGGTAAATTATGTGCTTGCCTTTAAGAATAGAATCATTCGGTCTCAGACCTAGACGGCACGCATGCGCTTTCTCTAACCGAGACATGCTGTATTTACATCGTGGGTTTCTGCCCGTCCATAGGTTTGCCATTGACTGGCACCATCTTCGCTCCATTTTACGTGCTCCCCATTTGTCAAGGCCATGCATACTTCATGCCTCTTCTGTTGTTTAGCCCTCCCGAGAGCAAAGGCCAACCACCTCTAAACATAAGCAGCAGCCATTATTCTGCTTAGTCTCGGAACTACTTTATCCTCCTCTCCTGAAATCCCCATGAACAATATGTCGCTATGTCTAGCTGGCAGCACAGTCCATCCTACCCTCTTCTAAGCAGTATCATAATCTGACTGACTGCTTGTCTCGCACCACCTCCTAAACTCCCTCTGAAACGGCAACCTAAACATTGTTTGCGTCTCTAAATGGTTTTGTGAACATCACACGGTTGAAACCTATGTTGATATGGACCATATTTTTCCTTCTGCAGACCACAGAGCCCCACTCCCCAGCACCCGCCCAAAACCCTGCTTAGATAATATTATTTTATCTGCAGAACATAAACGGAAGGCTAGATAGCAGAGAGTCCGGGGTGCCAGGGTTGCTGTGCCCCAGTGGCCCCTGAGCAGTGATGCCTGAAGACTCGCCATCTGAGGCTGCTGAGTCTATGCCACAAGGGAGAACTTTGCCCAGAAACTTGTCGACAACACAGCAAATGTTTCACTTTCTCATCTGTGTCAGTTAATGTTGGTAATAACCAGATAGGTGGCATTCTGAGAGCCTGACAACGCACCAGTACCAGTAAGGTGGTATTCTGAAAGCCCGGTGATGTACTGCACATAACTACTCTCAAGCAGCTGCATATTTTTGTATGGCCGGTCCATTTCATTCAATCACCCCGTGTAACCGTGCAACGCGGGGTGACAAGGGAGGCTTACAAATATTGTGCAGTGAGGTTGAGTTATGCCTATAAAGCTGCAGTTAAAACGCAAAAGCAGTTTTTTAAACTAAGAAATCTTTTACAGCCTCAAATAATAATAATAAATAATAATAAAGGCATTTATTGAGCGCACAGCTACCCCAAACAGGGTGTCCCGGCGCTATAGCAGACAGAGAGCAGGGTGAGGAATTGCGCAAAGGCTAGTCATTCCGACTAAAGAGCCAGGTTTTCAGAGACTTGCGGAATTCCTTTTCAGACTGTATCATACGTAAATGGGAGGGTAAGTTATTCCAACATTTGGTGGTTCCCACCTCAAATGATCTGCCTCCCATTCTAGCTTTCGAAAACCGAGGGGTGGCAAACAAGTGTTTGTTGTTAGACCTTAAAGATCTGGATTGTTGATAGGGTGGAAGTCTCCTCCTTAGATAGGCCGGCCCTCTTCCTTTATCTGCCCGAAATGCGAATGTCAGGGCCTTGAATTAGATTTGTTTGGCTATTGGCAGTTGTCGAAGGTACGGGAAATGTGGTGTCGGAGCGGGACACCGCAGACTAAGCGGGCTGCGGTGTTTTGAATGATTTGGAGTCTACGGAGCTGGCCCGCGGAAGACCCAAGTACAGGCCATTAGCATAATCAAGGTGAGAGGTTATCAAAGCATGGACCACGGTTTTACGAGTTGCATTAGGCAGATAGTTGATGAATGTCCTAATAATTTTAATTTTACCAAAGCAGGCAGCCGAAACCGGTTGAACCTGCGTCGTGAGGGACAAATCTTTGTCCCATCTTACGCCCAAGTTCTTGACCGAGTCTTTAGGTGAAGGGGCATTGCCCAATTCATAAGGCGACCATAAATTTGAAGGGGGGGGGAGTTGGTTAAAAAACAAGATCTCGGTCTTATCCGCATTAAGTCTTAAAAAATTGCAGTCCATCCAGGCAGCAGTGTTATTGAGGCACTCTTTTAGCGGGCCAAAGGTGGAGGCTGACACATCACTAAAGGTGAACAGTAACTGGGTATTATCCGCGTTGATAAGATGTTACTTTGATCCCAGTTTTGGAGATAAGCTCTGCCAGGGGGTTAACTAGACATTAAAAAGGAGCGGGCTCGGAGCCGAGCCCTGGGGAACACCCCACGTAAGATGTTTGACGGGATAGGTGAAACGATAGGTCCGGACATGTTGTTTACTGTCAGATAAGAAGGATGATAGCCAGTTCAACACAGTTCCCTGGATGCCTATGCCCTTTAGGCGATTTAAGAGTATGGGGTGGGAGACTGTGTCAAATGCTTCCGATAAATCTAACAGCACTAACACAGCCTTGGAGCCTCCATCCACAGCCCATCGTATTGAATCAGCCATTTCAATCAAAACTGATTCCGTGCTGAAACCAGGGTGGAAGCCAGATTGGGATTCATGGAGAAGGCTGTTGGTCTCAATGAACCCAGCCAGTTACTGATGCACTAGTTTCTCTAAGACCTTCGCAGGAGTGGGAAGTAGAGAAATAGGTCTGTAGTTACTAGTGATTTCCGGGTTGGCGTTGGCTTTCTTTAATATGGGTAAGAGAAAGGCATGTTTCCAAGCTACAGGGTACGTACCCTGTCTGAGTGAAGAATTCCAAATGGGGATTAAGACACTCCGCTAGGACACTATATTGTTTGGCTGGCCATGGATCGCCTGGGGATCCTGATTTACACTTCTGCAATTCAATCAATGAGGCTTCGACGGAGATCTCAGCAAATTCTGAGAAAACTGGCCTGGGAGTCTGCTCCAGATATTGATCATTAATCATCTGGGAGATGTCGAGTGAGTCAGGAAAAGAAGCATAAATCAAAGCGATTTTCTCCTCGAAGAAATCGGAGATTTTGTTGCATTGTATCTGTGAAGGAGGATGGGTGTGGGTAAGTGCAAGTGGATTGGTGAAAGATTTCACATTTTTAAAAACTTCCCAGGAGGAGTTCTTAGCACTATTAATCCGTTCGGCCAGAAAGCCTCCTTTTGTCTCAGTAGGAAGCTTGCGGTAGTCTTTGAGCGCCGCACGGTAGCATGTTTTACTTTCCACAGAATAACTAAGTCTCCAGCTACGTTATAATTTTTTACATTCTGACTTTTTTGTTATAATCTCTTCCGAATACCGAGGTGCGGAGGGGGATGATCTAGGTAACTTTACTGGTTTCAAGGGGGCCTGGGAATCAAGAGCATCGCTTATCCATTTATTTAAATTTGAGAAACTAGACTAAAGCCATCTTTTTTCAGTCAAAGGTGAACTCAGAACTGGAACTGAGCTCAGAATCTCATGGTTTCTAAGGAGAAGTGCAATGCCGCGGTCACGCATTGTATCAGGCTGCCTCCATGGCACTTTTTTAGGTCTCGACCTGGCGAAAGCAGCACATGCGCTGCTCTGCCATGCAGAGGACTTTTTGAATCGATACGATTCCAGTGTGCACGCGGGTAGACAAACGAGCCAGAAGATGTGCACGCGGGGATTGGCCCCTTTACTCGCGGCGTGAGACGGACACCTTATATTTCGCCGCCAGTAAAGGCAGTCCACATCTTTTGTCCGACCCATGATGGGCCGCGCTTGTTTACAAGCACTGCATAGCTAGGATTAACGATGCCTATTTGCTAGCATACAACAGTCATAACTCAAAGGGCAGGAAACCGGGCCCACACAGTGGTGAATAAGCATATTGGACCCCTGGGGAGTTGACAAATAGCAGCGTTTTCGAGTTTTACATCTGTAACCTCTGAGTATATATTTTCTGTGCTATTGAAGACTTCTGTAATAATACTGCTTATAGAGCACTACTGCCATATGTTGGTTACAATTAGAGGCTAGGAAGTTAAGAATCGTTGTAATTATTTTAAATATTTCTAAAAGAGCTCAACTCGACGTATTCCGAGCCCATAGGCACTCAGAATGGTATCAGAGGGCATGCCGTCAGATTTGCTAGGCTTGTCTGCCATTTAGGGTTATTGCAAGTTAGTGCTGTGGATTATGGAATGGAGAACAGCTTTCTGTGATCGCTCGTCTATCATTGACCGTTTTTAACAAAACTACAGAAAGGGCCTTTAGATTGGCATTAGGTACACTGTAAGCTCTGTCCGTGCACCTAAAATCCTTTCTTAATCCAGTGGTTCTTCTGGCGGGTCTGACCAGGCAGTAAGGTAAGCATATAAGGCATGCATCAGGAGCTCACAACACTTTCAGTGTATCCCTATGAAATCTGGGGTGCTGCATCCCCTTTGCCACCGTGGAAACACATTTACACCCAAGGCTTAGCCCGTGTGCCTGAAGAGTGTGAAAAACCATTTACAATGTTGGTAAATCAACACAAGCCACGCCCCCCTCTGGGGGCCCTGGAGAAAATTCCCATTGTCCTGTTACCTATTCTGCCACTAGCTTCATCGCTGATAAGAGTTATCAAGTTCTAGGGCAGGTATGGTCCGGCACATGCAGCCCTTACTAAAAGAGGATTTTAGTTCCTGACTACGGAGGTAGTGCTTGAAGCATTTGGAAAGGGAGAGGATGTCTGACTGAAATGTTTTTTGTGCACTAGACAGAGTGCCTTGAAGTGAGTGCACTCTTGAACTAGTAACCAGTGCAATGAGGACATGGCTGTGTGGGGACAGAGGCGTATTTTCTGAGTTTCATCAGCCCCCCATCGGTTGTCAAATATCTGCAAGTTAAATATTTGAAGACTTGGGCAAGGTCAGGTAATTTTGTAATTTCATAAATTAAAGAGCAGTGTCTGATGCAATCACATCTTCAGTTTCATTTTGTTTATCTGCATCGGTTTGGTTTTCTTTTCTTTTCACGTTTTCAATAAAAAGTCTAAAGAGTAATGGTTTCTCGTTTACAGTAGGAAGAGAACTTTCAGTGTGCATTTTTGTTCCTCGTGCTCTTACACACCCAGAGTTCACAATTCATAGCTGCTTCCATGTATTGTATAATGTCTGACCCCAGCACTGTCACGTCCCTTTCTGCTTTGGAGACTTACACGGATTTGTGAGGCCAAGCATAACCACTTCAAGAGGACAACACGCCCACTGTTTGCACGGTCCCTGAAACGATGCATTTGACAACGTCTATGTCTAATGCGTGTTTTCCCCAGATGTCTCTTTAAATTTACATTTTTAGTTTACTTATTAGTTTTATAGGTAGAATTAAGGGACTTCAAGGGATATGCATGCAGTGTGAAAGTTGTACTTTAAATATTGTTTTCCAAGAATATCAGTTTTTTAAAAAAATGTTAATTTATTTTAAGTGAAGTGTGTATTGAGGTTGGTGGAACTGATAACCGACAATTCAAAGTTGTTAATGGAGCCAGGAGAGAGGGGCTGTGGTTGGATCCAAAATCTATCACCGTTCATCCTTGTTGTTGACTTGACCTGCGTTTTCCAGGCTCTATCCTCACATCACAACCCGGCTGTGCCAGCTAAAAACATGCTGGGATGCCTTGAAAGATGGCTCAAGATTGAGGTTGCTCCTCAGAGCTTCACTAAGGGCACGTAGAGTACCAGTGAAACTCGCTACCTCTGGCAACCCACTTAGACTGGTAGTTGCAAGGATACTAGAAGACAGAGAAATAATCATGCACAAAGACAGAGAAAAGGGCACCTTCACTGTCGAAAATAAATTGGTACATATCTTCCCAGACAAAATGGTGGTGGTGAAACATTAGTGAACATCCTCTACAGAGGTAGAGAAGTGCCCAAAATATACCAAAAGGAAGTATATCCTTCTCTTTCCAGCTAAACTGATGTCCATAGCAAGCAAAAAAGCAATGGTCTTCACAGACCCCTGTGAGTTATGAGAAACACGATGAGGACACCGGTACCTTCTCACAGAGAACAAGAAGAGGCAGATGGAGGGAGAAAGAGAAGTGGTGATTTCAATAGTCAGCCCCCATCTCCTCTGGAAGATGCCACAAAGCCCTGGGGCAACATCCCCTGTCTTATATGAAGATGAATCAAAAACTGATCAATTGCATTTTGAGGGAGAGGCACCACCAACCCTCACACCAAGAACTGTAGATGACTTACGATGAAGCGAACTGAACAACCCCAAGGTGTTATCGATTGGGAGGTCGACCTAGAACTCATACTCAAAATTATCAAGCATGAAATTATACAGTAATGAGATTCAGTAACAGGTCAGCAAACATGTAGTTGGTGGTGGGTGGCCACAGAGAAACGATAATGCAACCAGACACTCCCTGTACTTCCGAGCAGAGTGTTGACTTAATGAAAGTTAATGTTTCATAGTTTGGGGAGTGCAGTTGCATTACTAGCCTGGAGAATGGGAGTTGAGGCAACTGTTTAAGGGCCATGGTCTACATAACAAGAATGTTCAATGTTGGTGACTCAAGTGGCATGACAGTTAAACACATATTACAAAACAAGAAGGGATTATGCTTCAGTGCAGGCAGAGAGAGCAATTGATCACAACAGAATATTCTTCCTACACTAGAGGGGACCTAATCTGGATGAGGCATGGTACACCATTTACACCCTCTGACACACATGAATAAGGAAGGCAAATATACATTGATCAGAGGTTGGCTGGACTGTAGGGGGTGGAGATTATAAAGGGTAGCGTATACGCTCCCAACACAGAATAACCAGACTTCATTTCAATATTAATGCAAGAAATTGGGCTCATGGCTGCTCACGATTCTGCTGTGATGGGACTGTAACTGCATGTCAAATGTGAGACTGGACTGTTCACACCCACCGATTTCCGAAACTCAAGCAGAAAACACACTAGGAACTAAATGACACATGGAGACAAATACATCAGGGAACTCTGGAATACTCATTCAACTCAACGGTCCATGCATGTTAGATTGGATATGTTTGTACGATATACAGGATGAGTTCAGACATTACAAATACTTATGCAAGATACTCTCAGACCATAATTCAGTATTAAGAGTCTCATGTGGGGCCACCACACTACCTACCTGAATTATTACAGGACACCATGATAGAAGATAGAATTTATAGGAAGTTGCTACAGAAAGCAATCCAAAACTACACTGAAGAGAATGAGGGCATAGCCACAGATGTGTTATAGGAATGGGAAAACCAACAAGCATTAAAAATGCAATAGGTCTCGCCTTTCATTAAGTTAAAGCCATTTGCTTTGCTATACAATACCATTAGCAAAGCAAATGGCTTTAACTCAATCAAAGGTGAGACCTATTGCATTTTCAATGCTTGTTACTTGTTTTATTATAGTGTGTTGCAGGTGCCACAATTTTCTGAAGTGATAGGCTCTGTCAACCGTGTCATTCCAGGTGGGAAAGTTGATTTCCAGTGGAATACCCCATGTTTTACCCTTCTGCCTGGACCGACATTGCCATGACACAGCCCCGCAGACTGGCACAAGACAATTACATTTGTTTCTCTTTTCTCTGCTCTCTCACATAATAAAATCGCACATCTGAAATCTCAGGCAAAATAATTCTGGAATCCATTACATTCACTAATATCGAGAAACCACGGCCCAGTCTTATCATCAAGCACAACTTCTTCACGATGGCTCAGCGAGTTAATGTTCCCTGCAGCCAAAGGATGGGATCTGCTGGTCAGGAACCCTCACAGAACTAGCTCACTCTTCCGATGTTGGTAAATTGTGGGTAATCAGATTGGGTTACAGTAAAACATGTTCTCTAAAGCGCTTAGAAAAGACGCACACGTGGTATGGAGAGTTATGTAAAAATGCTGTTATTCACACATGGAATTCCCCAAAATTTCAAAGAATGTGTTCTAACATTGCTTACTCATTCTTGCCTTTTTTAAGTGAAAAATATTTCATCTTGTTTTCTGTTCTGTTCTGTTATGAGCTATTCTTCCTCTCTCTGACCAGGCATGGCCTGTGAGCCAGGTCTGGATTGCTCAGAGGTGGGGTCCTGGGTTCCAGTGCTACGCCTGACTTCTAGACTCTGCCAAGCCAGTTGCGCACTGCTTCGCGGGCTGCTTCCCTCTTGCTGCCCCACTGATGATAATACGGGGCGGCTCCCTAGCAGCATGGCAAAATCAACCAAGATAATCGGAGCTTCAAAATGTATTAAAGGTGCCGCGTTTCCAAAGACAACAGCGTGTCACAGGCCAATAATTGCTATATAACATACCCACAACTTTTTAACCATTAGCTCTTCGGTGTGCCACTTTTAAAATGTTTTAAAATCATTTTGCATTCTCTTTGCTGTAATGGATGTAGAGGGAACGCAGTGAAACCCCAAACCACACCCTCTCTCTTTCCTGTACTTTGCACGTTGTTCAGCGATCCTTCAACAACCCAGAGCAGGAAGTGTCCACTGTCATCTTTGCTCCAGATGCCCACTCTTCCCACCCACACTTTTTAGTTAGACCGCTAAGATTTTGCCGTTGCAAACTTGTACCGCTTGGCTGAATTTCTCATCCCCACTGATTAGCTTTTGTCAACCACATCATGAAGGACACTAAGCATTTTAGAGCTTGGACAAGTGGACCTGTCTGACATGGGCAAAGCTTTGCGGAGTTCTATATTTTTATTGGCCCTGAACTATGCAATTTTTTTCTGTACATTGGGGTACATTGTTCAATGCAGTTGAAGATAGATTTCACACTAATCAAGCAAAACCAAGATGGAACCGGCATTTGTGATGCAATAGGTCTCGAATTTAAGAGAGTTTGAACTATTGGAATTGTAAATTACAATGCATTTTATTTGTGCTGATTTTTAAAAGATAATAAGACATTGTCATTTACAATGCCAATAGCATAAACGTCTGCAAATGTGAGACCTATTGCATTGCAAATGCTTGTTTTAATTCTACTCTGCTTTCCCTTTTCTTGGCTGTGTTCTTTTACCCGCTCTATTTTGCGCAGTTCATCTCATTTCAGCTCCTTGCACCCACTCTTGTTTTCGCCACGTTTCATTATGCCATTTATGTCTTGTGGTTGGTGGCTAGTTTCTAGCATTTCTGAATCGCCCGTGGTCCCTCTCTCGTTTTGTCAGATGTACTTTGGAAAATAAACCCAAATAACAAGCATTAAGCACTTGCAGACAGCAAGAGTTTATACTTTGATTTAGTGAGGTAAGCAAAGGGCCTCGTGTGGCCCTATGAGCTATGGCACTTGCTTCATACGCACAGTCTAAGCAGTTGCATTGCTAAGCCACCAAGGTTATTGGCAACATCGATTAAATAGCAATCCAAGAGCTATAGGCGTTGGCAATGTAAATGCAATTGTGTACGGCTCTGAGGCTGTTTCTATTGATATAAACAAATGCATTAACATTGCCAACACCTATAGCTCTCAGATTGCTGAGAGAACCAATTTGATTTGCCAATGCTTGTTTTTAAAACTATCTCAAGGACAAGCAACCCTGCAAACGAAGCTCCCTTACTGTAGAGCCCATATTTTGCACTATTTCAGATCTTCAAAGTAGCTAATATGGAAATGTTGCTAGAAAATGACTTTATCTTAAAGAAATGGAAAGACGAGAGGTGTTTGGCAAAACAGGAACAAGTTGGTTTAACCCCTTTGCCGCGGCGGGAATTCCGCCGCGGCGCTGGGGGGTGCGGGGGGGCAGCGCGGTGGCGCTGTGCTCATGACGGAGCCGCTCCGTCATGAGCCACGGTTGAGCTGTGCTCATGACGGAACGGTTCCGTCATGACTCCGCCCAGTTGCGTTGTCCCCCCGCACAGGCGGGGAAACAGCGCCGCGTGGACGGAGCGGCCGCCAACGGTCGTGGCATGACGGAACCGTTCCGTCATGAGCACACGGCAACCGTGGCTCATGACGGAACGGTTCCGTCATGAGCGGGGAAGGGGTTAATTAAATGCAGCTGCTGGGAGAGACTCGACAGAATGCTCCTGAGGAAAGTCTCTCAGTGTACAAAGATTTAGCTGCATTATATACATTTTGTGAGGTACAATAAAGTATTTTATGCATTCCTAAAAAGCATCTGTCGTAAATTAACAAGTGTGGGCATCTGGTGAGGGCACAGATGGCTTTCGATCTCAGGGTGAGCTAGTGTTGACGAGTGTGTTTTTGTCCAGATGTTCGGCATGAGGAGTGTGTGATCACTACGTGTGGTGTACATGCCGTATCCTGATTGGCTAAGTGTTCCTATGTACATGTGGTTTCTAGCTTTGTGGTATTTTTGGGGAACACAAGCCTTTGGCCAAACTTGTTTTATTGGGGCTAATTTCCTCAGACCTGTTTGTGGTGCAGCTACTTATCTGTGGGATCCATCAGGGTTTTCACTGGGTGCGCGTTTGTCTTTCAATTAAGAGAGACCTCACCTGTGACCTGTCCTACAACAGGCATGGGTCACAGTACCTGCCTGGCCACGTATCTCTGATTTAGGGTTGATTGGGAGGTCACCTAGGGTGAATCGGACTGCGATGATATGAGTTCATTGGAACTCCTGAAAATAATATGGCAGTCACTGGTATTTCTATCGACCTTCTCAACATTGTGCGTACAGCTGTCATAGCGCACATCAACATTGTCTTTACTGATATTGAAGTGGCTCTGCTTGCATAGGTCATAGCATACTTCCACATTGTTTCTATTCGTAACAACATTGTCATTCATGCATGGATAATGGCATACATTGATAATGTTACTGCTGGTATCAACACTGTTTTGAGGGCACAGGTTATGGCATACTTTGACATTGCATTTATGGGTATTGACCTTGTTATGCGGGCATAGGTTATGGCATACGTTGACCTTGCATTTATTGGTATTGCCGTCGTATGTCCTGCACATATCGTGGATTATAATCACCTTCTCAGTCTGCTTCCCTACTTGCAGTCACCACTAAGTTTTCACTTGGTCTTTGAAATCTACCTGTTCCAGGAATGGATAAACCTTGCTAGCCTTCTATGAAGGACTTTCAAAGCACTTCAAACGGGAGATAACCTATTTTACTCATAACCTCGATTTTAATCTATTTTACTTTACAAGGTGTGTGCTTAGACTTCATCATTCTTGGTGTGATGTTTTGAAGCCTTGGGGCAATCAAATCTAAAGTGGGGGGAATTGCTAGCTTATCTCACTACGTTAAAACATTTTTTGAAGCGGATCATTTGTTTACATTATGCTGACCTCCATTTCAATGTAAATTACCATAAAAATAGATAACTAGCTCCTTTCCATCCATGAGACGAGAAATTAAATACATGCAGTAGCAGAGCTGAGCCCTTTTTTTACTGCCAATGTGGCCTGTGTGGTTAGCCATTGTGCCCACATGCACTGGAGATTCGGTTGCTTTCAGACTTTGCTCACTTGCTGTGACTGCTGCTTAAATACTAAAAAGACCGAACAAAAGCGTTTGGCAAGTAGGCCTCCGTCTTCTGCCAGCAGTATCCCAGCTCCGGAAACTATTGGCTGCCATTTCTGGACCATCATTTCCTTCTTTTTCAAATGATGACATGAATAGGTCTCAAATGGTTTGGAACAGAAGATAAACACACCTTCTCTAGTGGCAGCAGCACCCCTAGCGTGTCTTTTGCAACACCGTCCGTGAATCCCACAGCTGGGGACATCCGGGCACTTCAGGGGCGTAGCTTGGTCAATAAGATTGGGGGCTGTGGGGGGGGCTTCATATTTCCCACCAATCACGCTGGGACATCTTGTTACAACGCATTATATGAGAAGCAGTGCATGAGGGGGGCTTGCGGACCTAATATCTAAGTAAGCGAACAATGTGCTTGAGTTTAAAAATGAGAAGTGGAAACCAATTCTTTGCTAAATTTTCAGCAAGGAGCTGGAATAACATGACTGCAAGTTCTGAATTGCCCAGACCGGTGTTTCGATTATTCCAAGAAACAAGTGTGGAGCACTAGGACAGTAGAAGTCACCCACCTTGTGAGTAAGATAGGCCGTGTTCCTCCCAAAAATCCCATAGACCAGAAACCTTGTGTTAAAATGAGCCACGAGCAAATATCACCAGTGACCACATTAGCAAGTTTGCTGTTCTCTGCATATTCGTTTTCTAGAGGTATCTTGGCAAGAGTGGTCTACAGCTCTCTTGTTTGCAGTCAACTCCTAACTCTTTCTGCGAAGTATCTTAGATCCCTTCCTATAATGGCACTAATGGCACACACCACCACTGGAGCTAGCAGGTGCTTTGCCAGTATGTGGGGAGGTGTTGTTTAGTAGTTAGGTTGCTCATTGTGGTCAAGGAGCCCTACTCTCTATCCGCATTCCTCACCTGACCACATCTTCCCTGTAATGCCAAATCGGCGCAATTATAGAAGCATTCTAGGTACCTTTATCACCTTTATACTCGCCCCTAATCTAAGTTGAAGTAGCTCGTGCTTTTTTGAAGGAGCCAATTTAACAGTGTTCCTTACGTTGCTAGTTGCTCTCTCGTGTCATCATTTATTTTTTTCTGGCTGACAGAGTCTGCATATATGGTTATTTGCTTACTCGCATAAGAAAATCCAGGTTTTATCCGGCTTGCTTCCACTGCCTAATAAACAGTTGAAAGGGTATTCCCTCACCAAAGATGACGCGCAGGCCGGAAGTCGACGTGCACTCTGCAGCCAGTCAGCTTGCAGAAGCGCTGGGCTACTCTGGCCACTCTGTGTCTTGAAGCACGCTTTTAGCATTGATTTTGCTCGTGCTGTTGAGTATTGGATAATTATGCAATTTACGCACCAGATTCACCGCGAGGTGCTTTTAGCGGTTAGCTGGACCACTTAGTGTTACTTACAGTCGTTTACACTTTGACAGTTGTCAGCAATGCCTAGTGGCAGTTTGAGTGTTAATTGAGTAGGGAAGTGTGCAATGGCCAGGCCAGATGAACTGACTTGTAATCGCAGTGATGGTTTTAAAGATTAAAGTGGCATGTACGCTGCTGAAGTCGGTGAGTTTTTTTTAAATCAGGACACTAGCTCATGTGTAGGCAACTGCTTCCGAAAGGTTTTGTGTAATTATGTTTAAAAACAAATAATATACACACGTATGTGTGTGCAAAAGTGATGCATTATATATCTAAATGTGATAACGAGATTAAACTCGTTACTTAATTATCATTTTCACACTACTGGAGTAGGGTAAGAATAATGTGCAATCTACCTACCTACATATTCTGTGGAGATGTGGTTCTGGGAAAAGCAAGACCGTCACCAATGTATTGTGTTGTGCTTCATCATCGAGTTCTCCATACCTGGATCACCGTGTGAGTCCAAGTAGGCTCTACCACTTAATGTGGAGTCAGGTTTTTTTCTTATGTTAAAAATTCTTGTTACTCGTATGTTTTAATTAAAAAAAAAAAATCACTATGTCATTCTGTAATGTATTAAAAATATGAACCCCCCCTCATCATTGTTACCAGGGAACCCCAGACAAGGTTTTTTATTTTTATATTTGAAGATGTGCCCCCCCCCCCCCCCCCCTTCTGTATCTGTCTAAGGTGATTTTCTTTCTTTCTTTTTATTTGGGGAACAGTTGAAAATTCTCACCGAATAGAGGGAAACCGCCATTGTTATTTGGCAAGCGCTTCCTTCCATGAGGCTCAGGTCCTTGACATGACACATCAGTGCAGACGTGCATTTAGTCTGCTTCACCTGTCATACTCACTCACATTGAAACCAGTTAAAGAGGCTGGCTGGTGCAGAGCAAACCCCACAAGAGGGATTCAGTGGCCGTCAGTTCTCTAATGGTATGCCCTTTCAATGGCGGCCCATGCGAATCACGTCATTCAGTGTTTACCTTGTTCTTATTTTTCAGCACTTTAATATAGGGTCTTATGAAGCGCAAATCTAGCTAGGAACCGCAGCGGAGTACTGTGCGTAATAGATTACATTTTAGAGTAATTAAAAATGGCTTGCAGAAATACCTTGATATTAGGTCCGGGAGACTGCTGGGCCAGAGAGATTTCTCATTTTGGTCAGGGTGTTCCTTAAAGTGATGTGTTTTCATTTCCTTTTGAAGCGAAGGTTAACAGGATAAGCCTGATGTTTGAGGGTGACTTTGTTCCACATGAGCGGTGCATAGCTTGAGGTACCTTATTTGTCAGCCTTTTGCTTTTTGGATTTTAAGTTTCAAGTCTCGTGATCTGTGACTTCTATTGTTGACTTCTCCTACTGATAGGATTAGCTGTTAGCCAGTTTACGGCTGTGTGCTTGTCGTTTCTGTCTGTTAGCTGTTGTGCAAAGTCTTGAATATTAAGCAAGCCTAGAAGAGTAGGCTCTGCAGTTTTTTTAGGATAGTGGCAATAGGGTCATCTTTAGCACCTAAATATGGTGCATGTTGCGATGAGGATGAATTTGACCTTCTTTAGGCTCGCCTTGAGGTATACCCTATATTCCTTGATGACAACCAGGCACCTTTTCAGTTGGGAGAATGTCCCTGATTGACGAACCTTTCACCTATAATTCTGTAATAGTGTACACTTAAATACTCATTCAGTTGTTGACAAGAACGGCTGCAAGGGCTTTGACTTAAAAGATCCCAGTAATGGGATTGACCCTTGAGGGATACCATGAGTAACTTGAGTCGTTGGGATATTGACAGGTCCACTTCAACAAGATTTCTGTCAAGAAGGCTGGGGAAGTACCAGTGTAGTGTAGTTGTTAAAGCTAATGTGCTTTGCCTGTGTAATGACCTCTTGATTTTGAAGAACCGCATTAAATCAGAAATCACGCAGAATGACATGAATTTGTTTTGCTGCGGTCAGTGATTTGGAGAGTGTCTTCCACTAGTATAATATGCTCCTTGTCAGAACATTATTGTGGTCTAAAGGCAAACTGGTAGTCATTTAGGATATGCCTTTATTGAATTGATCATCTGTTGCATGGCAAATGGATTTTTGTGGTGCTCTTCATGAGGAATCGAAGGTGAGGTGTGGCTGCACAGAAGTGAGATTGTTGGCTGGGAACTTGGTCCTGCCTTCAATAGCAGAAGGATTTGTCCTATTTTCAGTGAGGTGGAGAAGATTTCTTAAATTAATTAGTTTTTGAGTTTTTTAATGAAGGATAGAACTGCTTGTTAGCACAAGGATATCACTGTGATGGATGGAAGCATGTGATCTTCATATTTGATGACCATGTGCATGACTAGGGTGTCAATAAGTTCTGCATTTAAGGGCATCTTAAAGGTGAAGTAGCTTGAGCATGTTGCACTGCGGGGCCGAGCAAATTTTGTAGCCATGATGTGCCAATATTTTCACAGTAGAATGTGTCGGTGGTATTGTACTTGATAGCTGAGTGAGTCGGGGTGGGGGGTCTGAAAGTGGACTGAAGCAATGCTTGTTGGCGTTGAAGAGGGTTCTACCAGGGGCGGCTCCTCCACTTGGCAGGAGGAGCGTCGCCCCACTGCTTTCTCGCAGTGCGAGAAGCAGAAACATAAAAAGGTATTTTTTAAATACCATTTTATGTTTCTGCTTCTTGCACTGCGAGAAATCAGATGGCAGGGATTGGTTGGCTTTGGGGAGGGGAGGGAGGCTGCCTGCTTCCTGTATGTAGAGGAGACCTGAGGCGGACGGGAGGAAATGGTAAGTTAACTTATTTATTTTTTATTAAATTAACATCCCGCCCTCCACCCGGTAGTCATACCGGCCGCGACTGGGTTCTACTTCTAGTGGAGGCTGTAGAAATAGTTTTACTTACTTGTAGTATACAGCTTTTGCTGTGGTGATGAGGTAGCAGTTTGCTGCTATTTTGGCAAGAGTGTGATGCAATGGAAACGTAACAAGTTATGATGCCGGTGGTGTTTGTGGCTCGTTTAAGGGTTGTCTTGAAACATTTATTATACAGAAAATAGATTCAACCAAATTGTTACACAGCATATATAGCACAACCAAAAGTGTAATTTTCCACTTTATTTGCTAGTGATTTTAAATCCAGTACAGCCTTAATAAACACACCACGCTTATCAGGGAATCTCGATTACCAAAATTTGATTTGTAACTTTTTGTTATTAAATTTACATCTGTGGAAAAACGTATCCCCTCAATTACAAGCAGTGTAAAAGAAAAAAAACGAAATGCTTTAATTTATTGGTATTTACTAAAAAATAAGGAAAAAACTGTATGAAAGAAGTAAATCAGAATGACCAAACATGCGTTCCACCACCTCAATTATTCTCAAACACACTAATTGAAATTGACATCAGATCCTCTGCCAGAGTGACAGCGATGCTTCAAAGAGGTATAGGTCGTATGAAGCAATACACTATGACCATATGTCATTAAATGTGTTTGAGAAGCCCTCTTGTTCCAAGTGAGGATTCATTTACTATTATTCAGTTTTCATATTCCCACTCGTCACTTGCCCCTGGTTACAGTATTGTTATGGTTGGCTACATGGTAGTGATAAAAAGTTGTATCTATCAGTCCTAGGGCTATCAGAAATGTGCGTGGAAATATGTTGGTGCCCATTTGGTGCCATGCAGGGCATATTCAGAGACCAACATAGGGCAGTGGAATTGGCTCTTTGAATAAGCCTGTGCCTTTGGCCACATAATCCAGCGCTACCACGATATCTAATCCAGCACCCTGGTTTGGATCTACAGCAACCCTTCAATTTCTTTGTGTAGGCCAACCTCCTTCTCACTAAAGATATTTTTCCACAGTGACTCTATTCTCCCACACTTCCATGGCATGTGAATTCTTCCCATTAGAAACTTTACAGGTTTAACAACGGTTGTTCTCTTTAAGTTTATATAGCAAATGCCACTTTTAACTTATATTTGAGTTAAATGAAAACATGATCATTTTCTCCTTTCTCCTTCAAGGTTCAAAAGCACTATCCACATATAAAGAGTTTGCTTTAACTCGATTTAGGCAATAAAAGTCATCTGAACCAACTCCCCGTTTAATCCCCCCATTTAAAACAAACTGATTAGATGTGTTGGCCCTTTACTGCTCCAAATTATTGTTTCTGTCCTAATGAAATTCAGTTCACACCTTTTGATACTTTGACCTATTCAAACTCAGTCCAATCTCTTTTCTGACTTTACTAAACTATCCTAACCCCACAGCATACCCCTTGTTTGTAAAGGTAAGAGACTTTGGTCAGAGCTGAATATTTTTATACATTTTAAATATAGTAGGTTTGGAATTCCGTTTTCTTACAGGTTTTTAAACATATCATTCTAAAGTTGTACAGGGAATCCCATTGTTTTAATGGACCACATGTTCCATATGGGTGCAGAGTTGTTGGTAAAGCATCTGTCTTGTGGCATTTCTGACATTAACACGATTTAACTTACAACTGGAATGTTTTTAAAGTAGAAATACTTTTCAAGTGATAGCTATCAGTTTCTGGGGGTGGGGTGAGGGTTGGGATACTAATAAGGATGTAACACTAATTTTAATTTTCTGGTTCAAAGGCCATTCGTGAAATTATTTCAGTTCTTTCACATCAACGGAGAATGTAAGTATATTGAGCAATGCACAGGTTCTCATTTCTACACTTCAAGAGTACTCTTGAGGCAAGACAACTTTGGGTGAAAGCATAACCACTGCAGAGTGCCCATAGCTTACAAATATGCTTTAACATTGATAGAATGGCTCGGTGGGGGGCGACCGATTGTTTTGACGTATGATGGGGGGTAGGGATTTGATTGTGTTGTCATGGAATGTTAACGGCCTGGGGGATAGGATTAAGCGTGGTGTGGTCCTGCAGTATTTAAAACTTATTTCTCCAGATGTTGTCTTCCTGCAGGAGACACACCTTATAGGTAACACCTTTCATGCAATGAATCGGCGGGGATATCGTTTGGCGGCCCACTCCGGCTTCACTTCGGGCTCGCGGGGGGTGGGTATTATGGTCAAGAACTCGCTCCCGTTGGAGATTGACAAGGTGCGCCATGATGAGAGGGGACGCTACACTGTTCTGGTGGGGCGAATGGAGGGTAGAGTGTTTATCTTTATATCAGTGTACGTCCCGCCTGGGTTACAAGCCACTACATTTGCGGACCTGGGGCGCCTCCTTCTGGACCTTCCGGGTGGCCTGTTGGTGGTTGGAGGGGACTTTAACGCGGTTGCCTCTGGGTCTATGGATCGCCATCCCCCTAGGGACCTCCCCCGGGCACAGGCGTGGCTGCCCGGCCTTTTAGACACGCTGGGCCTGGTGGATTGCTGGCGCTTAAAGCATCCCGTATTGCAACAGTACACCTTCCACTCGGGGGCCCATGGTAGCCTCTCGCGGCTTGATTACATCCTTGTCCCGGCGGCCCAGGCAGGGAGGGTGGGGGAGGTGCGCCATCTGGCACGGGGTATCTCAGACCACTCCCCATTGTTGTTGCATTTCGATGTCTTCCCGAGGGGGGATGGCAGGGTGGCCCCGATCAATGCATGGTATTTGCGCGACCCCACCATTCGTGCCGACTTGATCAAATCCTTACAGCGCTATTTCGATGAGAATGTGGGGTCGGTCCCGTCTGCCATCTCCCTGTGGGAGGCTTTCAAGGTGGTTCTTAGAGGGGAGGCCCTCTCCTTTATTTCCAATGCCCGGCGGCGCGAGCGGGAGGAGGTGACCCGGGTTGAGGCCGAGATTGCAGAACTGGAGGGTGACCTGGGGAGCGGGGTAACAGACGCCAAGTTGCATGCTTTGCACTTAAAGCAGGCGGCCTATCGGGCCCTCGTCACGGAGGCGGCCAGGGGCCTCAGTAGAGAGCAGCAGGGGCGATTGTATGATGTGGGTGACAAGGCTGGCAAATTGATTGCGTGGTTGGACAAGAGGGAAAGAGCGAGCCGCGTGGTGCCTCTGATTGAGAGCGTGGATGGTGTGTGCGTCACTGAGCCGGAAGCCATTGTCTCCTGCTTCGCGGATTATTTCCGCGAAGTCTACTCCCCGGTTTCTCCCTGCTCGGAGGAAGATTCCCATGCCTTGCTTCGGGACATCGCACTGCCCTCCCTTACGGTGGAGGACAGGGATTCGCTGGATGCCCCGCCCACCTCGGACGAAATTGCCTCGGCTATTCGCTCGGTTGCATCCGGCAAGGCCATGGGCCCCAATGGTATTCCCATTGAGCTATACAAGCTACGCCCGGATGTGTTGGCGCCCCACCTGCGCGCGATGTTCCTTGCGGCCCACTCGCAGGGCTCCCTCCCGCCGGACCAGCGTCTGGCTACAATTGTGGTGATCCATAAGGAGGGGAAGCCCCGTGAGCGGGTCACATCCTATAGGCCGATTTCGCTTCTGAACGCGGAGCCCAAAATCCTCGCCAAGGTGTTGGCCAACCGGTTGGTTGGCGTGGTGGGCGATTTGGTCCACCAAGACCAATCGGGCTTTATACCACACCGCAACACGGCGCTTAATCTGCGGCGCTTACACGGGGTGCTCGCGCGTGTCCCATTTGTGCGGGAGCCGGCCATCTTGGCGTCCTTGGACGCCACCATGGCGTTTGATACGCTCGAATGGCCATATATTTGGGCGATGCTGGCGAGGTTTGGGTTCGGCCCGGGTTTCGTCAGCTGGGTCAAATTGCTATATTCGGGCCCGTTGGCGCAGGTGGTGGTGAATGGGCGAGTATCTGCCCCATTTGCGCTGGGGCGGGGCACGCGACAGGGTTGTCCCCTGTCGCCTCTCCTGTTCGCCCTGGCCATGGAGCCCCTGGCGGAGTGGTTGCGGTGGCACCCTTCTATCCGTGGTCTCCGCTGGACCCCCGAGCATGAGGACCGCGTGTCCCTCTATGCTGACGATATCCTTTTGTATCTCGCCTCCCCGCGCAAGTCACTGATCGTCCTGGTTGATGTTTTGCGCTCCTTCGGTCGCAACTCAGGCCTGGTCATCAACTGGGCGAAATCCTGTGTCTATGTGCTCTCCGGGGAGGCCCCGGTCTTGCCACGGGACTGTCCGATCCAGATTGCCTCCCAGGGTTTCCGGTACCTGGGTATATATATCACTCTTGACCCGGAGGCCCGCTATGAGCGGAACTTGCTGCCCCCCCTCCAGCGTCTGAGGGAGGACGTGGTGCGCTGGCGGCGTCTGCCGCTCTCGCCGCTCGGCCGAGCGGCCTTATTTAAAATGATGTCCCTGCCGCGCTTCCTCTACGCCCTCCAGAATACCATGGACCTGGTCCCGGCACGCTACTTTCGCGAGGTGGAGGGCCTCCAGCGGCTCCTGTTCTGGGACGGGAGGCCGCGTATTGCTCTGGCTAAATTGACGCTCCCGTGGTACGATGGAGGGGTCGCCCTCCCGGACATCAAACGGTATTACTGGGCCTCCCAACTAGCTGCAATTAATCATGGCCTTTACGGGCCCGCCTTGAACCCGGCATTTGAGATGGACAGGACGCTTCTGCCCGGTGGCGATTATAATCGAGCGCTCTACTCTGGCGCGCCCGACTCCCGTTTGACGGGACCGACGCGTGTCATGGTGCGTGTCTGGCACGCGGCTAATGCAGCTATGGGGTGGAAGGACCGTTTGACCCGAGCGTCTCCGCTGTATGCATCTGAGAGGTTGGGCTCCCTGTGGACGTCGAAGGGCTTCGAGAAGTGGGACACGATCGGAATCAGCACGGTGGGAGATCTCTGGACGAGGGGGGGATTCAAAACTTTTGAGACGCTGCAGGCGGAGTTTCAGCTGCAGGGCAGTGAGTACTTTTGGTACCTACAGGTCCGCCATGCGCTGGGCTCCGTCTTCCCGGATGTTGCATCCATTCCGGAGTCTTCCCCCCTGGAGGACAGAGTGCTAGATGGCCATGTCCCGGACAGCACGATCTCCCTCATATACAAAAAATTGATTAACGATAGATCGTGTCTGCTGACTAGTCTCCGCGAGGCTTGGGTTGCCGACGGGCTGGAGCTGGACGACGAGGATTGGATCTCCGCGGTGGCCTCTCCGAAAGAGGTGGCCATCCCGGCTCGCCTTCGTTTCGTCCAGCTCAAGATCCTTCACCGGGTCTACGTGACGGGGCCAAGGCTTTTACGTATGGGTTTTGCCGGTGATGGAATGTGTAAGCGTGGCTGTGGTGCGTTGGCGACTTTCATGCATATACTGTGGGAGTGCCCGAAGGTGGAGCGATTCTGGCGTGGTGTGCATGAGGTTCTACGAATGGTTACGCGTGTCGCGCTGCTGCCTGAAGCGAGGAGATGCTTGCTGAATGTCTGGGAACCAAATGACTACTCGGTCCCGCAGGCGCGGTGGGTGACTCTGGGATACATGATAGCCAAGCGTGATATTGCCCAATTGTGGGGATCCCAGAGGCCCCCTGCGGTGTCGGCCTGGAAAGAGCATATGGATTGGTGTATGTTTCGTGAAAAGGTGGTGTATGTGGCGAGGGGTAAGCCTGGGGCGTGGATGAAACTCTGGGGCCCCTGGAACGCCTACCGCGGGGGTATTTGTGAGCCGCCGCTGCTACCGGCGGCCTCGCCGGCTCCGTCTCCCTAGATGGCGCCCCTCCCTTGGCCGCGGGCGCGCGGTCCCCCAGTCCCTGATCTACTCCCGTCCCCCTCTTCAGAATTTTGCTGCTGGTTTGGATCCCCCACTTATGGAGCACGTGTTGTCACTTTGGATCGAGGGTTGCCTTGCGGTTGTGGTTTGTTTACGTTGTTTTGCGTTAAGAAAATGGAACCGTACTGTGGGCATGGAGCTGTGAGGCCTGCACCATTGATCACTCCTGTCTTCCTACTGTGCACCGCTGAGACAGCTTTTTGCTGTATGTATGTAATATGCTTTTGATGCTCTAGCGGCCGGCCGTGTGGTTGTAGGCCCATACCTGTAACTTCTATAAACTGCAATAAACGGTTTCAAAAAAAAAAAAAAAAAAAAAAAAAAACATTGATAGAATGTATGTGCAAACATTTAAGGTCTATGAGGATGGTAGACATGTTATCCTAGAACTTTCCTGCCGCCCAATGTTCCTGAAGTGTGTTTTGTCTCTGACTGTAGAATCATTGGAAGCAGATTGTTTCTGTATCAGCCACCGAAAACCTTCAACACCCCCACTGCTGGGCTCTAAGTGGAGGGACTAATACAAGCATTAGCTTTCATTGTTATTTATCAACTTTCACTAATTTGTTTTGTATTTGTTTGTGTTGTATGACACCATTAGGATTTTACTATTCTCAGTATTGGTACATCGTGTACTGCTGTATACACCCTTCACAATTAAAATAAGAAATGTTTACACTCCTTACATTCCTATCCATTTCATTTAAAATGTTCCTTTTCAAAAACAAAAATGTTTAAAGATTATCAAGGCAAAGAGAGGGAGTTCCGAAGTTCACAATTCTTCTTCCTCTGTGACGTTTATAAGCTGTTAGCCTAGATTTTCTGCATGACTGTACCAGGCACTACAGCGAGTCTCCATTTTTTTCTTTTTACATCAATTAAAGGATTAAAAGGCTGTGAAATTAGGTAAACCTAAGTACCAGGAAACAAATGCATTGGCAAATCCAGTAGGTCTGGTTTGCTTTCTGATTCTTGGCTGAAACATTTAGAAACAGCCTGCTGCAGTGAAATAGCAAAACAATATTTTCTGTACACAGTGCATCCGTGAGATACATGTGTGATGATTTAGTGCACTTTCGGGATGTCAAGTAGTCAATCATCCACTGTAATTCACGCACACCATAGAAGGAAGAATGATGCATCAAACTGCCAATAGCTGAGGTGATGGAGAAATACTCCTGAGGTTTCAGTCAAACCTTATCCTGTATTTTAAAGAGTTAGGTAATGCATAAAGGGGAACTGTCAAGCCCGGCTTAAATGATGCCCTTGGGTTGATGCCAGCAGATTATGCAGCATATCCCAACCAAAGTCATCAGACAATGCGTCCACGAATTAACGCAGTTTGCGTGTCAATTTATTTCTACGAACTAAAGCCCTTGGGGAGCCTTTTACATTTTCATAGTTCCTTTAGTTGTGCGGATCTACAGCTAAAATGGCTGTCCTGACAGAGCGAGCTGTTGTTTTACTTTCCCATACAAAGCAAACATCTAGTGACGCGGATTACTGTTAATATTTACAGCACAACGTTGATTTGGTCGGTAAGTCAAAGCTACAGCATGTGATGCTGTTTTCGAGAGGAGCATTTGTTTTCCCTGTGCGGCCATCTTTGTTCTGGCCCTAGGCCATTGTAATGCCAAGAAGGAGGCTTGTGTTTCCTAAATTCCCACATTTTCTGAAGGTCTCTGATGACTGTTGCCTCAGGGGTGTGTGCGTGGGGGGGGGGGGGGGGAGGGGGGTCCTACATCCTAAAGCTCTACTCTGATTTGTGAAATATCCCCGCGACACCAGCCCACACCACACCGTTGGTCGTCTCCCCGACGAACGTGACAGCGATAAATAGAATTTTAAAAAAACTGACGAGCATCCATCGCCCGGAGACCCGAAGCCCTTACACATCCTTGCTCTGCTAATAATGACCTGCTACGTCGCTCATTACCACTGCAGCCGGAATTCCTTTTCACTCGACGTCGAAGTCATTACCGGGCTGCGGAGAGACTCATAGGAACTGACATGTTGTTAGAAAAAAATGAGCAGCAATCTCCAGGCCCATTATTCTAGGGTTTTGTTGGAAACGGGAGACTTCCCTTTTATCGCCTGCGAAGAGTTGTGGTCTGTGAATAGACGCAGGTAATCCAGGCTGCAGGGAGCCTCAGAGAATGAAAAGCTTGATCCTCCTATTTTGTGAAAAATAATCGACCTGCTGGTGTATAATTTTTTTCTCCTATTGTGTTCTGCGTTGTAGTCACGCGGTATCTGTTTCCCCCCAGGGGTTTTCCTGTTATGATGCTGACGTCATATGCCTTAAAGGGAAATGTCGTCATAAAATGAAGTATCAACCTGGTTAGAATGAGGTATACACATATTGAAAAATCATGCTTAGTATTTTGTACGTGCGAAAACGTACACCCACCTTGAAGACTAATAGTGCACCAAAAATTCAGACACCGCAGATTGAAATACGGACTAGTGTGTTTTATAAGAAGTATTTCTGCCATTTGATGAAGTGTGAATTGAAATGTCATTGTGAGATTTTTGTAAGCTGCTTGCTCCAGATGGTTAAATATTTTTCTTTAAAAAAGGTATGGGCTTGCGTGTACATGTTCTCATAGGCCCCAACACGTTAACGCTAAGCCAGACACCTACTCTGTATTCCATGGTGGGCACAGTCATGTAAAACATAACATAACAGGCTCATTTATATAGCACAAGTTCACACCCCTGAGGAGTCTCGTGGTGCTATTGGAAGATTCTAGACATTTATGGTCACCCAACTCAGTGCTCACTCTTTCGCCATCATCATCTGCCCCCGTTCCTGCATTCCCTAAGTGTTGTAGTGGCAGATATTACCATTATCTAATTTAATGGTGCTCGTTGGTGCTGGATTCAAACTTGCATCTTTGGCATCACAACAGGCGTGAACAGTGACCAATTTGCATACTCAACCCTCTCGCTGGCATGGGCAACGAACACATTTAGCGCTTTTAAACTAATTTTCGAAGGAGCAGCTAGGGAAAATTGGTGCTATCAGATGCTGATTTAGGGGGTGATTATGACTGAACTTTATTACATTTTAGCCCCAAGAACCTCAGATGAAAGCTGTCCATGCCGTGTGCATTGTGCAATGATTCCCCGCTAATCTCCGTCCAACTTTGTTTCCAGTAAACTCCTACCTCTCATATCTGATTTCCTTGAGTCATCGCTCATTTTAAAGCACTTGAGTGGTAAAGGTGCAATTTGCGAAATAATTATGTCCCGTGGAGGCGGGGACCCAAAGGCAGAGATCACCTCCACGCCAGGAGTGAAGAGTAGATTGAAAAAAAATCTCATAGGTGCCTGATAACGTGATAATTCATCACCTGGCCCCAGAGTACCAGGAACACGGAGAGACACATGTGCTCGCAACACCTAGGAACATCTATGGTGCATGCTCATATTTGTCAGGGGCCATTCGCTGAATTCATCATAATAGTTTTCGTCATCAGGCCAGCCAGGGCCATATATCAACCAGGTAGTCTATTAAAACACACAAAAAATATTACATTAAGAATACTTCATGCTCAAAGGATCTGGGACAGCAACCCTATCCACGTCACCCCCAACTATCCTACAATTAAGGAAAGAAACTGGAGGCACACCTCTTCAAATATCATATAGATTGGATCAAGGAAATGAAGATTTTAACCAAATACCAAGCAGGATTTAGGTCAAAAACGAGTACAGTTGACCAGGTGTTTAGGTTCATGTGCATCTGTTGGAAGTATATTAACATAAGGAAGGGCAGCCTGTATGTAGCATTTGTTGATCTGAGAGCCGCCTTCGACCTTGTCCCTGGCAACTTGTTGTGGATTACACTTAAGAACATGGCAGTCCCCGGCGAGCTTCTCCAAGAACTTATTAAACTACACACAGGGAATTTTGCTAAAATTAGATGGGGAAAGGGTGGAGAAATTTCAAGGCCCATATCTGTGGAACGTGGTGTGCGTCAAGGGTGTGTGTTAGCACCCACACTCTTCTCGCTATACGTTAATGACATTCCCAGCTACTTAAGTAACTGTGATCATGATTCCCCAAAGCTAGGTGGTGAGGCGATTACATCTTTACTTTTTGCTGATGACACCATTCTTATGTCACAGACTCCGAGGGGCTTGCAAAAATTGGTGGATTCCTTCCAAAGTTATTGTGTGAGGAAGGGTTTAGAAATAAACCCTGCTAAAACTAAATACATGTCCATTAAACCCCATAAGTCATTTAGGAAAAATTTGTCTTTAGAAAGTCAAAAACTGGAACATGTGGGTAGTTTTAATTATTTAGGTTTAATGTTGGATAATAACTTTACTTGGAAAGGTCAGTTGGAAAAAAGCAATCTGTCCTTTAAACAGAATTCAATGCCCATACTAAAAGTGCACGGTGCAAGCCACTCTAAAGCAATTACGCCGGCAATCGAGGTATTTAAAGCGAAGGCCCAATCGGCGGCCCTTTATGGAGCTGAGCTCTGGGGATGCAGCTGTAAAAACAATTTTGAAAAGGTGGAAAACCATTTCGTACGTAGGCTGCTTAAAATTCCGATTAGAACCCCCTTAATACTAGTGTTTCTTGATATTAATCTCAAAAGGACTGATTATCAAGCTATATTAAGACCCTTGTTGTATTGGGTCAGGTTATGGACAACCTCGGAGTTGGGTGACTACAAGAAGGGTTTGATTGAAATAATTGAGCTTGATGGACATATGAAAATACCCTGGTTAAAGCATATCTCTATGTGGTACGAGAGGTTAGGGCTCTCCCATCTATGGGATGTTCCTCAAAACATGATTTGTTCCTCTAAAAAACTTGTAAAGGATACATTCTGGTCTTGTGTCAATTATGATCTAATATACAGCTCCTCGATTGGCACATTGACTCAGAAATTTTTGAATATAAAAGACATCCCTTTTTTTGAGCAATTCATGGACGAGATAGGCCCACCCCTAGCAAAAACACTATATTTGCAATTTAGATATGGGACTTTACAGACCTCTGCAAACACATGTAGGTGGGGGGAGAAAAATGGTACTGATTTATGTACTCTCTGCTCTCTGGGGGCAAAAGAAGATGATGTTCATCTACTCTTCTTCTGCCCGGCCTATAGAAAACCGAGAGATCGTTGGATCAAACCTCTATGTAAAAATATGGGGGTTAGATCCTATAAAGAGGCAGAGCGCATAATTAAGTCTAATACCTCGCAACTAGTGGTATTTGGTACAAGTAGATTTTTATTTAGTGTGTACCTTATTAGGAAATGGTCTGGTCATAAATTGTAATGTTAGGTTATATACTGCCGTCTAACCTTAACCTGTCCAGACTTTCAGATGTACTGATCCTCTTAATTTTAAAATATTTTAGTGTCTGGATTTTAGTTAATTTAAAAATTGTATTTATGATCTTAATTGCGATAAAGCTCATGTATTTTTTTTTGTTTTAAAAAAGAAACCTTTATTTGACTTCAAAGAGTTACAGACATGGGCCTACAACCCCTTGGGCCGGCCGCTAATTAGTATGAGACATGTCATTTCACCGTTGTACAGATTTGTCAATCAAAAGATCCCATCAGTCCATCAGCACTTCAAGTGAAGGCAGCGGCAGTAGTCGAGTAACAATATTAAAGACGGTTTCATCTTTCAATTTAAAACTTATAAACATTACACACAAACAAGGCAATAGGCATTGTGAATATCAGGACGCGCTCCCCGGGGTAGGAAATCAATGACCTGCGGCAGAGGAGGGAGGGGGCCTGGGAGCAGAGGAAAAGTCAAACTGTAACCTACTCATAACCTAACAGATGAGGAATGATCAGCTAGGGGGACAAAGGAACATCCAATACTATTGCCAGAGGAGGGGCACAGATGTCTCCGTGATAAGAATTCCACGGACCCCATACCCTAGTCCATTTCCTAGGCTTGCCTCTCGCTACATACACCGTCTTTTCTCTAAACATGCACCAATCCATATTCTCCTTCCACACCGAGACCGTGGGCGACCTCTGGGAACCCCATAACTGTGCGATGTTGCGTTTAGCCACCATATTCCCCAAAGTCGCCCACTGCGTCTGTGCCACATTATAATCGTTCAGCAGACATCTCCTAGCTTCTGGAAACAGAGCAACATGAGTGACCTCTTCCATTACAGCATGCACCCGACTCCAAAAGCGAGCCACCTCAGGGCATTCCCATAGGACGTGAAGGAAAGTACCCAGCGAACCACAGCCACGCTTACACATCCCATCCACGGAGAAACCCATGCGCATCAGGCGGGGACCAGTGACATACACTCTATGGAGTATCTTTAGTTGTACGAACCGAAGGCGGGCCGGAATTGCCACCTCCCTCGGGGAGGCTATTGCCGAAACCCAGTCCTCATCATCTAATTCCAAACCGTCAGCCACCCAGACCTCCCTCAAGTGGGTCAACAGGTCCGCCCGTTCGTTGATAAGCTTTTTATAGATCAGTGAGATTGTGCTGTCAGGCACGTAGCCATCGAGCACTCTGTCCTCCAGTGGGGAATTTTCCGGGATAGCAGTAGCATCAGGGAAAACCAAGCACAACGCATGACGGACCTGAGCATACCGGAAGTACTCCCTATCATTCAGCTTATATTCCGCTTTCAGCATTTCAAACGTTTTAAACTTCCCTTTCACCCAAAGATCACTCACCTTACATATGCCAATCATATCCCTTTTCTCAAAACCTTTAGTTTTCCACAAACAGCCCAGCCTTTCTGAAGCATACAGTGGAGTCGCTCGAGTCAGGCGGTCCTTCCAACCCATCGCAGCATTCGCAGCATGCCACACACGTACCGCTATCTTTGTTGGGCCTGTCAATTGCACACCAGGAGACTTCGAATAGAGTGCTCTATTATAATCCCCCCCCCCCAGGCAATAGGATTTTATCCATCTCGAACGCCGGGTTCAGGGCCGGTCCGTACATCCCGTGGTTCACTGCCGCCAACTGGGACGCCCAATAGTATCGCTTGATATCGGGGAGTGCAATACCCCCATCATACCAAGGGAGTGTCAATTTTGTGAGAGCGATTCGCGATCGCCCGTCCCAAAACAACTGCCGCTGCAAACTCTCCACCTCACGAAAATAGCGGGCCGGTATGACGTCGAGTGTATTTTGCAGTGCATACAGGAATCGTGGTAGCGACATCATTTTAAACAACGCCGCACGTCCGAGCGGCAAAAGCGGAAGACGTCGCCAACCCGAGACGTCGGCCTTCAGTCGTTGGAGTGGGGGGAGTAAGTTCCGCTCATAACGGGCCACAGGGTCTAATGTTATAAATACTCCCAAGTATTTAAACCCTGACTGCGAAATCTGGATAGGGCAGCCACGCGGAAGGAGAGGAGCATCACCTGAAAGAACATAGACGCATGACTTGGCCCAGTTAATGACCAAGCCGGAGTTACGACCAAATGAGTTCAGAACATCGACTAGTACAATTAAAGACTGCCGGGGAGATGTGAGGTACAGGAGAATGTCATCCGCATAAAGAGAGATGCGGTCCTCAAATTCAGGCGTCCACCTAATGCCGTGCAATGAGGGCTCCCATCGTAACCAGGCAGCCAGCGGTTCCAAGGCAAGTGCGAAGAGGAGGGGCGACAACGGACAACCCTGCCGCGTGCCTCTTCCCAACGCGAAGGGTGTCGACACTCTGCCATTTACCACCACCTGAGCCAACGGTTCCTCATACAACAACTTTACCCAACCGATAAACCCGGGGCCAAAAAAACAAATTTCGCGAGCGCCGCCCAAAGATGCGGCCATTCTAGAGTATCAAACGCCATTGTGGCATCCAAGGACGCCAAAACGGCCGGTTCACGTATGTACGCCGCTCTGGCGAGCACTCCATGAAGACGCCTCCGGTTCAGAGCCGTATTACGGTGAGGTATGAAACCTGACTGGTCCGGATGGATCAAGTCACCAACGACCCTAACCAGACGATTAGCTAAAACCTTAGTCAGAATTTTGGGCTCAGCATTTAAGTATGATTATATTTTAATGATTTATTCGCCCTGCTACATGGTAAATCTAATCAATTGTTGGATTATGGTTATGTATATATGTGCCTGTTATTTATTTTCTGTACTTTGCTTTTAAGGCTATAAAGCCGAAATAAAGTTTAAACAAACAAACAAAACAAATATCATTCCCCTTGGCCCAACAATCTACCAATGACCTTCTGCCACTGGTTTTCTATTCCCCAGGGGGCATGCTCCCTGTTCAGTGCTCCACTGCTCTTGAGCTAGGGTTGTGCTCTTGAGATATCAACGTGTGTGTAAATATACATGCAACAATATTTATCAGAAAGGAAGTTCCTATGAAAAGCCGACCATCTCATAAAAAGATGATTACATTGAAAAACAATACTAATAACTATTTTTTTCTGCATTTATAATGTGGTACAAACAACTCATATTGCATCTTTGAATTTCCGAACTACATTTGTCATGTTGAATAAAAAGGGTACTGTAACTTGTGCCATATCCCAATAAAGAGAATTCCCCAGGTGACTTCCGGGCATATGGCAGACGGCTACGGCTCCCACTTGTAGTCCCTTGTGGTTGCTTTGGCCATGGATTCTCCTGAGAGCCACCCTCTCCACATTTGCTATGCCATTCTTATTGTGTCTAGCCCTCCTACACAATATTCTGATATGTAAAAGTGACCGTCTACTCCAGGCCTCTTATAATGGCCAACGCTTTAGTCTGAAGGTCTAGGGTTCGTCTCTGGTCTTTGTAGCTGTTTCGACCTCTCATTACTGATACTTTGATTGTGCATCGAACATGTGGTGGTGAGAGGGTGATCTGAAAGTTTTTCACATGACAGGATAATTGATGATGCGGCCTTTTTCCTGGTACACTAGTTGTGCTAAACCCTGCCTTTTAATGTATTTCTAATCTACTTTTGTTGGTGCAGGTTAATAAACACTATAACAATTTAATCAGATCAAACATTTAAAACAGTCTGTTAACTTCCTCTAATAGGAGACTTATTCCATATTTCTGCTAGATGTGGTCCACTGATAATACAAAAGGAAATTAAAATTGTTAATCAAGCCTTTCTCAGAATTAGATTGTTTTGCTGCAAATTCAAACACATCAAATCGATAAAACTCTGTGCTTCCAAATTCCAAAAATCTATCTCTACTGTGGATTCCACTAATGATAAACCACTTTGCATCCCTGTCCTATTCATATTGTAATTATAATTTTATTCATCAAAAGTATGATGTATCCTAATGCTTGATGCCTCAATTTGTGTCCGTCCATCCATTGCCACCCTCTCTGCAACTACAGCCTTGTGCAGTCTCAGCACCTCTTCTTCTTCAGACATCTAAATTTGGCCACTTGTTCTCATATCCTGCTTCGTTCAGCATAGCTCCTCTTTGGAAAATCATCACCTCAAAGCGCAAAGGTTTTTTGCTATGTTAGTGCACTCTAAAAGTCTCTGTCATTTGGACTTCTGCATTGTTCTGTCTTGTCGTGCTATTTTCAGTTTATCCAATCATCAGTGTCAAGATGTGGTTCGCATGAATCGTATCGATGTCAAGTGTTGCAAGTCCAGTGTGACACATAAAAGGAGCATCATCTGCAAGGCCCTGGCTATCCATATTCCCAGTCACCTAGATACCGCTATAGAAATGTGCTGCCTGCTCACATTATGGAGAGGAATAAAAGTGGCCCAACTGATCTGATTTTGCAATAATATTCATCGTGCCTTTATACGCGCAGTCTGTTTTCAGATTTCTCCATAAACAGCACAGATTTTATAAATAATACATGAAGGTTGGTTGCTGTTTGAGGACATTAGTATTTCAACAAATGCTGTGGTAATGTTACTCTTTTGAAGTTGGGTAAACCAACTGTATTGGGCTGGTTTATCTAGGAAGGGAGAGGAACAAGATTGTTCCAAAATTGTAAACTATGATTATCAAGAGCTGCATATTCTCAAGTATAAGAATATTTAAAAGCAGTGGTTTTGTTTTTTGTTGGTCAATGTAACAACCGAGCAGTTTGATAACTCCCATCACCTGTTCAGGATACCCCATAATCTGAACTGCTCTTGCCCTCGTTACTGCTACATACTTACAAACCTGTGGCCTACCATCTTCTCAGAGTGTTGTGTTGGCTGATAGTAAAGCCGTTTTGCCTCATACGGTACTTTTCATAGCTCTGAGTCTTAGTTGTAACAGCCAGGTGACATCTTAAGGTATCTAGTGTGTGTTATTACACTATGTCGGCACTTACCTCTGTGGCTTGGTCCCAAAGTGTATACAGAGCGATTAGGGACTTGTATGACACGGCTATTTAACAGCTATTTTTGGAGGAGTTGTGGACATTTGGGTTTACTAGGAGTATCCTGTGCTCAAAAGTTCCTTTTGACGCTTAGGTATTATTGTTTTTTGAAGATGGAAGCTTAACTGTGTTGGGTAGGGCTAGCCTGGTGAATAAGGACAAACTAGAAAATGTCTTAATACTAGCTCCATTATTGTACCAAGCGGACAAGCGTGGTGAGTAAACCGTTATAAGAGAGTTTAGTGAGGTTGTCACCCCAATTATACATGTTTAAAAAAATTGGGCCAAATAAATTTATTGAACAATATTTTAGATATATTGGCTAAGAAGCAGTAGAATTTGTCTGAAGAAAAATAAGCAGCCTAATGCTTCACGATATGGCACTGTATTCGGGAGCTTTGTTACTCCGCAGATGCAAATCATGGAGTGTATACTTGGATTTTACTATGGAAAGTGTAGAAAAGCAGTTTCTATCCTTTCAGCTACTGATATTAGTCTCGTGAAAGTGACCACATGAAACAAGGTGGCACTAGTGGCCACCATATGCAAGATTACTTGCAGCGGTCACCTCAGTGCATCAGGCAGGCTTGCCAGCTGCAATGCAAAAAAAGGCTTTATTAATTTGAAATGTCTCTAACTGGGTAATGCATAACAGACATAGCTGTACTACCCCTGGCACCAAGGAAATAATATAAGTAAAAAGTCTCTCAATGCCACATGATTTATTATTTACATTTCACCTTAAAGTATATTTTGGTTATTCAGCCATTTTCCTTCAAACATCAGCTTATGATTTTTGAAAATACACATATTTTTATCTCAAGTAAATACTTTTCCATTTTGGTATAGATATATTAATTTATTTTTGGAGACTTGGCTGCACACAGGCGAGCTACTTACAGATAACTGGAGAACTACTGGTAGCTCACAAGCTACTCGTTGGAGAAGCCTGCTGTAGAACAGTATGCTGGGATTTGTTGAAAGCTGTTGACTAGACAAAATACTACTCATACATTACTTTGAAGGATTTCACCATCTTGTATCTCTTGATAGTGCTCGTCTTAGACATACTAAGCTTGAATGATCTCTGATTTTTGCAGTGGATATAAGATAGAGCCCACATTCACTCATGCAGCACACATAGATTGCTTAAATTGTGCATCTGAGTCTACAACTTAAACCAAACACATAAAAATTGTGACAGTCCGTACGAAAATACAGTGTGTACTATTGCATTAAAAAAGAAACCGTGTCCACCAGATAAGTAACAACAATACCTAGTCAGTCCCTAAATCAAAATAGGACCCTCCCTAATTCAATCCCCACACCACAATCCTTCCTGTTTTAGATTTGGGTAATTATCCTCTATTTATAGTTTGTTATGAATAGTACATATTATTTTCTCATAACGCAATAGTGTTATTGACAAATGCGATGCTTACCTGCCACATATGTTCATTTCTGTTTTCTTGGTATGACACTCAAAACGATGATTTTGAAGTAGGTGTGTTACTCTAAGAAGACTGCTAAAGAAGGCTATGTCAGTTTTTTGCTCGATGTAATGAGTTTCCCTGATACCAGGGAGCACCGCTATATCCTCTTGTGGGTTGAAGTTTAGTGTTGAATAGGGAGAGCTTACTGATGCCCTCAGGTGTTACAGATACTAGCACGAAAATAATGAGGACACATGCGCTGCAGAGATACCGATTGCAACACAGACTGGTATCTAATTGGAAACATGGCAGCCATTTTGAAATATAGCTGTCTATGCTAAGGTATGAAATCAGCAGAGCGTTCTTATTTTCCTTTCGCAGATTAGACTACGAAGCACCCCTGCTCAGCTTTTTATTGAATCCTGCAGAAAAAAGACATGCAGAACATGGCTTTGTGCCTTGAGAACTTGCCTAGAAAACAAGCTGGAACCCCGGCTAGCAGCCACATTGTTACCCATGTGAACGCGAAGGCTGCGCCTTGATAGAGAGATATATGGACCATGCTTTGTAAACAGTATCTCTCTTTCTGTGCCAGTGGTGGAAAAGCTAGAATAAATGGGGCTAGCTGACCTCTCTGGGTTCTAGCTGTGGTGTTGTAATTTCTTATAAAAGTCAATAAAACGGCTGTCAGCATTGAGGAAAACTGCTGTTGACAATGAATGTTTTTGTTTTGTGTACAATATTCCTAAGTGCAAAATACTGTTGGACAGCAGTGCGTCTTTCAAAGATACTTTTATACCGAGTGGTAAAAGCTTCAGGGGCGGAAATAATATATTTATTAAATCATTTTCTATAGTTTTTGTGGCCTGTGCCCCCGATACCCGATCATGTCAGAGACTTTGCATTTCTGTCGAGGGCCAACCTTTTTATGAATCATGCTACTTCTGCAAAGTGCCCACGCTAATGGGTATTTTTAGTTAGATGCTGGACAAAAATAAAGTTTGAGTTCAGTGAACAATATTTTTATTTTTAATGGGTTTTTACTTGGTCATCACTTTTAATGATTTTATTTCACAATGCAGTATGACAAGGCCTCTCTGACAAAAGCTTTGATACCTATATTAAATAGAATACCTCAACCATGCCCCCCTTAAGATGCCGGTATCTGGTTTGACCATTATGAATCCTTCACCTACGAAAGCGTTTTTATTACATTCTTATCATGGTAGGCACCACCATGTGTCTAACTGATTTTCCAAGCCAGTGAGTCAGTGTTGCCCAATATTTGACATTTGGCTTACTGAAGGCCATTTATATAATAGAGGGTAACCCATCCCACAGTAAGCAATGTTCACACACCCCATTGCCACTCACTCTCATAACCCTTTTTAGGTTGAGCTTAGAGCCGGCGCACATGCGCTGCTCTGCGAGGCATGCTGTGTTGAGTTAGCGGTTTGAAGCTCCGCCCACCCTCTGCCCATATTTTTCATTGGCATGTGTCATTGCCCTTCATAAATGCTGGCTTCTGGTGCCTTAGTGGGCTTGTTAGTAACTCCTTAGTACTGCCTTGTCTTCATTTGAAACCTTCCATGGTGACGGGCCCTTTTACTTCTGTTGCGACACTGTATGTTTTATTTAGTCTGTAAGCACTATTTTGTTTAATTAGAGTTTGCCCTACTGCAGACACGACGTGCTTTCCTTACATTCAGCGCGCCATGTGCACTTTAACTTTCTAAGCAGCCGGGACAATGGCGGCCGCTTCTTTGCAACGAAATAGGTCTCCTATTCAGGAAAATTTGAGCTTAAACTCTTGTAAATGCGAGACCTTTTGCATTGCAAATGCTTGTTTGAATCAACCTTGGCCCTGAAAGATGAGTGAGTGGTAAGGGAAAAGTGCAAAACGGAATTTGGCAGTGATGTGATGGAGATCGCCATCGCAAGGTGGTTGATCTTTGTTGCATTCTGCATCTTCTGCAAGGAATGGTCCCCCAGACAACATTGATGGTGCTGTCTCAGGCAGATGACTGCAAATGTTACTGTTTCTTCAACTAGGGACAAAAGTTGTTTTGTAAAAAGTATTAAAACAGGTTAAACGTCATGGCGAGTGGAGGGACACGAGGCAAAGGACTGGTAAAGCAGATTTTTTGTGGGTGTGTTCTTCTAAATATTTTGTGCTTTTTACTTAAAAAATTTTTTTTTTTTTAAACTTTCTGTTCCGATTTCACACGTTAATCTTTTCACAGTCGGAGACCTTTCTAGGTATGACATGATAATTCAGCTGTCTGCAATATCTCCTGTTGCTAATCCTTTTAAAATACATATTGAATGTACTTTGGCCTCGCCCATAAGAGTGTTACTGTCTGAACTCATGCTATTGGTTGTTTGGTGTATCATTTATCTCCTACAAAGTGCTTGCATTGTAACGTACAATGGTCAATTTAAGGCAAAACAAACACACTGAACATCAAACATTCTTTATTTCGTACGTGCAATGCATATAGAAAGCAATAGATTGTTTCCTTATTTGTAGATGTAAAGCTGACATATTGGCTTTGACAATGCTTATTACAAAGATGTTATTTTACCTCTTCTCCAACACGTTGCCCTATCTCCCCGAACGTGGGAATGCATCTTTGTTGACTGATGTGAAGGGGAGTAGGGAGTACAGATATCTCTGGTTGTCATGGCCATAACGTCCTTGTTGGGGAGGCAGACTGTGGAGATGCCACACTATCGGTAAGGGTGGCGGCCACGAGGGTACGTGATTATAGTCTTATCATGAAGAGCCAGCCAAAGTTGCACTCGGAGGAAAACTCTCCTCTTATATTGACTGCTAAAAGAAGGGGAAAAGCAAACCTAAAATCTAATGACCTTAAAAATAATCTTCATTTGTGAGATGCAGATCAGGATAGTAGGGGCTGCAGTCGGATAGTAGGGGCTGCAGTCAGCCATCAGAAAGAGAGACATCGTAGGCAATGTATGAGAGGGAGAAACAACCGAGAGAATAGCAGGATAGACGTTGGTGGAAATACCCTCCACTTCATGAGAGGAAAATGGAAAAAAACGAAAGTGAAAGAAGTGGCTTCTGTTTGGAGGGGATTTCCATGAGCGGTGGTGGAAAACTGTTGTGCTTACAAGGAAGCATCTTATTGGTTTCTCTTAACTTTTATTCGGTTGTATTTACAGAAAAGGACTAACACAGCATTTCCGTATAAGTGACTGTAATTTTTTGCTAATACAAATAGCATTTGGGGACAGGGCCAATATAAAATCCAAAACTTATTTTTGAAAATGTAACAAATGAATTTACAATGAAATGTTTTTGAGAAGTAAATACTTTGAAACTGCTGGTAACTCTTATTTTATTTATTTTGATGTAAATTAATGTAACTGGGAAAATATATATCTTTTGAAACATTCCACTCCGCTGGTATGCAGCGATCACTTGGGTTTGAGGCTGCCTCTGGGGAAAGTACCAGGAACCCACACCCTTCACTCCCTTGATCTAGCTCAAAGGGCGTACATTCCATTTTATTTGTCAGACATATGAAGTGTAGTTTGTGACATTGTGCTTGACAGTGTCATAATGGCTCATCTCACTAGTTCGTACAACCAGTATAGAGAGGACGGTGGCAGCACACTTGTTCCATTAGCTGCAATCTATGTGCTTCTTATAGTCACATGAGATAACATTTCAAAAGCGGGAATACTAGCCTCCCCTTCTTCAGTCGATCATCCTGTCCTGGTGGAAGGATACATTTGTTAATGGTAGTGCCCATGTGACTAGTACTAGCTCTAAAGGCCAAAAGCCCATATCTCCCTTCGAGCTCGGGGACAATGGAAGGTGCATACCATTGGAAAAGGATGCCTCTCCACTCTAACATTGCCTCAACTATCTTATTCATGCCATTAAATTAGACTTATTTTATGTCTTGGGGCCCACTATACGATTATATTCACACTATGGCAGGACCATATATCGCATCCATAACACACCTAGTTATTCCCTAAATCTTGCAGTCCTGCTGGAGTGTGATTGTCAAGGATTTGTCAAAGCCTTAAACAAGGGACCTATCTCAGCCATCTAAGCCTGTTCTTGAGATACTTCCCTTCACAACTCCCCTTCATTAAAGGATTCCTGTCACAGTTTGAGCTGGGTGCAATGGCGTTCCACGACCCACTAGATACCAGAACTAGGTGGGAATATTTTAAAGGGTGTACCCACATAGGATGGTTTTCCTTCATCCTGAAACTCACAAATGCATACTGTTTTTAGGTTCTGCTAGTTCACCAGGGATATATTACATTATGCACACTGAATACTATATTACATTATGCACATTGTGTATTTTGCCTTTCATTGGTGTGAGGATGTTGCACATAGGGCTACCAACCGCAGTTCTACTCGCACAGCCCCCATTAAGGAGGATTGTTAAATATTTTGTGGCTCGCATAGTTCCCCACTCGCTTCACAATCACAACGCTAGATACAACAAACACCTACCGATATCCCATTGAAAAATGGAATTTACATATGTTTTGTGTTTCTGTAAGCACCAAATTACCATCGTGGAGGGTGCTGTAGCTACTTTGTGTGTGAATCCCACAATGTAATGCAGTAATACATGCACATATGTGTAATAGGAAATCGAATCAATAAAGACAAGCACTTGCTGTTAAACCAAAATAAGAAGTGTTGTATTTTTTGCATTTTGGAAATTATAACAAAAAATTTACGCCGGCCACAAGTGCGGTCTACATTGGATCCGAATTGCTCCTTTAGCAAACCTATCCATTCTCATAAATGCCATTGTGCGTCTGTTTTATTGCGTTGTATTCAGGTACACACGACTTGGTGATATTTTGAATTCTACATTTTTTGCGTGCTCAGGCTCTATTTTTGGTAAAAAGCAAAGCTGATTTGCTTTTGTTATTTTCTTTTGCCACCGATTTAATATAATGCACGTTGAGGCAGTTGACGTATCGGTCAACGGTAGTTATTTTTGTAATGTTTTCTTAAGAGTAGAAAAGCAGAGGCTCAGCGGTTCCTTCCATCCGTGGCATTCCATGGGCTAAACAGTCTGGTACTTTCTGGCAGTTCTGTAGGAGTCTGGCTTGGTAGTGATTTAGACACTGCAGATGTCAACGTGCCACTAACCTTGCTCCAGGGCTGCAGTGCAGGCCGCTGTGACGCAGAGCGCCCCCAGCTCTCCAAGGGGCCCCAACCTCTTAAAGGGAGCCCCTTTCAGCCCAGGACCGATGAATGTTTGTGAGGTATGGGGGACTCTGTGGCCCCTCATCACATTTTGCAGAAGGGCCTAATAATTTTGCGTTATGCCATTGCCCTGCCCAACAGATGTTAGGATGGCATTCTGTATTCTATCCAAATTTTTGTAGCCAGGGTTGGCTTTTGCGCTGCAGATTATGGAAATAGTCTTATTTACCACCTGTGAGGCTGCGCGGTTGGTTGACCTCCATAAGGCCCATTGAGCGCTCCACCACCGCCAGCAGCTGGTCTGGTCACATGGTCTTGACCCAGTGCTTGTGTGACAGGTTATGGAGAGATGACCTCATTGAGCAAGGTGAGGCACTGCTTTTTTAATCACAACTTCCTCTAGCAAAGGATGCGTCCCAAAAAGTTGCCTAGTTATTTATTACCAAGTTGAGACTTAGTTTGAAATGTTCGTATTCAAAGCAGGCCTATTTTCGCCATTATTGTTTTTACTGTGCACCGTCTTCTGATTTTCTTGGCTGGGGGTTAGGTGTACGATGGTCCGAGGAGCAAGGTTTTTTTTTTTACTGCCTGTGAGGCAGGGCGGTTGGGCGACTGCCATGGATCCTGCTGACAAATGCCGCCAACAGCTGGCTGGGTCACCTGGTCCTGCGCCAGTGCTGGGACGACCAGTTTTGGAGACTTGAGCGCAGGTTCCACACTGCTTTCTCTTTTGCTGCTGCCGCTAAGAAAGGGTGCATTTAAAAAATATATATTTTCAATTTGAGACTTTGACAGTCTCGATTAGAAGTATGCGCGTTTCCCCCATTATAGCCTTTTCTGGTTCAAAAATAATTCTGTCAGTGGAATTGAATCAATAGACGTTTGCTTAGCTTGTTTTAAACTTATCGCACAAAAGTAATAAATATACAGCGATTAGAGGTGGAAAGGCCATCATGTGGCACTCATGAACGAGTTTCGAAATTGAGGAACAATGAATCGTACTGGAGTGTGCTACAGGTTTGCCTTTGTTGACCTGAATTAAATCCCATCGGTGAACTTAAGGGAAATTTGGAGATTTACTGAGCAGGTGGTGCCTCTGAACAGCAGGTAAAACTGTGTGACAAGGACTTCTTTTGATGGCTGCTCATAGTTCTAGCTTACAAAGACCTGGGGAGAAGTCTGCTGGTGGTCACTGGGGATAATTGACAGCTACTCAGATTGTCTCAAATTTCCTTTGTGTTCATCTTTCGTGATATGACTTCATAGGCCATGTTGGTCTGGCTGATGGGAGAAGCAGAGTATGTGTGATGTAGTCTAAGCATTGGCAAAGCCAATACGTCTCCATTAGGCATGATCTGGCTTTTTCAGTAGTTTTTTTTTGGCCATGGGTAGCAGCTTGGCGCCTGTGCAGCATGGTTGCAAAGAAAAAAGGAAGGAAACAAAAGGGCTATGACTCGGCAAGGGTTGGTGACATCATAGCACTTCATTTACAGCCATGCTGCACAGCAGCCTAGCTGCTGTAAAAAATGTCTTAAACATTGACAAAGCCAATAGATCCCGCATAGGTGCGACCTCTTGGCTTTGCCGGTGCTTGTTTGGTTCTTGCACTACTAGCATTTGGTCTCCGGTTGTCCTTAAAATGTCAGCATGTCTGATTTCTCCTCTGAATTTTCTTTATTTGCATAAATCTCTCCCTAAAAAGATCATCGCAGATTTCACAAACATTTAACATTAGGAGAATAGTTGCAGCTATTGAAAAGTTGACACAATTATCTTTCTTACAACGTTGATCGTTCACTTTTTTCCCCCATGTTCTCTTATTCCAAACCTCCATATGATTGTGTTTTTTAATCTCAATTTTTCTTCAGTCTTTTGCAATGTGCTTGAACCTGCTAGTACACGATTCTAGAATGAGTCAGGTTACTTCTGCAGCTAATGCTATTTACAAATTCCTGGCTGGTTTTGATTTTAAAAAAAAATAGAAAGTAAACCACAGCAAAGATGTTGCATATTGTGATTTTATGCATAGGTGGTTGAATGTTATCTACCATTTCATATTGTGCAGCTACCAGTACTGTGGCATTGTGCTACCCTAACTGCCTGGGGAGATTGCAGGCTGATTTGCATGGTTGGCTACAGACATAAATGATTGTAGTCTGAAGAGTTGAGTGTGGTGCTTGAGCTCCTCCCATGCAGCCAGGTTGTGTTGCAGTAATATTGATGATGTTGGTATGTTTAAAAATGTTTATATACGTATGTGAGAGAAAATGGGGCATGTTTCATGCAGTTTTAATTCTAAGTGCCTGATGACATAATCTTAGCACTGTCGGAGGAGATTAAAGGGGTGATCCAGTGAATGAAGTCACAGTACAAGGGGTGATTCGATGAATGAAATCACAGTACGTCTCATAATCCAAGTAGAGTTCATCAAACAAAGCAACATCTAGACCTTCTTGTTGATAGTTAGTGATGCAAGACTGGGTAAAGAGAACTGTTTTTCTCTTCACTTGATGGCCTCTTTAAGATGACGGTTCAGCCTTCGGGAGTAGATAATGCCACCGTATGTAGGTCTGTGCATTGCCGCAGATGAGAGGAAGGCACAACTCAAGAAGAATCAACGGAGCCATCACTAGATGCATCCATGTGGTCCTCCTAAAAGCAGCGAAAGTCTCGCCTCAATAGGAGCCTTTTGTCAAAAGGTTAGGGGTTGTGAGCAGAAGCGTTGGAACTTCCTCTTGGGGAACTGCGATCAGTTGTAAAACACAAGAAAGGCATTGGCTTCTGTGCTCCTACTTTGTCAGTAAAAGGATGCATTTTTATCAGATTTGGCTTAACATAACCAAGCGAGTGCTGGAATGGGGGACTGTGGGAGGGCTGCACTCTAAAGTGTAACATTAAGTAATGAGGTCTGCCTGAAAGGTGTGTTCCCTGCCAAGCTGTCCTTTTTTCCTGCTTATTTTTATAAAAGGTTTCCAGAATTGAACACCATATGGCACTGGTGAGTAAGGGAGTGCATCTTGTGGGCTTGCCTCCCTCAAAGCCCCTCCACCATACCACTCAACGAACAATTAAGAGCAGTTAGTTGGAAACTGAGAGGAGAGAGGATGTAGCCTTATGGTTAGAGCAGTGGACCTTATAGCTGGGGAACCAGGTTCGAGTCTCTGCATCGACGCTCAACATCCTGTGACTCTGGGCAAATCACTTAATCTCCCCGTGCCTAACCAAAATGAGTGTGTCCGTCTGTAATGAAACTGGTGCTCATGTAAAGCGCACCGATACCTGATATCTTCAGGCCTAGTTCGCACTATGTAAAACTATAAAACTCTTTAAAAAAAAAAAAAAAAAAAAAAAGTTAAGGTTTGTGTCTTTAGGATGTTTCTCATGTCATTCTTTTTCTCAGTTTTAGTGAGAGTTAACACAGAAAGCTGAGCCCTTCACACAGCTTCACCCTCCTCTCTTATAGTTTGAAGTCTAAATTTAGGTTGGTTTTTAGCAGAAACCGTCCTTAAGATGACACTTGACCACTCAGTGCAGACAGTTTTAATCTGTCCGATGCTTTTCCTGTGCTGCCATTAAATCTAAACATGGCATTAATAAAATCGTTCCCTAAATCATGGATATCCATTACTTGCTGGCTTCTCCATGCCAGAGAGATATTTTCGCTTTACTCTAGGTCTGATAACTAACCTGTCTCATTATTGTGACCTGGCAGTATTGGTGTAATTCTGAATGAAGCAAACCAAAACGCATGGAATTCACCTATTTCATCCATTCGGAAGAAACTATGGGAACATTAAGGATTTGAGAACTGTGGCGGGTGTAGGATTGTTTTCCTGAAGATGAGTGTGGAAATCCTAGATCTTGTGGTGACTACAAAGTTAGAGTTGCGTCCATATTAAGACGTCACATGTTTCCTTTACTGGTCACAATTAGTTGCGACTGTGCACTGAGGTATAGAGATCTGTCTGCAGAGATTCACACTTTTGCTGAATATACATGGTGTTCTTCTACCTGTGCCCATACAGGTCATAAGCTATGCTGATCCCAGTAAATTGTGTTTAGTGATTCAAGAAGTGGGTGTGCCTACATCCTTCTTTGTGATTGGCTTGGGTGTGAATGAGGCCTTCATAAGGCGCTCAGTATACTAGAGACTTAAAGAGCAAGGGCCTTAGTTAGAGTTGAGTGGTAATGGAGAATCTTTTGGAGTTGAGGCGGAAGAGTCAAATCATATTTCTGTACTCGGACACCAAGAGGATTGGGCTCCCATTTTGATACTGTAATGAAGCTCGGTCAAGCCAGATGACTACTGTATGTGTAACTGATACCTGGTCATGGGAAGCGCAAGGCGGGAGAGAGATGCATGTGATTCCTGACGGCATGAGTGCATCACAGGGGTCTGCAGGGCCCTGGCAGTTTAATAAGAGTACTAAAGTGAAATGGTGTCAATGAAGTGATAGTGAATGGTGATACAAAACGTGGTACAGCAGGGTGCTTGTCAGGGTTAGACAGCTGTTGTTTGAAAATATGAAGTTGTGAAGAAAACCATGCCATAAAGGATACAATGATTAGAGGGTGATGTTGATGACTAAAAATTTAAGAATCTGAATGAGATAAACCGAAAACTGCAGAGACGCACAACTATGCAACTTTGAAGATGATGAGACATCTGAATGAGACACATTTGCTTTGCCGTCTCTCCTATCGCCTTTATTCCTGACTTGATATTTCTCCTAAGATATGTTCGATACATTCATGTCCATTAAGGACAGATACCAAGTTATTGGGTTGAGAACCCCTTTGGCTTGGTGGAGTTAGCTCTTTCTGTACGCTGAGTGCATGAAAGGACACATTTCCATGCTCAGACAGGACATTTGCCTATCTCAAGCTGAAATAAGAGTAAAAACAAAGTATGGTCTTATCAGTTCATGGAGCCAGTACAGTAATGTAATACGTCAGTTGTACCCAAAGTAATACAAAATATCAAACCACATTTTAAATGTGATTCATCCAAAATGAATCCTATTACTTTAAAAAAAAAAAAAAAAAAAAACACAGCATCAAATTAAAGAACTAAACAAGATGGCCCTCCATCATGAATTCAAGAGACAGAAAAGTCAATATTTTCCTTCATCACTTTATTTATAGCTCAGGTAATGTTTATTTAGTTGTAGTGACTATGCAGGTCTAGTCGCTGATGCACTCTGAGCTCTTGGAGACACAGATTTAGTTTATAAGAGTTTGAGTACTTGGAACAATACTTCTACGATATCTAGATGTGCTTCGTATGTGCCTCCAGGCTTGACGCTGTGTTTAAGATTTAGATTTCAATAGCATTGCCTTTGCGCATGTCCATTGAATATTTTCACTCGCCATATATGAACTTTTCATTGGTTGTTGTTAATGTTGGTCTTGTGAATCTTTCTGATAATTTGTGACTCCTTGCTTGAGACAAAGAGGGTAAACCAGCTTCTGCAAGATCTGAGTGGAGCATTGTGTTGAGCTATCTAGTCCTTACAATACAGATCATGGATGTTGCTGGATAATAAGTGACACTATTCTCATGCCCCAGGGTGTACAGGATCATGTGTGTACTAGCATATTAAAGAACACTAGCCTCCGGCAATAGGGCTTATGAGATCCTGTGTGTACCTGCCAATTAAATAAAACGGTTGTCAAGCCACAGGTGTTTAAGATCACGTGTGTTATCAGACATTTAGTGACCTTATTGTCTTCATGTCAGAGTGTAGATGATCATGTATGTAGCAGGACATTATGCTGGGGACTTGTATTCAACCATACTGACTGGATCACAGGATTCGCACACTTGTCCTGCCCTAACATAGGGAGAGCTGTTTACTGAATGAAATATGCTGGAATTGTGTGAGTGTATATTAGCGTGGTGACAAAAATCAAGCCTTTGGCCTACGCTGTACATAGCTGCAGTACAGGGAGCAGGACACTATGTAACCAGCTTCTCCTTTCTGTTCGACTCCCTGTGCTGCAACAAGACTAGCTTCAACTTCTAACATATTCAAGGCAACCTCTAATGTAATCCATGGTCTTCAAAATCATATGTGCAACAAAGTCCCGACTTAACAGAAAAGGCTGGGGTAATAAGAGAATAAACTTTTTTTAACTAAGAAAATTCTCAAACTAAGACTGATGAATATCCAAGATTAGTAAAAAATCATCTAACTTTAGAATTCCAATCACACGGATCATGATGTTAAAACTAAACAGTTGTATCACCCTACATAGTCTCTCCCTGCATGGATAGTGTCTAGCTAAAATTTCAAAACTGGCACAAGGAATCGTTGGCCCCGTAATCCATGACCTTATTTATATATTTCCCTCAAAGCAGGGTTGTTAGCATTGCCATTAAAAATCCTGTGTCCTCTACATCTTGAAGAAAATTCTCACTGGACGTATTGAGCAAACTGGTATCAAACGCACCCCTTGTAACAACATGCTTGGAAATAGAGGACAACTAAGAAATGTTCTTGAAATCCAGTCATACTACATGATATGTAGTCCATTTTAGGATATACCGTATGGAAATAGTTCAAGCCTGCAACAGAGAATACAAGGCATCCAAGGAATAAGGCGAGAGACAAACTCTAAAGCTCTTCATTGTTTCAGCAGTCTTCCGATCAGTGGTTGCAGCACAGTTTTAAGATGCATTAAAAAGTGGTGGAGTTAGAAGTGACACCCCCCCCCCAACGCCAATGTTTTCTTTATTTCTTCTCCAAATAATCACTTAAGCTACGTACCATGATTGCACTTTACTCGGTAACCAATTAATTTCCCACTATGTTCAAGCTCTGTCTCAGACCTGTAGCCTCGTTCATCGATACATTTACAACTATGACAGAAAATGTGCAAATCTGTTATGCAGTAAAACAGCAAATTTCCCAAAAACATGCAGGATGTGTGCAAGAATCATCAAATCTGATGTACATTAAATGTCTGTTCAGTAATATGAAGCAAACCAGATTGTCAGATTGTCGGTGAATAGGTACTATAACTTTAACAGCATTGACCACATTTGCTGTCAGGAAATCAACCCAAATCCAAACCTAGTCAAAAAGTTCTGAATTTCGGCATCATCTTTGATCATCTACTCCTTCCAGGTGCGCTGTTGCAGGCTATGAACAGGTGTAAGCTGTGGGAGGCTGTGTCTGACTGTTTTGGTTGGTATTCTGGCAGAGACAGAGGGAGCCGGGTTGGGCACATGCATGGTGGCAGTAGGGGGAGTAACTGCAGTGTGTGGTGAGACAGGACCTTTGCTTCGTGGAGATGCACCACTGTGCACATGCATGAAGAGGGCACAAGGAGAGTTGCAAACTGGTTCTGGTTACCTGAAGTCAAATTAAAACCACTAATTTTCAGATTGTGTCCAGGCCTTTGGGTGGGAAAAACATATATCTAATGACGGTAGTAAACAGAAGTATACCATTGGGGCTAATCTAGTTGATCAGAAGCACAGTAGCGTTCTTGATTTTCTGATCTCCAACTATTTGCAAAGTGTCGTGTTAGTGAATCTGCTAAGAATGCCACTCGGAGGGAAAACCTTAAATGCCAGTAATTAGTCATTTCTCACAAACTTGGGTTTCATGTGTTCTGAGATTGCTAACTTTAACATTTAATACCGTAGTGCTTTGATAACCGTATTTGTAATTATTGATTGGAAATAGTGTCGTTGTTGAGGTCTGTAATATGAGCTGCAGTGATTTTTTTTTTTTATCGGTTTGCTCTCACTCGTTTGTGCAGTTTTACAAGGGGTAAAGGTGTGAAGAAAAGAACGCCCTACACAAGCTCTAAAATATGAACTGACAGATTACAAATTAAATTGAAGTAAGGCAGTGTCTAACAGGACTGTTAATGTAAATGTATTATTGCCTTCGCCTTCATTGTTCCCTTTGTTTAAACTCGCTTGCAAGATATTATTTAGATATCAGAATCGGTGGCCACGAGAGCTTTCATTGCCAGAATACGAACGTTGCTGCAGTAAGACTGTCTCAAACAGGCTCTGGCTCCCGATATTATGATTTCAACACTGGACGTGCCTAAACATATTCGGAATCAAAGCTGCGTTTCCGTGATCAAAACCACCGCCTCCGTGGCCTGTCAGCGAAGGCCTGCTGGTGCCGAATGCTGAGCAGCGGCTGCCTGTGTCTGCACGCAGCGCGAGCCCCTGAGACCCGGGCATGCCGGCGCGCGTGGACCCCGTTGCCATGGAGCTCTGACACGAACTGGCAGAAGCCACAGACACCGAGGCAAAGACCCGCGCGCCCGCTGGAAGCCGAGCGCCGAGACCGGTTTCTGCCAGGATGTATGTCTCAATTAAAAAGGCTGCTGCAGCCTTGGATTCTTCAGCCTGATTTAAGCATTACTCGGCTTTGCAAACATATTACTTCACCGGCGGTAGAAACTCTATACGTGACGCTACTCGAACTTGAAGCCCCCGGTGAGATTTCACTCACTTATTATGAAGTGAAAATAAAATGTGATGGCATCGTGTGACTGGAGACTTGAGACTCCTGTTTATATTTTGCCTGGATTTGAGCTTGTACAGTAACACGAGAGTTGGACTCCATGCTACTGACCCTCAAGCACATAATGAGAGAAAATACATTCTGTAGGGATTTTTGGCTTAAGTCTGTCGGGGCAGGGTGGTCATTTTATACCCGCACACTTGCCTTTAAAGACTTTCTCAAAGACATTTGTGCAGGTTGGAGCGAGTTTGCTTTCTTGCAGAATAGATTTATGAAAGCGACAGATGAGAAGCTCCATTTTCCCCTCCCGTTCCCTCACTCCCCAGCTCACTTCCGTCTCCCTCTGTCTGCACATTGGCTCAGTAAGGGCGCCATGAGCCCTGATGCAAGCCAAGAAATTGGGCTCCCCATTCCCTTGGCCAAAATGGCTCCCCCCTCAGTTACCAAGGCCCGGTGCCACAGCACCTGCTGCACTGTTGATAGCTACGCCACTGACAACGTCTCTACATCTCTCTTTTACTGTATAGTAAGCCGTAATCGTGTTCTCGGCTCTTACAAATCGCTTCGGTTTGACTCTTCTCTGTCCAGACTAAGCGATCTGCTTCCACGCAATCTTTTGTGTCCTCTGTAATGTCAGAGTCGAGGGGTCTGGTGTGGATTATTCCCTTTTGTGGGGATATGAACGGGAAGACCTGTCTGCGGTTCATCCCTTCACTTCATTTTTTTAGGGCACCTGAGAACCCTTGATAATTAAACATGGCGGTGCTGACCCTGCTATTGAGGTGGCGACAGCAGAGTAAGTTTTCTCCATTTATGACAGTGGTGTATAACCACGTGGGCACTTTGTTTATAGATAGACTATTGTCTCGTCCCAATCTCCCCTCAGGACAAAGTTGCACAAGGCTAAGATTCTCGCAACTCTTGACATACCCATGGGCTGTTCCGCCTTCCAGGGAAACAGCATTTCAGTGCTGGTGAGAATTGGGCAATAGATTCATATGATAAGAGACTTTGAGGCCAGGGTGATATAATTGGAATCCACATGCAATATTTGCCTTTGGTGATTAATAAACGGATGTTAACAGCTCTGAACAGTAATCCCCTTTTTGTAATGTACTTCTAGTGTATTTGCACTAGATATAAACCTTAGTCCTTTTGTTTCTATGCAATGTGAGTTATAGCCTAAAAGCAGTTTCCTCACAGGCGAATGTTTACATAAGGACTGTGAACAGATCCAATGTTAAGTATTTCCACATTGAGTCTGGAAAGCTTTTCAAGCGCATGTGTCGCTCCGTGGTATGCGTCACCGCGCCCCTTCGCGAGAGAGCACGTACAGAGCGCCAGGCTGTGTGCAGCTTGCCAGAGTGACGAGAGGAGCTAGACGGGAGTAGCTGCCAAGAAAACGAAACCAAACCATAACAGCCTTATAGTAAGATTGTTTCTAGAAATAGAGATGCCTTTAATTCATGCCAGACCGAAGTGTTTGAACTGCCATGTTCGCCCACCGATGTAGACCGGTGGATTTGGTATCCGAGAGACTACAACATTTGTAAGATGCACCGGCATCGGCAAGTATTGTGAAGGCAATGCCCACTTACCCGGCTTATGGATGGTAGGAGCATCCATGCTGCCACTAGAGTTAAGGTTAGGCAGGCGTCTACACCAAACTATTACCAAATCTCAAATCATTATAGAACCAGCTTCTTTTTACAGTGCTTCATATTAAAATTCACCATTTTTTTTTTTAAACTCTTTTTATTAGAAATACTTTGACAACAAGGCATAGCAGTACAATATAATGACATAGGTAGTGGCGGAAACAAGGGCTCATCATTACACAGTATATTTTTGCGGTTGGAGTTACGGGGAAGGGGAGACATCTACATCATTTACTCGGGGGGGAGGGTGTACATATTCCACCTCGGTATACATTCCAGGGGGTCCATATCTTGGACCATTTCCGGGGGCAACCCCTCGCAATATACACAAATTTTTCTAGTTGCATGCACCAATCAAGGTCCTTTTTCCAGTCCGCGACTTTGGGTGCATGTGAGGCCCCCCACTGCTGTGCAATATTCCTTTTGGCTATCATGCAACCAAGTGTGACCCAGTGTATGGCGTAAGGGTTGAGGTCCGTAGGTACCCAGATATTGAGGAGGCACCTGGGAGCTTCAGGCCGGATTTCAGCCTCTAAGGTTTCACTCATAATTGAATGTATCTTATGCCAGTACTCCTGAATTAATCTACAATGCCATATGATGTGTATGAAAATACCTCGGTGGGAGCACCCGCGCCTGCAAGACCCATCCGCACGACCCCCCCATGTGCACCAGTTGAGGCCCCGTTATATATATTCTGTGCAGGATTTTGAGTTGGACCAGTCGGAGCCGTGCAGATATTGCGACTGTTTTAGGGGATGAAATCGCCGTCTGCCACCCTTCGTCATCCAATTCTATACCGTCTGCAGTCCATTTCTCCCGCAGTAGGGTCAGGGGATCACGCATGTTGTTAATTAGTTTCCTATACGTCAGGGATATAGCCCGATCAGGCAAGTGCCCATCAAGAAGCCTATCCTCCAGGGGGGAGCTATCTGGTAAGGGGGCATCCCTTGGTAGTGCGGTCTGTAGTGCGTGTCGGACTTGGAGATATCTGAATAGCTCAGAGTCAGCAAGTGAGTACTGAGTCTTCAGTGCGCTGAACGGTTTTACTCCCTCCGCCTCCCAAAGATCACCAATAGTGGAGATCCCAATCAGGTCCCACTTATCAAACCCCTTTGAATTGCCCAGGTATCCTAGCTTTTGTGAGTCCCAAAGCGGGGTGGCGAGTGTCAGTCTGTTGGCCCAGCCCAAGGACTGCGTCGCAGCGTGCCATATCTGAATTGTGTGTTTGGTGGGCCCTGTTAGTTGGAATTTGCCAGGTTCGGAGTACAGTGCCCGGCCGTACGCCCCATTAGGAAGAAGCCAGCGGTCCATACGGAATCCCGGGGCGGCCATAAGTGCCATGGTTTATTGCTATAAGATGAGCGGCCCAAAAGTATTTTTTGATGTCTGGCAGTCCAATGCCACCATCGTACCAACCAAGCGTGAGTTTGGATAGGGCTATGCGTGGCCTTCCGCCCCAAAGGAGGTCTCTTTGAAGGCCCTCTATTTCCCGAAAATATGAATTAGGGACGGGGTCTGCGGCATTTTGCAGTGCATAGAGGAAACGTGGCAGGGACATCATTTTAAATAATGCAGCCTTGCCCAGTAATGAGAGAGGGAGCGATTTCCAGTGTATGATGTCGCTTTTAAGGCGCTGCAGGGGTCGGGCCAAGTTACGGGCATATCGAAGTGCCGGATCCAGAGAGATAAATATGCCCAGATATTTGAAGCCGTCGGTGACAATAGATATTGGGCAATGTCGGGGCAGCTGTGGGGAGTTACCACTAAGAACGTAGATGAGTGACTTCTGCCAATTTACTCGGAATCCAGAGTATCTCCCAAAGATGTCTAGGATGTCAAATAGTAAAACAAGGGATCCCTTAGGGGAGGCGAGGTAGAGGAGAACATTGTCTGCGTAGAGGGAGATACGGTCCTCCCAGCCTGGTGCCCACTGCAGCCTACGAATGGCCACATCGTTACGGATCCACGCTGCAAGAGGCTCGAGGGCCAGAGCGAACCGCAGGGGAGAGAGGGGGCAGCCCTGGTGGGTGCCACGACTAAGTGTAAAGGGGTCGGATTTTTTATTGTTCACGACCACCTGCGCCAGGGGCGCGGCGTAGAGAAGCTTCACCCAACTGATAAAGACCGGGCCAAATCCAAGTTTCGCTAGAACTGCGAAGAGATAGGGCCATTCAAGGGTGTCGAATGCCATGGTGGCATCTAGGGATGCTATAATTGCGTCCTCACGTATGGTCGTGGCCCTGCCCAGCACCCCGTGCACCCTACGCAGGTTAAGGGCAGTATTCCGCCGAGGCATGAAACCTGATTGATCGGGATTGGACTAGGTCCCCTATAACCTTAATCAGCCTGTTAGCAAGTACTTTAGCGAGGATTTTAGGCTTAGCGTTGAGCAGGGAGATGGGTCGATAGGAGGAACAATCAGTTTTGGGCTTACCGTCTTTATGTATTATAACGATAGTGGCCAGACGCTGGTCTAGGGGCAGCATCCCCATATTTAGGCTGCAGATGAATATGGATTTTAGATAGTGGCCTAATTTGTCAGGGCAAAGCTTGTACAGCTCGATAGGGATACCATTGGGTCCAAGAGCTTTACCGGGACGTAGCGCTCGTATTGCTAATGCGATTTCTTCAGTGGAGAGGGAACTATCCATGAATAGGCGATCGGCTTCTGAGAGGGTAGGAAGGGAAATGTCCTTTAGTAGGTCAAGGCAGTCCTCAACTGTAGAGGAGGCCACCAATTTGTACACTGTGTGATAGTGGGCTGCAAATTGAGTAGCAATATCTTGGGGGTCCGTGACGGGGTTACCGTCCGTTCCCTTGAGTTCAAGGACTAGGCGGCTAGCGCGCTCCCTCCTATCAAGCCAGGGGATCAGTTTCCCCGCCTTATTTCCCCAATCATAGATACGGCCCAGTTTTTCTTGTCCCATTATTTTGGCGCGATCAGTTACAAGAGCCCTATATTCGTCCTGGCAGAGTCGGAGTTCGTGCAGCGCTTCGGGTGTCGGATTGGAGTTAACAGTATGCTCGAGTTGGTGAAGCTTGTGTTCAGCGTCTGAGATGTCTTTCAGTCTCTCCTTTTTGGCTCCCGCTATGAGGGACAGGGCCTGGCCTCGGACCACCGTTTTAAAGGCTTCCCAAAGTGTTTGCGGGGACTCAACCGTGTGTTCATTGTCAGTAAAGTAGTCGTCAATGGACTTGATCAGATCCTCACGTATTTTGGGGTTTTTAAAGTGCCAGGGATTTATAGGGGCAATGCGCCCTACTTGCCTGTAATCTAATACTATATGGGCCCATAGGGGGGAGTGGTCAGATATACCCCTGGGAAGGTGCCTGATCTCTTGAAAGTTGGCGACTTGGGAGGCGGGGGCGAGCATGTAGTCTAAGCGGGAGAGACTGTGGTGTGCATTAGAATAGAAAGTGTGTTGTACTTTGTCTGGGTTATAGCTTCTCCATATATCTACTAAACCCATTGCATCCGAAAAATTTGAGAAGGAGTGTGCCGTTGGAGGTAGGAGACGCGGCGGGTGCCTGTCCAATTCACCCGATACGACGGAGTTAAAGTCCCCACCAATGATGAGGTGCCCCGTTGGCAGTTTAAGTAACAAAGCACTAAGGTCGGCAAATGTGGTTGATTGCAATCCAGGGGGTGCGTAAACTGATAAAAAGGTTATGTTATGGCCCTCCCATGTGCCAGCTATACCCACATATCGCCCACGGTCGTCTATGAAAGTGGATACAACCGACAGCGGGAATGATTTTTTAACAATGATACCCACTCCTCTTGAGTTAGATGTGAATCCCGCATGTGCCACCATCGAGTATCCCCACCTGCACATTGCCCCACACTTGTTACCTATTAGATGCGTTTCCTGGAGCAGGACTATGTCTGGTGAAAGTCTTTTTATGTGCTGGGTCACCACACTACGTTTGATTTTGTCTCCTAACCCGTCAACATTCCAACCCAAGATTTTAAGTTCCCTGTTACACTGCGTACCCATATGTGTATCAGTAAGGAGTGAAATTGCGGTTTACAGTTAGAGACTATGCCGTCGAAATAAACAATCATAAGAAAAATTCAACAAAAGCAACGGACCCTCGCCTGCTTCCCTGCACTCTGGGCCTCAAACTGCCCATCTGAACAAAAAATGCAGAGTGCCTGTCGCCCCTCAAAGAAAGAAAGAAGAAAAGAAAAAAAAAAAAACCAGCTAAAGGAAGAACGTGGGGGGAGGCTGTAGCATTCCCCCGAGCCTCACTCCCAATGGTTAGGACATCTAAAACTGCATACGAAAAGGTCAGATTGAGCAACAGCCTGTCATGTCATAGCAAGTGCGTAGTTCTGCGCCGGGTGGCACTGGGAAGCCCCCCAGGTCGGCGCCCGCCCATGATGGGAGACATTGGCCTCGGTGTCGTCCAGTGGTTTACAATGCAACTACCCCCAGCAGCTTTACTGTCCGATAGGCCACCCCCGTGGAGGTCTCTCCGACTGTCCAGCCAGTCCGACGCGGCCTCTGGATGATCGAAAAAATAGGTTTCCCATCTGCCTCAACACGCAACCTCGCAGGGAAGAGCATGGCGTACTTTAGTTCTCTGGCACGCAGCCGTTTCTTGACTTCTTGGAATGTGCGCCTACGCATCTGTACCCCACGGGTAAAGTCAGGGAAAAAGGTAATGGTTGCGTTATCTAGCTGCAGCGGGGGGCGACCCTGGCGGTCTGGAGGATCGTGTCTCTATCTCTGTAGTTTACCAGAAGGGCCAGGATTGGCGAGGTGGAGCTCTCGGCCTAGGGCGACCCCCAGGCACTCTATGTGCCCTCTCAACAACAAAGAGTTTGGAGAGACCCTTCGGCTGCAGTTTGGTCATGATTAAGTTCTCGATGAATAGGTCCACAGTAGGGCCTTCCATTTTTTCCGGCACCCCCAGGACGCGTATGTTGTTACGCCGCAGTCGTCCTTCATAATCATCAAGCTTGTCCTCAGCGATTTTGCGGAAGGCCTGCAGTTCCGCAACATCAGTTTGAACTTGCGATATATCGCCCACTAGGCCTGCCGTGGTAGTCTCGTGCTGTTGCACTTTTTCACGGTAGTTGGCGAGGTCGGCCCTGATTAGCGTCATATCAGAGGAGAGGGTGACGATGGAGGTTTGGACCCCCGTAATGGCTGCCATTAGGTCCTTCATAGTGGGCTCAGGAGGCTCCTGCTCTGCGCCATGCTGGGAGACGTCTCCCAGTGCCCTTCTATCAGGTAGGACCGACTTCGCGCATGTGTAGCGATCAAGTTTACTTTGCTGGGAAGCCCTGGTTCCTTTAACGTTGGACATGGCGGGGCCCTGAATCAAGCCAGTGGAGGAACCGAACCAGTTTGTAAACATGGAAGGCACTAGGGCAGAGCAATCGCGGCAAGGAGTAGGCCAGATAGGTTGCATCGGACACAACGCGCACAGTTATGTCTGGGCAAATTGGCGTCCTTCCACAATCTACACGTCTCGAGGGACAGGCGGGTCCTCTTCGGGCCACCTCCGGCAAAGGAGGCCCCAGGCACTCCAACTGCGACACCAGGTGTCCGATAGATAACGGATAGCGTGCCCACCGCCCAGCCGCCTCTCCTTCGCTGCGTGAGCCCCGGGGCCTGCAGGGGAGCCGAAGAGCGTCGCAGCGGCGATTCCCCCAGAGTGCGGCACCGCCCAAAGCCCACAGCCGAGGACACCTGCGGCGCAGCCAATAAAGGTTTGTCGCAATATTGTCAGTTTATAGCGCCCATGCACAGCGCCACAGCCATCCGGGCAGCAGGGAAGGGAGCGTCCAAAGTCACTTTTTCGCCGTGGCGCGTCTCACCCCCGTACCTTAAAGTTCGGCGCACCACTTTCTTCACGTAGGTGTTCATTCCGCCCCAGCAATATCTAGTCCACTCCAGGTGCGACTATGAGGAGCACCGGTCGGCGCCCTCCGCCAGCTCCAGTGGCGCGTCGCCGATCCTCCGGCGGCAGAAGTGGGAATCTAAAGAGGCACCCCACCACAAGACGAAGAGGCAGCTCCCGAAGGGTAGGGGGCCTCTCTCACAGGATAGTTCGCCGTCGAAGCACCCCGCCGCGGGGGGGGGGGGGAAACGGAGACCAGGAGCGATGTAGGTGGCGTCTCACACCCTCAGTAGGAGATTCCAGGGCAGGCGTCACAGCGCCGTCCGCGTTGAGGTTCTGCCCCGCAGACCGGCGACTTCCGGTGGAGCGCGGCTGCCTTCCCAGCCGCGGCGCGCCCAGGCGCACTTTAGCCCCAGGCTGTGAGGACAACTCCGGGCCAAAAATGACGGGACACGTTTCTCGGGCTGGAGGGCAGCACCAGGGCTGCGCGATGCAGGGACAGGGACCGCTAGCCGTGGTGAGTCCAATTTCAGCTCTAGATGCAGGATAAATGGCAGGATAATGAGTTAGGGAGGAGGTTGTCGGCGGAGCCGAGGCACTACACGTCCATCTTGACTCGAAGCTAGGCCACGCCCCCAATAAATTCACCATTTTTGAACGATGTGAATTATGTTGCTCAATTTGCAGATCTTGGAAGAATGGAAGTCTGAGTTGTCCTTGCAGGATTCAAGTGCGTGACCAGCAGACCTCAGTAGTGGGCATCAAATCATTCCATTCTCCTCTCAGCTTAACCTCCTCTTCCCACACACACCCTTCCAAGCATCACCCCAGGGCCACCATGAAGGCAAACACCTTCCTGCAACACCGTGCTCCCACTCGCCTAAGTGGGAGGGAGGGGCGCAGCACAGAAAAATGACAACTTGCTGTGTGAAAAAGGCCACTTTATTGAAACGGATGTAGATCACAAATTTTCCGGGCAAACCACATTACACAACTAAAACCTCCACTATACTTCCAGTAAAATAGCCCCATGCCCCACCCCTATGGTACCCCCCCACTAAACCCACCTTGTAGCTAACTCATCTAACTGTATTACATTTAAACATTTCCAACTTTTTATTCCCCCTACGTCCTATGACTGTATGTATGAACCTGTAAGTAACCAAATGGCTCAATTTGAACCTTGAACTACATGCCTACCCTACTCTTGCACATGGTTTCCCAACTGGCAACGCTAAACAACTTCTGCCAACTCCTGGCAAACTTTTAATGCACTTGAAGCACCTGTTTCAAGCGGCAACGTAGACAACTATCCCCTGTGTACCTGTTTCAACAGCTCCTATCTTAAAAGACCATCAAATAAAGGGACGAGCCGGCGGGGATTAGAGAAACAGATATGCTCCCTGCCACCAGCCGCCAGATCACCTGAACCTAAAATGGTGACAGGGAGCCCAAATTAACCCTTTAAATATAGTTTGGGCTCAATTGGGCTACATATGTAGCCCAAAACAAAATGGCAGTCACTGCACTGCACCTCCCTCTCAATTTGCCCGGGTGTGGGAGTGGCAGACTTCCCACTGGTCAGCTGCATCCCTAACCCCCCTTGGAAGGGAGCGGCGCCGCACAGAAAACTGACCACTTGCTGTGTGAAAAAGGCCGCTTTATTGAAACAGGTGCACATCACAAATTTTCCTGGCATACCACCTTATAGAACTAAAATCTCACTATACATTCAGTGAACGAGCCCTTGGCCCCACCCCCACGGTTCCTCCTCCCCAACATATCCAACCTGCAGCTAACTCATTAAACTGTATTGCATTTTAACATTTCCAACTTTCTATTCCCACTACGTTCTATGACTGTATGTATGAACCTGTAAGTAACCAAGTGTTCTAAACTGGACCTTGAACTATCTGCCTACCATCCCCTTGCACATGGTTCTCCAACTGGCAATGCCAACCTTCTTGTGCCAACTCCTGGCAAACTTTTCATGCCCCTGCCACCCAGAACAAGGGAGGTTGGGAACCTACCCCCCTTTTCTCCTCCCCGCATCTTTTCTGTGTGGTGGCTTACCCGATCGCCTAACGTCTAATATTCAAAGCCTTTGTCAACTCTTCTCTAATCTCCAACAAGTATAAGTCCATGAACAATACACGTACCCCGGCACTCATATGTGATATTCTTAAATAGTAAGAAAACAGTATGATGCACAGAATTTCATTCTCATCTCGTACTAATTCAACACAGAGAGGTTTTTATGCGAAAGTATAGATATTTTTAATTTCATCAAAAAAGTTTGGTATGTGATTCTGAACAAGACGTTAAGATAATATTCCTAAGACAGAAACCAATGGAACACCTTTACATATTCAAAACATTGTTATCTTGGAATTCGTTTGTGGTTGGTGACATTGGTTCCGTAATCTTGATCTCAAGCGCACTACAGCCGACACGTGTTTCGTCACGACAGTGACTTTCTCAAGGCTTTTATTCAAATACGAGATACCAAGCTTAAATATCAAATGTTCATCACCAGATACTCAAAGGTTAGAAATTCGGATCCATGTCCATATTACCCAAGGTCTAGATAAATGTATGGAGACTTTCATTCATCATTCTCCTGGCTATGTCGTGGTTATTTCGAAAACAGACTTCGTCCCCAAGAAATCTCGCGTCTGGATGAGCCCACTCCTCAAAATGTCAAAAAAATTTATAATAATTGTGATGGGGATATCCAAAACTAAATGGGTCCCAAATTTTGGGCTGTGATATGCCCCTAGTGAAGTTTCTCCAGGCCGTAGGGTGAAGAGCAGCCTCCTCTCGAACCGGTAGCTGGTTCGAGAGGAGGCTGCTCTTCACCCTACGGCCTGGAGAAACTTCACTAGGGGCATATCACAGCCCAAAATTTGGGACCCATTTAGTTTTGGATATCCCCATCACAATTATTATAAATTTTTTTGACATTTTGAGGAGTGGGCTCATCCAGACGCGAGATTTCTTGGGGACGAAGTCTGTTTTCGAAATAACCACGACATAGCCAGGAGAATGATGAATGAAAGTCTCCATACATTTATCTAGACCTTGGGTAATATGGACATGGATCCGAATTTCTAACCTTTGAGTATCTGGTGATGAACATTTGATATTTAAGCTTGGTATCTCGTATTTGAATAAAAGCCTTGAGAAAGTCACTGTCGTGACGAAACACGTGTCGGCTGTAGTGCGCTTGAGATCAAGATTACGGAACCAATGTCACCAACCACAAACGAATTCCAAGATAACAATGTTTTGAATATGTAAAGGTGTTCCATTGGTTTCTGTCTTAGGAATATTATCTTAACGTCTTGTTCAGAATCACATACCAAACTTTTTTGATGAAATTAAAAATATCTATACTTTCGCATAAAAACCTCTCTGTGTTGAATTAGTACGAGATGAGAATGAAATTCTGTGCATCATACTGTTTTCTTACTATTTAAGAATATCACATATGAGTGCCGGGGTACGTGTATTGTTCATAGTATCACAGGGCCACGTTTACGAGGCCCAGGTGTATATGCACCCAAGGTAGTAGGGTGCATTTGTAACCCCTAGTGGCACCATCATTATAAATGCTGTTACAAAAATAAGAAAGTTTGTTACATTACCTTGTCTGATGATGTACTGATTACTGAAGTGCGACACAATCAAACACTACTACCGCTTTTACAAGTATAAGTCCATGCCCATCCGAGACAGATGTACCCCATCTCCCCTGAAGAACTCTGTTGTCTCGAATTTAATGTCCGAATGACAAGTCTGACCAAAACTGATCTCCCTACAAAACCGTGACCTATTGAACTTTCTACAAGCCCTAACTGTCGCAGCCTGCTTGCACGTCCCTCTCCAAGACCACAGTGGCACAAACTCTGTACATAAAACATAACACCCTGCCCAATGTTCTTTAATTTCCAACAAGTACCTTTTCATGTTCCTCAACACAACCCCTTTCTCTTTGACTAAATCATTCTCCCCGAGGTGAAGAAGCAATGCACCCGGGCACCTTTCCCCCACCATTATGCCATTCAATGTTTGTAGTAGGTCCCTCCAAAGCATTCCCCCCCTTTCCCCGCCACGTTGCCATAAAAAGACGGTCATTGAAACGTAAATTAGACCCCAAACCCTTGTGGCGAGCCTGAATAGCTGCCCACTTGATGAATGAATGGCGCACCACCCAAATAGCCACTTCCTCAGCCACTGGGCCTGTTACTGTACCTGGAAAGAAACAAACCAGCAGTAATCAATTCACCATGCTGCATCAGCTGCACACCCTTCTTCCACCCCCTAGAGCCCGCACCTAGCGGCTGTAGCACTCAGATGGCCAGTGGCCCAGCTGCTTGATATATTTGCGCGCCCAACCTCTATTTCCTGCTTCCGACGATGCGCCAGTGTGAAAAGAGAGTGTACCGTAATCTGCCGCCTGCGCTCCCAGCCGAACCAATGTCTTTCATAACAACACTCGCATTTGATAGGCTGTTACTTTCCCCCTGTTGTTGTGCCAAAAAAACAGACCAGAATCTGCTTCACACCAAGAAGCCCAGCACTCACCCCATGCTACTTGACATGGACCTGGTGAACCCACTGTGCGTAAGATGTTCCTCTTCCCCTGCGCTCTTTGGTCGGTTTTGGAGCGGCTAAGCCTGTCCTCTTAGCCGCGTCCTCTAACCTAACTCCACCCATACCCCTAGTCCCAACAATTCCAACACTCTGAAAACCCCCAAAAACATCCACACCATAAGTACTGAAAATAAGAAAGTCTCTGCCACGTCCCTACACACCTCAGGCAATTGCTGCAACACGTTGCCAAGTAAGTTCAAAGACCAGGGCTTTCTAACCTGCCCAATCTGGCCCTGTTTCCCACTCCCAGACTTCCAGTATTTTGCGTCCCAACTTGCCCGCAGATGGAGGGTATCCCAATAACTGTTTTCCCATAAAGGCCAGTCGGGCCAACTTTCCAGCAATGGTAACCCGTGATAAACCATTGTCTATTAGGTCCAATATATATTGGATCACATCATCTACCCGTAAACTGCCTTCCTCCTGGCGCTGTGCCCTAGACGCTAGGAATTCCTACCATGCCTGAACATGTTTACTCCGCGTCGATTCTGCGAGGGACCCTACCACCATTTCTACCATCCTGCAGACTACAACTTCTCTGGCATGGGCGTCTGGCCTCTGTCTGCTTCCTTAGCTAACCCATGGAATCTCCCCCTACTGTGAACAAGACCAAGCATCCACAATGTCATTGTCCACCCCGGGCACGTGCTGCCCCCTGTAAGAGATGTCATAGTGCAAGCAGCCCAACACAAAAACCTGCAGCAGCTTCAGAACCTGCATGTCCCTTGCGGACTATTCGTTCTCCCCTCCACTTACTGACACGTTATCGACTTGAAAGAGCACTTTCCTGGGTGCTAGCTCTGCGCCCCTTTATGTCACTGCTATGACCAAAGGGAGCAATTCCTAGAAGGCTATGCTCCTGCCCCCATTGCTCCACTGTGCTAGCCATGGCTCTGCAGACCATCTACCCTGTCAATAGAGTCCGTAACCCAGCCCCCCTGTTGCATCGGAAAGCATTTGCCCATTCCAGTCCACATCCTCCTTCCTTGTCAAGGAAATGCAGTTGAAACCGTGCAGAAAAACACACCACACTCGAAGGTCCTCCTTGACCCCTGCCGAAAGCCTGATAAGGTGATGATGCAGTGAAAACCCAGATAACGCCCGCCCCAACCTCCTGCAGAACATCCTCCCTGCCCGTACCACTCTACACATGAAGTTGAGGTGGCCCATCAGGAGCTGAATCTCCCTCACTTTCACCTGTTCCCTTTTGAGCATGCCATTGAAAACTGTCAGCATTTTATTTTTTCTCCTGCAGTTGCCTGTCCTCCATCTGTTGGGAATCAATCTCAATGCCCAAGAATAAAAACACTGTTTGAAGACCCACTTTTTTTTCCTGCACCAATGGTGCCCCTAGTTCACTGTTGAGTTCTTGGAACCTTGCCAGGAGAGCCTGGCAGTCACCGAGCCAGTGCCCCCACGGTAAAGATATCATCCAAGTAGTGGGTTACAAGCTGATGCTCCCTATTCCATGTAAACAGCCTTTGCATTCCATTGGTAAAGCTTTGTCCACTTACCACTTTTCTTTGAATTGTAAACCCAATAACTGGAAATCATCAGGGTGCACTGGAAGCAGCCGAAAAGCTGACTTCACATCGCATTTGGCCATCAACTTTCCCGGGCCTGCCGTCACCCCCAGTGACATGGCCATATCTACCCGAGAGTAGGATACGGAAGCCACTTCTTCCTAAATTAAATTGTTCACTGGCCCTCCTTCCTGCCAGGACAAATGCTGTATCAAACTAAATTGGCCCCTTTCTTTCTTTGGCACCACCAAAGCGAATTGAGTAACACTTCCACGTACGAAGCCGACGGTTTGATTCCCCAAGGTGACGAAAACATAGGAGGAGTAACTTGGACCTCCGTCACCTTGGTTGAAATTGACGACTCCATTAAGAGGTGACGAGAACATAGGAGGAGTAACTTGGACCTCCGTCACCTCGGTTGAAATTGACGACTCCATTAAGAGGCGAGAAGTATTGAATGGGATATGCCATGTACCTACGGCTTCGAAAATAAGTACCAATATTAGGACGAATGGGATATGCCATGTACCTACGGCTTCGAAAATAAGTACCAATATTAGGACGAATTTAAACAATACGCAGTCAGTCCCCGTAAAATTGAGGAAGACCCAAAGCCTATTACAAGTCTTGATAAAGATGGATTAACAAGAAGAACCATCGAAACGCGTCGACGCATCTAAAATAACGCAATCCAAGGGAGAACTGTGGTTGACTGCGAGTAGATATAAGAGTGCATATATATCACCAACCACAGCAGTTACATGACTCGATAGGATGCGTAATCAATGACAAAGTGTATTGTCTTCACAATCTTTTTCTGTTATGCGGGCTCATAACAGTTTTGTGGATCATATAATAATGTGTATTTGTTATGTCTGGTGTTTTTAAGCATATGTAATGTTAGTATTGATTTTATGAATTATATGTATACTTTTTTAATAAATGCCATGAAAATTTAATGTCTTTTTACATTGATGAGTGTTCGAGTCTTAAGTGTGGTACCATTGTGTCAGAGTATAGGGATTGTGCTTTTTCAGGTACCACTCCAATTGGTGACAGTATTAGGTCTGCCATTGGCCAGTCTTGAAAGGGTACCGCCATCCTCCCCTCCGAGAGGTCGTTTTGCAATTTTGTTCGCACCACCTGTTTGTGCTTCATTGCTGATCGCAAAATGTCTACCAACCTCCGCATCTGTGGACCCCTGTACCCCAAGCAAAAACTCCACCGAAACCCCTCCCATAACAACTTTGCCTCTTCTGATCGCCCGTAAATCCCTAGCCAATGCTTCACCCTCTCAAGGTTAACCGGAGTATGAGCCTTTTGCGCCAGATCCCTGGGCCCTCCCGGGGATCTGAGAATTGTTGCTGATGCACTCCTTGGCTACCCCCATACTGCTGCCACTGTCCGGCACCCTGGCATTGGTATCCACTCCCTGCACCATAACAGTTAAGGAGGGGGTGTCGTCCTGCACATTTTGGGCACTCGTGGCAAAAGGTGCTAAATTCTCGAGTGCCCATTCCCTTGTTAAAATACCAGTAGGCGCCCTCATCCCAGGTTGTGCCTTTGGTGACCCACCACCCCCCACCCTTCCTCGAGTGGGACGTCCCTGAAAGGAGCGATACGCTATAGGCAGGCCACTCGCTGTGAAGATGGTCTCAGGTTTTGCAGCCCCCCATGGTTTGCTGCCAGGCATCAGAATCCAGCTCACCCCATGTTTCTTTTGGACCCCAAGCCAGACGCGCCCTAAATTCTTCATCATATTGGGCCCAGGCATGTTCCCCCACCTGTGAGTTACGCTTTCCATACTACATCCATGTATTGAAACATGACTACATATCGCTTCGGGTATTTCTCAGAGTATACAGTGGCATAAATCAGAAATGCCGCGGCCCAATTCTCTATTTTGAGGGGTACTTTCAACCGCTTTGCCAACTCGTATTCCTCCTCTTTCGAAATCCTTTTTAGAGCGCACCTCTCTGTAGAGGAGTTTAAGCATCTCCAATTACTCCCCCTACCAAATGCACTCTTTTGTAGCTATTATGAGGTGAGCCCCCAGTGGTTTAGTAACGACCATATAGGGTAACTTTTTTAACGTAAGCTCCTTGCTTTCGGTCCCCACCTTCTTATCACTTGCCTCTTCCGACTGCCTGCTACCTGCCCCGGTGCCTGCTCCTACCTCCTTTTTTAGGTCTCGCCTGAGCCAGCGCTTTAGCGCTGCTCTCGCGAGAGCTTTTGTAAAAGGGGGATTTGGAAGTGCAAACCAGTGCTTTCAGGCCGCCAACTACAGTGCATGTGCGCCGGGCGCGCGCACCATTTGGCAGGCTGCGTGATCATTTCGCGGCCGCTTTGATGTTCTCAGTGAGCCGCACGGCCACTGAGAACATCAAAGCGGCCGCGAAAGTGCACACCATTTGCCACCCCCTCCCTTATCCCACTTCCTGCTTGTTATCACATCCTTGTTCTTCTAATCTTGCTATTTAGTTCGCTTTCAATCCCCCCTCGCAGGTTTAGGATTTCTTCCCTTGCCCACCCTTGGCTCAAGGTTTGCTGGCTCAGTGGACTAACGCATCACCAGCAGGCATTGGTTTTAGAAGGCATGGTCACAGATGTAAACCCCGGAGGGTCCACTCCGTCTTTCATACTGCTGAGGTTGATAAAAATAGCACCTCTTGGCAGGGTAACAAAACCCAACACATAACCCACGGGCATGGCTTGGTACTCCCTCAAAGTGAGGTCACGCTCTCCTGCTTCAAACAGTGACTGTCAGCTGGTGCCTCTATCACGCCCCCACCCCGCCCCCCAACCCAAACAACATGTCCGGCACCACAAAAAGGATTCCTGGCCCTCCCCCTTTAAAGCGAAAACGTCTTCAAAACAAACTGTGTTTGACATCAAAAGAACCTGCGCCACGAGTCGTACGTAGACTCTGACAAAAACTGCAGGGGGTCTTCCCTTTGCAAGAAAAACGCCGAAAAGTTCTACACCAGCCCTTTAATTTCAGTTGCAGAGGAACCGCAACACCAGCAGACAACAATATTTTTGCTCAGTTCTACTTTACAATAATTCTTTTAACTCCTTTAACTTAACTATAACATGTTTTATTTATAGCGCCAAAATATCACTTTTAAACCTCTAAAATATGCACCGCTTCGTTGCCCTTGTGCCTAGCTGTGCCTAGTACAGATATGGAATATATATTTATCTCCCAATAGCTCTTTTGCGGACCGGTGAAACATATTGATGGCATCCGTACCAAGTTTGCAGATCCCTAAAAAGCGGTGTTTTGTTTTGAAACAAGCGCTGCCCCTTTTCATGTGCTGCGAATCATCGACAAACAACTGCTTACAACTCCTCCGTGAAGGAAGTGAACTGTCTCTTCACAGACGGATGTCTCTGGGTAGAGCTCGACTGCTCTGCTTCCAACTCTACTGAAGCTAAAGCGTTCCTTCACACTTCGATCTATGAGTTAACTTACTCTATCGCTTTGTAGCGTCAACTTCACCCAGCAAGGTTTCAGAGCGCTGCACATACAATCCTAAACCTCCTCCTGCTCAAACCGCTTATAGGTCCCTAAGATTGCACTGATATGTTATGCTTCCTTTCTTGCTTGAGGCTGAAGCTGCCCCTCCATCCCCTCCCGATCATCAGTACAAGCACCGGTGCTCTCACATCTGGACAGTCACGTAACCTTCCTAAACCCCCAAGGTCACTTGACACAGCAGCGTGGGGTCATCATAGGAGCAAAGGCATCACACCTAGTCTCCCCATTCTAAAAGAACGTCAGCGCCATCCCCTTTAGCTAGAATTACCATTAACATGGCTTGGATCCTACACGAAACAAGCATTGGCATAGCCAATAGGCTTCGCCTTTGGGACCTATAAGTGTTTAGCCATGCAACACTTGATGTTGTTGCACCAAGGATACTGTGCTGGATAACTAAACCCTTATAAGGTCCCAAAGGCGAGACCTATTGGCTATGCCAATGCTTGTTGCTTGTGCCGCTGCACTGTCCCTGGGCACTGTCCCACTTCTCAGTGACCACTCCCACATCTGTCACAATCCTCCCATTACGTAGCCTTTCCTCCTCCCCTCACGGCAAGCCGCTCGTGCCCATGCCTGTGGGTACCATCTTTGGTGTCCCTAATGTGTCCTTGCTCTTACCTGGCGCCAAGGTCGGTACCTGTGCTGTTGTAGTACTCCTCATCAGTGGCCTCTCCTCCTCAGAGCTCCTATGTGGGCGTTCTATGTGCACCTGCAACACACTGGACACTTGATTAGTGGAACCATTCTCCTACCACCATCCGGCTCCTCATCCCGCACTTCCCCTTCCTGCAAGCTATCCTCCTCATATTCCAATATTGTGACCCCTATTGGGTCCTCCACATTGCCCCATCTAGAGCCAGCCCCATCTCCCGCTTAAAAGCCGATCCATTGGTCACAGCCGTAGTACCAGCTGCGGGGTCGCTCAAAATTACGCAAGAATTTAAGCAATTTTCTGCCAATCCCGCATCTAAATGGATTTCCCATCCAGGCCCACATTTAGTAAGCCTGTTGCTATTATGGAGCTTTGTACCACTGCAGCATGGTTACACGATAAACATCACATAAGGTCATCTGGACGGTCTTGTACTATTTGTTGTCATTCTTGTGCATCTCACTTCATGTGTTCATAGCACAAGCGGGGCAAAACCACTATGTCTGAACCAGAACTTTCCTCGATTACACTGTGATCCTGACACTAGTGCAGTACACACGTCTTTTTAGGGTGCTGTAATTCGGTATATCAGAGAGGGTAAGGGTCTGTATTTTCACAATGTTTTAGAGTACTTTCAGGGGGTAGTCCATGACTTTGCAGGTTTTCACTTAAGGTGATGTAATCAAACTACATCTCCCCCTTCATAAGTGTCATTTTTGATTGGCTAATGTTCTTCGGAAGTTCAAGTGACTTCATGGAGTTCAAAGGGTGCATTGTTACAGCCTACTCATGGATCATTTGCACTTTCCCATGTTTCCACATTTCGCTCATTAGGAATCATTAACCAATCATTGAAGCTTATGTCTCACTTATGCTACAAAGAGACTCCTTGTCCTGGAAGAGATGGGTGCCTTCATTTTTGACAGCCGAGGACCTCCAGGAGGCAGGAGGTGATCCAGTATCGGTCAGTATACCACCAAACAAATGACAAGCCTGCTGGTGAGATGGCTTACTGAATTAAACGCTCACTGCTGACATCTGTAATGTGCTGATAACTATTCTGGAACCTGGAAATGCAGACATGGCCTTTCATCGTTCGGAGATTAATAAATTGAGTACCATTATATTGGGTAATATCAATACATGTTATTGACAACAGTCTGAGCAGAAGTATGAGATGAAGAGCTATTTAAAAAAGCATTGGCAAAGCAAACATGGGATGACACCCACGTTTGAACATTGACACAAGCAACAAGAAAATACCTGCTGCAGTGAAAAGCAATTCAAAGGATTGCCTTGTTTTATACAGTGGATGAGATCAAGCATTAAATCAGAAATGGCAGAGTGTACTTTTCAGATGTAAAACAGTCACTCTTGCATTTCACTGAAGGTGGAAGGATACTGCAAACAGCCAAAACAAGGAAGACAAGACTGTAATGCTGCTGATGCCCATTGCCAATATATTTAGAATGTGTGAAGCCTTTGGCTGGTGGAGGTTCCTAAGACAAAGAAGCTCATGGCTGAAGGAATTTGAAGCAAAGTCCCATTAAGTGTCTGTAGCATACAAAATGCCATAAATGGCGAAAGTGGCATTACATAGCAACCCTAATCACCATGAATTACGTACATGCAAATACACATGCAACTTAGCACATTTATTGAGGTGTGAACATTCGAACCTTCAGGCTAAAATACAGATAAACCGTGAATTTCTGTTTTTTGAACACAGGGTTGGTGTTTTTTGGCTTGGAAATTGGACCTTCTACTTCAGGGTCGCAAGTTTTAGCTGCAGAAGATAACATAGTCCAGTTCCTGTTAAATGCTTAGTTCAGGTCTGCATGTTGGATGTTTTTTCCCAGGTCAAACTATTGCATTCATAGGTGCAAGTTCTGTAAAAGGCTGAATAATGCCAATGTAGAATAAGCTTTGGCAAAGCTTATGGCCTTTGGGACCTATTGGCTTTGGCAATGCCTTTTGGAAAATGCTGTACAACATCGTCAAGATTCTGCGCAGCATGCCAACATAGAATTAGAGGTGAAGCTGCAATATTTGGTGAGAACTTTGGTTTATTGTATTTCAAACCATGTTTGTCCAAATTAGTCTCAAAGTAAGGACAGCTACGGGGATAATATTTTAATTGCAGTAATTCAAAATCAAGCAAATCACTTGTTCTATTGTAAGTCTAACTGTACAACTGCTATGGCATTTGAAAAAGTGAGGATTGGTGCCAGATGTCTGGAATGTTGACTGACTCCAAACATTAACCCAGTGTTCAAATGAGGTGAGACACGAGTTTAGTTGCAGGATGGGAACAGACAGATTTATTTTCCAGATGCAATATGCTTTTTATTTTTTTCCTATGAGTCGCAAAGCCTGTGATCTTTGCCTTCTGTTTTTTGCAGCGATTGCAGTATTCTAAAATGTATTCCCAATTGGCAATTAAGTTCTGACTGAGCTTGTGCCTGGGTTTTCAATTTTCTTGCAAACTTTTGTAACTTAAACTTAGAAAAAGGGAATGTGTTGTCCATCTTCTTTTCTCTAAACCACTGACTCGGGTTAATTGGAGTTAGTCCAATAAACTATGTGTACCAGTAGCCTTCCATCATTTTCATTTTTGTCGTAATGTATATCGTAGAGGGTTTTTTGTGTGGTTTTTTTTTAAAGCAAATTCTCCCTTTTTACATTACTTTCCTTTTGGCCCCTGAAAATAAGATAGAGCAACTTTCTTAGAAAATCAAAAAATTATGGATAGAATGATTTAATTCATGACAGTCACTGGTAATTGCTTGAGCCACATTCCAGTCTCTTGTTTTTTTGCTCCTCATGGATTTACAGCCTGAGTCCAGTGGCACAGTGAGCACAGGACAAGCATTCCACCCTTCCCTTTGTACGTCGAGCCTGGGCAGTGCATGTGCTGCTCTGAGAGTCATTCTGTATTAGAGTATGCACTTGTAGTTCCTGCCCACTCCGCCCATATTTTTCATTGGCTTGTCATTTTGTCCTTTGTAAATGCTGGCTTCTGATTCGGTAATCGGCTTGTTAGTCTCTCCTTAGTGCCGCCTTGTCTTCATTTGTATCCTCCCATGGAGACTGGCCCTTTTACGTCTGTTGCTACATAGTGTGATTTATTTAGTCTGTAAGCACTATTTTCTTTAATGGGTTTTGCCCTACTGCAGGCACGATGTGCTTGCCTTACATTCAGCACGCCATGCGCACTTTAACTTTCAAGCAGCCGGTTCGATGGCAGCCGCTTCTTTGCAATGCCATAGGTCTCGCATTTAGGAGAGTTTTAGCTATTGGCATTATTAATGACAATAGCTTAAACTCTCGCAAATTTGAGACCAATTGCTTGACAAATATTTTTTGGGGTTGTTTCCAAGTGCCCCATGCCGCGCTTGCACTTAATAGAGGCCACGCCCCTTTCTTTAGACAGGACTCTTCTAAATAAAGGGGCGTGGCCTCTATCAAGTGCAAGTGCAGCATGGGGCGCTTGGAAACAATATTTGTAATTCAAAAGGTCTCGCATTTGCGAGAATTTAAGCTATTGACATTTACAGTGCCAATAGCTCTAAGTTTTGTAAATGCAAGACCTATTGCATAGCAAATGCTTTTTTCATATTCATATATATTACTAAGTGAGATGCCTTGGGTGCAACTGATATGCCCAGTCATGGGTCCTGTGCCATTGGACTCTTACATGCATTTCACTTATGAGGCCCAATTAGGACCAAACCAGTGTGGCGGCGTTGCTTGTGTTCCCGTCTGGAGGGGACTTGACCATGCTGTTGGATCTTTGCTTTTCCTGTTGGAGCACGACCCAGTCGGATTTGCTTGTGGCTGATCTCTGTCTACAGTGGCATAGTAGTCAAAAAATAGAAGTGTAATACAGCCTAATTACCAGTGGTTGAAATATATTCAAGCATAAAACCTATTACTTTTTTGTTTCCACACATGATGCTTCCAAAAACATGCTTTATGGTGACTGATACATTGTTTACATTATATTTTTTTAAGGTTGAGATTATGCTCGTGTGCACCTTTGTGCATTAGATTTTTTTTTATGGGTGCGTCGGATTTATTGGTAGCGCTCCCCCCCCCCCCCCCCCTCTCTCCTCACACAACAAGGGAGCAGCAGATTGCTCGACTGCATTTGCCACGGTTTGGTTTGTCTTGCACTTTTTTGCCATCGTGTTTTTTATTTCGGAAAGTCTTCCAGCGTGGCGACTGAGCATTGTTAGTTTTTCTCGGTCACGAACCGTGCCCAAGTTGCTCTCAATGCGGCAAGCTGTTCCGTCGCACATGCCTCACGTTGCGTCATGCGACGCGCCATTTTGCTGGCGGAGGGTTCTCGCCTCCGCTGGGCCTGGTCCTCGGCATCTTTTTTTCCTTGATTAGCTCTGCTGCCAGCCTGTGATCCTGAGCGGACCCGCGGGACAGGGGCACGCTGCGGGTTCTCCCTCTGGCCGTGGGCCAGGCGCCCTCATTTGATATTAGCCTGATTCTGTTCCTGACATCAGGCTAATCCTTTTATTTTCTCCTCACTGAGAAGATCGGCATTCCCAGGATTCATTGCGACGCCTATAGAAAACGAAATCCCTATGGCTTCTAAATATTCAAAGGTGAAGTGACAGCGTTTCACAGGCCCTCGCGTCTTTTTGTAAGGAGAGTAAGGAACTGGCAGTGTTTCAAATGCAGAATGTTGTTCAGTGTTTCACGCTAAAAAGAAATGTTTTTGTGTAGTTTTTTTTTTATAGTAGGAAACAAGCGTTGCTTTTATTTTTCTCATGGTAATGTGATGTCAACAAAAAGTTCAAGATACAGAGCCACTCTTGTTTTGTGAATAATACAGATTTAATCCATCCCTTTCACTTCCCATCCTTGTAAACCAGGCGACCTCTGACCCAGAAACGTGTTATAACGATTCTATGGTATAACTAAACTGTGAATTTACTCATCGAAATATAATGATCTTTCACGGCTCTCCTTCACGCGGGAGAGTCGTGTCTTTTATAGTGGGTGGCCATGTCAGAGCAGCTTAAATCTGTGGGAAGTTAGAGTGTGATTTGTTTGGGCCAGAAGGAAATCATTAGATTGCTGGATAGGTCACTGCCACAGAAAGGCCATTAGGACTAGGTCAGGTCCATCTGACATGAGACTGACTCTCTGGAAGAGCTATTATAATCGCCCAATGTCTGTACTGTGCTCCAGGCTCACATCAGTAACTGAAAATTCCCTCCATTGTCATATTTGTATTGTTCTTTGGTCTAGTGTCTAGCGCAAAGAAGCCCACCAGTGAATATTGTGCTGTATGAAATCATCATATATCGTACTTGATGCAAAAATGTGGTTAATTCCTCATTATTCTTGATATGCAAGCTCACCTTTGAATTAGGTCTAGGATTATGAAGGGATTGTCCTGTAAACTCGTGCCTATCAAAAAGAGTTTTAACTGCCTTCAGGAGCATCTGTCTCTGACCTTCACAGATTAATCAATAACACGGATTTGGAGCAGATTCAAAGATGGTACCTGATCTATTGTGGCAGACAGATTTTCTGTTCGTTTAACCCTTTTGACTTATCACCTCACACATATACGAGTTAACGCTATTGAAAAGGCATACTGAGGGAGGCCCCTTGGGTCTTGATCAAAGCCCCATGACCAACAGGCTAGAAAAGGATGGGCAGAAACATGTCGACCAATTTAATGTGATGGGGATGGCTCCATAATTCCCCACATTTCCCATCATGCTAGTTTTTTAATCCTATACCAGTTAACGCCAAAATCTAGAAGTCCATTAAGTAATCAAATGTCCCCTATGGAATTGTAATAAGTAATGGAAGAGGATAAGATATACACACCCAAATTAACTCAAAAACGTACATCAAAGAGCTGTGGATGAGCCAACCAATCAACTGGTTTACTGGCAAGAAGTGTCCCCTATATTGAGGCATGCTACCTAGTGAAGGCCTGCGTGCCGTTTAATGAATTCCTGAGTTAAGAATTCATTATGTTCCAGCTCATATTGTAAGATCATATTCCTGCATAGGAACAGGACAGTTATGAGACTAGGTTGGATATTTTGAGAGGAAGAACTGTACGGTCCTTGTTAATAAAATCTTCTCCCATTTTCTGTTTTAGTTGCAGGTGAATTACAGCTATTTGTAAGAGCTAAGAAATCTGCTTTATCATTCAAGTGCCTAGAGATAGTTCGGTTTATGGTGTGTGCTATGCAAGTAGTTATAATGTACAAGATAGTTGATGCAGCTACTGAGAGAGAACAGTATGTGATCTACAGATCTCAGTTTGACCTCTTGTTTGGGCCGACTCTCTTTCATTCTTCTGGGGTTGATAAAAGCGAACGATTTACCTTGGTATTAATTGTGCCTTTTGTTAGCACTCAGATCATTTCGTATGTAATGTGCACTGTGTAATCTTGTTTAATATTATGAGTATTCTATGCATACAGAGGATGCAAAGTTGGCGACCGCGTAGTTTGGTCTGATAATGATATTGAGTTTTTCTACTGCGACAAGAAATTGAGACCCAATGCTCGACGTATTTCTTGTAAATGTCACTGGAATTCAGCGATTGTAATATTGCTATATTATGCAAGCTTACTCGTAATCTAAATTGTATTTGGTGTATATGTAATAATGTGATGTTCTGGTGAGCTCTCACATTGTTCGTCGGTCACAGGGAGGGACATTACATCAAAAGCTCTTACTGCCTGAGATGAATAAAACGTGCATCTGGCGTTGTAATAAAGTTGTTTTCTGCACTGTAACAGGAGCCAACTGCATATTGATAAGTACATTTGTTAACTTTATGGATAAGGTGCCGAAGAGACTTAAATATGCAAGCAGGTTATTTTATTTGTTAATGACATGAACTGTAATCCTTGACGAACACCTTTTTAGATCCTTCAACATAGAACCGGATATCTAATTTTGTTACTGTACATTGTAACTTAAGAAATTCTAGTCACACAGTCACATAGAGGGGTTTGACCTCCTGGCTCTGCAGGTCAAATCAGGGTCCCCCGCTGATCCCCTTACTGCGACTCTTTTTAGAGAGCAGTCGTTTGTGGGACGGGCCGTGGTTCACTCCCTGATTAACATCTCGTTGGAATCAAGCACGGTACCCGCTAGCTGGAAGCGGGCAGTGGTTTCTCCCATCTTGAAGAAGCCGTTCCTGGATCCAGATAAACCTGAAAACTATAGGCCCATCTCCTTACTTCCGTGGCCGACTAAAGTGTTGGAGGCCCATGTCAACAAAGTTCTTTATGCCCACCTTATCCATGCTAACATCTTGGATCCCACCCAGAATGGGTTCCGTGCTGGACACAGCACGGAGACCGCCCTCCTCTCCATGGCTGAACATCTTCGCACGGTGATGGATGCGGGACAGACAGCAGCGCTCGTCTTATTGGACTTGAGCGCCGCGTTTGATACTGTTTCGCATCCTATCCTGTTGCATCGCCTGGAGGAGATTGGGCTGGGTGGACCTGCCCTCCAGTGGTTCCGGTCTTTTCTAGACGATCGTTTCTTTAGCGTTGCCGTCCCACCGTTCCAGTCCCAATTCCATCCTTTGAAACAGGGGGTGCCGCAAGGATCCTCGCTGAGCCCCACGTTGTTTAATCTCTACGTGAGACCGCTGGCTGAGGTCGTTAAGCAATGGGGCATGACTATGGTCTCATATGCTGACGACACTCAGCTAGCGGTTACGATCAGCGGGGATGCCGACCGGGATGCCCCCAGGTTTCAGAGTGGACTTAGGGCGGTGGCGAGCTGGATGAGGAACAACTGTCTCCAGCTCAACGCCAAGAAAACAGAGATCATGATCGTAGGTAAGAGATCGGAGCTTTGGGGGGACAGGTGGTGGCCTATGGAGCTGGGGCCGGCCCCCCTTCCGGTCACGGAATTAAAGAACTTAGGAGTATGGATGGATCCCTCCCTCAGCTACGTTGGCCACACGAAGAAAATCGCGGCCTGTTGCTTTGGTATTTTACGGTCACTTCGCCCTGTTTTGAAGTTCTTTGACCATCGCACCAGGCAGCTGATTGTCCAGGCGACAGTGTTATCTCGCCTGGACTATGCCAGCTCTCTTCTGGTAGGGTCCAATGTGGCTGAGGTCACCCGCCTCCAACGTGTCCAGAACTCTGCGGCGAGAGCTATTGTTGGCCTACCCCGTTCTTGTTCTGCCTCCAGCACATTGAGATCACTGCACTGGCTGCCTATCCGGGCCAGAATTCAGTTTAAAGTGCTGTGCATGGCGTTCAAGATTCTGAGGGGGGTAGGCCCTTCTATTCTTGCGGATCTTTTGTCCTGGTATGTGCCTACTCGGCCCCTGAGATCCTTGGGTCAGGCACTCACTGTGATTCCCCGTTACAGGCTGTGTCGGGCTGGTGGCCGCTCTTTCCGGGTCAGAGCAGCCGAGCTCTGGAACTCCCTTCCTGTAGAGTTGCGCCTGCTAGATGATCTTTTAGTTTTTCGTAAGGCCTTAAAAACTTTTTTGTTTTAATAAATTCTCTTTCCTCTTTTCTGTTTTGTTTCCTGTGGTGTTGCATTTTTACCTGCCGTGCGCCTGGACGCCCCTTTGCTGGGGCAGCAGTGCGCATTACAAATGTATGTAACATAACATAACATAACATTTTAATTAATTAAATAATTGTACCCACAAAAAGTGACTGAGAATACACATATACGCACCCTTTGGGTCAGCCCACGTTTGACATTAGTCTGCATGAGTATCATTTACACTCTGGTTCCATCCATTACGGCACGGGCAGTGCGTCAGCCCACGTTAGCCGTTGGCTCCATTGTCCTGCCAATGACTGCATTTTTTCCTGATCACATGTAGATGTGCCTCCGTTCCAGGACTGGATTTTTTTAGCACATTACAGTTCCCAAGACGCTGGTAGCAGGCCGCTGGTTTCATCTACAGTGTGTTGTCACACATGCAACCACTGCCTATAAACCAGGTTCCCATCATGGAATGGTACTGTCCATGGTGTACCATTGTTTTGCCATTCCAAGGTGGCCACGATGTTGGTTCTAAACATCGCGACCATGCTGCAACTATAAAACCATGTATGTACAAGACAACTGCAAATCAGCCATCACCTGGTAGGCTGAATTGTAGTTATTTCAAGCATATACTTGCTGTTTTTTTCAAGCATATACCTGCTGTGTTTAGGCGGCAGCATGCATTCTTTTTCTACTTTTATTCTTTTAATTTAGCCTGCACATGTTGGGTTTGTGTCTGCGTGTAAGTGTCAATTCAAGAATGCATCAGTGGGTGGATGGATGGATGGATGGATGGATGGATGGATGCATGAGGGCAAGGATGAGTGATACTAAATCATCATAAATGCACTCCGCGTGCCTAAACCCATCAATGACTGAAAAAACACATTTTTATTTATAAACTATATCTATTGGGATTGCCAGTTTATTTTCATTTTTGGATTATAACCATACCATTAATTTAAGTTTTTTTTTTATTAAATCGATTTTTATCAGTCTTTCTAGCAGCAAATAATAACATTTAAAACAACTGCTTGCCTACCTCACAAGGCCGGCGAGGTAATTGGAGTTTTTAAAAGGAATTTTTATGATTGTTTTAAAGAACAGTAATGTTCATAAAAAACATACGCAAGTGCCTTTTCGAGGTCTGTGATTATATAGTTTAAAATTACTTGTAATGTGCCTGTACTGTGGCCTTCATTGCATAGGATCTGGCCTTTGAGCCTGCAATGCACCCACCCTTCTAACCCAAGATTTGGGAGACCTCTGGCAATGCCCTTTTGCCAGTGCCTTAGATGCTAAAATCTGCAAGGCACGGTGTTTGGCAGTGCCCAGTTGGCTCTTGGAGCAGAAATTGGCCTCCGAAATTGCCCGCTGGCCAGTCACCCTCCCACAGAGCCGAAAGGTTACAGACAGAGTCTGTGCCCGGCAGACTCGGGTGGCACACTTGCACGCCCCTGCCCCCAGAACCTCCTGCGTGGAGGCTTTGGAATGCCTAGCAGGCTTTGTACTTGAGCGTGACTTTCGGACTCGCCCTTCAAGACTTGCTCCCACTCTCTGCAAAGCCTTCCGTCACAATTCTCAAAGTGAAGATTTTCTTATAAAACTAAAGTTTATTTGTGGTGGAATTTGTATATTCAAGAAACCAGATACGTAAAAACAACATAAGATGGTTGAAAATGATTTGTTGTAAAAATGATCGAAGCACGTATCCATGCATAGGAAGTCCTGTTTCGGAAATGCTGTTAAATGAAAAAAATAGCTGGCAAGTGTCGGGTTGTTTTGGGGGTTCTTCTTGTAGGCGAAGCAAACATTTTATTTGAGCCCTCTTGCATTACTGACCCTTGTTAATCCCACTGCAGTAGGGCCAGCATCCTTCATTATTACTTTCAGATGAGTTAAAATGGATCTGATAGAATTGGTTGTACAAGTAAGCCGCCTTAGTGCCAGATTAGCGTGGAGCGTGTCTGCAGGCTGCTACCAATTAAACCTCCTAACACTTCTTACACCCATTAGAGGGATATAAATGGAAATAACAGGTAACTCGGCTGCTGTGATAACCTAGCAACAGGGAATCCTGTTGGGGTGTGTGTGTGTGGTCGCTCACATCTCAGTACTACGGAAAGTTCAAATGGGTGGATATCTCACAGAGACAGGAATAGGTCCAAACTGGTTCATAAATCATCTTCATACTGTGCAGTTGCAACCTCGAACTGTACATTCCTAGAGTATTCTACATTTACAGAGGCGGCAGGGCCTACATAGAGGTATGAGGCTGTAGGCAATGTGCTTTTACAGGGCCACAGCACTCAAAGATGACTTGTAGTAACTTCTTAATTTAAGGTTTGGGGATATTTCCTGCCTTATAATATATGGGCATTTTCGCCCCCATGTAGACTTTTCTTTTACATTTGCTGGCTAGTGTGTGAGCTGAGTTAGGTGATTGGCCATAAACCCTGTTTTGAGTGAAGGTGGTTCTCAAGTGGTGAAACAGTTTTTGTGCTCGGGAAGTGGAAAGTTTTTTTTTCTTTTTCTCCATATTTGTGGTGCAGAAAAACTGTGTTTATATCGTTCTGCACCATTTTTCCTTGCAGCTTTTGAAGGAAGACAACCATCCCCAGTCATTGGCCGACACAGAAATATTGTGACATCATTTCTTATGATAAATAGTTATCTTGAAGTAATGTTGTAATTTTCATGCTATAGATCCTCCGGCATTGCAATGTGTTGGTCATAAGAAAAAAACGTGCACTGTTTTTGAGGGAAATACGATGGTCCCACATATTATAATTGTA